>NC_091477.1:74663332-75863332 GCF_036971445.1 Narcine bancroftii
GAACATGTAACAAGAAGGGTGTGTGTTTGACACAGATTGCATGGATTTTAACATAGTCTGATTAAAAAATTAATCAAAAGTGCTGGAAACCCTCGTGACTCGTGGACAAGGTGGTGAAGAAGGTATTGGCATGCTGGCGTTCATCGAGTTGGGTACAAATACAAACCATGGGACACGATTCAGATGTACAAGGCATAGACGAGACCACACTTGAAATATAGTGTGCAGTTTTGGTCACCCACCTGAGGAAAAGGATCACAAGAATGTTGCTGGGCCTGCAAGGCTTGAATTCTAAGGAGAGGCTGGATAAGATGAAACTTTTATCCCTGGAGTGAAGGAGATTGAGGGATGATATTAGAGAAGTTTATGAAATCCCGAGGAACATGGATAAGTGAATGTTCTCAGTGTAGTGGCTGTGTAGCGGGCCGAGCGGGCGCTCAGCATGGTAATGCGAACCACCACTGTCAGTGCAGTGCACGGACTTACCTAAGGGCTGGCATGCTAGCGGTACTGAGTGCCAAGGGACGGCACATTGATCAGCTGGAACCCGGGACAGGCAGGGAATAAAAGCTGCTAGCCTAGCATGTGATCGCTTTTTTTTCTCAGTTGCTCTACCATAGTAGATGCTACAATAGTCTTTTTCCTAGAGTAGAAGATTCTAAAACTAGAGGACATTGTGTACAGATTATTTTTGCACTACCAATTAGTGGTAATTCTGCCACTCCTCTAGGAAGAAGGAATCTCAGGGTTGTATGTGATGTCATGTATGTGCACTGACACTAAATCTGAGTGACCTGCCAGAGGAATCTGTAGAAGTGAGAACAATACCAACATTTGGACAGATTTATGGATAAGAGAGGGTTGGAAGGATATGACAAATACAGGCAAATGGGATGAGCCCAGAATGCCATATTGGTCAGCAGGGAGCAGATGGGCCAAAGGGCTCTGTGACTCTATCTCATGCCTGCCTCATCACAATTCAATCAGCTCTGAACCTCTGTCTCAAACCACAGCAGGAATGGTTGAAGCCCGCACAATACCTGACCCTATAAAGAGAATGTGTTTACAAAGGCAGAACCCTCAGCAGTAAAAAGAGTCAAATCAAGCAACCAGTGGCCGCAGGAAGAAGCAAAGTGTGACAAGAGAGCTGGGAGCTGGTCACCTGCTGGCTGGTGAATTGGATGCGTTTTCAAAAAGGAAAAATGAATGTTCCAGCCTGCTGTGGGGAAAGGATGTGATGGTGGAATTAGCATTTCTGTCAAACAGCTGGTACAGTCACGATGGAATGTAGGTGGGATATTTTGGACGGCGTGGACAAGTTGGGCCATAGGGCCTGTTTCCCCACTGTATGACTCTTGACCCCTATTCCCCACATTCTGCTCATTAAAAGCCAGGTTACCTTCGACTTGTAAATGGTAGCAGCAGTCACTGCTACTGTCACAGACTGAAAAGATGGGAGTAGTGATTATGACTGAACTTTGAGACACGTGAAATTGCAGATGCTAGAATTCTTCCACAAAGAGCAAGAAAGCTGGAGAAACTCGGGCAAGAAATGGTCAGTCAACATTTCAGGTAGAGACCCCCTTTTCAAGACTCTGCTGGGAAGACTCGAGAAAGGCTCCAACCCGAAACAGTGACCAACAATTTCCATCCACAGATGCTTCTGACCTGTTGAGTCCCTTCAGCTCCTTTGTTTGAATTTATTAATCCCAATGTTGAAAGATTAGAGCTGGAACCAGTTCCGAGAAGCTTGTATTGCTACAAGACACCCAAGGATCTTGAGGTCTGAATGGGAATGGGTTATTAGATTAAATGCTAAGTCACCTTGAACCAGGACAATGTATAGTCAACAGAAATTGATGATAGCAGACAGCTGCATGAATAAGAGGCCTGTAGTTGTTGGGAATTTAAACTTTCCAAATTGCCTGACAAGAATAAAGGGAATGTGTGATAGAAAGATGTCAAGTTAATAGCTTGGATGTAAGATTTCCATAGAGGGAGAAATTGACCTTTCCATGTTACATCTCAGAAACAATAGAAGCATTGAAATAATGAAAGTGTAGAGAATTCAGAAAGTGGAGGTATAAAGACACTTTGGAGTCTGGTTTAGGATTTCCCTAAAGGTTAACTTGCAGGTTAAGTCAGTAGTAAGGAAGGCAAGTATGATGTTAGCATTCAATGTTCAAATTTATTTTCAGTGTACACACAATATCACATTCATTTTGAGAGGATGAGAATATAAAAGCAAGGCGTTATAATGTGCTGGTCAGACCACATCTGAAGTATGTAAACGGTTTTGGGCCACATATCTAAAGAATGATATGCCGGTGCTGGAGAGGGTGCCTAGAAGCATAGAGCACTACAGAACAAAAACAGATCATTCAGCCATCTAGTCTATGCCAAACTATTATTCTGTCTCTTTGACCTGCACGAGGCCCACAGTCCTCCAATTTCCTCCTGCCAAACACACCAATCCAATATTCAATGTCAAAATCGAGCCCACATTCACTATTTCAGCTGGCAACTCAGTCCTGAAGAAGTGCCCCTTAAACATTTCACTTTCATCCTTGTCCCATGTCCCCTAGTTCTTATCTCACCTAACCTCAGAGGAAAATGCCTGCTTGTATTTACTCTGACTATACTCTATCAAATGTCTCCTCATTCTCCAATGGTCCTAACCTCGTTATCCTATCCCTGTAAATGGTCCTGGCAACATCCTTCTCTGCACTCTTTTCATCTCATTGATATCTTTCCTGTAGTTAGATGACCAAACTGTGCACAATACTCCAAGTATGGCCTCACCAACTCCACCATGACATTTTAACTCCTATACCCAATAATTTAATTAATGGTGGTTACAATGCCCTATTGTTTACCATGTATGGTCCTACTACGGTTTGTCCTCCCAAAAATACACCTCACACTTGCCCATTTTTCCAACAGGTCCAGATCCCAATGCAAACTTTGAATGCCTTCCTTCCTGTCCTCTGCATCCCCAATCTTAATGTCATCTGCAATTATTGATATTTATGGCAACAACAATGGTCCCAGCACTGATCCCTGAGGCACACTACTAGTCACAGGCCCCTAATTTGAGAGGCAATCATCTACTATGGCTTCATGTGCAAAGCCAAAGTCTAATCCAAGGTACTACTTTATTCTGGATACCAAATGAATGAACATTCTTTGAAGCCTATCAAAGGCATAACAGGTGGAGAACATCCATTGTCTTTCCTTTATCAGCTTTCCTGCTAACCTCCTCAAAAAACCTCTATCAGATTGGTTAAACACAACAACCCATCACAAAACCATGTTGACTATCTCTAATCAGTCCCTTTTTCTCAAAGTACTTGTGTATCCAATTTATTGGAATACCTTCAAATAGCTTACCCACGACTAATGTCAGGCTCACTGGCCTATAATTTCCAGGATTATTTTTAGAGCCTTTGTTAAACCATAGAACAATACTAGCTATCCCCCAATCCTCTTGCACCTCATCCATGGCTAAGAATATTTATATATCTCTGCCAGGGCCCCTTCAATTTCTACAATCACCCCCCCCCCCGAGGTCCGAGGGAATATCTTATCAGGCCCTGAGGATTTATCCACCCTTATTTAGCTCAAGACAGAAAGCATCTCTCCTCTTTAGTCTCTATAGGTTCCATTACCTGTCTGCCTCACTTTCTTGCATCTGGGGCAGTCTGTTGAGGAAATACAGATGCAAAAGACCCATTTGCGGTCTCCCCCATCTGTAATGAAGAGGATCACGTGACCCCCTCCAGCAGGAACCCAGATCAAGGCTTACCCCACTCACAGGTGACTGCACACTTTCCTATTGACTCCTTTAATAGCACACATCTTACAATCACCTTACCTGCACCCAACCAATTATGGGCATTTCTGAGCCAGTCCTTCCAGTCAACGCTAGTGTAAAATCCAACACGTGAAGTAGCTCTTCCTAGCTCCACTCCAGGCAACGGGTCACGGGTGACACTGGAGAGACCATTGTAAGGTGTGTGCCGTTAATGGCTGGGAAGCTATAATTGGCTGTGGGACTGTTGTCATTTATCTTTCATTATAAACTTTTAATATATTTGTGATGAATTGTGTTGTGCCTGCTAGTTACTGGGGGGGGGGGGGGGCAAGTACCATTTTATACTGTCTTTTTACACTATCTGTGGGTATCGCGGATTGTCGCATATATCGGTTGTTTAGTTGCATCCGCTGCACGTGAACTGTGCAGTTTGTGTGAACGGGACCCCTGTTGTGACTTCCACTCCCCCCCCCCCCCCCATGTTAATAAAGATTCTATCTTTGCAATTAAACTACATCCAGACCCTCCAAACCTGTTCCAACCATTTCTCTTGGCTCCACACATAGCTGACCACTCTGATCTTCGTCCTTTTTTTTGGTTCTTAATATATCTTACAAAGCTCTCAGGATTTTGCTTTAACTTGACTACTAAAGAAACCTCACATCTTCTTTTAGCCCTCCCAACAGATGGGGCAACAAGGGATGGAGCTCTCCTGTTTCTCACACTAGTAGTACCCCGATGTTCGGTTTGCTCATTCCTACCATCATGCCCTAACTTCTACATACAAAGGCAGTTTGTGGAGTTACGAACATGTGCTGACTGTTACACTTTGAGATACACTGTAACCCATTGTGTTTCTCATTCCACCTTCCCTTCCTCACCATGTTTCTCTACAGTAGTGCTAGGGTTACGGCGACCTGCTTTTTAACATGTTTTGGGCAATTATCATTTGCCGAGATTTCAATGAAGCCACAGTTGAAGCAGGCCATGTTTTCATGCATTTGCAGAGTATGATGTCAAAGGGTATCACAATAAAGACCATTTGCGGTCTGAAGCTGAGGATGTATTGAAGACTGGAAGGGCAGTGTGTGCCGGGTATTCAGGACTCTTCTGTGAAATGTGCAGGTAAGGCCATTTCATTGCTCTCTTCTCCTCTGCAGCTCTCAGGCACCTCCTCTTACTTACTCCTTGAACAAAACCCCACAAAGATGTATCAGGCCACCATCTCCCCCACCGTCTCTGACTCCTTCACCTCCAGTGATCTCCCTTCCACAGGATCTAAACTCATTGTTTCCCAACTGGGATCTGCCCGGTTCCATCTCTTGCCCAAGATCCACAAACCCAATTGTGGGCATCTACCTGCTTTTTTCCCCCACATTCTTGATAAAGGCCCAAAGTGTTGGTTACCTCACCAAGCAGGCCTTTAGAGAGACTGGAATAGACCCAGCTAATACCACAAACTTCTTAGAAGCATTATTGGAAGTAGTTGCTGATCAAATGTACTAACTACCTTCAAATTAGTTTTGCAGCCATAGAGTGTACAGAAATCTCAGGATACTCTAAAGGCTACAATTATGACGTTGGGAAGAAGTTCAAAGGAGAGTCAGACCATGCGTGGAATGCCGTATTTCTGAATGGAAAGTGGCACCTCCTGGACAGTACCTGGGGAGCTGGCCACGTGAACGAGACCTGCACAAAGTTTACCCGCAAGTAAGTTGTCTTCTCGTTCCATTAGTTTTATGTCTGAAGAGGTCCATCAAAAGAACGTGTGATGCTCTACACCATGTCAACATTGGCCCATGTCTCCTCTCCCAAGCTTATCCTACACCTTTTACTCCAGTGTCTTCACCCATACATTTTTCACCCACCCCTTCTTTACATGGATACTTCTGATGCTCCCTCTAGTTTACCAAGTCCTTCGCACTAAAATGCTCTCCCACCTGACCAGGTTCAATCCTCAGAACCAGATCCAGTGGTTCTAGTCAGCCGGTCCACATACTGTGTCAGGAATCCTTCTTGTACACACCTGACAAATTCAGCCCTAACTATCCTTCTTGCAGTCAGTATCCAGTCAATATTAGGGAAGTTGAAATCACCCATAACTACGACCCTGTATTTTCCGCACTATTGCAAAATCTGCCTGCTTATCTGCTGCTCGGTGTCCCGAGTGCTATTTGGGGGTCTATAGACGACTCCCAGCACAGTGACAGCTCCTTTCCTATTTCTGACTTCCACCCCCACCGACTCAGTGGACACTCCCTCTGCAGTGTCCTCTCTTTCTATAGTTGTGATACTGTCCCTGACCAGTAATGCTACTCCTCCCCCTTTTCTATTTTTAAAACACCTAAACCCAGGCACCTGCATCAACCAATCTTGCCCGTCCTCCAGCCAACTTTCAGTAATGACCACAACATCATAGTTCCACGTACTGATCTGTGCTCTAAGTTCATTCCCTTTATTCCTAATACTCCTAGCATTGAAACAGACATTTCAACCCCTCTAACTGGCCACCTTTATGTTTTGTCCCCTGCCTGTCCTTCCTCACCAAACTCAGAGCACAGAGCATCATGCTTTTATCCTTCTACCCTCATCTATGCCCTCACATTCTGATTCCCATCACTCTGCCAAAGTTCCCTTTAAACATTTCACCTTTCACCCTTAACTCATGTCCTCGAGTTTTGTCTCATTGAACCTCAGTGGGAAAGGCCTGCTTGCATTTACTCTATCTATACACCTCATCATTTTGTAGATTTTTATCAAACCTCCTCTCATTCTTCTATGTTCCAGGGATTAGTCCTAATCTATTCAACCTTTCCAAAACATACCTAGCTTTATGTGGAACATACACATCAGTGAGCTGCAGTGTATGTCTCTGACCATGGAGAACTTCAGTGGGAATGTTCAATGCATAAAAATCCTAAGAAGGTTCCTGCACTCCCAGAATATTGTAAAAACAGGCCCACTGCAACCAAAATGTCCCACCTACCTGCATTTGGCCCATATTCCTCCAAACCAGTGGTTCTCAACCTTTTTCTTTCCACTCACATACCACTTTAAGTAATCCCTATGTCTCTGTGATTAGTAAGGGATTGCTTAAGGTGGTAGGTGAGTGGAAATAGAATGTTTGAAAACCACTGTTTAATCATACCTAATTGACTCTTTATGTGCACTGTTTCATTACTCCAAAGGAAATGGGTCAATGACAATTTTTCTCAAGCAAAATATTTCAGTAACAATTGGGTCTAGAGCAGTGGTTCTCAACCTTCCCTACCCACTCATCTACCACTTTAAGCAATCCCTTACTAATCACCGATGGAGTAGGGAATACTTAACGTGGTAGGTGAGAGGAAAGAAAAAGTTTGAAAACCACTTGGCTAAACTCAAGCAAACAAGACTAGCCCAACAGCCCTGTTCCCTGCTGTTTGTCTCCTTAACAGATTTGTGGTAGGAGAAGCAGAGTGAAGGTTTCAGGGAAATACCCTTCATCAACATTCGCAGAGTTTAAAATCAGACTTTCAGCATTTGCAATTTTGACTTGCAAGATTCAAGGCAAAGATCCAAAACTAAGAACTATAGGTAACAATCAATGAACTGTTTATGAAGGACCCAGAGCAGGCCCTTTATTTTGCATTCCATGTCAGCAACTCAGATACAGGAGAAAAATTGTAATTTGGGGGAGGGGGGGGTGGGAAGGAAGTGATGGTTGGAGCATGCCACAGGTGAGCAAGTGTTAGAATGCATGGAGCTCACATTGGAAGGAGGCCCTGGGCACACCTAACATACTCCTGGATGAGAACGTGTTAGACAGAAGCAGGCTAAAGGTCTCATTCTGTAGTGTAGATTACGGTGGTAATAGTCCCTGGCCTGAGCATTTTGTGTGTCTCATCTCTCCACTTTTACCAAATATCTTTAACACAAACCCTGAATCATCAGCTGTGGGAGAGGGTAAACAGGAAATTACCACATTCAATCCCAGCCACCCAAGGAAATACAATCGATTGCCTGTATTGGCATCTGATCCTTTTAATTGTGCTTGGAGAAACATCAAAATAAAATTCCAGACAAAATAAAATGCTGGAAATGCTCAGGAGGTCAGGTATCCTCTGAGGAAAGTTTTGGGGGTGGGGGGGAGGGGTCAAGAAGGACAGTCAACGTTTTAGGTCTGCAGCCTTACATTAGAGCTGACCCACTCACAGCACCTTGTTATGATAGCACCACTGACCCAGGTTTGAATCTGGCGCTGTCCGTAAGGAATTTGTACATTCTCCCCGTGACCTGCAAGGAATTCCTCCGGGTGCTGCAATTTCCTTCCATGTTCCAGAAATACGGGGTTAGTCTGGGTGTAACTGGGCCTGTCACTATGCTGTATTTCCAAATTAAATTAAAATTAACTCTGAAGGATAAATGATTGTGTCTCACTTGTAACACAAGCGTAGAGAGAAACATTGTCATGCGCTTGGTTTAGACTTTCTATGTGAGTTTTCCCAATCATTTCTGTTGCAGGTATGTTGAATTTTATTTCTTTACACATCCATCACTCTTCATCAACAACCATTACCCCATGGAAGAAAGGTGGCAGCTGATTACTCCAAGGATTTCCCTCAGTATCTTTGAAAACATGGTGTTCAGGACTGGCGATTTTTTTGATATGGGTCTGAAGTACATCCATCCTGATGTGCAAGTGATATCCACAGGTACTGGGAGAGTATATAAGCATTTTAAAGACCTCTGTGATGCTTCATTTGAATGTTTTGGAGAATAGTGGTGAATGAGATGGGGAAAGACATAAAGGGAGTACCTCAGAAAGAACCCAGTATACACTGAGGCCCAGGCAGAGATGACCGAGAAACAGATCCAAGGAGAGAGGATACAGACTAAAGGTGGGGGGGGGGGGGGGGGAGGAAGAGAGCGAGGGGGAGGAAGAGAGCGAGGGGGAGGAAGAGAGCGAGGGGGAGGAAGAGAGCGAGGGGGAGGAAGAGAGCGAGGGGGAGGAAGAGAGCGAGGGGGAGGAAGAGAGCGAGGGGGAGGAAGAGAGCGAGGGGGAGGAAGAGAGCGAGGGGGAGGAAGAGAGCGAGGGGGAGGAAGAGAGCGAGGGGGGAGGAAGAGAGCGAGGGGGAGGAAGAGAGCGAGGGGGAGGAAGAGAGCGAGGGGGAGGAAGAGAGCGAGGGGGAGGAAGAGAGCGAGGGGGAGGAAGAGAGCGAGGGGGAGGAAGAGAGCGAGGGGGAGGAAGAGAGCGAGGGGGAGGAAGAGAGCGAGGGGGAGGAAGAGAGCGAGGGGGAGGAAGAGAGCGAGGGGGAGGAAGAGAGCGAGGGGGAGGAAGAGAGCGAGGGGGAGGAAGAGAGCGAGGGGGAGGAAGAGAGCGAGGGGGAGGAAGAGAGCGAGGGGGAGGAAGAGAGCGAGGGGGAGGAAGAGAGCGAGGGGGAGGAAGGAGAGAGAGGGGAGAGGAGAGAGAGGGGAGAGGAGAGAGAGGGGAGAGGAGAGAGAGGGGAGAGGAGAGAGAGGGGAGAGGAGAGAGAGGGGAGAGGAGAGAGAGGGGAGAGGAGAGAGAGGGGAGAGGAGAGAGAGGGGAGAGGAGAGAGGGGAGAGGAGAGAGAGGGGAGAGGAGAGAGAGGTGAGAGGAGAGAGAGGGGAGAGGAGAGAGAGGGGAGAGGAGAGAGAGGGGAGAGGAGAGAGAGGGGAGAGGAGAGAGAGGGGAGAGGAGAGAGAGGGGAGAGGAGAGAGAGGGGAGAGGAGAGAGAGGGGAGAGGAGAGAGAGGGGAGAGGAGAGAGAGGGGAGAGGAGAGAGAGGAGAGAGAGAGGAGAGGGAGGAAAGAGAGAGGGGAGGAAAGAGAGAGGGGAGGAAAGAGAGAGGGGAGGAAAGAGCGAGAGGGGAGGAAAGAGCGAGAGGGGAGGAAAGCGAGAGGGGAGGAAAGCGAGAGGGGAGGAAAGAGCGAGAGGGGAGGAAAGAGCGAGAGGGGAGGAAAGAGCGAGAGGGGAGGAAAGAGCGAGAGGGGAGGAAAGAGCGAGAGGGGAGGAAAGAGCGAGAGGGGAGGAAAGAGCGAGAGGGGAGGAAAGAGCGAGAGGGGAGGAAAGAGCGAGAGGGGAGGAAAGAGCGAGAGGGGAGGAAAGAGCGAGAGGGGAGGAAAGAGCGAGAGGGGAGGAAAGAGCGAGAGGGGAGGAAAGAGCGAGAGGGGAGGAAAGAGCGAGAGGGGAGGAAAGAGCGAGAGGGGAGGAAAGAGCGAGAGGGGAGGAAAGAGCGAGAGGGGAGGAAAGAGCGAGAAGGGAGGAAAGAGCGAGAAGGGAGGAAAGAGCGAGAAGGGAGGAAAGAGCGAGAAGGGAGGAAAGAGCAAGAGGGGAGGAAAGAGCGAGGGGAGGAAAGAGAGAGAGGGGAGGAAAGAGAGGGGGGAAGGAAAGAGAGAGGGGGAGGAAAGAGAGAGGGGGAGGAAAGAGAGAGAGGGGAGGAAAGAGAGGGGGGAAGGAAAGAGAGAGGGGGAGGAAAGAGAGAGGGGGAGGAAAGAGAGAGGGGGAGGAAAGAGTGAGGGATGAGAAGACAGGAGTTTAGAGAGGACGCAGAGAGATTGATAGACACAGAGATGCAGCAGAAAGGAGGATATTGAGACAGGGGGACACACAGACACAGGGAATGAGGATGGACAATTTTTACACAGGGAGAAATAAAAAAGAGACCAGATAATTAAAGTGATTGTAAGAATGGACAATAGTTGGCATGTGGAGAGCTCTTTCTAACATTCTCAAATTAACTTGCATCTTCCAGAGAAGAAAGTCAGGATGCCTTGTCTATGAAAATGTTTTTCTCTGTACTTCACTGGAAATGCCTACAAAGATTTTGCATTAAAGGTTTGGTCGTGAGAAGGTCTACAGGACCTCACGCTGTCTTTGGTCAGACCAGCTGGGACAACCATGGGTCCAAGTTATAACCTGCCTCAGTAACCCCACTCCAAACTCTGGCAGGTTAAGGTGTGCCTGAAAATGGCAGCAACTTCTTCCCTCTCACAATTATTCCACCCGCCTCCCCCCCCCCCCACCCCAGGATTGCACAGAGCAACCCAAGTGATCACATGGCACAGTGTCATGCACCCTGAACATTGCAAGTTTATAGGACATAACAGCACAGTACCAGCCTTTCAGCACATGATGTTAAGCCAATCTATGTAAACCTTCTCCACAACAAATCTAACCCTTCCCTCCTTCACACAGACACAACCTCTTTTCCTTGCATTCATGTGACTTTTAAATGTCCCTATTGCACCAGCCTCCACCACCAACCTGGCACAGCTCTATTAATTCTCCTCCCATCCTTCCATCCTTTGTCACTCCAAACAGGAAAACCCCCAGCTCTGTCAACCTCGCTTCCTCAGACATGTTCTCCAATCCAGGAAACTTCCTGGTCAATCTGTTCTGCTCTCTCTCTCAAGGAATCTTCATACTTCATTCATGGTTGTGAAAACCCCAAAATCTCAGCAGATCTCATTCACTAATTAATTCACAACTAAAGTTTCACACCCAAAACTGCACCAAGGGAATGTGTTTTTTTAAATTTCAAAATAGACTATTCACAATAAAAAAACATTTATTTATATATAGATATATATATCTATATATACTCACACACACATATACATAACATACATACATACATGCATATACATTGCACTGGAGGAACTCAGCAGGTCACGCAGCATCCATAGGCAGTCAACGTTTCAGGCCTACACCCTTTGTCAGGATTGCCAAAAATCCAGCAGACGCCCAAATAAGAAGAGGGGCACAAGTTAACAGGTGATGTGGATACAGGGAGGGGAAAAGAAGAGAATGATGGGAGGAGGGGCAAAGGGCTGAGAGAGATGGTCTCTGATAGGAGAAGGAATGGAAAGGGGTGGGGAGCTGGAGGAAGGCAGGCAGTGGGATGAGGGAGAGAAAGAGACCAGTGAAGGGAATTAACAGAAATTGGAGATGTCTATATTGAGATCATCTGATTGGACATCCCAAGCCTTTTAGCATTCCCAGCTTTGCGTTCATTTGTGTACTATCTATTGAGTGCACTATGTTGTTTTGAAGGTGTTACACTCACCCCCGTCCCCCCCCCCCCCCCCCACCACTGTATTAAAACACATCAAGAATGCATATGTTTGTCAACGCGGCCACATTTAACTGATGTTACCTCATTTCAGTGAATGGAAGAGTCATCATCAATGTGGAAGGCCACTCGCCAACCTTGTTCATGTACAACCTGAATGACAGGAAGGACTGTGCCACCATCGCCCTGACAAGGTACGGCATGAAGCTGGAGGTTCTGCCGCAGAAGACTGGGGACCACAAGTTGAAGATCTATGCCAAGCTGTGGGATTCCAAGGAGGAGATGTACTCCTTCGTTTGTGCCTATTTAGTTAAATGTGAGTCAGTTGACGAAAACTTCAAACTGCCCAAGGCCTTCCACAATCCGTTGGGACCCAGCTGGCTCACCGAGACTAAAGGTCTTTTCCAGCCCTCTCACCCTGAGCCTCTGATTTACTGTGATGATGGCAAGTGCACAATGAAGTTTATGGTGAACAGAGAGCTGAGTTTTGCCAGCAAGCTCTCATGCGATGAGGTCACCCTGTCAGAAGAGGCCATGAGGAACCATGTCTTTAAAACTCAGTTTGGCAACTGGGTAGAGTTTAAGATCCAGCTGCCCCAGTCTGGCCTCTACACCTTTGCGATCTTCACCAAGGACAAGGCAAGTCACAGCCCCACGCACGATCACGTCTGTGAGTACTTAATCTCCTGCTCCAACCGTAATGTCCACTGGCCTGGATTTCCCAAGATCTACAGTTCCTGGACTGATGGCTGTGAGCTCATTGAGCCACTCTCTGGCATCCTGCCACCACACCAGATGGTGACTTTCAAGCTCAAAATTCCCCATGTGAGGATGGTCCAAGTGTACGGCAAAGGAGCGTGTCCCCTCACCCTGACCAAGGATGGCTACTGGGAGGGGACCTGCAACACTGAGGACAACAAGCATCTCAACGTGGGAGTTTCAGACAAGATGTTTGACACCAGGTTCTCATTTGCCCTTCAGTATGAGGTGAGAGGTACATAACCTGAGCAGAGTGACCACTGTCACAACAGCAGAAACATTGCCATTGGAATAAAAACAAAACTAATCACATCATTCATCTGATGGGAACAAATAATACCTTGAGATGAGGCCTTCTCTGCACTGAAACTTCACATGGTGTTCACAGGTCACCAGAAAGGTCTTCATTTAACACCTAGACCTCATGAGATTCTCAAAAGGAGAAAGAATAAGATGTTAAAATTTGCCATTTATGTCTTCAGAACACCAAGGGTTATTTCAGAGCCAATAAATTAATTTTGAAGTGATGTTCAACGTCTCAATGTTAGACCTTTGGGTTTGCAAGTTAATTGGGTGGTATAGATTTCAATGGCCAGAATCAATTTATATCCTATTTTAAACACAATTAAATTTAAAAGTTGTGCCAACTTTTAAGGTGACACTGGCCTCAGCACTTGATTTCTGGGGAATTTCACATGATCTCTCTGCGCTGGATGATGCACCAGACTGGTGAATGGGCCATTGACAAAGGGAGCTGCAGGGAGGGTTCCCTACTGTTTACCTACCCTGGTTCTTCCTCCCAAAGTGTAAAATCTCACATGTCCTCATTTGTCCCATTTTTTTTGCCTAGTCCCATAGCCCTCCAGACCTCTATTCATGTACCTGTCCAAATTCTTCTTAGATGTTAAAAATTAAGCCCACTTTCACCACTTCAGGTGACAGCTCATTCCATACTCCTACCACCCTCTGTGCATGAAGAAACCACCCCCCACCCATGTTCCCCCTAAACCTTTCCCCTTTCAGTCTTAACCCATGTCCTCTGCTTTGTATTTCACCAACACTCAGTGAAAAAAGCCTATCTATATTTACTCTGCCTATCCCAGTGGCTTTCAAAATCTTTGTGGTATGTGAGTGGGAAAAAAGGTTGAAAACCACTGTTCTAGATCCAATTGTTACTTAACTAGTTTGCTTGAGAAAAACTGCCTTTGGCCCATTTTCTTTGGAATTCTTTGGAATTAGGTACGATTAAAACAGTAGTTTTCAAACTTTTTCTTCCCACTCACATACCACCTAAGTAATCCCTTACTAATCACAGAGCACCTATGGCATAGGCATTACTTAGGTGGTATGTGAATAGAAAGAAAAAATTTGAAAACCACTGGACTACTCCCATTCATAATTTTAAATACCTCTATTAAATCTCCCCTCATTCTTCTACACTCTAGGGAATAAAGTCCTTACCTGTTTAATCTGTCCTTGTAACTCAGTTCCTGAAGTCCAAGCAACATCCGAGTGAATGTTCTCTGCACTTTCTATCTTATTGATATCTTTCCTGTAGTTTTGTAACCAAAACTATACACAATTCTCCAAATTTGGCCTCACCAATGTCTTATACAACATTACCAAAACTTCCTAACTCCAATACTCAATACTATGATTTATGAAGGCCAATATGCCAAAATCTCTCTTTACAACCCTATCCACCTGTGACGCCACTTTCAGGGTATTATAAATCTTTATTCCCAGGTCTCTCTGTTCAACTGCATTCCTCAGCGCCCTGCCATTTACCATGTGTGTCCTTTCTTGGGTTGTCCTTTCAAAATGCAACACCTCACACTTGTCTGCTTTAAATTCCATCTGCCATTTTTCAGCCCATTTTTCCAGCTGGTCGAGATCCCTCTCCAAGCTTTGAAAACCATCACTGTCCACAACGCCTCTAATCTTAATATCATCTGCAAACTTGCTGATCCAATTTACTGAATTATCATCCAGATCATTGATATTGATGAAAAACAATCGTCCCAGCACCAAACCCTGAGGTACACCACTAGCCACAGGCCTCCAGTCTGAGAAGCAATCATCCACCACTACTCTCTGGCTTCTCCCATCCAGCTATTGTTGAATCCAGTTTACTACTTCACATGAATTACTAGTGACTGAACTTTCCTGACTAATCTCCCATATCGGATCTTGTCAAAAGCCTTACTAAAGTCCATGTAGAGAACATCCACAGCCTTCCCTTTGTCAACTTTCCTGGTAACTTCCTCGAAAAACTACAAGATTGATTAAGCACGGCCAACCATGCACAAACCCATGTTGTCTATCTCTAATCAGTTTTTGGCTATCCAAATAATTGTGTAACCAATCTATTAGACGTATTCCAATAATTTACCTACAACTGATGTCAGGCTCACTAGCCTATAATTTCCAGGATTTCTTTTGGAGCCTTTTTTAAACAACGGAACAATGTGAGCTATCCTCCATTCCTCTGGTACCTCACCCATGGCTAAGGATCATTTAAATATATCTGCCAGAGCCCCTGCAATTTCTACACTAGCCTCCCGCAAGGTCCAAGGGAATATTTTGCCAGGCTCTGGGGATTTATCGACCCTTATTTGCTTTAAGGCAGCAAGCACTTGCTCCTCTTTCATCTGTATAGACTCCATGACTTCACTGCTCGTTTTCCTTACTTCCTATGACTCAGTTCTCATTTCCTGAGTGAATACTGATGAAAAAAAACATTTACTATCTCCGTCATCTCTTTTGGCTCCAAACAAAGCCGACCACTCTGATCTTCAATGGGACTAATTTTGTCCCTTACTATCCTTTTGCTCTTAATATACCTGTAGAAACCCAATGGATTTTCCTTCATATTGTCTGCCAAAGCAACCTCATGTCTTCTTTTAGTCTTCCTGATTTCATTCTTGAGGTTTTTATCCTCCTCAGGTACCTCATTTGCTCCTATACCTGCTGCACACTCCCTTCTTCGGAATTCAATCTCCAATATCCCTCGAATAGGTTCCCTATGCCTGCTAATCTTGCCTTTAATCCGGATACGAACATCCTAACTCTGTACTCTCAAAATTTCACTTTTTTATGTCCTCCACTTACCTCGCACATCCTTGCCTGAAAACAACTTATCCCAATCCACATATTCTAGATCATTTCTCATTTCCTCAAAATTGGTCTTTCTCCAATTTGCAATCTCAACATGAGGCCCAGAATTATCCTTCTCCATAATTAATAAAACTAATAGCATTATGATCACTGGGCCCAAAATGTTCCCCTACACATACTTCTTGTTACATATCCTGCCTCATTCCTTAATAGGAGATCCAGTATTACTCTCTCTCTAGTTGGTACCTCTATATATTGATTTAGAAAACATTCCTTAACATATTTGACAAACTCCATGCCATCAGCCCTTTTTTACAGTATGGGAATCCCAGTCAATATGTGGAAAATTAAAATCTCCTTCTATCACAACCTTATGTTTCCTGCTCTCTCTCGACAGATTTCCTCCTTCAATTCTTATTGGCCATTGGGCAGTCTTTTGAATGTCCCTATTGTCCCAGCCTCCACTACCACCCCTGGCAATGCATTCCAGGTACCCACCACTCTGTGTAAAAAAAAAATTACATCTGACATCTCACCTTGAACAGATGGTCTCTGGTATTTGCTGTTGTCATCCAAGGGAAAAGTCACTGGCAGTCCACCTTATCAAAGCTCCTCATAACCTTACACAGCTCTATTGTTGCTCCAAAGAGAAAAGCCCCAGCTCTGTCAATCTTGATTCATATGACATGTTCTCCAATCAAGGCAGCATCCTGTTCTGCACCCTCTAAAGTAATGGATTTCAAACTTTTTCCTTCCACTCACATACTACCTACCTTAAGTAAACCCTAAGCCGTAGGTGCTCTGTGATTAGTAAGGAATTACTTAAGGTGGTATGTGGATGGGGGGAAAAAGGTTGAAAACCACTGCTCTAGACCTAAATGCTACTGAAATATTTTGCTTAAGAAAAATTGTCATTGCCCCATCTCCTTTGGAGCTATGAAACCTTGCACATAATGAGTCAATTAGGTACGGTTTTACTCCTCCAATTCTTGTTGACTATTTAGGCCTCTGTGGGGCTCCCAATATGGAGATCACGTCTTTCATGTTCCTCAGCTCCACTCATTTAGCTTCACAAACCAAACTGTCTGTAATGTCACTTTTGAACATTGCCAGGACATCCTTCTTAATCAATTATACAACACCCCCTCTTTACAATGGAATGTTGAGCTGCCAGTCTTACATTTCTCTTGACCAGATTTCCATAATAGATACATCACAGTCACATGCCCCATGTTCCATAGCCCAAGTTCATCCACCCCCCTGACAAAGCATCAACCATTAAAACAGGCACAATTTAAACCAACTCTCCTCGCTTCCTTCACTCTCTGCTTTTCTCCTGTCCACTAAACCTTCTTTCATTTTCCATACTTCTCACCTGACACTGTCCTGCATAGGATCCCATCCCCTCCCAATCAAATTTAAACCCACGTATTGTATTACTAGTAGTAGCCTTGTCATTTAAAACCAGTACACAGTACATAGTTAAAAGCAAAATTACATCCTCCAGAAACCACAATGCCACCCACATAACCACGATTACACATCAGACAACACAAGACGCCATTTCTGCTCCAGACACAAGATAAGAACTACATAAGAATAAAACACACCTGCACAAAACTACTTAATGGGTAAAAAAAAATGCGATGAAAAACTAGAGAATAGGCACAGTGGAGACGAGCACATTTCAGAGACTTCGATTTCAGCAAGTCCAGTGGCTTGAAAAGAAGAACTGCCACACAGTTTACAAGTCCAGAGACCCATCAGCTTCGGCACTGTAACAGTAGAGAGACCCCCATGGCCTCCTCTCCAACCCTACCTCCAAAATAACACAGCCTCCCAAACCTCCAGGCCACGCACAAGACATGGCCACTCCAGGACACCTCCTCTGCAGAACAGCCAGCCAGGCATACGCCGACCGCTCCAGACACCCCAACGCAGCTCCACAGATGCAGTTCCACAGACCTTCCACGGCATACCCTCCTTGGCCACCGGCAGCACTCGTCATCCAGGAGCCTCATCCACACCACAAGAGACCTGACCACAGCAGACCAGGCCACGCCGCTTCTTCCAGATTTCACCTTACCTCACGGTCCTCAGCTTCCCGTCTCCACAGCGCTACCATCCGATCATCCTTTAAAAACTGAGCACAGCACTCCACTTAGAACATTTCAGTAGCATCACAGTCTGGAGAGGTGGCTCCAGCCGTGCCGTGCTGTCATTACCTGCCTGCTAGAATGTTGGTCCCTCTCTGAATCCCTGCCCCAGCTCTCAGCAACAAATTCATCGGCACCATCTTCCTATTTCTGAGCTCACAAGTACATGGCACTGGGAGTAATCCAGAGATCACCACCCTTGAGATCCAGCTTCTCTTCTTCTTACCTAACTCCCTGAACTCATTGTACAGGACCTCATCCCTTACACTGCATCTGTTGTTTGTGCGCAATAACATCTGGCTGTTCACCCTCCCTCTTGAGAATGTCCTCCAACTGCATAGTGACATCACATGATCCCAGCATCTCTTCCATGGTCATAGAACCTCCCGTCCGGCCCCCTCACTATCAAGTCTCCTATCACTGTCACCCTGCCTGCTTGCACCCACAGCCAGTCAGTGTCATTAGGCCCTGAAAGAACACCCTACCCTCCCCCCCAACAGCATCCAAAGCATTGTATCACTTAGTGAGGGGAATGGCCACAGCAGAACCCAGCACTGTTCACTTACACCCCTTGCCTTTCCTGATGGTGAACCATCTGTCTGCCGGCAGACCCTAAGGTGAGACCACCTCAGTGAAAGTCTCCTCTACAATGATCTCAGCATCTCGGATGATCCTGATACCATTCAATTGCAGCTCCAGTTCCTTGACCTTGTCTGTCAGTCAGGAACTACAGAAGGATACACTTCCCACAGATGTAGTGAACAGGGACAGCGCAGGGATCCCTGACTTGGGACATCCCAAAGGAGGAGCGCGCTACTGCCCGCACTGCCATCCTACACTGTCACGTCACTGGGGCTTAAGATCCTACTTCAGTCTCTTGCCCCCAAGCCCCACTTACACACTAGACACTCCAATATTTTTTTTCTTACACTATGGTAACTGTCAATATTTATTATTTTTTTTCAATTTAATTTAACGTATACTATTGTGGGTTCTCTTGGAAATGAAGAACCTGTTTGGCTTCAGCAAGCAAGAATTTCAGTGCATTGTATGATGTGCATGACAATAAACTCATGGTCATTGTCAAAAATGATGGAGGGATCGTCAATGCTGCTCTCAGATGGCACCTGGAAACTTCACCACCTTCAGGCTCTCTCCAAATCATACGGTGTCCTGACTTGCAAATGTATCACCGTCCCTTCATCCCCACTGTGTCCATCTCCCAGAGCTCTCTCCCCAACAGCAGTGTCAAAGCTCTTTCACAAGCTGTTTTGCAGCAGTTCAAGATAATTTCAAGACAATTAGGGATGAAAAATAAAGGCTGGCCTTGCCAGTGATTTATCAATGAACGAAACATTCATTTGCCTCAAACCAACACAGAGAACCATCATGAACTTGGCAATTCAAGGCAGCATCTTATCATTAAGGCTAATATGAGACTCAGTTTGGCAACCTACCAAGGTTAGCTCCCTGTCTGAAGAAAAGGATGTGATCTGATCTGTGCAATGATCAACACACAGTAGATTAACACAAAATTAAAATGCAACACTGCTTCACCCAGTCTCAATCGTGCAGCACATCTACAGATTCCTGGGCCTGCCACATCAGCACAGGCCTTTAAACATCCCTCAACACCAATCCTACAGCGATCACCATTTTTCCCTCTCACATTCCCATCAACTACCATCCGCCCACTCCCTAGCACCTATTAGGGCACTTCCTGACAGAATGTGTGAGGTAGCCCGGAGGTGCAACTCCACAGAGATTTGGAACTCCGGAGCAGTGAGATAATAGTACGAATCATCACACCACTCTTGGCAAGAGGATGAATTTTAAAACCACAGAACTCTAAAGCAATAGAAACAGGCCCTTTGGCCCATCTAGTCCATGTCCAGCTATTAGTTTGCCTTGACCCATTGATCTGTACCCAAACCATTGCCCTGCGTACCTCTCCCATCCATTTTGAATATCAAAATTGCATCCAGATTCTCAGAAGATTTTAGTAATGATTAAAATATCAATCACCATCAAGTGGAAGTTGCATTGGCTAATAGTGGTCAAACATGCTAGAAAATAGCTGAGTAAATTCCATATAGAGTTTATTAATAAATAAAAAACATTGGCATTCAAGGTTTCTGGTCATCGACCTGCCTTTGTGGCAGCGCTGATCTAAAATGACTGAACATGATAAAATAAGAAGCTGCCACCTGCACAAAGGCAGGCTCTGGATAAAATGATCTGAAGAGAGTGGAAGAGGAGAGTAACACTTCCTCCTTCCAATTGCACTGACGAACTTTATCAGAAGGAGTAGGAAATTTTGTTCACCGACATTCATTGGCTGCGGGAAACAAAATGCACAGCAAATTTAGACACAAAACGTTCAAGACATTGAGTAGACCCTTGAGCATTGTTAAGATAATGTCAGCCAATGCTTAGTGCTGTGGCCATACAAGACTAAAACAATTAGGCTTGCAGCTTGTCAGTTCATAGATTAAACGTTGGCTTAGCATATTACTGCGGTTGTCTTCTCACTACACAGAAAAATTCAAGGGCGGGTTTGGTGGGAAGGTATATTGGGAATTTGTGGAATCAACAGAACACTTGGTGTCTGTGCACTGGCTACATTAACTCACCTTTTGGTTATAATTTTGGCACTGGACAAAGACCCATTGAGAGTCCCAAGCAATTAAACAAAAAAACAGAAGATGTATAATGATGGCAAATTTATACTCTAATATACATGAGCTGCAGTTCAAGGAACCAACTTTGCCACATGAGACCTCGAGGCTGCCCCTGGGTCATACATATTTGTCAACTGTTCGTTCACTTTCCACTTTGAGCTCCTCAATATGCATGTCCAGCTGTCTTAAGAGCTGCTGTGTCCGTTTATCCTCCTCCTCAATAAACCTGGCAGCTATCGACGTATTGGGAGATTCGACTGTTGGGCTCTGAAATAAAACACCAAAAGACAAAGGGTTATTGACACTTCCTTGAGACACACAAATCAGTGCCTATGAGGATTGATACACAGTAAAACCCCTGGTATCCAGAATTCAAGCAATTGGCAAATTAATAAATTTCGAGGAAAATAAATTTTAAAAATTAAAATAATAATAAGTAAAAAATACGCAAGTTTATATTGTAAAAGTAATACAAACTTTTGGTGAAAACGGGAGCAAATATTCAGCTAGCGGAGTGAGTGCCTTGGTCATGGTCTGCTCGTAGATGCTGTTTTAATAAAGTTGTGTGAAACAGCAATAGCCTCACCCAGGGTAAAGAGGTGGTTGATGCCGTTCGCCATTGGGGTGACCCTCTTAAAGTGTCTCCTTACCCCTGATCAGTAAGTGTCACTCCAGTCAGAGGCTTTATCTGTAAACTTGGGGGGGGGGGGGGGTACTTATCTATAACATTATTGTTTCGGGGAGGAAGGAGGAACTTGCAGATGCAGCGACAGTTAAATATTTTCAAAGAATGTGACTGAAAATAAAGTAAAATGCTTTAAGGTTTATATATTCATACAAGTGAAGTTTGCATTAGTTAGGCATTGTAATGGCCAAGACCTTGATGACTATTTTGTGTCGTTCTTCATGGTGGAACACATGTTTAACATGCCAGCTAGCGATGCTGTGGATGTGATGTGAGGGGAGGAACCTCGATACAATCGTCACCACTCAAGAAGTAGTCAAACTTGTGGGACTAGGGCAGCACAGTTGGCGTAGTGGTTAGCGCAACACCTTTCTAGCACTAGCGATTGAGACTGGCCCGGGGTTCAAACCATGTGTTTGTCTGAAACGAGTTTGCACGTTCTCCCCGTGTCTGCGTGGGATTTTTTCACCCCCCCACCGAGGACTCTGGTTCTACCCACCGCTAAAAACTTACTGGGGGTATAAATTGGGCAGCATTGGCTCGTGGATCAAAATAACCTGTTACCATGCTGAATGTCTAAAAAAAATTTTTAAAAGGTAGACAAGTCCCCTGATCCTGATGGAATGCATCTCAGGGTACTGAAAGAAGTTATAGTAGAGGTGCTTGTGACAATTTACCAAAACGCTCCTGACTTTGGGCAGGTCCCACTGGATTAGAAGACAGCAAATATCATACCAATATTTTATAAAGAGTACTGGAGAAACACAGGACATGCAGCATTCACAGAAATCAAAAGGCAGTCAACATTTTGGTGCCAAGCTTGGTGTGGGGGGGGGGGGGGGGTCAGTAAGTTTGCAGATGACACAAAAGCTGGAGGTGTGGATAGTGTCGAAGGTTGTCATATGTTAAAATGATATACAGACAGGATGCAGAGTTGAGTGGGGAAGGGTGGAAAGCTAGAACCTATTTCCCAGGGTGGCCATCACCAATACCAGATGACATCTATGTAAGGAGGAGCATTAAGGGGAGAGGGCAGAGTTTTTTTTTCTTTACACAGTGAGTGGTGGGTGCCTGGAATGCACAGATAGGGGTGGTGGTAGAGACTGGTACAACAGGGACATTCAAAAGATAGGTAAGTAAAACAGGGGGCCATGGGTTGTGAGGAAGGGAAGGTTGCACTGTTGAGGAGCAGGCTTTAAAAGGCAAACCATCATGGGCTGAAGGGCTAGTTCTGTACTCCAATGAAAACGTTACAATTTATAGAAGGTCACAAGGAAAGAACAGGAGTGTGGAGTAATTGAATTGCTCAATAAGCTCCCTCGCTACCTCCAATTTTTGAGTGTCCTCTATTTGGCAGGGAGAGAGGAAGTAAGACTGGGAGATCAATTCATTCTGCTGCAACAGCAAGGACCTCCCTGTGGCCAACTAATTTAATTTCACACCATGCCATCATATACTGCTGTACCGAGACTCCCCGCAAATTGAAGGAACATCTTATTGCCTGTCTCAGCAGCTCTCCAACAAAACGGCAGGTGTCCACCTCCAATTTCTTTTGACCCTCTTCCTCCAGTATCTAACTTTCCTGACCCATCTCCTTTCCTTCAGCTCCTCACTCCCTTCCCTCTCCAAACAACAGCACCTTTCTCGGCACTCCACCCCCCTCCCCCACCCCTTATCACCTGAGAGCTCCTATCTCGTCTTTCCTCCTTTCTCCCACCCCCATCACCTATTAGACTTGGCCCTCCCCTTTACACTCCCCCACCCCTCATCATTTTGGCCTGTGCCCAATTTTCAGCACTCTTTTTTCGATGTAAGATCGAGCCAACACAATTAGTTTCAATTAAAAGTCCGATTTAAATTGACAGTGTGTACAGTTTTCTGAACATGGACGTTTACTGCCAAACGTGGGATGAGACCAGCATACCGAAGGTAGGAGCTGGTCATAGCAGAGCGAACGGAAGGACTGCACTGAGGCACTGTCGGAAAAACCCGCTTCATTCCCATCAGCAGGCAAGCCGGTGCAAGGTGTGATCCCACAAAGGGATGCAGACGGCGACACATCACATGGCTCCTCTTGATGCACTCTGCTGGCTTGGCTGGGGCTGTCTGTTGCGTTTTTAAAGTCAAGCCTGGTGAGTGAATGCTGACTCTGGGTCTCCCTGAGGCGCTTCTGAAGTTCTTGCAGCTCCTCCTTGTGCTCCAGCCGCAGTTCCTCCACTCGCCTGCAAACATTCAGAGTTTTCAGGCACCAATTATTAATTAATTAGCAATAATTTCAAAAAGAATAGAATATAAAAGCGGGGATATAATGTTCAGGCTTTATAAAGGATTAGTCATACTGCACAGAGTACTATGAGCAGTTTTAGGAAGGATCTGTTAGAATTAGGGGCCAGAGGAGGTTCACAAGACTGATCCCTGAAATGAAAAGCTTATCATCCAAGGAGTGTTTGATAGTTCTGGGACTGTACTCACTGGAATTCAGAAGGATGAGGGGGATTTCAATGAATATACTGAAATGACTGGATGGAATGGATGTGGAGGGGATGTTAACTATGGTGTGGGAGCCAGGGATCTGAGACACAACCTCAGAATACAAGAACGTCTCTTTAGAACACAGAGGAGGAATTTCTTTACCCAGAGGTTGGTGAATCATGGAATTCATGGCCGTAGGTGGCTGCAGAGGTCAGGTTATTGGGTATATTTAAAATGGAGGTTGATAGATTCTTGATGATGTAAATAATGAAGTATTACAGAGAGAAGGCAGGATGGTGAGATTGAAAATTGTTGTAAATCAATTATGATGGAATGGCAGGGCACCAGGTGGGCCAAATGGCTGAATTCCACTTCAATGCCTTATGGACTTCTGGTGCAAAGGGATTACAAAATGCTGAGGTCTAAAAAGCATGAATGGTCCCCATGGGCACTGTACTAGTCAGAAGTTCCATAACATTTTCCAGAAAGGAGAACAAAAAGGCAATTTGTCACCTTTTCACTGATTTGTGGGTTCTTAACACTGGTCTCAAGCGAGGCGCATCCAAGTACTTCACTTAGCACTGTGAATGTGCTTCTAGGCACAAGAGCACTCATGGTGTCAGTACACTCCATGTACTATTGTCAGTGTACTATTGCATCTGGAGCTACAGCAGGAATTTGCTCGAGGGGCTGTCCTCCACTCTCACTGTCGCAAAGCTGGATATGGTGTGATGTCAGGTGAGTTGGGGTGGGCAGAACTCTCTTATCTCACCATCTGTACCCAGGAATTTATTGAGCCGGCTCTCAAGCAACGTAACCCTCATCAAAATATTTGGCGGTAACATTTCCACCCACCACTTGCCTATTTTGAAGGTGACTCATGATGTAATTTATAACTCGTGTGCTCCTTGGTGCGGTACAGTAAGAGCAACCACAAGAACAGAAATAAGAGCAGGAGTCGGCCATCGAGCCGGCTCCGCCTATTCAATAGGATCATCGCTGATCTGGCCATGGACTCAGCTCTACCTACCTATCCTTTCCCCTCAACCCTCGATTCCCCTACTATGCAAACAAAAAATCTGTGCCTGGAATACATTTAATGAGGTAGTCGCCCCTGCTTCCTTGGGTGTAGAATTCCACAGATTCACTCCTACCTGGGAAAAGCAGTTCCTCCTCACCTCTGTCCTAAATCTACTTAAGGCTATGACCCCCCCTCATGCCAGTGGAAATAACTTTCCTGCCTCTTTTTTTTAATGTAATTGTATGTCTCCCCAAAGATTCCCCTCTCATCCTTCTAAATTCTAATGAGTATAGCCTCAGGCAAGTCAAACTCTTCACCAGCTGACCTGTTCATTTTCAGAATCAACCTGCTGAATTCAATCCCTGCGCCAATGAAGACATATTCTTAATGACCTGTTTCAGTTGCAAACGCACCTTTTGTGATTCACTCCCAAGTCCCTCTCCATGCTGCAATCTTTAACCATTTAAATACAAATGTAATCATCTATTTTTTTCTTCCAAGGAGGGTGATCTCATATTTACCAACACTGTATTTCAACTGCCAGACCCTTGCCCACTCAATAACCTTGATCCATATCTCTCCGCATCCTCTGCACAATTTCCTTTCCTACTCAGTGTCATCAGCCAACTTGGAAACGCTACACTTGGTCCCCTCTTCCAAATTAGTAATGTATATCATCACCGGTCTGAGATGAAGCACCAGCCCCTGCAGAACCCCACTCACCACTGATAGCCAACCAGAAAGATAGTCATTTATCCCAATTCTCTGCCTTATACTGGTCAAGCAATCCTCCATCCATGCTAATCCCATACCTGTCCTCAACCACTCTGATATCCGTCAGCTTGTTCTGGATCTGATCCAAGAGCAACTCGTATCTTTCCTGAGACACTTTGACTGACATCTCCAATTTGTTTCTCATGTCAGCCAGCTCTTGCTGGAGTCGGTGGTTTTCTTGCTCCAGTTGCTTCATGGATGAAAAGTAGCCATCCCGAAGGTCCATTAGTGAACGATTTTGCTGAAATTGAAATGAATGAAAAATATCACATTTTTTTCTTCACTTGTGGAGGCCACTGATCGACTCCATGCATCAACAATTTCATTCAAGTGTTAACCTGATGATTGGAATCATTTTGCCAATTCTCTGCTAAGGTCAATCCCATCCTCTTCCAACATATTACACTCATACTCTGGAGAGTAAATCAGGAAATTTCATCTACATGCTCTATCCTTAGTTCAATTGAATTTATTCACCTCATCTAAGAGAGATCTTCCTTGATGGGCTGTCTAAATTAAATCAAAAACAGAACATTAAAGTCCCTTCAGCCAATTATGTTCCTATCTAAACCTACTCCACAACAATCTAACCCTTTTCTCACACCCAGAATCCTCTTATTTTTCTACATCCATGTACCTATCAAGAGTCCTTTAAATTGTATGCCTCCATTACCACCCCCAGCAATGCCTTCTAGGCAGCCACTACTCTGTGAAAAAATACTTACCTCTGACATCTCCCCTCAACTTTCCTCCAATCACTTTAAACAGGAGTCCTCTGGTATTTGTAATTGTCAGCCCAGGAAAAGGTAATGACTGCCCACCTATCTCTGCCTTTCATAATCTTGTATAAGTCACCTCTTATCCTTCACTGTTAGGAAAACATCAAAATCTGAGTTCGAGATGTCAGTTTGAAATAAAATGAAGTTGTTGGAATTCTGAAGTAAAACCAGAAAATGCTGGAAACAGGCAGGAAGCCAGACAGAATCTGGGGAGAGAACAATAGTTAATGATTCAGAAGAAGCGTGCTGGAGCTGAAATATTAAATGATTCTCCTTCCTCAGCTGCTGCCTGGCCCACTGAGTGCTTCCAGCATTTTCATTGTATTTGAAACTCTTCAAATCCAATTATCAAACAAAAAATCCATCCACCATTCACTAATCTCAGAAGATGAATGGACTGATTTAAAATGTGCAAATCTTTCTTTTACCATGGTTTTTATTTCATTGGTGTTGAAGCTGTAAACATTCAGGAGAGTGGAAAATATATCGTCACACCTGACTTGTAAGGTCCAGGTTTCTGGAAAGCTCAGAGAATCACTCCACATTGAATACCCAACTCCTTCATGGTCTCAGTAAGTTAGTGAGTTTTCGTTCACGGATGTCACCCAGATGGTAAATGTTGCCAACATTAGAATCTCTTTTACTGGTTTTGCTTGCTAAGTCCAGGCTTCAATGCTCTCCCGGTCTAGCTGCATGCAGATATGAGCTTCTTTGTTGCCCAATTACAAATGGAACAAAAACTTTGCAATTATTAATGAACATCTTGACCTTAAGCAGCTGAAAATGGCTGGGGCTTTGGACACATCTCCAATGATCTGCAGAACAGCAAGGGCCTTCCACCAATCACAACAGCCTTCCTTTGTGCTGGATATGAGAGTGGAGCACTTCTCCAAATACCTTCCACTTCAATTTTAGGCAGGGATTGTCAATACTAGGACCAACCAAATGCAGGCTTCAGATCATGGCAGCTCACTCCTACCTCACCAGTTTTTTTAATGTACATATTTGGACCAAAGCAAGGTCCTGGTGAAAACTCAACAACTATTGAGCAGGTTTTGGGTGAAATTCAGGTTGATAGAACTGTTGACACAATTTCCAGCATCGTGCTATTGTTTGAGAGTAGATCAGGCAAAGATTAGCTCCATCGGTTTTGTTCCGTGATTTGTACAACTTCCTGATTTGTCCAGTAAGTGACGGTGACAACTTTACTGGAAGATGCTGGTTACAGCCACAACAAGGATTGGAGTGCCAGCCTTCAGGATCTCTAGAGGAGGTTGCTGGGTCCTAGGGTCTTGGCAAAATCCAGTGTACTTAGCTATTTTGTAAATTAGTGAATTGTACTGCTTGAATCAAAAAAGCCCTTATCAATGGTGGGTAACTCGGGTGGAGATGTTCACTCGGCATTTACGAAGGTAGCTGTAAAGTGGAGCAAGAGTGTGCAAGACCAGGACAGCTAAAATAGATGAGAGGTAAAATGTGCCATTGTGTGAGCAGGCCAGAGTTAGAGTGGGCCATTGAGTCTTTGGATAAAGAGACTTTGGCAAGAAGAGGCTGAGATGGTGGTGCAGGAGTTGAGGTAAGACAGCCCTATAGAGGAACAAGAGGATTTAGCAACAAGGCACAGGTAAAGGCAGGTTGTATTTTTTTAATTTATATTTCTTGACAGTGGAAAGCAGCATTAACTAAGTTGAAATTACGATATAATACTTTACAAACATATCATTATGAGCGATTAATTCAATGTTAAGCAATGTTACTATGAACTGGGTGAGAGAGCTCATAAGGTATTAGCGTGGCAATTAAAAACAGAACAGGTATCATGAACTATTAATGCTGTTAAAAAGAGTTCAATAGTTACCTATCAACCTCAGGAAATTAATGATCAGTTTTATTCATTTTATCAGAAATTGTATACTTCTGAGGGAAAGCAGGACGCTGATTCTATTGAATCTTACTTATCTAAGTTAAAGTTACCTGTTTTAGGGGAGGAGGAGGTTAAGGAATTAGAAGCTCCGTTTAAAGATTTTGAGATTAAAGAAGCTATACAAGAAATGCCGAATGGAAAGTCGCCAGGGGGACGATGGATTTTCAGTTGAATTTTATAAAGTATTTTATGAAGATTTATCCTCAGTATTTAGAGATGTATTGCCACAAATAACTGAGGATCAGTCATTACCGGAATCTTGTTCGAGTGCTATAAGCACTGCGATTCCAAAGAAAGATAGGGATCCATTAAAAGTATTCTTATATCAACCTATTTCTTTATTAAATGTGGATTATAAAAATTATAAAAAGTACTAGCAAATAGACTTGCTAAATATTTAATTTAGGCCCTTTTTTTATTGGTTGCATTAAGGCTTTATATAAAAATTCGATTGCCAGGGTGGTGACAAATGGTCAAACTTCTTTACCATTTAAATTAACGCGATTGACTCAGCAAGGTTGTCCATTATCACCAGCCTTGTTTGCATTGGCTATTGAACCATTAGCTCAGACAATACGGCAGAATGATAAGATTAAAGGAATGAGAATTGCGGGTGTCGAATACAAGATTAATTTATTTGAGGATGATGTGTTGGTGTATTTGACAGACCCGGAACAATCGTTGAAATATTTACAAGATTGTTTGTTGCAATTTAAGGAGCTATTTGGATACAAGGTAAATTGGGATAAGAGTGAGATATTGCCAGTTGGGAAGGAGATTATTCAGAATGTAAAAATATTATAAAATTAAAATGGTATGATAGAATTAAATATTTAAGAGTAATTGTAAATGAATATTGTCAATCTTTATACAAATTATGTTCCTCTATTAAAAAAGATTAAAATGGATTTGATTAAATGGAAAGATCTTCCGTTAACATTAATTGGTCGAGTAAATTGTATTAAAATGAATATTTTCCCCTGTATCCAATACTTATTTCAGTCAATACTGTATCTACTTTCAAAGGGCTTTTTTCAGGATTTGAATAAGGCGGTGAGGGAATTTTTATGGAAGGGAAAAGTTAGCTCGAGTAGCTTCGCATAAACTTACATGGAAATATGCACTAGGTGGACTTCAGTTACCTCATTTTCAAAATTACTATGAAGCTGCACAATTGAAATTTATCAGTAGAATGATGGATATTGACCAACCCCCTAGTTGGGCGAAGGTGGAATTGGCTTGTATTTCTGAAGTTGATGTACATCAGTTTATATATGTGGAATATGAATTTATTGCAGGAATGTAATATGCCAGTATTAAAACATTTGTTAAAGATATGGGTTAAAAGAAATGTGGTTCTAGGAATGAAGGGTAAATTATCAATTCGAACTCCATTACATCAAAATCAGCTTATTCCTTTTTCAATGTTTAATAACCATTTGAAGAGATGGAATTCTCAGGGTATAAAGATGGTTCAAGGTTGTTTTGAAGAAAGACAGTTTCTTTCTTTTAATCAATTGAAGGAGAAATTTGATATATCGGTAAATTCTTTATTTGTGTATTATCAACAGAGCTTTGATAAAAGATAATTATGGTAAAGAGATGAATTTGCCTAAGTTAATGAAATTTGAATCTTTGATTTCTTCTATACCAAAGAGAAGTTATATTTCGGACATGTATCAATTCTTACAAGAAAGTATGGATAAACTGGACTGGGAGAAATCTAGAAATAAATGGGAAAGTGATTTAACTTATATTATCCCTCAAGAGAATTAGGAAGCTATGTGTCATGAAGGTGTAACTAAATTGACAAATGTAAGATATGGATTGGTTAATTATAACTTTTTACATCAGTTATATTTGACTCCAGAGAAATTGAAAAAATATGGATTTAGTAATTCGAATTCCTGTTTTAGATGTGGATTAAGTACTGGAACTTTTTTTTTTTTACACGCAGTTTGGCCCTGTGATAAAGTACAACCATTTTGGGAAGGGGTTAGGTTGGTTTTGGAGAAATTATTTAAAATTAAATTACCATTAGACCCATCGATTTTATTATTGGGCTATATGGTTTCTTTGAAGGGAATGGGGTTGGATAAATTTCAAATTGCATTTGTACGCTTAATGTTATCTGTAGCACGAAAATGTGTAGCTAGAAAAATAATGTGGAGATTAATATAGTACGTTGGCATAATGAATTGAGAGCTTGTATTTTGCATGATAATTATTCTTTTTTTGTTAAAATGTGGTCTCCTTATTTGGAATATATGAATTTGGAAATACTTTGAAATATTGTATATGCTTTATGTTTTACTTTTATTTTTGGATCCCTTTAAGGGGGCTGGCTGAGGGGGTGGGACGGTGGGGAGGGTTCTCTTTTTTTATATAAAAATTGATTTTTTTTGTTTTGTCTGACTGTATGTTGTTTAAAAATAATTTAAATAAAATTTAAAAAAAGGTTGTATTTTTTTTTAATTTGTATTTCTTGACAGTGGAAATGGCATCCAGGTTAGGGATATTCTCCTCTTGCAGTATACAGATAGTCAGGGAAGCCAACAGTATCCATGGCCACTTCATCAGAAACTCACTAGCTATGGCAGGGCTTACAAGCTATTACATCCGACAAAGAGAAGCCTAACATTATCAATGGCCGTGATGTTTCATTTCCCACTGAGCTGAACGCCTTTTATGCTCGCTTTGAAAAGAAGAATTCAACTGCAGAAGTTGGCGAGCCCATGATATCTGTTTCAGAGGCCAACGTCAGAACATCTTTAAAGAGGGTGAACCCTCGCAAGATGTAAGGCAGGCCCTGTTGGTGTACCTGGCAGGGTACTGAAAATCTGCCAACCAATGAGCTGAAATGTTCAATCTCTCATTGCTGCAGTCAGAGGTTCCTACCTGAAGAAATCAGATGGGCTAAAAGACATGAGGTTGCTTTGGTAGACCTGGTGAGGGAAATCTAAGGGCATCTACAGGTACATTAGAGCAAAAGGATGGCAAGGATCAAAATTGGTCGTCTGGAAGATCAGAGTGGTCAGCTATGTATGGAGCTAAAAGAGATGGGGGAGGATTGCAAATGAGCTTTTTGATATCTGTATTTACTCAGGAAACTGGTACAGAGTCTATGGAAGTGAGGCAAACAACCAGTGATGTTATGGAACCTATAGAGATTAAAGAGGGGGAGGTCCTTGCTGTCTTAAGGGAAAGAAAGGTGAATAAATCCCTAGGGCCTGACAAGGTATTCCCTTGAGGGAGGGAGACTAAAGAAGAAATTGCAGGTGCACTGGCAGATATATTTAACATGTCCTTAGTCATGGATGAGGTGCCAGAGATTTGGAGAGTAGCTCATGTTCGTCCATTGTTTAACAAAGGCTCTAAAAATAATACATAAAATTATAGGCCAGTAAGCCTGATGTCAGTAGTGATAAAGTTATTGGAAGTTGTTCCAAGAGATCAGTTGTATAATTATTTGGATAGACAGGGACTGATTATAAAGAAAATCAACATGGATTTGTGCGTGGTTGGTAACGTTTAACTGATCTTGTAGAGATATTTGAAGAGGTTACCAGAATAGTTAATGAATGAAAGGCCATGGATATTGTCTGCCTGGACTTTATTAAGGTCTTTAATAAGGTCCCACACGGGAGGTTTGTCAGGAAGGTTCAGTTGTTCAGTGTTCATGGTGACGGTGACGTAGAAAATTGGATTAGGCTTTGGCTTTATGGAAGAACCAAAGAGTAGTAGTGGGTGATTGCCTCTCTGATTGGAGCCCTGTGACTAGTGCTGTATTGGTCATCTATATCAGCGATCTGGATGATCATGTGGTAAATTGCATGTTTGCAGATGACACAAAGATTGGATGTGTAGTGGACAGTGAGGAGGCTTTCAAAACAGACTGAGGGATCTGGTTCAGCTGGAAAAATGGGCTGCAAAATGTCAGATGGCATTTAATGCAAAAAAAATGTGAGAACCTGCATTTTGGAAAGACAAACCAAGGTAGATATACACAGAAATCTCTTGGGGACTGAGAAGAGCAGTAGAACAGAGGGATCCAGGAATATAGATACATAATTCCCTCAAAGTGGCGTCACAGGTAGACAGAGCCATAAAGTGAGCTTTCGAATCATTGACCTTCATAAATCAAAGTATTGAGTAAAGGAGTTGGGTTATTATTATGGTGAAGTTGTACAAGACACTGGTGAGTCCAAATTTAGACTATTGAGTCCAGTTTGGTCACATAACTACAGGAAGGATATCAATAAGATTGAAAAAGTGCATAGGGATTTACGACAACATTTCCAGGACTTGAAGAACTGAGTTACAGGGAAAGGTTAAATAGGTTAGGACTTTATTACCTGGAGCACAGAAGAATGAGGGGAGATTTGATGGAAGTATACAAAATTATGATGGGAATAGATAGAGTAAATGCAAGCAGGCTTTTTCCATTGACGTTAAAAATTAGAGGACATAGGTTAAGGGTGGACGGGGAAAAGTTTTAAAGGGAACTTTATGCAGTATGTGGAACGAAGTGCCAGATGAATTGGAAAATGCAAGCTCAATTTTGACATTTAAGAAATATTTAGACAGGTATATGGACTGGAGGGAAATGGAAGGATATGGTCTGGGTACAGGTCAGTGAGAAGAGGCACAAAAATAGTTTGGCACACACTAGAAGGGCCAAAGGTCCAGTTTCTGTGCTGTAATGTTTAATGGTTCTATAGTCTAAATTATTTAGCCTATCCTTTCTCATGGAAACATCAGGCTTGCAACTGCAGTGTGGGGACAGCTCACATGTTGTTCAATTACCTTTTACCAGGGCCATATCTCGCAGCATCTAAATGTGAAATCATATAGCTTCATCTATTGTTCAACACCAAGATGTATTTAATTTGGCCATGCAGTGCCATAACAACTCCTTCCAGCCCACTAGCCCCAATTATACCCCTGTATTAATCTCCCAATTAACCTACCAACAATGCACACCTTTGGAACATAGGAGGAAACCCTCACAGACATGGGAAGAACACACAAGCTCCTTGTGGACATCAGCAGATTCGAAGCCAGGTTGCCGGCATTGTAATAAAGGTGTGGTTCTGGTGACTAATCCCACCGTCTACATGTACCAGATTGCCTGTAAGTTTTGCCAGCTATGAACTTCAGCACTTTCATTACCAAACAAAACTGGGTGAGAGGGATTCAAATCCTTCAGAGTACATTCTGAGAAGTTTTAAGGCAGTTGGAGGAATGGAGATACATCACTAAGGGAGATAAGGATTAGTTACAGGTTGGTCATGGCCAAAATGAACTCGTACTTAAATAAACATCTGGATCCACTGCAATTTGCCTACCTCCACAATCACTCCACATCACTGGGTCTCTACTCAGCTCTGGATCACCTAGACAACCACAACACGTGCATCAGGGGGCTTTTCATATATTACAACTCAGTTTTCAACATCATTGTACCCTTAGTACTGGTCAGCAAACTTCAAAACTTTGGCATCTTCACCAGCCTCTGCAATTGGATCCTTGACTTCTTCATCGGAAGAGGCAGAGTCAGTATGAATCAGTAACAACCTCTCCTCCTCAGTGACGATCAACTCAGGCGTACCTCAAGAATGCATGCTTAGCCCATCACTCTACTCTCTTTACACCCATGACTGTGTGCCTCAGCACAATTCAAGTGCCATTTACAAATTTGCCGATGACACTACTGCCATCGGTAGAATCGCAGATGGCAATAAGGAAGTGTTCAGGAGTGAGAACTATCAGCTGGTTGAGTGGTGGAACTCAACCTTGCACTCAACATAAGCAAAACTAAGGAAATGATTGTGGACCATGGGGGGGAAATCAGGAGAACACACCAGTCCTCATCGAGGGGTCAGCAGTGGAAAGGGATAAGTAGTTCAAAATCCTGGGTGTCAACATCTCTGAAGATCTATCCTGTGGCTTCCATGTCGATGCAATCATGAAGAAGGTTCCAGCAGCTCTACATTGTGAGAAGTTTGAGGAGCTTTGGGCAGTCACTGAGGACTCCTGCAATTTCTACAGGTGCACCATGGTGAGTATCCTGACTGGTTGTACCACTGTCTGGAATGGAAGTGCCATTGCACAGGACATGAAAAGACTACAGAGAGTTGTGAACACAGCCCAGCACCATCATGGGCATCAGTCTTCACTTCATTAAGGACATCTACAAGAGGTGATGTCTCAAGAATGCAGCCTCTATCCTCAAGGACCATCACAACCCAAGCCACACTCTCTTCACACTGCTACTATCAGGAAGGGGTTATAGGAATCTGAAGACAAAGAAGCCAAAAATGGGCTTCTTCCCCTCTACCATCAGATATCAGAATGGACAATGAACCACAGACACTACCTTGCTTTTTCTTCTTTTTGCACTCATTTAATTATTTTAAAAAAATGTAAATTATAGCAATATTTTCACCAGTAATCCCACACCAAAACAATGATCATTGCAACATGTTCATGACAATAAATTCTGATTGAATGTCCTCTTTTTTTTTCAAACCAGCCTCCACCACCAATCCCAGCAATACATTCCCGGAACCCACCACTCTGAGTTTTAAAAAAATTACCAACGACATCTCCCTTAAACTTTCTCCACTCACCTGAAACAGACGTCCTCCAGTATTTGCTATTGTCGCCCCAGGTGCTGGCTGGCCATCCTAACCAAGCCATTCATAATCTTGTATCCTATTAAGTCTCCTCTCATCTTTTGTCATTCCAAAGAGAAAAGCCCTAGCACTGTCAACCATAGCAATCCAGGCAATATGCTAGTAAATCTCCTCTGCACCCTCTCCAAACATCTATCTCCTTCCTGTACTGAGGCAACCAGATCTGAATGCATTACTCCAAGTAAATTAATACCATGGACTCCCAAGGCCATTCCCTCTTGACTGTATTCCACTGTCTTGCTATTAACAACAGATAAATCCTAACTATCGGTTGACATGTATAGTTTTGTGAGGTCATCAGTTTAAATTGTGGGACAGCTCTTTAATTATGGCACAAATCCCAAGATTACTGAGGATTACTCTGAGTGGACCTCCCAGTTTTCTTACGGTTGTTGGATTCAATTCAGAGGTATGCTAAGAATACTTTATCAATGTCAGTAATCCCTAAAGGATAAAGATAGATTTATATCCCAAAGGACATTAATAGACAGATTTAAACGGCTATCGCATTGTTGAGTTTCCAGATTTATTTAACAGAATTTTAGATTCTCAGGGGCATGGCAAGCTATCATTTCATGTCTCCAGATCTAAATTGCTACATTAGCAATTTGGTACAGTATGTCTTATTAAAAGTTGTTCCATTTTAGCTCATACTATACCATGGGAAAACTTGCAACAATTTACTGACAAACAAATTCTCACAAACAGCAAGGAGATAATGAGATGATTTTTTAAAAAAATTCTATCATACTGGACTATCTTTTCCCTCCACTCTGAGTTATCCTTCTTACCCTCTCTCCTTTCAAGATTCCTGCCAAGTATTGATTTTCCAACTTCAAGGTCTCATACTGAATCTGTGTGACCTGGAAAACAGGAAAGGAAATGAGGTTTGAGATGCAGGAATGTTTTAACGCGTGCAACGGCAATCCTGATGCATTTTGCACCAATTTAAGCAGATGAATGTAGAAATGAATTGAGGCAAAGACCTAAAAATAAACCAGGCCCCAGTGGAACACAATATGCTGGCATGAATCTTCTCACTATGCTTCTCAGCATTTGTACCTGTGCAACAAACCTCAAATTTCTTCTCCTTTCTATACTTTTCGAGCATTACTTTAAATGTGTCTAACCACTACATTCGCACCCTCCTCAAAGAAGAGGATTTGATTTCTTGGTGATTATCTGGAGTATTTGAATTTTGTGCACATGGAAACAATCTCAGTGCCCATTCCTCACAATATTGTGTAATTTTAAACATCTCTTTAGTTCATTTCTCAGGAATTTCAAAAGATTACAGTTCTACCAATTGCTGCTCTGACTTTTCTCTTTAATGCTATTTCTCCACCATGATCACTCCCTCTTCCTGTCTCTGCATCTTTCCCACCTTCCAGCCAATACTCTATCATCCCTTTGACCCTCCCCCAACTTCCTTACCCCTTCATGTACATAATATCGCTCCCTTTCTGCTTTGGTCCAAATAAAGGGACCCGACTGGAAACATTGACTGACCATTTCTCTTCATGGATACTGCCTGGCTCGCTGAAACACCTCAATATTCAAAGATCTGCAATTTTGTATTTTTCTAGAGGAGAACTGACCTGTTCATCTGTTCCTGATGGATATATCCTTGAAATTCTAGTACCTCGCAAACATTCATTTTAGTGCTTTCTTAATCTTCCTTTTGAAATATAGCAATCAGACGCATGCACTGTATTACATGTGTGAACACAGAACATTACAGTACAGGCCACTCAACCCACAGCATTATGCTGACCTAGATGAACCTACTCTATAGTCAATCTAACCCTTCCTTATCACACATCCAAAACCCCTCTGTTTTACTTACATTTATGTGCCTTTCTCAGAGCCCTTTAAATGGTCCGACAGTACCTGCCTCCACCACCACCCTCAGCATTGTATTCCAGGTACCCACAACTCTCTGAAAAAGCCTACCTCTGGCATCTCGCCTAAACTTTCATCCACTCACCTTAAACAGGTGTTCTCTGGTATTGCAAAACAGGTGCTGGCTGTTCACCCCATCTATCCCTCTCAGAATCTCATACACCTCTATTAAGTCGGCTCTGTCACTCCAAAGAAAAAAGTCCAAGCTCGCTCACTCTATCCTCATAAGACATGTTCTCCAATCGAGGCAGCATCCTGGCAAATCTCCTCTGCACCCTCTCCAACACTTCCTTCCTACAATGAGGCACAGATCTGAACACAGTACTCTGTATGGTCAATCCACACATTACCTCATGGCTCTGGAACTCAATACCGTGTCTAGTAAAGGTCAGCATACCCCAGGTGTGACCAAAGCAGTCTGAAACAGAGTTAGCCTGGCTTACCCATGTTTTAAATTTCTCTCCAGAAATGAATCCTAATGCTTGGCTAATTTTATTCTCTTTACAGTTCTATTGACATGACAGTTATACCCTGGGGGTCCTTTTGCCCCTCTCCCTCGTGTTCATTTGTATCTTTCAAATAATACATAATCAACTTACTTTCTTATCAAAATGTACACCTTTGTGTTGAAAATCACTTGACAATTATTCCCGTTGTGAAAGATTATTTAATGTCACATTGAAGTCTTCCTCATTCTCTTCACTTCTGGAAATTGTGGCTTAGATACCAAAATCAAAAATATTAACATAAAATATGGTTAATGGGTGTGAACTGGAATGATTGTTGTGGATCAAATTCCACTGCTTGCCAAGTTGAATGGTACTTATCACATCCAGTCTCTGCTTGCTGCACTGATGTCAGTAAGGCCAGGTACCATGATGAAGGTGCATGTTTATTACAATTTTAAGAAATCTAGATGACTTGCATCTACTGCTCAGTTCTTGTTCACTCTATTTTCATTCCACTACAGTTTCAGGGGGATTGCAAGGGGAAATCCTTGCTTTAGAATGCTTTTGATCCCCTGTGAGGTGACAAGGGCTCAAGGATCACTTTGAGAAGGGGAGTCGGGGAGGGAGTGGGGGAGAAGAGACACAGATCTCCAAGTGCTTGCATGTGTTATCTCATTGAATAGGGGAGCAGACCCAAGGGGTTCCATCAGCTACTCTTGCTCTATTTTTTGTATATTACATTCAAAGTTAAAAGTAATACATACTATAAAAATAATTGAAATAAAATTAAACACAAACTCAAAAACCCAGAAGTAATTAAATACATTTAAGACCGACTAAACCAAAAATTGTAAGTCACTTGAGATTTAGCCCCCTCCATTACAACCAAGGGAGTCACTGAACCTAAGCCTGCCCTAGCCTATTGCAGTTTCAGACTGTGGAAAACCATGGAAAATTCACTCCCTATCAGTGACCTCCACAATCGGTCCATCGTTGGAGGCTGTTTGAAACTGAGCCAATGCTCAAATGGAGCGCAATGCTTTTGTGTACGAGTCCAGAGCTTCCTCATAGTTGCCAAACTGCTGGCTTGTCTGCAAAATGTCCACTCTGACAGCCTTCCAATTTTTTTTTCTCTCTCTCTCTCAATCCTTACTGTCCTCTTCTCCTGTAGTAGCCATGGCTTCAATCAGCAAAGGGACAAGGCTGCCCATGAGGGGCAAGATTTTACACACTAAAGGGTGGTAGCAATTTGGAAAGCAGAACTGGTGGGATTGGCAGGCACAGGTACAATTACAGCATTTGAGAGATTCTGGGCAGGTACCTAGATAGGGGAAGAGTACAGGGATATGGAATTAATGTAGGCAAATGGGATTACAGTAGCTGGCATCCTAGCAGGCATGGGGGCCAATGGTCCCACTTCAGTGCTGGACAGCTCTCTGAATCTAATCTTTGGCATTCCTGGTGCAGCCCCATACTGCCAGACAGGACACATGTGTGCCTGTTCCCCTCTCTCATAGAAAGGCACAAAAACTAACCTGTTCCCACATGTCACATATAGTCAGGTCAACAAACAGCTACATAGGTTTAGACATTGTTAGCCCAGAATGGACTGTACTCCACTGAGATTCAAAACAAATGAAACGACCATTTTACAGAGCCAAGCCAATTGCTAAAACTCACATGGAACTGGAGGCTGTCACTCGGTCCATTAAGCCTGCTCACAAATTTGTTGAGAGTTTTTCAATTATTTTCCTTCCTTGCCCTTTCACCACAAGCTTGGGAATGCTCCCCTTCCAATTGCCCAGTAGGAAATTATTATTGAAAATGCTTCCATCCTTGCAAGCAATGTGATCCAGAACATCACCTTCTGGCACTTTTCCCTATTATCTTCAACCTGTACATCCAGGGTACAAGCCCTCTGCCAAATGAGCAGCTCATTAAATAACCTATTACTCTATTCTATTATACAGAACAAATCCTTTTTCGCATTTACTGTGTGTTTTTCCCCCACCCAGATCTACAGCCCAGTTGAACCTGTACAATAAAAACTGTAAAAAACCTCTGGAAATTAGTCATGTCAGGCAACTTGAAAAATGGGTTATTTACAACTTCAGATGGAAGCAATTCTGACAACGTCGCTGCACTCAAAGTTCTAATCTGTGCTTCTCTCTGCAACTCAGCCGCTTGAATGGGCTGACAAGCATTTTAACAATGCCTAGGAGTAGCAGTAATAAACCTTAGCACTGTTAAATGAGGAAAATGATAACCATGGTGCTAAAGCCATGGCCTGTTTCGGAATAGGCTGTGATGTCGCTTAGTTAAATAGCTCGAGGACATTCAGTGCTTGGAATCCAAGATTTAAACAAAGTGCAGAACCAAAAATCGACACCATTGAAACGAGATCCATGAGATTGATCTCATAGAAAGTTCAAATGTTATATTTTAAATTTATGATCTTATAACCTTAAATTTAGACATACAGGCCAGTCGGTACAGGCCCTTTTAGCCCATGAGCCCATGCCGCCCAATTTACACTCAATGACCTACAACCCCTGGGAGGTTTTGAAGGATGGGAAAACCCACGGAGATTACATACAAACTCCTTGCAGACAGCGTGGGATTCGAACTTCAGTCCTGATCGCTGGCTCTGTAGCAGCGTTGCACTAACTGCTACGCCAACCTTGCCACCCTGATAACGAAAGGCAATGTATTTCTTCCCAATCCTGACTATCTATTTGCATCATTCCAGATTTGCAAGGAAAATAACATCCTTTGATTACCTATTTAACCAAAATCATTTATCTGGCTGGCAATTTTAGTTGACACTCCAGATACCCAGAATTATTTATAATCATCAACATGAGATAAGGAATGGGAGCAGGATTCACCCATTCACCCCATTAAACCTACTCTGCCATTCAAAAAGATCGTGGCCAATCTGGCCATGGACTCAGCTCCACTTGCCCAGCTGTTTCCCCAGAACCCTTGATTCCCCTTCTGTGTAAAAATCTGTGTCTTAAACATATTGAAAGAAGCGGGCGGCTGACAGAACACCTCGATCGCAGTAAAACACAAGCAAGATGACGGTGAAGGAGAGATTATCAAAACACAATAGCTGGAGAAAACAGGAGCAGGAGGGTCACCGGTCCCTCAAGCCTGTCCCCACCCTTTAGTCTGATCATGGCTGACCCATGCTGGCTTCAAATCCTGTGCGCCAATTCCCGCTAATCTTCAACTGCTACGATAAAGTTTTCAGATTTATTGTCAGAGAACATACATGACATCACATACAATTCTGAGATTCTTGTTCCAGCGGGAGAGGCAGAATTACCACTTATTGGCAGTGCCAAAAAACTGACTCAACATACACATGTAAACAAATAAAGAAATGTAAACTAACAGATTGTGCAAGACAGAGAGACCAAAAAAAATCAATTAAGCGCAAATGTAAGAGTCCTTAAATAAGTCCCTGACAGAGTTTGTTGTTGAGAAGTCTGAGGGTGGAGGGGTAGGAGCTGTTCTTGAACCTGGTGGTGCGAGTCTTGTGGCACCTTTACCTGCTTTCTGATGGTACAGCAAGAACAGAGCATGTGCTGGGTGGTGAGGGTTTTTGATGATTGCTGCTGCTCTCTAATGGCAGCATTCCTTGTGGATGTTCTCAATAGAGGGGAGGGATTTTCCTATGATGTCCTGGGGTGTGTCCACTATGGAGGGCTTTACGCTCAGGGATATTGGTGTCTGCATACCAGACCGTGATGTAGCCAGTCAGCACACTTTCCACCACACATGTGCAGAAAATTTTTCAGAGCTTCTGATGTCATATCAAACCTCCGCAAACTCCTGAGGTGCTGACATGCTTTCTTCACGATGCCATTTGTGTGTTGGGACATGGAAAGATCATACAAAAGAGTGACTCCCAAAAACTTAAATTGCTTACCCTCTTCACCTCTGATACCACAATAATCACTGAATTGTACATCTCTGGTTTTCCCTTCCTGAAATCAATAATCAGGTTCTTGGTTATGGTGACGTTGAGTGCAAGGATGTTGCTGGTGCACCATCCAGCCAGGTTTTCCATCTCCCTCCTGTTTGCTGTCTCAGAGCCCCCTTTCATACAATCCACTACTGTGGCATAATTAGCAAAATTGTAGATGGTGTTGTTGTTGTACCGAGCCACACACTCTTGTGTATAGCAAGTAGAGCAGGGGTCTAAAAATGCAACCCTGTGGTTCTCTAGTACTGATGGAAATTGTGGAGATGTTCTTACCAATCCTCACTGATTGTGGTCTGGAGGTGAGGATATCCAGGATCCAATTACACAGTGGGTTATTGAGGTCCAGGCCTTGGAGTTTGCTGATCAATTTTAAGGGGATGATGGATGTCTGTTTAAAACAGGCACATACCATGTCCTGCCAGAGTGAGGTACTGAAGATATCCATCAATACATTGGCAAGTTGGTCATCGCATATTTGAAGACGCAAAACCAGGTACTCCAAACAGATCAGATGCTCTCCTCAGAATCACTCGCCTGAAGGCAGCCCACACATCATCAGGGGACATGGGGATGCAGCAGGGTGGTCCTTCCTTATTCTTATGGTCAAATCGGGCATAGGAGGCATTGAGTTCATCTGGGAGTGAAGCATTGCCATCATCTATTGCACCGGATTGGGGTTTGTAGCAGGTTAAGTCGTTTAAGGAATGTCATACAAAAGTGGTCACTCCTTTAAAGAGTGTCTTAAAAATAAAGAGGTGATGGGTCGCAGGGAAGGAATTCCATCGTCTTGGTGGCTCAAAGCATTCTGCCCATGTTTGATAAATTGAAAATAGATGTGGCAACTTAAAAAAATATTGGTTTATTATCATCTGACTAAACTGAACCTACACAACCAGACAAAACAGCATTTCTCAGGTACACACAACACAATAATAGGTATGCAGAATGATACAATTTAAAATACATACACACACACACATATAAACATACATCTTTTATATATAACACACATCCATACATAAATACCGGGTGTGTACACACATACATACACACACACATATATATATTTGTATGTGTGTATATCTCATGTACATCTTAGCCATTCTGACAATTGTATTGACTCTTTACTTGTGCTCCTGTCAAATGTTATCAAGATGGGGCCAGTAGCCTTGCCCTCCACAACCTCCTTAGGAAGTGTAGGTTCTGGGGAGGAGTCACATGATGGAGTAGTGGCCGGACGGTGAACTCCAGCCCTCTCCAGAAAAGTCGGGAAAAACAAAGGAAAACACAAAGGCACAGAAATAAAAGTTACAGAAAAGTGAGTATAAAGGTGGAAAGAAGATGGCGACAAAAAAAGAAAAATCGAAAGCAACGGTAAGAAGAGAAGAAGAGAAGACAAAGGAGGAAAAAGGTGAAGGCCTTACCTGTCCGAAGAGGCCCGCTGCGGAGAGAGAAACCCGCTCCCTCAGGTCGGTAAATAATGGACTACAAAAATGGCTCGCTGAGCCGAGTAAAAGTGCGCAACCGCGCATGCGCGATGCGAATGAAAAAAAACACACCGACGGGAGGGGGGACCAGCTGGGGAGTCGATCTCCACAGCCGGAAACGACAGCTGCAGAACACCTGCAGCAAGAAGAGACCACAGAAGACAATAGAAACAAGAAAGAAGAGGAGGAAAGGGCACCAAAGAAACAACAGATGGTCAACCCAGAGGAAGAAGAAGAGGAAGAGGAAGAGTACAGTGAAATAGAAGAAGAAGAGAAAGGCAAGATGAAGGTGGTACTTTCTCTTATTAAAGGATACATGGAGTCATTTAAAGAATGACAAACACAGGAATTTAAGGATTTAAGAAAAAGAATAAACAACACAGAAGAGAAAATGAATAAAATAGAGATGACCTTAACAGAAATGGGAAAGAAAATGGACAAGATGGAAGAGCGGGCAATAGCAGCAGAAATGGAGGTAGAAGACTTAAAAAAGAAATTGGAGGAATCTAATAAAAAAACTAAAGAGACACAAGAACTACTAGCTCAAAAAATAGATACAATGGAAAACCATAACAGAAGAAATAACATAAAGATAGTGGGCCTTAAGGAAGATGAAGAAGGCAAGAATATGAGGGAGTTTATAAAAGAGTGGATCCCTAAGACCCTAGGATGTCCAGAACTACAGCAAGAAATGGAAATAGAAAGGGCACATAGAGTATTGGCCTCTAAACCACAACCACAACAAAAACCAAGATCTATTGTAGTAAAATTCCTAAGATATACTACAAGAGAAAAGGTACTGGAGAAGACAATGGAAAAAGTAAGAGAGGGCAACAAACCACTGGAGTATAAAGGGCAAAAAATCTTCATTTATCCAGATATAAGTTTTGAACTCCTAAAGAAGAGAAAAGAGTTCAATACAGCAAAGGCGATTTTATGGAAGAAAGGGTATAAATTTATACTAAAGCATCCAGCGGTATTGAAAATATTTATTCCAGGACAACAAAACAGACTATTCTCGGATCCAGAAGAAGCACGAAAATTTGCAGAACAATTACAAAAATAGACTGAGGGAGGAAGACGGGTAATGAGAGTTAAAATGATCATGATTGATATGTATGTGGGTAAAGACAAAAATAGACTGAGGGATGAAGACGGGTAATGAGAGTAAAAATGATCACGATTGATATGTATGCGGGTAAAGAGGTATAAGTGTGAATAGAGATAATGTGCATACGTGAATGTATCTGTACTTAGAGGAAAATATAGATAGTATAGACAAGAATTAATAAGGGAAGGTAATGGAATAGAGAGAATAAGGAGGGAATTAAAAGAGTGACCTTTGTGACATATGAAAAGTGAAATCTTTTCTGGGGGGGCAGGGTGGGGTGAAATAGCGGTCACTGCAAAATCAGTTGACGCTTGCGAGTGGATTCGCAAATCCAAATGGAGAGGGGAGATGTGGTTGTCCGACAAGGGATAAAGGACAACTCAGGAGGGGAAGGGGAGATTGGGGATAAATAAGATAGAAATAGGAGAATAAGGAAAATGTTGGATGTTGTAGGAATGTTGTCTTATAAAGAGTTGAAAATAAGAAAACAGAAATGGAAAAGGAGGAAAGGTAATGATGGAAAAACGGAAAGAGAAGATAAACAAAATATAAAAGGGCTATGCTGAACTATATGACTTTAAATATTAATGGAATACATAACCAAATTAAAAGGAAGAAACTACTAAATTTAAATGAATAAATGTATTCCATTAGAAAAAATAACATATAGGTTAAGAAATAATATTGAAATATTCGAACAAGTATAGGAGCCTTACATTAAATACAATAGCGAAAACCTACCGGGGACAAACATTACCTAAGTTGATGGAAGGAGAAGGAAAGAAAAGAATGGACTCAGTAGAATTTCTGGTGTATTTTTGTTGAATGACAACATTGTCTGACTGGCTTAATGCAACCTAGATTGTATACCTAAAATGGATGAGAAGGGGGGGTGGGGGGGTGGCTTGGGAGTGGGGGGGGGGAGAAAAAGTCACTGTATATGTGTGAAAAAGAAATAGTGTATATCATGGCTAATGTGATTTATGGTGTGAAAAATAAAAAAAAATAAAATAAAATAAAAAAAGGTGTAGGTTCTACTGACCCTTCCTGACTAATGAGAAAGTGTTGTGGATCCATTATAGATCGGTCTTTATGGGCACACCAAGGACCTTTGTGCTCTCCATGACAGAACTATTGATGTGTCGTGGAGAGTGTCGACCTGAAGTCCACAATCATGTCCTTTGTCCTGTCTCAATGAACTCAAGTTGTTGTTCTCACCACTTTTTATAAGCCTCCCAATCTCCTCTCTGTATTATGAGGTCATCATTGCTATCGACTGCTGTTGTAGCATCTGCAAACTTAATGTTTCTGGTTGAACAGAACCTGGCAGTGCAGTCATCAGTCAGCTCGGCACTAATCCCTACCTCGCAAAGCCAAAACCCTCGCTATCAGGCTTGAAGGCCAAGGTTGCCAACTTCTGTTCTTAATTCTCAAGTTCTGTAAGCAGAATGTCAAATTCTGAAACAACATACGTAGAAGTAAGAGAATAGAAACAAAAAATACTGTGACACTTGTGTCAGGCAGCATCTGTGGAAAGAGAAACAATGATATGGGTGGGGAGGGGTCTTCTGCCTGGACTGTTTCAATACACAAACGTGCTCGAGACCTGCAGTAGAATTCTCTAGCATGTTGTGTACTGCATCTACAGACTTTCTTGCTTAACAGTCTGAAACTGTTAACTCGGTTTCTCTTTCCATTTGCTGAGTGTTTCCAGCATTGTCTGAATTTCCTTGACTTTGAATGAATGGAGTTAGTTTGCAAACCTTCATTTCTTTTGCAGTCCTGTTGGTCTTTTCCAATTCACTTCGAAGCTGTCGCTCCACGTTGGAGGTGGCCGCTCTCATTGTCGCAATCAGCACATCGCGCTGGTGCAGATCTGAGGTGAGCTGTGAGATCTCGAGCTTCATTCCCTTCAACTCCGAGCAGTGTTGCTGCTCGACCAAATTCAACTGGTCTCTTAGCTGTGGCAGGAATAAAACATCGTCAGTGGAATACCAACTCCCACTGGTGAACTGGAGGTAGCTCACAATGCAGACTGCAAGCGAAAGGACGGAGCCATCCAATTAAATACTGAGATTGTAGATTAAATACCAATCAGACCAACTTCTTGTACATTACAGGGACTATGGGATTAAACTTTTTAAACCCCTTAATAACTATTTAACATGCAGTGCAATTAGGACAGCTGGACTGCATTTGCTTCCATCCCTGTGAAGAGCCAGATAGTGCAGCTGATCAAACTGATGCCTTCACATTCCCAGCAACCCAGGTTCAATCTGGACCATCAGTCCTGTCTCTTCTCCCTGCGACCACGTGGGTTCCCTGGGTACCACAGATTTTCCTCCCATGTTACAAAGGTGTCAGGATTGGTTTGGCCACTAACAATTGCCCCAATTGTGTGAGAGACTAATAGTTGATGGGAGTGTGGGGAGAATATAATGGGATGAGTGGAGACGGGTGCTGAAAGTTGTTGAAGATTCACTGGGTTGAATGGCCTCTTTCCATGATGTGCTACACCAAGAAAGTCAGTCCAGCTTCAATTACCTTTCACATGCTTCAAACCACTCGGAGAAGTTGGCACTCACAATAGTGAACCCAGTCAATTAATCTCAAGAACAAGCTTCCACTCATTGGACTTGATTATTTTCAAGAAAGCTTTTAAAATTAATCTTTTATTTTGGCCTAACTGATAAGCAATGGTAAATTTATATTTTTTTAATTTACTATGTGAATAAAGTTTTTAAATTTAGACATACAGCATGGTAACAGGCTATTTTGGCCCACGAGTCCATGCTGCTCAATTTACACCTCATTAACCAAAGAGTGGCACGGTTAGTCCAATGTCTTTACAGTGCCAGCAATCAGGACTGGACCAGGATTCGAATCCTGCACTCTCTGTAAAGAATTTGAACATTCTCCCCTTGTCTGTGTGGGTTTTCTCTGGAGGCTCCAGTTTCCTCCCACTATTCAAAATGTACTGGGGGTGTAGATTAATGGGGTATAAATTGAGGGGCATGGACTTGTGGGCCAAAATGGCCTGTTACTGTGTTGTTTGTCTAAATTTTTTTTTAATTTAAAAACCTACACCCCCCCAGTACGTTTCAAATGGTGGGAGAAACCGAAGCCCCTGGGGAGAACGTACAAACTCCTTACAGACAGCGCTGGATTCCAACCCGGTCCCAATCGCTGGTGCTGTAAAGGCTTAAAGGGCTGCTGTTAATCAGTGTAACTGGCAAATGATTATAATCTTTAAATGCTTTGGTGTAAAACCTGATTTTCAGCATTGAACATCTGATCCACAAACATGGCCGTGGAAACAGAACCATCTTCACTCTCCTTCCTTTCTGGTCAGACAGTGAGAATATCTGCAGATGGCCTCACAAATCACTGATTTTCTGATCGCTGGCAGCTTCCTCACCCTACGGCAGGAGGTGAAACTCCAGATTTTGTACTAGGATTTCAATCTGATCCACAATTCTAAGAGGGTCTGATAGCACAGCCAAAAAAAAAGACCTCATGGTTGTGCAAATTAACTTTAATGTAAAACATCTCATTAAAGATCAAACTCCACAAGAATGACAATTTCTGCAATATACGCACGTCAATAGGCTTCGATAAGGTGGACAAACCAGCACTTTTTTGCTGAGGTGACAATAACAAGTACCATTGGACATCTGTTTAAGGAAGATGGCAGAGTTAAGTTTTTTTTCTTCAAGAGTAGTGGGTTCCTGGAATGCATTGCCTGGGGTGGAGGAGGAGGCTGGTACAATAGGGACACTTAAAATGCTCTTTGATAGGCGTAGGAAAATAGAGGGTTATGAATGTGAAAAGGGAAGGACTAGGGAGGGAGTAGGTATAAAAACAATGCTGGAGAAAACTCAGCAGGTCAAGCAGTGTCCTTTATATAGCAAAGGTAAAAATACATAACCAAATTTTATCTAATGCTGGGTTTAAGTGTAGATTATTATAGATCATATCACAGAATAAGATGAAAATACCTTTTATTTTATATAGTGGAATTCTAATTGCATCTTATCTATTTTCTATTCAATATTAATTTTGTTATTTTATGAGGAACGGATTAACTGTTAATTCAATACAACTATAGAATTTGATATTTCGTAGGAGACAAGTTAAATAAACAATTATGGGTATATTTCTAATTTACAATTTATCTGGATAATATGTATTACGTGACCTGTTGTATGCTATTAACTAGAAGACTATGTACTTAGGGTTTTGTCTATTAAAAAATATTTTAAAAAGAAAGAAAAAAACATAACTGACGTTTCAGCCTTGAGCCCTTCATCAAGGGATGGAAAAATATTGGCAGGCGAACAATGCCTGTCAACATTTTTCCATACTTTGATGAAGGGCTCAAGTCAGAAACATTGGTTGTGTATTTTTACCTTTGCTATATAACACCCAACCCCAACCAACCAATTTTCCCCTGCAACCGCTGCAATCGTGTCTGCCTGTCCCGCATCGGACTTGTCAGCCACAAACGAGCCTGCAGCTGACGTGGACTTTTTACCCCCTCCATAAATCTTCGTCCGCGAAGCCAAGCCAAAGAGAAAGAGATATAAGGGACACTATTTGTCCTGCTGAGTTTCTCCAGTTTTGCATTTTTACTTCAACCACAGTGTCCGCAGATTGTTGTGTTTTACTTCCAGGGACTAGGCTTACATAGGTTGGCTCAACATTGTAAGGTGACGGCCTCTACTGTGCTGTTATGCTCCATGTTCCATGATAGGATAAAAATCTCAGAGCTAACATGGCAATACCAATGGAGAGCTGGTAGCTCTGTGAGGAAGGCATCCTAGTTAACTGAAATGCCGAGTGACAAGGGTCCAAGACAACTAAGACTACCAAGAAAGTAGTACTGTAGCAGCATTCCTTAACATGGCGCCTCATTAAATCTCCCTGCCACGTTAGGCCTGAGATTTTGCATTCTCGAGAAATCGACCCTATCATACTTGCAGCATTTGATCTTAACAAGAAGTTTACAGGCATGGACATAGAAATCTACATTTCAAAAGTAATCATAATTCCTCCAGAGAATTGCAGGCAACATTGAAACACAAATTGTTCAGGTGACACTGGTCAATATGAAGATTAATGTAAAAGTCTCGTCAAATCGTGGGCCAGCCCTGCACACTCACTACAATAATTCAGCTATTTTATGTTTGCAATCTGTGATATTTTTGCCACACCGTCCTCATTTGTACTACGAGGCTGTGGCCCAAAGTCGTTGAGTGATGCTGATCTGACTTTCCACAAGGCTCAACAGGCTCCCTGGTGTGCTTCAAATTTTGCCCGTCAGTGTGTGCTTGCCTGCTGCAAGCAATGAGAAACTGGAAGGATTCAATGGGTCATGCAGTATCCATGGAGAGAAATGGACAAACAACATTTAGGGTCAGGACCCTTTTTCAAGGGAATAAAAGGGTCCCGACTCAAAACCTTGACTCTCCATCCATGAATCTTGCCCAACCTGTTGTTTTTTTTTTCCCAGCTGGTCTTTGCTTGCTCAAGATTCCAGCACTTGCTATTCTTGTGCTTTAATATGGATGCTGACTGTTGTTCCATGATGCAACTGAAAAGACAGTGGCTCTTGGTTTGCATTCTACATTGTTAACTGTTCTAATGAGGAAGCAAGAAGATTACCAATTCCCAGAAACAGGACTGAAAGTGGGGTGAGAAAGGATGCTTTAAAAAAATTGACACCCAAGATTACTGCTTCAGATCCAGCTCCCTGAATCCCTACTGGAACCTATGCACGACTGGACAGCCTACAATATTCCCTACAGCCCAAAAGGATTTACTGTGCCCAGGATCACCCAGCTGAAGCTGTCGTTTTTTGCAAACATGAACTCTCAATCTCTTGAGATGGTAACTCAGATAGAAAATGAGAAGGATGGGAGATCGGGGGGGGGGGGGGTTATCAGAGAGAAAGATAACAATAGAAAAACCATTTCTAATCATTTCAAAGGGGCTTGTTATTGTCCTGCATCTTAAAATTATAAATTATCTCAATGTTGCAGTTAAGTCAGTTACATAATGGTAAAACAGCTCCAAGAGCAGGTTATGCAATATTTCTAAACAAATTAAGAAATATGAAAAAGGAAATTATACAACATCTACAGTAATTTTTTTCAATAAATAGAGGAACACTGATGCTCTGTACCTTTTTAACATCCAACTTGCATTTACTGTTTTCTTCTTCCATCTGCTTCAGCTCTTCCTGTTTTTTGAGAACATTCTCATTTGCGGAATCTAAACTAATGAAACCGATTTTTATTTCAAGATTATGCACTCTGAGAAAATTGACCTTTTTTTTCTCTCAAGGCTGTGACACTGAGAAACTCCACTATCATCAAATGGTTTCAAATGCTATGGTTATAAATTTGTGTCTTTTCTGTTCTACCTGTACATTCAGATTCTGTGATCTGACCTCCCTTAAGCAGTCTGACTATATCTGATTCCAATGGGAAATCATGAATTGTACATTTAAAAGCCTAGTAGTCGAGCGAGGGAGTGTTACAGTCAACCTTTCTTTTGACCTAACTGAATCTCATTCCATTACAAACATGTTCCTCCTCAAAATCAATAAAGTGGTGTAAGGTGAATGAAAAATCATAAAACTGATGATGTTGGACGGCTGACATTAAAAGAGACCATGCTGAAAACACTCAAAATATGTGGCAGCATCTGTGGAAAATGAAATGGCTAATGTTTCAGGTCAAAGATCATCTGAAACTTTTTTTCTCTTTTCACAACCTCTACCTGACCTTTTATTTCCAGCAGTTTCTCTTCAGAGCAATCAATCTTTGGTTTTACCCATTAGCAGCTCCATTCCAGAGGTAAAAATATTTAACTGGATTAGTACAAGTGGTTTGATACAAATCAGTACAACTTTGGTTTGTACACTTTACAATTTCTCCGTCCAAAAACAAGGGTGTGTGAACAAATTCTAATTTATAAAGAGCTTTCACAAAACTTTCATACATTATAAATACCATAACCCCATAATGCCCTCTAAATTTAACCAGCTATGAGTTCATGACTCTCCCCCTTCCAAATCTTACCTCAGACTTGCAAAGGGGTTCTTCTTTTAAAAAAAACCATTTTTGCTTTGAAAAAATATAACTTGCTCCTGTCATTTGACAGACTACAAAATATCAGCATTCTGCAAGATGCAATAAAATTAATCAGACTATGTGGCTGCAAGATTGTGTTCCATTGTAGACCACTCAACCCTCTGGGCACATCAAGAACTTGAAACATCATCAATACATGCACATACATTGCTTGAAAGTTGAAAGAACTATAGTGGGGGAAAATTGAATATCAAACCAGATGATGACAGAAAATAGCAATGATTAAGGTGTGTTATAAATACTAGAGAGATTGGTGGTTTGAAAGAGAAGCCAAAGTGTGAGCCCAAGGGCAATGGAACAAATGGATGTGGAAGCACAAGGCCAAAACAGAAGGCTCAAAGTTTTGGCAAGGAAGGAGATGGAGATTGAAGATGCTGGCTATAATGTTCCCAGATTCAGTTCAAACAAAATCATCGTTTGTGGATAATACAACAGTAGTCGACCTCATTGGCAACAGTGATGAGTCACACATAGAGAGGAGGTTGGGAGGCTCAGAAAAAGGTGCAAAAACAACAACCAGAGTCTCAAAGTAGACAAAAGAGATGATTGTGGACTGAAGGAGGATGAAGGGCACAATGGCTCCATTGTGCAGAGAATGGAGAGTACAAAGTTCCTTGGTGTGGATATAACAGATGGCATATTCTGGACCCACAACACATCCTCATTAGTCAGAAAGGCACAGTAGCACCAACAATTCCTAAGAAGGTTGAGGAGAGCAAGGCTACTGACCCCCATCATGATATTTTACATGAGCAAAGTTAAGAGCATCCAGTCTGGCTGCATCTTTGTATGGCAATGGTAGCTACAAAGCATTGGACTGGATGTCGATTATCTAAATGGCCAAGAAGATCACTGGGTCCCCCTTTGGTCTATTGATAATATTTACCGGGAACATTTCTTAAAGCATTATTGAGGATCCCTACCATCAATCACACAATATTTTTGACCTACTACCTTCAGGAAGGACATACAGGAGCAACAAAATCAGGACTGCCAGGTTGGGAAAGAGCTAACTGCAGGCTAGATTGAACATTTGTTGAATGATTGATGAATGGTATCCTGTAACCTTGGTTTCTTATAAAGGAAACTGAAGTAAAATATTTATACACATTTATTTTATATTATATTTTTATGAATGCATGTGATTATTATGTGCTGTGTGAGAAATGCATCACATATGTGGTCCAGAAAGACACTGTTTCGTATGGCTGTATATGTGCAGTCAGATAATAAAAAAAACTTAAGCTCTAGGAAATTTCCAGGATGCGAATTGAGTGGTCTGACAGTTTAGAAGCAGTCAGGTGTTGAGAAAGATGTGGTGAGATAGAACTAGATGCTATTGGCAGAGATGAGAAAAATGGAGCCACATTTTCACATAATAATATCTATTCTTGAACAATATATAGGTAAGAAATAGGAACAAAGATTACATCACGCAATTGCATCAAAAGACCGTAGTCAGTATGAATTGGAAACAACGTCTCCTCCTCACTGATTATCAACACAAGCACATCCCAAGGATGTGTGCTTAGCCCACTGCTCTACTCGTTATACACCCACAAATATGTGGCCAGGCACAATTCCAATGCTATTTACAAATGACACCACAATTGTCGACAGAATCACAAATGGCAATTAGGAAGCGTACAGAAGGGAGACAGATCAGCTCACTGAATGGTGGAACGACAACAACTTTGCACTCAACATTAGCAAAACCAAGGAGATGATTGTGGACCAGGAAGAAGTTAGGGGAACATGACCCAGTCCTCATCGAGGGCTCAGTAGTGGAGAGGGTCAAGAACTTAAAATTCCTGGGTGTCATCATCTCTGAGGATCTGTCCTGGAGCCTCCATGTTGATGCAATCACAAAGAAGGCTCGCCAGCACCTATACTTTCTGACGTGCCTGACGAGATTCGGTATGTCATCAAAGACTTTCGTAAACTTCTACAGGTGTACCGTGGAAGAGCATTCTGGCTGGTTGCATCACTGCCTGGTATGGAGGTGCCAACTCTCAGGAAAAGAATAAATTCCAGAGGCTCGTTAACTCAGCCTGCAACATCACAGGCACCAGACTAACTCTATCAAGGATATCTACATGAGGCAGTGTCTTAAAAAAACAGCCTCTATCCTCTATCCTCTACCCTCCAACCAGGCCATGCCCTCTTCACTCTGCCACCATCGGGGAAAAAGGTACAGGAGCCTAAAGACAAGCACTCAGTGGCACAACGATAGCTTCTTCCCAGCTGTCATCAGATTCCTAACTAATCAACCATGTGGGATTTGTCCCGAGCTGTAGCTGAAAGCATGGGAAGATATCCTTGGGGGGTTCTGGCTAAGATTTTTAAATAATTCCTGAACACAAATGAAGACGCAGATGACCTTTTCAAGATGGGCAGCAGGGAAAAGCCTCTAAACAACAGACCTGAGACCTGCCTTATTTTTCGTGTACTATTATTATTTTTTTTACTTGTAGTAATGTCATAAGATGGTTAGAATATGAATGTTTTGCACTAAGATGATGCCGCAAAAACATCGAATTTCATGACTTGTTCAGCATGATAAATTCTGATTCTGATTCACATGTAAAGTGCCCCGAAAGATTGGGGGTTATGATACCTAGAAAAGTTGGGGCAGTAATTGTTGAAATAAAAGGCAGAGAAACAGGTGATGGGAAGACAACAAGTGAAAAAAGAGACACATCAAACATGAAGATCTGACACTGAGTGTAGCTGATCCTACTCAGCTCAAGGCATGGGAAAGCTTCCCAGTTGGGCATTTAGAGAAAAGGGAAAAGTCGGAACAATTACGGTGCAAGGTCCAACCTGACATCCTTTACCTTGCTTCAGGATCTGACTTCTGCTTTACCTGGTGAGTATTGAGTTTAACAAACCTCCCACATTTCTTTGACGTGAAATGTTCATGACAAGTTCAAGAATGGACAACAATTCTTCACTCCTGAATCATGATGCCCCCAGACTACAAATCTCAACTTCCAGCCTCAGGGTTAGGAATACACTCAACATGTCACATGATAACTAGAACTGGGTTCACTTCAAATACAAACCAAAAATAACGAATGGAAACAATATATTTAAAAAGCCAACACCTGAAGCCTGTGAGGAAAGAGTCAAGAAAAGGAACTAATGAATAGATCTTTATGCGCCAAGACATAACTTAATAGATCAAATGGCACCCTTCTGTACGATGTGATTCTTTGATTTAAGCACTTGTCTGGAATATTTTCACTCCAGATTGGGAAGTGAGAAATAGCTTTGAATGTCAGTTTTGTATTCTTGCCACAACACGTTTCAAACTCTCTTGATGTTTACCTCTGTTTAAGGACAGTAACTTCATCCATCAGATTTTTCTCACTTTGTGGGCTTGTCTGGAGGGTAACTTCCCGCTGGAGCTCAGTTTGGCTGCTGGAAACCAGAGTACAAAAAGAACCTACTTTTTAAAAGAGCTCTGTTCAGAAATGTATTTAATTGCAGAAGTGCATTAATAAATTAACATACATTTGATGCATTTTGAGGAAATTAACAGCAAGATCAATGAAAATAATTTTCAGTGTTCAATATTTAATCAATACTGAAACATGAATCTTAAAATATCAACTGACATCCTTCTACTTTATCCACAAAACCTTTTCACAGCCATGATTGGGATGTAGCAATTCTACGGTGATAACCAGTTTGAATGGAGAGCACAAAATTCTCCCTGACATGCATCACAACAAAGATTATATTACTTCCCATCCACTGGTTTTCCCCACTGTACTTTTACCAGAAAGAATTTCATTGGGGAAACATTAAATTTCTAGAGTTCGATTGCAATTTTAAACAAACAGGGTTGGCAGGTTAATTGGTCACATGGGTGCAATTGAGCAGCGTGGGCTCATGAGATGGAAGGAAATTTTACTATTCTGTATCTCTAGATTTTAAAAAAAATTAAACTAAAATGTAATGTTGTAAAAAATTCAATTATAAAAAGCAGCGAGGACAAATTGCAGGAGAACCTATGACAAAAGTTGGCATGACATCAGAACTTGCTCTGTAAAAAGTGGAAAAGAATCTCAAGCATCTCATCTAATTTGAATCTATCACAGAAAAAAGGTAATTTAACCCATCAAAACTGTGCTGCCATTCATTCAAATTATAGTGGACCTGGCCCATTCATCCACCTTTTACCCAGAGGAAAATCAACTGAGTTCACTGTTTTCAAATAATCTGGTACCATTTGTCCTCTAATTATTAACTTCTTTTTCCCATTCTGCAGAAAAAAATGGGTATTTTAATTCCTTTAACTTAGGCATAATTATGTGATCAACGGACGGATAGGAGTTATGCTAGGTGCAGTTCCAAGAACTCTCAACAAGTTTAACTCTACAGTACAACTCCGATTATCCAAAATTGTATTCTCCGAAACGAATCAGAAATCCTCATTTATCTGAAATATTTTTGGAGCCGAATTGAACAACGATTGTCCTCATTTCAGGTAATTCCCTCACCTCTCTTTTCCATTTCTTCTTTACCTTCCCCTATTGACTTTTCTCACTAATTCTTCCTCTCAAATTGCATGCTGCTGTCTCCCAGCCGCAAGCGGTCGGAAGAATCCAGTGTCCCAGTGTCATCAAGGATAAAGGTCTCCCAGGCAGGAGCAGGATCTCGAGCTCAGTGGTGTTCCCTCCCCTTCCCTCCCCACACACCGGAGCTGCTGACATCGACTCCGAATCCTCCACTATGTGCATGTGCAGTAGACGATTCAGAATTGGGACTCGGGTGTCGGGAGCTCTGGCAACTAGGGAGACAGGAGCCCACCGACTCGGCAGTGAGTGTTCCTCCGGCCCAGGAAGCCTCCCCAGGGATCAACGGCAGCTGTGGGGATGCGTCTGTGATTGGCAGCGGTGTTGCGGCCAGCATTTTTTTGTGAGAATTAAGCATCATTCTAATGCTTAAAAAGCCTTCCCTTGTTGTTTAAACTTTGATACAAGTGATTTGCTGTTGCTACTTGGCTGTTTTAAAAAAAATGACCAGTTATCTGATTAAAAAAAACTGTTTATCCAACATAGCCCCGGTCCCGACCATTTCAGATAATCGGAGTTGTACTGTACTTGATTTACATCCTATCCACCAAACTAAGCCACATGGTTGCCTACGTTACTCTTACAGCAACTTCCGAGCTTACAGCCCACAAGGAGGGCAAAGCTTGGAATGGAGAGTCCTGTTGCTGTTCCTTCATCATGACCAGGTCTAGATCCTGGAATGTGACTCAACAGCACGCTGAGCTCTTTCACCACAAGGACTCCAACGCTTTAGGAAGCTGGTTTTTTTTTTTTTTTTTTTTTTTTTTTTTTTTTTTTTTTTTTTTTTCACACCATAAATCACAATAGCCATGATATACACTTTTTCTTTTCCACATTGCTGGTTCATGAATAAATGCAGGCCTCATCAGCAACAGCCCAAGGTTGGATGGATTTTGGAATCTGCTGTGCTTTGTGCAGGATACCAGTTATAAGCTGAAGTTATAAGCTGAACTGGAAGCTCTTATCCTGTCCATAACTGCTAACATACAGAATGATATGTTACCCAACCCATGACCTGATAGTGTCAGCCCAACTACAGTGGATTACCTGGTAGCTTTCTCTCTGGCCAGTAGTAATTCATTACACCTGGCCAATTCCTTACTCAGTTGCTTCTGTTGGAGATCTTTACTCTGAATTAAGTATTCTTGTTCTTGCAGTTTTTTCTTCAGTTCCTCATTTTCTTCCATCGATTTCTAATAAGCAATGAATTTTTTAACAATATGAGAATAGATGCAGGAATTGGTCCATTCAGGCCTCCTCCCCTGTCCATTAAGACGATGGGTCAGCTTCTACCTCATCACCATTTTCCTGCACCTTTATCATACCCCTCGATTTTCTTACTATCCGGAAGTCAAGCAATCTGAATGAATTCAAACGACTTCCAAAGTATGCTGGAGATATTTCACGACCCCTGATTGAGATATTTCTTCATGTCTGCCCTCAATGGCATTACCCTTACTCTGAGACAGTACTCCCAAAAAAATAATTGACGGCACTGCCAGAGCTGCGGTAATGGCAGATCTGCTGCTGGTACAGACTCTGAGAGATCCGAGACAAGGCACTCCTCCACAGGGTCTGACCGCCAGATCCTATTGCCAACAGCTCCATACAGGCTTCAAAGTCTCTGTTAAAGGAGCAGAATTTAAAATACTGTGACTGCGGGGTCTGAGCCCAAGATGGCAGCACCTGTGTTTGGCAGAGGCCACGAGAGGTTGTCGTGAGCAGCAGACTGGTCCAGGGCACCAGTAACGGGGAAGAACATCCTCCACTGAGAAGAATCAGAGGAGATGACCCTAAGGAAAGTAAGCACAGGACTGGGCCAGCAAGGGGATCTGCGGCTGAAGGGCACAGACAAACAGCGAGCTGACGGCGACTTGCAGGCAAGGAACTCACAGAGGTGGCAAGCTGTTGGTAGCTTCAGGTCAAAGGATTCACAACAGACTGAGGGCTGCTGGAGACTGGTTCATGAGAACCAGGTATTGGAACCAGGATTCGAGAAGGCGTCAAAGGCAAGAAGGGTTTTTGAAGGGCCTGGGAGCTGAAGACTTCTTTGTCGTGTTGGAGGTTTGGATCTGGGATCAGCTTGCCAATGGTTTGAACTGAACTGGAGCCTTGTGCGGCTGCAGAGTCTGCGGGAGCGCTGGAGGCGAACCCACGGACGCTCAGTGACTCTGGGGGACTCTGTTTTGTTTCCCTTTCTCTGACTATAAGGGGCGCCAGATAATGTTCATGGCAAATCTTTGCATTAGGGCAAATGAAAGGCAATTTCATGTAATATTACATGATAATAAATAATATCTGATCTGATAAGATCCACAGCCAGGGAAACAATCTCTGCATTCAAATTGCAAGCCCTTAAGTATCCAAGTTTTGACTAGACCTCTCATTTTTCTAAACTCAGGAGAATGAAGTCCCAGTTGACTGAAGCTCTCACGGTACAGCAACCCTGCCATCTCTGAAACCAGTCTAGTGAATAAAACATACAGTAAGCTCTAAATGATCAGGAGGTCAAAGATAATACATTAAAATTTAATGAAATGCCAGATAACTGCTTTAAAATATCAATTATTTTCGAGTGATACAACCTTATGTAATCATGCCAAATTAAAGCAGCAATATGGCCCAACTGATGATCAGATATAAGTGTGAATCCAGCAAAACTGAAACACTTCCCAAGAGGCAAGCCCTGCAAAAACAATTTAACCCAAGCCTAATATCAACATAATTTCACTGAATAAGGTGGGATCCACACAAATGGCCGAGGGCCAAAATGCTTACAATTTTTGTCTCTCACTCCCTACTTCGATTGTCCTTCTCGGAAGGTAGTTTATAAGCAAACGTCCAAAATTCCAGTCTCTGACCCAGCAGCTGGAAAGTGCTCATTTGGAGTCTGGGCTGGTCTCTCTTAAGGTCCAAATTCAATTGTTGCCTCCGTAGAAATTGGACAGATGACAAAGTTGGCTGTGGAACCTATCAGATGCTATTTAATGTCATGCAATGAAACAGAAATGTGATATTCCACAAAATTGCCTTAGTCTGCCATAACGGAGACAAAGATTGGCCATTAGCATTATCTGGCGCCCTTTTCAGTCAGAGAAAGAAAAGCAAAAGAGAGCCCCCCCAGAGTCACTGAGTGTTCATGGATTCCCAAATCTGGGAACTGCTGGCACTTAAACCTCATTGTTACACAGTGCATCAGAGGCTAATCAATCCATGGATCCCATTCCACCATTCACTCATTATCTTTGCCTTTTTCGTGAATATCCTCCCCTAACCAGAATCCATGCTCAAACCTGTCACTTTCAAATAGTAAAGGTAAAAATGCATAACTGACATTTCAGGCTTGAGCCCTTCATCAAGGTATGGAGAATGTCGCCAGGTGTCCCAACAAAAGAGTGAGAGGAGAAGGGGTGATCACAAGGCAGGAGGCGATAGTTGGAGAAGGGAAGGAGGGATGGCAAACTTTACCCTGTTCTTTCAACCCATCACCACTCCCACCCCACTGACAATGAATCAAAAGAGATGAGAGAAAATTAACAAAAAAAAGTAGTCAATAAAAACTAGAAATTTCCACAGGATATTGAAATCTCCACCAACGACAGAAAATATATAACCTCTGATTCATGAATAGTCTTGTTCTATTGGTTTTAGATGCTTATAACTGTAATAAAACATAATTTAACAGAAAAATGTATAAATTAGCAACCATGCTTTTATTGCCTGGCATAAAGTCAGGAATGTCAAAGAAGCACTAATACTGTGGTAGTCTTTTACATCACAACTTTGTTTACTTCAAACAAATCATAAAGAATTAGGGATATTAAAAAATGGAATGGCCCATGTTGTAATTTTAACACAGGGATTTCACTTTATATTTTAAATTTGACTTTTTTAATTGCAGATGAACTTTGTATGTTAACCAGAATAAAGCCAAGTTTGAAGTGACTCTTCAAAATCCATCCCTCCATAGACGATGATAGTTTATTGCCAATTTATATTTTTTTAGAATATTACAGCACAGTATAGGCCCTTCAACACATGATGTTGTGCTGACTGAGGTAAACCTATTCCACAATAATCTAATCTCAAAGGCCTTGTCAGTGATGACTCTGTCCTTCACATGACCACACTTAACCAGTCAGTACGGATTGGAAACGTCTCCACCTCACTGATTATCAACAAAGGCATATCCCAAGGATGAGTGCTTAGTCCACTGCTCTACTCATTATTCACCCATAACTATGTGGCCAGACACAATTCCAATGCCATCCACAAGTTTGCCGATGACACCACCGTTGACTCACAGAATCACAAATTGCAATGAGGATGCGTTCAGGAGGGAGATAGATCATCTTGTTGAATGGTGTAAGGACAACAACTTTGCGCTCAACATCAGCAAAACCAAGGAAATGATTGTGGAAGTCAGGGGAACACAATTCAGTCCTCATCAAGGGCTTAGTAGTGGAGAGGGTCAAGAACTTCAAATTCCTAGGTGTGAACATCTCCGAGAATCTGTCCTGGAGCCTCCACATTGATGCAATCATAAAGAAAGCTCGCCAGCAGCTATACATTGTGAGGTGTCTGAGGAGATTCGATATGTCACCAAAGGCTCTCAAACTTCTGCAGGTTTACCTTGGAGAGCATTCTGGCTGGTTGCATCAATGCCTGGTACGGAGGTGGCAACTCTCAGGACAAGAGTAGACTCAGCTCATCACAGGCATCAGACTTCACTCCATCGAGGTCATCTACATGAGGCGGTGTCTTAAAAAAGCAGCCTCTATCTTTAAAGACCCCTAGCAGCACTCTGCTACCATCTGGAAAAAGGTACATGAGCCTAAAGACGAGCACTCAACCGCACAAGGACAGCATCTTCCCTGCTGCCATTTGATTCTTGAATAATCAATGAACCATAGACACCGCCTGACTTTTCATGCACTATTAAATTTTACTTTTTTTCTAGTAATGTTGTAAGATGGTTATAATATAAATGTTTGCACTTTGATGCTGCAGCAAACCCTGACTTTCAATGACAATAAATTCTGATTCCAGTCTCATTACTAAATCCAACCAACAAGATGTCAAGATCATATTCCAATTAAAACAAGGTCTTGGGACCAGAATGGCATCCCCAGTGCAGTCTTAAAACCCAGTGGTGCAGGGTTTCAATCTAAGAAGGATTGGAGTTGCAATTATATCCTTGTTTAGCCTCAAAAAAATGTTTGATAGATTATTCCACATTTAATACCAAAGCTATGAAGACCTCCTGAGAGACTGATAAGAGTGATGTTAAGGAAATGCCTGTAAGAGATATGCAAGAATATTTCCTGGCTAAAGAAAACTTAGTTATTCACACAAGCTTAAAACAGCAAAGGCCTGAGTTAAAACACAATGCTGGAGAAATTCAGTAAGTCAAGCAATGTCCTTTATATAGTAAAGGTAAAAATACATAACTGACATTTCAGGCTTGAGCCCTTCATCAAGGAGAATGTCACCAGGCGTCCCAACAAAAGAGTGGGGGGGGGGGGGGGGGGAAGAGGGAAGAGGTGATCGTAAAGCAGGAGGTGATAGGTGGAGAAGGGATGGCAAAGATCAAGGGGAGGAGGGATGGCTGGGGGAAGGGAGGGATGAGAACTGGAAAAGGGGAAGGGAAGGTGGAGGGGGAAGAGGAGAGCAGGTTAGCAGAAACTGGAAAAGTCAATGTTGATGCTATCCAGCTGGAGAATGCAGACAGAAAATAAGGTGTTATTCCTCCAAATTGCAGGTGGTCTTGGTGAAACAGTGCACAAGGCCTGGACAGACATGTGAGTGTGGGACTGTGACACAGAACTGAAATGGTTGGCTACTGGGAGGTCTCTGTCACTGGTGCGGACGGAGCGAAGGTGCTCAGCGAAGCGATGATCTCCTAGTCTGCACCCAGTCTCTCCAATGTAAAGAAGGTCACAAAGGGAGCCCCGGATGCAGTAAATCAGTCCTGTGGATACATGTGAAGTGTTGCTTCACTTGAAAAGCCTGTTTGGGGCCCTGGACCTTGGTGAGGGAGGTGGTGTAGGCGCAAGTGTGGCACCTCCTATAGCCACAGGGAAAGGTGCTGGGGGGCAATTGGTGGGGAGGGATGTGCACAAGGGAGTCATGCTTGAGACCTGATGGAGGTTTATAAAATAATCAAAAAGTGTATGGTTGACCCAACTGTAGATCATTTCAGTTTAAAAGATCGGTGAATATCAGGTATTTAGCTTAAACAAAAGTAGAAATTAAGCAAGATGCCAGGTGATTAATCTTCCTGTTTCTGAAATGTGTTGAAAGTGGTGACGTAATGCTCTGTGCACTCAGGAAGAAGTTGGGGTCATGCCAGAATTGGAGAATGTAATTAGGGGTCAGAGCCAATATAAATAACTCCCAGTTGGGGGACAGAGAGGAATTTTCTATTTCCCCTATTGTATCTGGGTGTCTGACTTTTTTTAAGTACTGAAGTGTGGGTATGAATGGGGTAGGTACGGATTAAAGTGGGTTTGATCATGAAGATACAAGCATTATCAGTCCAAGATGGTGATTGAATACTTCAAAGGGAAGATGCTGGAAATCTGAAATAAAAAGAGATGGTATGACAAACAAGGCAGTTATCTGCAGAGAAAAAGGCAGGCCAATACCGTAAGAATTAGTGCTAGAATGTCATTGAAATATAATGTTCTATTCTACCCTTCCATATTTATAGTAGTTAAGTCTGAGTTTAAGCCAATGCTCACTGGAGTTCAGAAGCAGAAATTAGCTTACAGTTAAAAAAAAAATCCAGGGAGACATGATAGAGTTGATACTGGGATTCCTCGTGAAGGTACTGCATTCAACGTACATGACATGGCTTCCTCAACACCGAGAAAGCCACAGGCAGAGTAGGTGCCCACTTTGTGGAGCACTTCCATTCAGTCTTCATGGGTGATGCTGAGCTTCCAGTCACCTATCACCTTTGTACGTATGTCCACGTCTGCTGCAGGCTCGCTGGTGATTGACAAGTCCGATGCGGGACAGGCAGACATGGTTGCAGCGGTTGCAAGGGAAAATTGGTTGGTTGGGGTTGGGTGTTGGGTTTTTCCTCCTTTGTCTTTTGTCAGTTGAGGTGGGCTCTGCGGTCTTCTTCAAAGGAGGTTGCTGCCCGCCGAACTGTGAGGCGCCAAGATGCACGGTTGGAGGCGAGATCAGCCCACTGGCAGTGGAAAATGTGGCAGGCACCTAGAGATTTCTTTAAGCAGACCTTGTACCTCTTTTGGTGCACCTCTGTCTCGGTGGCCAGTGGAGAGCTCGCCATAGAACATGATCTTGGGAAGGCGATGGTCCTCCATTCTGGAGACGTGACCCACCCAGCGCAGTTGCGTCTTCAGCAGCATTGATTCGATGCTTGCAGACTCTGCTAGCGCTTCCATCAGCGCTGTCTCTGCTCCATCCTCTACATTCATTGGAATGACTTCATCACCAACATCAATATTAATCAGGTATTTGATCCCCTCCTGTGGGTACCTTAAATTGCTATTTTCTTTAAGTTGGCTATAATTCCCCCTGGTGAGTGATATCACCTCACTTTTTCCCCAATTGAAGTTGTACCAGAGAGTTTCCCATAGTCCTCCAATACCACGTGTAGTTGAAGTAAAGAATTGGCAGGGTCTGTCAGATATATCAGCACGTCATCAGAAAATAAGTTGATTTTGTGCTCCTCCTGGCGCACTCTATAACCTTTAATATCTGGATCCTGGCGAATGGCCTCAGCCAGTGGTTCCATCGCTAGCACAGAGAGTCGGTGATGGCAGGCACCCTTGTCTACTAGATCTGGTAAGTGGGAAAGCTGAAGAGATTTGTCCATTGGTTGTAACCTTTGCCTTGGGTGAATGGTATAGTGCTCTAATCCAATTTGGAAAAGTTGGCCCTAAACCCCCTCCAATCTATCAAGAGCCTTCTCTGCATCCAGGGAAACAGCCAATCCCCTCTCATTTCTGATTTGTGCCTAGTACATTACACTCAACAGTCTGCCAATGTTATCCGCTGCTTGCCTCTCCTGCACAAAGCCTCCATGGTCTTTATTTATTAATTTTGGTAAACAAAATGCCAATCTGTTTGCCAGGACTTTGACAAGGATCTTATAATCAGTATTCAGCAGAGAGATTGGTCTATAAGAGGGCAAAAGTGGATCTTTACCTTCCTTTAAAATCACCCTAACAATCGTCATTGTGAAAGATTCTTGGAAGGTCCATGTCTCCCTTGCTTGGTCTATCAACTCTGTATACAGAGGCATTAATAAATCCTTAAATTCTTGATAGAACTCATGGGAATCCATCATCCCTCAGAGACTTGCCAGCTTGTAGCACATTCAATTCTTTTTCCAGGTCTTCCTCTGTAAGAGGTAGGTCTAGTCCCTCCGAGTTTAAGTTTGGAAGATCTAATCTGGCCAGAAACTCACCATCACATGACACCCCCCCCCCAAAGGGCTTTCATTATTTGACAGGTTTCAATGAGATCCCCCTTCATTCTAAACTCCAGTGTGTACATCAAATGTCCCAGAGCTATCAAATGCTCTTCATATGATAACCCTTTCATTCCAGGGATCAGTCTCATGAACCTGGTCTGGACCATGTCCAAGGCAAATAGGTCCTTTCTCTGATAAGGAGCTCACAAAACACCATGTGGTCTGACTATTGCCTAATAAAACTGCAATATTACATATTTTATCCCTCTCAAAATAAATGCTAGTGTTGCATTTACCTTTCTCTACATGCAAGTTAAACTTTAGGGGAATCTTGTACGAGGACCTCCAAGACCCTCTGCACGTACGCGAAGCCAAGAAAAAGAAAAATATTGATGACAACTTAAATAATTTATATAAGTTAAATTACGCCCCCTTGCTGGAGTGAGTCAAGGAGGATTTAAATAGATGGATGTCCCTGTCCATAACATTAGTGGGCAGGGTTAAGAGAATCAAAATGAATGTGTTACTAAGATTCCAGTATCTTTTTCAGACATTGTGCCATTGCCCTGGGGTTTCTTCAAACAGCTGCTACACAAAGTCAGAATGTTTCTGGAATGGTAAGGTGGCAAGGGTCTCTATGGAAAAATTAACATGGAACTACAGTCTAGGCGGATTGAAGATGCCAGACTTTAAAAAATATTATTGGGCAGCCCAGTCAAGATACATCACCTCTCTCTTCCAGGGAGGAGATCTACCATCTTGGGCACAAATTGAACTGCACCTGGTGGTCAAGAGGATGGCAAAGGATTTTATTTATAAATGGGGTGCTAAATTGCTATCAGGAAAGAAGGGCAGCCCCATATTAAAACAAGTGATTAATATCTGGAGCAAAATTAACAAATATTTGAATGTAAAAGTGGGGCTGTCCCCAAAAATTCCCCCAACTTCTAATAAATTAATACAATTAATGGTAGGTAACAAGATCCTGGACACCTGGTGCTGTAATGGCATCAGGTGCATGGAGGACTGTTATGAGTGTGGCAATTAATGTCATTTAAGCAACTCAAAATAGATAGATTTGCCAAATCAGACATTCCACTCCTATCTTCAAATAAGATATTTTTTAATGGGACGTATTGGATCCAAGTACGGCCCTACCTTGGTGCACTGTCAGAGACCATGACTCAAAGAGGGAGTGGAAAGAAATTCATTTCTGCAACGTATTTCCTGCTCCAGTTGGATGGACCCAAATCGGGCCTCCATAGATCGAGAGAAAGATGGGAGTCGGACTGGGTATTGTAATTGATGAGGGATGCAGGCCCGACTTATGCCAGGACAGCATGACCACGGTCATCAATGCAAGGTACAGGTTGGTGCAATATAATTTCTTGCACCAGTTATATCTAACACTGCAGAAAATAAACAGGTCAAAACCAGAACTCTCTGACCAATGCTTCAGATGGCGACTAGGACGCTCATGCACACAACCTGGTCATGTGCCAAGGTGAGGCTCTTTTGGGAAGAACAAGTCCAAGACCTAGAGAAAATCATAGGTAAAGATTCCCGCAGGGCCCAGAGTTGTTCCTGTTGGGAAGCATAATGGACATAAGGCTTACAATGAAGCTGTCCAAATTTCAAATCCAATTTGTGTTAATTGCATTGGCAGTGGCCAGGAAGTGCATTGCGGTGACTTGGAAGACCGTCTCTAGTCTTAGTATCAAACGATGGAACAAGGAAATTCAGAGCTGTGTTCCCCTGGAGAAGGTAACTTACAATTTGAGAAACAAATATGACACTTTTCGAAGGATTTGGCAGCCGTACATGTACCACATAGCCATATGGCAGTGACTGATACCCCCATTCCCTGCCGTGGTGTCCTCTCCCTCGCACTAATTATGATCAAGGAAAGTCAGGAATATATATCGCTCACCAAGCAGTGACAATCTCTGCTCCCTAATTATTATTTATTAATCTGGTGTAAAGTTTTTTGTTGTTGGTCGAAGTCTGAATGAGCTGTCCTGTGTAAAGATGCAAGCTGGTGTATGCAGTCAATAATGAGAATGGAGTCTATGTAAATTTGAATACAAGCTGCCAAGATAGCACTAACAATGTATACGTCTGTTCAAGCTCGTGTAAAAATATAAAATATTTTTAAAATACTGTAAGGCCTGGATACAGTGGACATGGAGAGGTTGCTTCCCTTGGGGGAGAGTGGGGACCAGAGGGCACAGCCTCAGAACACAAACACGTCCCTTTAGAACAGAAAAGTGAGGGATTTTTGAGTGATGAATCTGTAAAACTCATTGCTGTGGTCAACTGGGGAGGATGTCAATGGGTATATTTAAGATATAGCTAGGTTCTTGATTAGGAAGGGAATCAAGGGTTACTCGGAGAAGACAGGAGAGTGAGGTTGAAAAGGATCGTAAATCAGCAGACTCGATGGGCTGAATGGCCTAACTCCATTCCGATATCTTATGTGTCCTTTGCATTGTACTCATGAAAACATCTCATCTTTTGACCAAACTCGGAGCTTGGTGACTTTCACAATTTCAGAGAACAAGCCTTTCTCATCTGGCCAGTTCTGACGAAAACTAATTGTTTTTCTCTCTTCACAGAGGCTGCATTACCTGCTGAATATTTGCAGCATTCTCTTTTAACATTCCCAGCACCTGCAATGTTCTCTGCATTTCATGGTTCCAGCATTATTTTCACTTCCTCCCGTATACACGCACATCAGTGTATTTACACATCTGCAGACAGATCAGCTGCCATGCTCCGGTGGTGACAACATTTCTGTCACTTGCTCCCTCTTGATCTGTGCCCTTTTCAAATGTTCCCTTGCTTCTCTCTGATCTTCTCTGTATCAAAGCACACTCGATTTCTCAAGTTTTCCCCGTTCTGATAAAACACCTCAATTGTTCCCCTGCTGGGGATTCTATGTCGAGACCCCCATATTGTATATATATATGGTCCCAAAAATTGGTCTAACTGTTCAGCACATCCCTGGGGATCTTCTATCAGGGAGGTCAGTTCTTTCTTAAAGTTACACACTTCAGTACTGGTCAGGGGCACATTTACGAAACCGAGACCCTCTCCCATGGGAACTTCCCGCAGTGGTCTCATCCAATTGGTTTCTGGCTTATTAGGTCTGGGTTCCTGCTCCCTGGGAAATGAATCAAAGGGTTCTGCCCTTTCTTCCTGAAGAGTCTCACGCTGTTCTGAATTAAAGTTACCTCTCTCTCCTGCCAACAGAGGTGGTAATCGAGTGCTTTGTGAGCAAGTTATCATACCACTCCTGCTCTCTTCTCTCTTCTCTAGTGGTGGGGGAGGTGGGGAAGGTGCAGAAGGGTAGGTCATAGGAGGGGAAGGAAAGATAGGAGCTGGCATAGGAGGAACATAGGGTGGAGGGAGGGAATGTAACACATCCCAACCCTGTGATTCAGGGACAAGAGGTTCCTCCTCTCTCTTATCCCTGGATTCTTTCTCATTCAAAACCAGCTGTTCAATGGATCCCTTGAGCCAGCAGGCTGCATATTCCCTGCTCTCAACATTGTCTTTCTGGTTTTGATAGAGCCATAGGTTCAAAGCTTTACACATCCATTCATCCTCGGATCCGAATTTTGGCCAGTACACGGAGCTCCCTTTAACCGGGTATTTAACCCATTCATTACAACAATACCTGACCATCGTCAGTTTGTCTTTACCGCGGGTCTTTCCTGTGCCCCACTCAGATAACATCAACCCAAGCGGGCTGTACGTAGCTATCTGGTGGTCACGTCCTGTGTCAGGACTCTCATCTCTACTGCCCGCTATTCCCATGCTTAGGAACAAGTAACATACTCTTACCGAGTTCTGGCAGTACTGCTCTAGCGCGCGTCCTTCCGCCGTTTGTTCTCAATGCCTCTTCTCGGATATCACTCGCTTCTTCCACTGACCAGCCACCCGTCGCCCGTGAGTCCAGCTGAATCAGCCGGGGTGCACCTACTCTCGTCGTCGGGGTACTCTATCAGTGGAGGGAGTGTGATCCCGGACGAGCCCCCATTTGTTAGAAATTAAAGTACCTTTAAAGAAATTGCTCGAGACAAAAATTGAGAACAAAGAACATTTATTACTACAACAATGCAAAGTTGGGTGCTTCCCCTTACCCTGGGAATACACCGTCAAATGCCTTACTTAAGGTCAATGTAGACAACATCCACTGCCACACCCTCTGTAAATATCTTCACCTCCTTAAAAAAAGCTCAATCACGAAATGCCACACAACCTGTGGAATTCTCTGCCACAAAAGCCAGTTGAGGCCATCATTAAATATAATGAAGAAAGAGTTCTGATAGTGAGAGAAATCAAGGAATATGGGAAGAAGAACTAATTGCAGAATTTAGATGATCAACCAACGAAGGCAGAGTAGTGCCAAATGGTCAAACAAAAAGTTAATGGGGCTTGGCAGAATAAAGTTCAGCATACACTAAATAGGCCAAAGGGCTTGCTTCTGTGATATTGTGTTCAATAACCCATTAATCCTGCTAATTTCTGTATTTTTTATTATAAAACTCAGGTGCTGCATCTTGCCATTACATATCTGAAGCCTTGCAACATTTAGAAATAATAAATTTGCCAATTTTTTTTCTGTAAGAGGTTCCAGACAGTGGATAAAAGAGCATTCTATGTAATGAAAGTGATTGTGAAGCAATAATCGGCCATCCATTGAAGGTGAAATCAAGGAGAAAATATCAAAAGATTAAAGATGTTGCAAAGGCTGGCACAAAACAAAATATACAAGTCAATGATGCAAAAAGTGAGAAACAAATCTGATCCAGTAACCGTGAGAGAGATGTGCTTGTAGCATGACTTAAGATTGTGAATATTTTAAAAATCCATGTCAATTGAAGAGAACCAAAATGAAAAAGGAATTGGGCAACACTGATAATAGATTGTTGCACAAGGAATGTAATGAGAAATAATTCTAGTCTGGGAGAACACAAAGTAGGAACATTAGGAGTGGAGAACATGGATAACAAGGTATGGAAATCTCTGATGGGTATAATTTACAAGCCCTTAACTACAGCACTGTTGAAGTGGGTATTAGTCAAGGAGTAAATGCAACTTGCAGTTAAAAGGAGTACACTAATCTTCATTTTGACTCGAAAAATCAAATTAACCAAGGAGATTTAGAGAGGAGTATTGATAGCCATGTCCTGATGTAATACTTCATGCTAATAAGGAAGGAACAGTCCATTTTAGGTCTAGAATAACAAGGCAAGGTTAACTTGGAACTAGCTGAAAAAATACACAATGTGCCAGATAGTAGTGATCCCTACCTCCTGGAGGCTTCAGAGACCTTGACAACCTAAACTAAGACTCTGGACTCTAACGCAAATACATAAACTCCCAAAACATTCCATTTCATGCTGTGACCTAGGAAAATATTATCATGGAAAGAGGAAAGATTACAGCAAAGCATTGAAGAAATGCAACATCCCAACAGGTTCCTTGGAATCTTTGACCCATGGTCAAAAAGTGAATTAGGCCATCCAGCCCGTCGAGTCAGCACCACCATTCGAATCATGGCTGATGTATTTTTCCTCTCAACCCCATTCTCCTGCCTTCGCCCAGAAACCTTTAACACCCAATTAACCTACACGCAATGGTGTGAGGAAACCGGAGGCCCCCCCCAAGGAAAACCCACAGACATAGGGAGAATGTACTAACTCCTGACAGACAGCACAGGATTCAAATCCTGGTCTCGATCACTGGCGCTGTAAAGGCGCTGTGCTAACCACGCCAACTGGAGGAATTAATTGGCCATCACAGTACAGGACAGGCATGCTCCAGTGCAAACGAAGGACAAGGATAGCAAGGTAAGGGAACTCTGGATGACGAGAGAGTTCATGAACTTAGACAGTAGGAAAAAGGAGGTATATGTAAGTGAACAAGAAAATCTGCAGATGCTGGGGTTTGATGCAGTGTACAAAACTGCTAGAGAAACTCTGGAAGCACATGAAAGTTTCAATTAGTTACAATCTGACAGGGCCCTGGAGGAATATAAAGAGTGCAAGGAAGAGCTCAAGCTGGGCATTAGAAAGGTTAAAAGAGGCTATGGGCATTAGAAAGGTCAAAAGAGGCTTTGAGATGGTGAGCCGGAATAAAGAAAGTCCCATGCATTTTATACATATTAAAAAACAACAGAACGACTTGTAAGAGGATAGGACCACTCAAGGACAAAGGAGGAATGTATGCTTGGAGTCAAAGGGAGTGGGTGAGGTACAAATTATTAATTTGTACCAGTATTAACCAAGGAGAGTGCAGACAGCGAAAGGGAGCATAATGTGGAAAACGCTCATGTGTTGAGGCATTTTGAGATCAACAAGGAGATGGTTTTCAGTCTCTTGAGGATTATTAAGGAAGCCAAGTCTCCTGGGCCTGATGGCATACTGGGGCCTTGACAAGTCTCCTGGGCCTGATTGGATACTGGGGCCTTGACAAGTCTCCTGGGCCTGATTGGATACTGGGGCCTTGACAAGTCTCCTGGGCCTGCCGAGATACTGGGGCCTTGACAAGTTTCCTGGGCCTGATGGGATACTGGGGCCTTGACAAGACTCCTGAGCCTAATGGGATACTGGGGCCTTGACAAAGATCTTTGTTTCCTCACTGGTGACAGGAGAGGTCCCAGAGGACTAAGGAATGGCAAATATTGTACCTTTGCATAAGAAGGGAAAAAGAAATATTCTGTGAAATTATACATCAGTAATTGGGAAACTATTGGATAGGATTTATGTACGTTTGGAAAATCAAAGTCAGATTGGGGACAGTCAAGGCTTTTTATGCGGCAGGTCATGTTTACCACTTAATCGAGTTTGTTGCGGAGGTGACAAAGGTGATTGATGAGAATAGGGCAGTGGATGTTGTCTGCGTGGACTTTTCTAAGGCATTGGACAAGGGCATCCATAGTAGATTGATACAAGAGGTGCAGGTGCTTGGGACCCATGGGTGAATTGATAGTTTGGATATGAAATTAGCCGCCCCATAGAAGGCAGAGGGTACCAGTGGAAAGCTGGTATTCGGACTAGGGGCCTGTGACCAGTGGTGTCCTGCAGCGATCTGTGTTGGGATCTCCATTGTTGGTGAGATACATAAATGATTTGGATGAAAAAGGAGGTGGGTGGGCTGGTAAATTTACAAAGGTTGGTGGCTGTGGACAGTGCAGAGGGTTATCAAAGAATCCAGCAGCATATAGATCAGCCACAGATACGGACAGAGAAATGGCAAATGGAGCTTAATGCGGACAAGTGTGAGGTGTTGAACTTTGGGAGATCAAATGTAAAGAGATTTCAAACAGTTAACGGCAGGGCTCTTAAAATTATTGGTATGTAGAGGGTTGTAGGGATCCACATTCAGAGCTCATTGAAAGTGGCCATGCAAATGAATAGCGTGCAGAGTGGTAAAGGTGTATGGTATGATTGGCTTCACTGGGCGGAGAATTGAGGATGGAAATAAGAAAATCATGTTCCAACATTATAAAACTTTTCAGGGGCCTCACTGAAAACTGAATGCAATTCTGGTTGCCACATTATCAAATGCACACTTTGTTCATTTCCCTGATCAATCAACACAATATCCTTCGTTAACCAGGGTCCCGTCAATTTCCATCTTTGCTTCTCACCCAAACAGGATGAAGATTCTATCTCAGCTGCTGATTATCTTCAACCTCTGTAGATGACAAGCAACAACAACAACAATAATGGGGGCCCAGCACCGAACCCTGTGGCCCGATGCTAAAATACACCATCTTTCAGACTCTACACAAAAGATATTGCATGTTTGGGAGATATTTCCATGCAACGACTGCACGACATTCATTTCATTTGCAACGATGAGTCAGCTACATGGGTGGAAAGCAGGCTAATCAGTCCACTGTCTCCGTGCCAAGTGTCGGATGCCCACTTACACCAACCCCATTTTTATTCTCCAATGTGCTGGAACCAAAGTGGTCATTCATACTATACAAACACAAGCTACTGCAGGAACTCAGTGAGTCAGGCAGCATCTGTGGAGGCAAAGGAACGGTTGAGATTTCAGGTCAGTGCTGTTGCAGGGTCGCCTGTCCCTCCGCCACCGCTGATGCTGCTCGGCCTGCTGAGTCTTTCACTCCAGATTGTCATCTCATCCGCATCCACTCGCACTGCCCAAGGCTTTTTGTATGTTTCTTCAAACAGAAGATGTTCGTAAAGTGCCAACGGAGCTTCTGCCACGCACATTTTGGACTGCTGCACCATGTAGTGTCCAAGACTCATACTTGCACAGCTTTGTATTGGTGGGAGAGCAGCTTTCTCTCTGCCTCCAGTGATGCCACCTGCTGCTGGTAACGACACTGTTGCTTCTCCCAGTCCAGCGACTTCTCCCGAAACTCCTAGAAACATAACTGCTTTTGGTGAGCCCCAATGTTTTCCAAATACCCCCTGAAAAGATCCGGCAGAGGACTGCCCAATAAACCACAAATTAATTATCCCACCAACGGAGATCAATGATGAAACCACAACAATCTGATTCAGGCAGTACAAACCATTGAGGGTTTTCAAAGCCTCGTGAAATCTGAACTAAATTTGGAATGCTAAAAAGCTGTATTTTTGGAGACATCATCTTTCAAATGGCTCGTTAAACCAAGGCACTGCTTGCCTCCTAGGTGAACATAAAAGATTCTCATTATTCACTGCTTGAAGAACAGCAGGGAGTTTTCCAATATTTATCCCTTAGCCAACAGCTGAAAACAAATGACCTGATCATTCTGCTACAATGTATGGAGCCTTGCTGAGTAGCAATGGGTTGCCATATTTTTATATTACAATTCTAAACTGGAAAGTAAGTTGCATAATGCTGCTTTGCCAGTTTTAAGCAATTGGAAATCACTGTGACTGTATTTCCGGGTCACTTTGCTTCAGTACAGAAATAGAGGCAGGCACTCTCAGATGCAGGTAAGCCAGCTTCCCCATCAAGGCACACATTTTTAGTGCGATTGCCCAGAGCCCCCAAGTATGGTTTGATATTAATAGTTATATTTTTTACAATTTGGAGATGAAGCGCGGTAATGGGCCCTTGCGGCCCAGGAGCCCGTGCTGTCTGAATGATCCCATGTGACTAAATACCAGCCCCGTATGTTTTTGGAGGGCAGGAGGAAACCGGAGCACCCTGAGGAAACCCACACAGACACGACGAGAATGTGCAAACTCCCTACGGATAATGCCGGGTTCAAACCCGGGTTTCTGGCACAATAATAATGGGGCATTAAGTGGGGCATCTCAGAACCAATCTGGCAGATCAAATCTAGGCATGCACAAGTGCTGTCAGCCATCATCTGCAGAACTGAACTTGGACCTGAATATCCTTCACCGTCAAGCCGAAAAGACCAGCCTTGCTTTAGTGAGCTGAGAAAGCCACACATGGAGCAACACAAGGCACAGCTCAAAGTGAGGAAGCCACAGGCAGGAAATGGAGCAATCCTACAAGCTAATCAGAGCAAAGCTCCAGCCATCTTCAACTCCTCTTAAAGTCTGCACCATTGCACCACTTTCAAAACAGTTCAGTTTGCTCTATATGACAGAGTTGCACGACATAGAACAGACCCTTCAGCCCAAATCATCCATGCCAACCAATATGGTATTCTGGGCTAGTCCCATTTGCATGCATTTGGTCAGTATCCTTTCAAGCACCTCTTTTTCATAAATCTGCCCAAATGTCTTTTGAATATTGCTGTGCCAACTTCTACAGTTTCCTCTGGCAGTTCATTCCAGAGATCTTCTCAGGTCTCTCCTAAATCTTTCCTCCCTCAACTCAAAGCGATGCCCTCTAGTTCTAGAATCATCTAAGCATCTACATCCTTCCTTTAATAAGGCAACCAGAACTGGGCAGCACGGTTGGCGTAACAGTTAACACAACACCTTTACAGCGCCAGCGATTGGGACTGGGGTTCAAATTGCATGCCGTCTATAAGGAGTCTGTACATTCTCCCCACGTCTGCGTGGGTCTTCCCCGGGTGCTCCAGTTTCCTCCCTTTCTTCCAAACATACCGAGAGTTATGGCTGTAAATTGGGTGGCATGGACTTGTGAGCAAAATTGGTTTGTTACCATGCTGTATGTCTACATTTAAAATTTAAATTTAAAACTGAACACAATATGTCAAGTGGGGTCTTACCAGAGTTTTATAGAGCTGCAAAAATATCTCACGGCTCTTGAACTCAATCCTTCGACTAATAAAGGCCACCCTACCAACTTGCGTGGCAATCTTTTGCGATCCAAGAACCTAGACCCCAAGATCCCTCTGTTCCTCACATTCTTAAGAATCGTGTCATTGACCACATACTCCTACTTCAAGTTTGAACTTTCAGAATGCATCACTTCACATTTATCTGCTACCTGTCTATATCCTGTTATTACATACGACAACTTTCCAAACCATCCACAACACCTATAACCTGGGTATCATCTGCAGCACTGACCCACTACCATCAAGGAACTGCAGCATCAAAATCAGCATTGCCAGGCTGGAAAATAGCTTCCCCCTGCTGTCTGTGAGACTGATGAACAGTATCCTGTAATTCAGTAAATCATTCCAAAATATTTATATATTTTAAATGACTGCATCTTTATAAAGTGTGTTTGTGCATGTGTTGGCATGTGCACTGTGGTCCACAATAATGCTGTTTCATCTAGATGAATATGTAGTCAGATGATATAAACTTGAACTTAAGAATGGATACAGGGATCAAGAAAAAAGATGATTTGAAAACCGGTAACAAGAGCAAGTTGACTTCTGCAGCAAAAAGGCCAAATAGAGGCTTACAACAAGGGGGCTTCGCTGAACAGGTAATAAAAGTGATGGGCAATATAAAGTCATAAATGCAGACAAGGTCACTATCAATTGCAAGAAAGAAGAGCCCAAAAATGCAAGGTGGATCACATGGTCTTGGAGAAAATGACATAAATACAAGGGAGAAACAAACTAATTCTGCTTATGGGATGAGGCAAAGGGACAAACACTGACTTACACCGTTAACTCAGATAACCAATGTCCAAAAAGAAACTTTTCGCTATTTAACTTCACTAAACTGACTGATACCATATTTGCCCATTTGTTCACGACATTAAAATTTTAATCCATCAGAAATCATAAATACTGGAGCTCCAAATGTCCAAACCTAGCTTCACATGTGGTTATTTACCTCAACCTTCTTGCTCAGCCTGCTGAGTTCAGACATGCCCTCCGTCCTGCCTTGTTTGTCCTTCTTCTCTCGTTCTTCCTTGAGCTGTCGTCTCTGCAACTTCTCATAGCTTTTCTTCAGTTTATCAATCTTAAAGTACAAAACATTGAAATCAAGATTTGTTGCTTTGTGGGAGTATCTCCACACAGCTAATCAGTGGTGTGATAACAATAGCTCAGGACAAAACTAAAGTTACCTAGCCTCTGTTTTGCTTTGCAGTACAGGTATATCCCCTCAACAAGCGGTGGGTACACGTAGTACTATCGCGACCAGCCTGGTGGTGGATACAGGTAACACCATCGCGACCAGCCTGGTGGTGGGTACACGTAACACTATTGCGACCAGCCTGGTGGTGGGTACAGGTAACACAATCGCGACCAGCCTGGTGGTGGAGGCATTGTGGTGACATTCCATCTCTTTTCCAGGTTTGTGGTGGGTGAGAAAGCCATTTCTCGGCTCAGATGCCACCATGCAGGGCAAAAGGTGGAAATCTGTCAGAGCCAAGTGAAGACAGGACTGGGTTTGCATTGATGTCCAAAACAGAGCAAACATTTCATTTTAATTAGAACAATGATGGGTTGTGAATTTGCTAAAGGAGACAAATGGACTCAGGGAAGAGTGGAAAGAGATTTACGGTATGTTTAAATAGTTATTATCTGATGAATGAAATTCGATCTTTGATACTACCTCTTGCTGAAACATGATGAGCTGTGATTCGTACTGCCGCACCATATCATGTTGGGTTTTATCACTGTCTTTTAACTGCTGATGCAACTGCCCCACCTGAAAGACAGAAAAACTACTATTTTGGCATTTAAATTTTTAATTTAAAAAAAAATTTAGACATACAGCACTGTAACAGGCCATTTTGGCCCACGAGTACATGCTACCCAATTTAAACCCCAATGAACCTATGCTCCCCCAGTACGTTTCGAATGGTGGAAGGAAACCAGAGCCCCTAGGGAAACCCATGCAGACATGGGGAGAACATACAAACTCCTTACAGACAGCGCAAGATTCGAACCCCGATCCCGAACTCTAGAGCTGTAAAGGCGTGGTGCTAACCGCTATGCCACCTTTGTGCAAAAGAATCGAATACTGAGATATTCCAGTCTTTGTTGAAAGAAGGAAATTCAGTTTCTACCTGGCTCTATCTCTGGCTTCTGCAAACAATCTCAGGCAAATGGATCATGTGGAGAGATGGATGCAAGAGAGGAGGGGCTGACTGGTCGATGGGGCCAGGTGGGGAATTGAAGGGTGGAGATAGTACAGAGTGGGGACTGAGGGCTGCAGGTGATGGTATCTGACACGAAAGGAAGTTGATGAGTGACACCAGATAGGGTTGGGAATGGTGGGAAGAAGGGAACAATCATGAAAACCAGTGAGAGGTAGGTATGGGGTGGGTGTGTGCGTAGGCGGGTTGGGGGCGCATGAGGGAAGGATGTGGAGGGCTACGTGAGGGTGTCATGGGCAATTGCAGGGCAAAGACACTGGGTAACAGGGGAGGTGGAAATAAGTGAGCATGTGAGGACCTGGGTAGATCAATTCAAATTTATCATCATCTGACTACATATACAATCAAACCAAAACAAACACACAAAACTTAATAATCACATATATACATAATAATACAAAATAAATATATTTATATTTTGGAATAATTTACTTGATTACTGAATACAGTCCATCAATCTCACAGCCTGTGGGAAGAAACTATTTCCCAGGCGGTGCTGATTTTGATGCTCCTGGACCTCCTTCATGATGCTAGTGGGTCAGAGTTACTGTGTGCTGGGTGGTAGGGATCCTCAATAATTCTTTGAGCCCTATTTAAGCAACGCTCCCAGCAAACGCCGTCAATAGTGGAAAGGGAGATCCCAGTGATCAACTCAATCATTTTGATGAACCTCTGTTTTGACTTCCAGTCTAATGCTTTGCAGCTACACAATGATGCAGCCAGACAGGACACTCTCAATTAATTACTACAAGAGGGAAAGGGACAGGTGAGGGCTGGGCTACCTGAAATTAGAGTATTTGATGTTGATGCCATTGTATTTTCCCCTGCAACTATAGGGGGTTGTGATACCTGCCCCTACAGCTCCTCCACCCAAACATGGTTTCACATACACCTCCTCCAACTATGTCCACTGCATTCAGAACTCCTGAAGTGTCCTGATCTACAAGGCAACAACTTTTAAGGCAATTTGGAGCTCACGGGGATGCTGGCCATTTCAACACCCTATCCCATTCCCACACTAATCTGTCTGTCCTTGGCTTCCTCCATTTTGCTGGAGTGAGGCCCAACACAGACAAGAGGAGCAGTACCTCATTCTACCTGGGCAGCCTGCACCCCAGTGATGTGAACACTGAATTGTCCAGTTTCAGGTAACCCTCCGCTCCACTCGGGTCTTCTCACTCATATCCTTCCTTTCAAACAGCTCCACAGATCTATTATCCACTCTTTCCCCTTCCCCATCTATTCCATCCCCCATTAACAACACAGCCCTCCCACTGGGTGCCCTATCCTCTACAACAGCTCCCCACCGCCCACCCTCTCTCCCCTACCCAATTCCTTATCAGACTCCGTCATCTGCAGCCCTTTGGGTCCACATCACCTTGCAGCCTCTGACACCTTCTCCACCCTTCCCTCCTGATCTGATGACCTGCCAATCAACCCATCATCACCTGCATCCACCAATGGTTTATCAGCTCACCTTCCCCTCACTTCCCACATTGAAGTGGGTGGGTCATGGGCAGACACCATTGCCTCTCTTCTACTTCTGTCCTGACCCCCAAAACGTTTGACTGTTTATTCCCTTTTTTTCAAGGTCAACATTATCCTAATAGGGAAACCTTTGCCTGCCCTGCACAATTCCTCCAGAAGTTTGATGTGGGAGTATAAATAGGTGAGGGAGAGAAGTACAAATTGTTATTGAAATAAAAGAGGTTGTGAAGAGATTTAATCAAGGTATTTAAGACTATAAAGGAGGGACAGAGCTCTTCCCTTTGGCAGAGGGATCAAGGACCAGGAGACACAAGATGAAGAGATTGGTAGTCACATGGAATGTACTGCTAGGGACAACAGTGGACCATCGTGTTCAATGTGAAATTCAATAAGTATCCAAATAGGGCAGTGGCTGATTTGCTCTTTCCAGGCTAGTAAATGCTTAAGGGGCTTTAGGCCTCTTTTCAAACCAGAACCATTCTGAGAATCCATGTGCAGTTTGACTATCACTGAGATATTTGAAAGGACCCAACCCAGGTGAACACAGCTAATAAAACATTAGCGGGGGTGGTTATATTTATTAATTCATTCCAAACATCTGCAGTGAAGAATGGTCTACAATGTGGAAAACAACTGCCATCTAGTGGCACAAAGGAGCCTTCAGTACAATGATCAGCTATGGCACCACCTTGGCTGCATGTTCAAACTGAAAATCAAATGAAAATCACATTTAAAGTGAATCCAAACATTACGAGAAGCAATACACTGAATTCAGGTCTGAGTCTCACATCACTGGGTTCTGCAAGCTACAAAGAATTGTCATAGCAGCTATTAATGTTTGGTTCCCATCTGAAACTTAACATACACTTTTATTTTCACTGATTCACATTGAAAACTTGGTTAATTAAATGCAAGTTAACACATTTGGAGGAATTTTATCTATACGTTACATTCTTATCTATACTACATTCTTTTTTCAAGGTCAACGTTATCCTAATAGGGAAACCTCAGCCAGTCCATAGCCAGTTTCTGGTGTAGAAACTAACTCCTTGTTCACCTCAATCAAAAGACCATCAGACACAGGAGCATAATTATGCTGTTCAATCCATCAAGTCATGGCTGACATTTTTCCTTTCAACTCGATTCTCCCCATAACTTTTGACACCCTTACTCATCAAGAACCAATCAACCTTTGCTTTAAATATACCCAGTGACTTGGCCTCTACAGCCATCCATGCCAATGAATTCCACTGCCCCGTTTGAAAAATATTTTCTCATCTTGTTCTAAAAGGATATTCTTTTATTCTAAGACTGTGCCCACAAATGGAAACATATTCTCCATATCCACTCCATCCAAACCGTTCAATTGTGGGCCAATTACATAGATCGTCAAATGCTTCAATTCAGTCTCAGCCAGTGTCTCTCCTCCCTTCCATCCATCTATGGCCAGAATGCTTTCCCTTTACAGTTGTCAGACTCTTGAACTTGCCCTCACTGCATTGCCCCTGGGAGGCAGTGGAGGCGAGTTTCTAGCATTCTAACGTGGGTCCTACTGCCCGGAGGTTATGCCTAACCACCCCATTCAGGGTTACAATTTTGTTACTTCAGAGAACGCTCGGAGTTCCTTACCCAAAATGGCCATGACCAAATTGGCAACCATAACCCATCAGGGTTATGGGTTCTGAGGGGCAACTGACCAGCGCAGGGTACCAGGGTGGGAGAAACCAGCCCTCCTCCCCGCCATGAAGGATAAGCCTGAGGGAGGACTCTACATGGTGGGAGGCTACAGCAACAGGACCAATGAGAGGCTCCGAGGCTGGAGGACTCACCCCAGGCCGCGGACTGCTGGAGGACTCACCCCAGGCCGCGGACTGCTGGAGGACTCACCCCAGGCCGCGGACTGCTGGAGGACTCACCCCAGGCCGCGGACTGCTGGAGGACTCACCCCAGGCCGCGGACTGCTGGAGGACTCACCCCAGGCCGCGGACTGCTGGAGGACTCACCCCAGGCCGCGGACTGCTGGAGGACTCACCCCAGGCCGCGGACTGCTGGAGGACTCACCCCAGGCCGCGGACTGCTGGAGGACTCACCCCAGGCCGCGGACTGCTGGAGATCAGCTTGTGACAACCAGGTGGCAGGACCATGAATAGTGAGGATGCCGATGGCAAGCAGGGCTCTCGAAGGGCCTCGGGTGCTGTTAGCTTCCTGATCGCTTCAGGGATTGGGAGCCAGGGCTGAGGAGGGTGACTCAGATGCCTGGAGCTGTGATTCATCATTGGAATGGACACGAGGCCGGGCAGCTACAGAGGCATTGCAGGAGGTGTCTCCCTAAAGGGGACTCTCTTTTGCTTTTCTGTCTCGTCTGGGCTAGCAGAGCCTCTTTCTGAGTCTTAATAGGCCAAACAGAGGAAACATTTTGCACATGACAATGAAGGAACCTTGAACTACTCCAACACCACAAAAAGACCTGGCTTCACTATTGAAACACCATTTTTTTCTTGCACTACTCTTTAATAAATATAATATATATTCACAATATCTCTTTCTGATCAGAAATTTAATGTATACTGTTGGAATTTTTTTTAAAGTACCTGTTTGGCTGCAGCAAGAAAGAATTGTGCAATGTGTATGACAATAAACTCACTATGGCAATGAACCCAGCAAATGGTGAACAAATAAAGGAGTACGTGGTCTCCAGCAGACACAATGTCCCCACACCTCCCCTAGTTTGGCTCCAGATAACCACTGTTGTAAATGCATAGTTTAGGACCTGTGCCCTTCATACCCGCCATCTCCGCAACCCTTCACCCTCACATCTACACTCCTCATAGGGCCCGTGGAATCACATGTTCCACTTGTCTTGTATTTGCAGTCACCTGCAAAGTCACAGCAAGTTTCTCCTACCGCTTAAGAAAACAAAGATTTGCTGGGGGGACTCAGGGGGGGTCAGGCAGCATCTGTGGGGAGGCACGACCTATCAATACTTCAGGTGTGAACCCTTCATAAAGGGTAAGATAAAATCGGTGAAGGCAAATAAGATGGAAGAGGGATGCAGAGGTGATAGAGTAGAGGACAGAGGATGTGAGAGATGGAGAGATAGATTCGGGGAAAGACTACTAGGAAGGGAAGGAAAAAAATAAGTCAAGAGAAAAAAGGTAGGGCCAGGAGAAAGTGAAAAGGAGATGGGAACAAAGGAATCAGATGGAGTCAGGGTTAGCTAAAACTGGAAAAAGTGATTTCATTCCAATAGGCTGTCCAAGAGAAAGATGATGTGCTGTTCCTCAAATTGACATTTGGCTTCAGGAGTCATGTGATGGAGTAGTGGCCAGTAGGGGAATACTAGCCCTCTCCAGAAAAGAAGAAATAAAGTGAAGAAAAGACAACGTTCAAGAAACACAAAACATAACAAATAAAAGATAAAGTTGTGGAGAAAAGAAGGAAAAAGATAAAACAACAGGAAAAAAGAAGAAAAGACACAGGAAGAGAAAGGAGAGGGCCTTACCTGCATGAAGAAACAGGGAGCCGTCGTGGAGAAAAGAGCCCGTTCCCCAAGGTTGGTGACGACCCTGCAGAGTCGCGACCTCCCAACTGCCGGACTCTGAGCCAAACAAAGGCACACAACTGTGCGCTCACTAAAGAAAAAGAGAACACAGACAGGGGGGGGGGGGGGGGGGGGGGGCGGGGGCGGCAGCTGAGGAGCAAGCAAACACAGCGTGACCGGCTGAGGGGTGCCCGACACCAGGGCTCTCAGCTGGAAAAAGAGGAAAGAGACAGGAAAGGGAGTGATAGGAAAGAAGAACAGCAACAGGAGGCCCAACAGATAACTAGCCGAGAAGAAGAGGACCAACAGCAAGAAGCCAAGCAAGAAGAAGCCCAGCAAAGTGAGGCAAGCAACTCAACAAGAAAGTCAGAAGAGACACAGATTCAAGGAATAGAAGTAGAAGACAAAAACACAGGTGCAGACACAGAAGAAGAGGAAGAAGACGACCAAGCTCTGCTCAGAGAAACAGAAGGTAAAATAGATGGACAGTATATAGATTTTTTTTTAAATTTCAAGAACAAATGAGAGCGTTAAAAGAATGGTTGACATTAGAATTTAGTGAAATGAAAAGAAAAATGAAAAGTACAGAAGAAAAAGTGAGTAGAATAGAGCTGGTCATGACAGAAATAGGGAAAAGATTAGAAAATGTGGAAGAACAAGAAACGGTTGTAGAAATGGAAGTGAATGACTTAAGAAGAAAATTGGAAGAAAGTGAAAAAACAGAGTCACAAGAATTGTTAGCTCAGAAGTAGGCGAAACATCATAAAGATAGTGGGCCTAAAGGAAGATGAAGAAGGCACAAATATGAAAGAATTTATAAAAGAATGGATCCCAAAGGTCCTGGGAATGCCAGAAATACAGGAAGGAATGGAAATAGAAAAGGCACACAGAACACTAGCTCCGAAACCACAGACACAGCAAAAACCAAGATCAGTTTTAGTAAAATTTCTGAGATACACGACAAAAAAAAATATACTGGAGAGGGCAAGGAATAAAATTAGAGAAGACAAAAAAACCATTGGAATAAAAGGGTCAAAAAATATTTTTTACCCAGACATAAGTTTTGAACTCTTAAGGAAGAGGAAGGAGTTTAATACAGCAAAATCGATCCTATGGAAAAAAGGTTATAAATTTATGTTAAGATATCCAGCTGTGCTTAAAATATTTATCCCGGGGGAGCAAAACAGACAGTTCTCAGATCCGGAGGAAACACAAAAATTTGTAGAACGTCTGCAGGACAGAAGGAGAGACGAAGAGATATAACAAGAATGAAGAACGATGACAAAATACATATAAAGATGTAAAAATAATGTATAAGTAAGAACTAAAGAAGGGAAAGAAAAGGCAAGAAAGGAAGTAAGGTAAAAAAAAAGGTGAGCTTTGTTATATGTGAAGATAAAAGATTTTTCTGGAGGGGGTTGAGTGGGAGAGAATAACAGTCACTGCAAAATCAGTTGACGCTTGCAAGTGGGTTCGCAATCCAAATGGAGAGGGGAGTTGTGGTTTCCCGGCAAGGGATGAGGAGCAACTCGGGGGGGGGACATTTGGAGTTAAGGAAATTTTAGATGTGGGAGTTGTTGAAGTATTTTACGTTTTAAAAGTGTTGTCATACATTGAGTTCAAAAAGGGAAAACTGGGAGATGAAAAGGGGGATGGTGGTGGTGAAGAAACAGAAATGAGGTGTAAACAGAATATAAGATGGCCATGTTGAACTATATGACTATAAATATTAATGGAATACATAACCAAATCAAATGATAAAGGCTATTAAATTTCCTGAAAAAAGAAAAAATAGACATAGCATTTGTCCAGGAAACGCATCTAACTGAAGTGGAACATAATAAATTAAGGAGAGACTGGGTAGGGCATGTAACGGCAACATCATATAATTCAAAAGCCAGAGGGGTAGCTATTTTAATAAATAAAAATGTACCAATTTAAATAATAATTGGTAAATAATAGATCTAGCAGGGAGGTATGCAATGATAAAGTGTCAGATATATTCAGAATTCTGTAATTTGATCAATATATATGCACCTAATGAAGAGGATCAAAAGTTTATGCAGATATTTTTTTGAAGAATGTAGATACGCAGGAGAATATATTGATAGGAGGGGATTTTAACCTTAATTTGGATCCAATGTTAGATAAAACTGGACAAAAGACTAGCAAAAAGAATAAAGTGGCCAAATTTATGCTTAAATCAATGCAGGAAATTAATCTTATGGATATATGGAGGAGGCAGCACCCAAGGGAGAAGGAATACTCATATTATTCAAGTAGGCATAAAACATACTCAAGGATTGCTATGTTTTTGTTGTCGGCCCATATTGAAGAGAGAGTTAGAAAACTGAATATAAAGCTAGATTGCTATCTGATCCCCTGTTATAAGCAATAGAACTGGAGGACATCCCACCAAGAGCATATAGATGGAGATTAAACTCCATGCTAATTAAAAGACAGGAATTTAGAGGATTTATTGAACGCCAAATTAAAATGTAGTTTGAAATAAATACAGAATCAGTGAAAGACAAATTTATATTATGGGATGCAATTAAAACCTCCATTAGAGGGCAGATAAGAAGTTGTGTGACTAAGATGAAAAAGGACTACAATAGGGAAATAGAACAGTTGGAAAGGGAGATAGTAAGTACAGAAAAAGAACTAACAACAAGGGACGATACAAGAAAAAGAGACTGGCGGACAAAAAAAATAAAATATGAAACATTACAAATGTATAAGGTGGAGAAGAACATAATGAAAATAAAGCAAAAGTATTATGAGCTAGGAGAAAAAACACACACAATATTAGCCTGGCAACTTAGAACAAGATAAAAGAATTGTATTAGCATCAAGGAAAAAGGACAAACAAATTACATATAATCCAATGGAGATTAATGAGAACTTTAAGGAATTTAATGAACAATTATACCAAACTGAGAACGAGGGGAAAGATGATAAAATAGAAGAGTTTTTAGCTAAAATTGAACTGCTGAAATTGCAAGAAATTGCAAAACAAGTTGATAAAACCATTTGAAATAGAGGAAGTACAGGATATATTAAAAAAGCTGCCAAACAATAAAATGCCTGGAGAGGATGGATTCCCAATGGAATTCTTTAAAACATTTAAAGAGTTATTAATTCCTCCTCTCCTGGAAATAATGAACTAGATAGAAGAAACACAAAATTGCCAGATTCATGTAAGACAGCAATAATTACAGTAATACCAAAGACGGGGAAGGATGCACTAACACCAGTATCATATAGACCAATATCTCTACTTAATTCAGATTATAAGATAATAGCAAAATTATTAGCGAACAGATTGGCCAACTGTGTACCAAAAATAGTAAAACAAGATCAAACTGGATTTATTAAGAAAAGATGAACAGCGGATAATGTCTGTAAATTTATTAATTTAATTCATGCAATTCAAGGAAATAAGATGCCAACAGTGGCTGTTGCTTTAGACGCAGAATAAGCCTTTGACAGGATAGAATGGAATTATTTATTCAAAGTATTACAGAGAAATATATTAATTGGATTAAAGCATTATATAATGGACCACTGGCGAAGGTGACAGTAAATGGATATATATCGAATCAAATTAAATTAAGCAGGTCAACTAGGCAGGGATGCGCACTATCTCCCTCATTGTTCGCTTTAGCAATAGAACCATTGGCAGAACTGATAAGAACAGAAAATAAAATAAAAGGGATAAAAAATAAAGGATAAGGAGTATAAAATCAGTTTATTTGCAGATGACATCATAGTATACTTAACAGAACTAGAAATATCAATAAAAGAACTACATAAGTTATTGAAGGAATATGGAGAAATATCAGGGTACAAGATCAACACAAATAAAGGTGAAGCGATGCCAATAAGTAATGCGGATTATACAGAATTTAAAAAAGAATCACCATTTAAATGGCAAACACAAGCAATCCGATACCTAGGTATTAGATTAGATAATAATTTAAGCCACCTGTACAAATTAAATTATCAGCCATTAATAAAGAAATTGCAGGAAGACTTAGAACATTGGAAAGAATTACTGCTAACGCTGATAGGGAGGGTAGATTGCATTAAAATGAATGTCTTCCCAAGGATACAATACTTATTTCAATCATTACTAATTCCCTTAACAGAGAAATTCTTTAATGAACTAAAGAGAATAATAAGGAATTTTTTATGGAAAGGGGGGAAACCGAGGATAGCGTTAGATAAATTAACAGAGAGGTACAACCAAGGTGGTTTGCAGTTACCAAACTTTAAAAATTATTATAGAGCAGCACGATTAAGGTATTTATCAGATTTTTATCAGACAAGGGAAAAACCAGATTGGACTAAGATAGAGCTAGATAAAATAGGGGAGAAGGTACCTAATGTTCTATGGTTCTAAAGAATATACTTTATAAGTGGGATGAAAAACTGATGATATAAAAGCTCACCAGCATTGCATCATTTACTCAATATATGGAAGAAGATTCACTTAGAAAGGAAAAAAACAAATTACCAACTACCAAAATTATTATTTTTTTTTTTTAATTTTTTATTTTTCACACCATAAATCACAATAGCCATGATATACACTTTTTCTTTTTCACACATTTACAGTGACTTTTTCTCCCCCCCCCTCCCTCCTCCCAAGCCACCCCCCCACCCTCTCATCCATTTTAGGTATACAATCTAGGTTGCATTAATTCAGTCAGACAATGTTGTCATTCAACAAAAATACACCAGAAATTCTACTGAGTCCATTCTTTTCTTTTCTTCTCCTTCCATCAACTTAGGTAATGTTTGTTCCCGGTAGGTTTTCGCTATTGTATTTAATGTAAGGCTCCCATACTTGTTCGAATATTTCAATATTATTTCTTAAACTATATGTTATTTTTTCTAATGGAATATATTTATTCATTTCTATATACCATTGTTGTATTTTCAAATTATCTTCCAATTTCCAGGTTGACATAATACATTTTTTTGCTACGGCTAGGGCTATCTTAACAAATCTTTTTTGTGCATCTTCCAAGTCAATTCCAAATTCTTTATTTTTTATGTTACTTAGGAGAAAGATCTCTGGATTCTTTGGTATATTGTTTTCTGTTATTTTATTTAATATCTGATTGAGATCATCCCAAAATTTTTCTACTCTCTCACATGTCCAGATTGCATGAATTGTTGTTCCCCTTTCTTTTTTACATCGAAAACATCTATCAGATACTGTTGGGTCCCATTTATTTAACTTTTGCGGTGTAATGTATAGTCTGTGTAACCAATTATATTGTATCATACGCAGCCTCGTATTTATTGTATTTCTCATTGATGAAAAATCAGCTAATCCCTTTTACAATAGATAACCTTTCCTTTAGAGAATGGGAGAGAAAAGGAATTAAAAGAGTAAAAAATTGTTTTTTGGGAAATAATTTATTAACATTTGAAAAAATGAAGTACAAATATGGAATAACTCATGGTATAATGTTTGCATACCATCAACTGAAAGCCTACTTAAAGGATAAATTGGGAAACAGATTGAGGTTACCAGAAGGAAGCAGCTTTGAATATGTGATTACAGAAACAATGATAATAAAAAGATTTATAACGAACATGTACATCAAGCTGCAAGATAAGGAAAATGATGAAATAAGCTATAAACCCAAACAAAAGTGGGAAAAAGATTTAAACATAAAGATAAAAAATGAAACATGGAAAAAGTTATGCTCTGGAACTATGAAGAATATAATAAACACAAGGTTATGCATGATACAGTATCATTGGTTACACAGGCTATACACCTCGCCCCAAAAGTTAAATAAATGGGACCCAACAATATCAGATAGATATTTTCGCTATAAGAAGGAAACTGGAACAACAGTACATGCAATTTGGGCATGTGAGAAAGTGAAAAAGTTTTGGGAAGATCTAAATCAGGTATTAAATAAAATCACAAAAAGCCACATACCAAAAAATCCAGAGATCTTTCTTCTAAGTAATACAAGAAGTAAAAAATTAGGCCTCAAACTGGATGAAGCGCAAAAAAGATTTATTATGATAGCCTTTGCTTTAGCAAAAAAATTTATAATGTCAACTTGGAAATCAGAAGAGAGCCTGAGAATACAGCAATGGTACATGGAAATAAATAAATGTATTCCATTGGAAAAAATAACATATAATTTAAAAAATAAAGTCACATTATTTGAACAAATTTGGGAACCGTACATGGAACATAACAGAGAGGGCCTACCGCGGACCTCCACCCCCTAAAATTATAGAATGAGAAGACGAAATGACCTGATCCAGTGTACAAAAGTACACTGGATTTTCTTGTTTATTTTCATTGCGTGATGACATTGTTCAATGGTTTTATTGTATTGTATATGTTGAACGTTTAATGGGTTTGGAGGGGGGTGGGAAGGGAGGAGGGAAGGTAGGGGGAGAAAATGCCATTGTGTATATTTAAGAGGGAAATGTTTGTATGTATTTTAATTGATATGGTTCATGGTGTGAAAAATATTTTTTTTTTTTAATTTTTAAGTTTACATTTGGCCTCACCCTGATGATGGACGAGGTCAAGGCCAGCCATGTTACTGTAGGGAATGGTTGAAACGGATAACTACTGGAAGCTCAGGATTAGACCTGCACACTGAGTGTAGTGTTCGGCAAAGCTGTCATGCAATCAGCATTTGGTCTCACCGATGTGAAGGAGACTACACCAGGTACATCAAACGCAGTAGATCAGACTGGACGATGTGCAGGTAAACCTCTGAATCACCTGTAAGGTGTGTTTGGACCCTGGATAGAGGTGAAGGGGGGAAGTTTAGGGGCAAGTCTTGCACTCTGTGGATACAGTGGAAAATGTTTGCGGGGGAAGGTTTTCTCCTACCTCTGCCTGCTTTTGGTCGAGCAGTAATCGGAAGGCACCAAGCTCCTGTTCTCGGACCTTCAGCCTGTTCTGCACTGACTGGAACTGCACTTCCCATTCAGACTTCTTGTGGGCCACCATGATGTCAATCTGTTTCATGAGTTCTTGCAATTCAGCTTCACAGGTGGTGAGGACATTGCTGGAATTTCAATGAAAAGCCAGAAAACTAAGAGTAAAAAAGAAACCTCATTTACCTGCAGATTTAATTCCCCAGACACTCGGCACCTGGAACATCAATGGACCACAGGGACAAGAACACATCATGTTGAATCAGTGATGGGATTTCAACTGACCTCACTGAGGTTACCCTATGATCCATTGGATCCAGCCCAACTGGCCTCATCGAGGTTGCCCTCTATCCTGATGGATCCGTCTCAACTGGCTTCTGTGAGGCTTTCCTCTGCCCCCATGGTTCTGCAGGACAGCACAAAGACTAGACCTGGGCTCTGCTACCTTCCAGTCAAAAGACTTGCTGTCCGTCAATCACAGCCTCACATCTCTTGTGTCGGCTTCAACCAACTGGTTGAAGAGCTATTGTAGAGCTATTTCAGTGAAATACCAGAGAACCACAGAAACATTTTGAACACCGTGCTTTCAACAATGGAAATGCCTTTTAAAGCTTTGCAGTTGTTAATGTTAGTTTCACTTTTTCTCGGTAAGCTTTTATTTTCTGTGGCACACTATCATCACTTCCTCACATTGCCAGCGACGCAGGTTCAACTTCAAACTCAGGCACAGTCTGAAGTTTGCATCTTCCTCTTCTGGGTTTCCTCTCACGACCCAAAGATGAGTAGATCGATAGGTCAACTGGCCACTTCATCAGCTCTGCTTTGCATGTGGTCCTGCCCCCATTCCAATAAAACTCCTGCAATGTCCAATGCAAATGCTTGGCAATCCCAGCAGTTTCACTCACAAGCACCCTTTCGAGTATCACTCATGAACATCACCCACAGGCACCCTTACAGGTACGACTCAAGAGTGTCATTCACGGGCAGCCCTTGCAGGTACCACTCATGAGCCACAATCGGGCACTTTCACGGGCACCTCACTTGCGACTATCACGCATGGGCACCACCCGCAGGCAACCTTACACACATCACTCACGGGCACCATTAGTTTTCATTAGCTGCAAATTGTGTCCTTGAGTAGTTGGCCACCAGGGTTGGGATTAGGGCTGGGCGCAAAGAGGGTCAGGGGTCATGAATATTGGTGGTTGAACCTGTGTAGGCATGTGGCTGGGGTTGGGATTTGTTGTGCTGGTCGCTGGCCTTTCGTGACCTCCAAGTATCACAGGCCAGACAAGTAAACCAAGCCAGCATCACCAACTTATCACGAAGTCGGAAACGTCACTCCATCCTCGAGCAGGATTCAAGCATGAATGGTTTCAACAGAAATGGAGAACTAAGAGCTCAACATCAAAATAACAGCAACATTCAATCAAAATCTGCAGATGCTGGAAGTCCAAACAAAAACTGGGAATGCTAGCAATACTCAACTTTTGCAAGGAAAGAAACAGAGCTACCATTTCAGTTCAATGGGTTTTGTACTTTCTCAAACGACTTACGTTTGCTTCTCTCACCATTGATACTACCTGACCGGCTGGGTATTTCTAACATTGTTTATCCCATACACTAACATGGCAGGACATTGGTCAAGCTCATGACTCTTCCCCATTCTTCTTCCTGCAAACTCTGCAGGTTCATCTCACCTTAGCATAATTTCTTTATTTCCTGGTGAGGAAGCCACTTGACCCACATGGGTTGTGTCAGCTGTTTGAATATTCATTTCTTACAGTTCTGCAAACTGCATCTTAGAAAATCCTTTTTAAAGAAAAATCCAGCACAAAGCAAAATCCACATTTATAGATAGAAGCAATAACTGTACAACAATAGAGTTTAAAGGTATTTTCCCTACTTTCAATGGCAGCATAAAATCCCTAAACAACAGATTTAATGAGCAGAAAGGACAGCCATATCAGACTAAATTATTCTGCTTACCTATCTTGGCCAACGCTCTTCACTGCTTCTAATAAAGCCTCCATTTCCTTCCAGTTTCAAGTCAACAACTCTTCAGACAAATGATAGGAAAAACATTAACAAGAATTTTTTTAATTTAAATGCACCTGACATAACCTTGTGTTAAACATCATCTTACATTTATCACAGCTCCCATAGAACAATACACAACACAAACAGGCCCTTTGGCCCTTCTTGTCCTCACAAAACTATTATTCTGCCTTGTCCCACTGCCCTGGACCCAGTCCATAACACTCCATACCCTTCCAATCCACGTACCTGTCCAACTTCTTCTGAAAAATTAAAATTGAGCATGCAATCACCACTTCAGCTTGCAGCTCTTTCCACACTCTCTCACACTGTGTGAAGAAGTTCCCCCATATGTTCCCTCTAACCAAGGGGTGGGAAACCTACAGCCCGAATCTGGCCCGCGATCCAAATTCATAAGGCCCACAACCCAATGCGTTCGCCCAATCACCTTCAGATGCTCCAACATACAGCGTTCACCGCAATAAACTGGCAGCCTTCGTCATCGGTGGCCCCAGGGACTGTCCGCATGGATTAAACATCCCTTAGCAAAGGAAATACTTTGTAGCTACATAAAAGCCGCCCATTTCTTCGGGGTCTTGAACTGGGCAGCGAAATGATTGTGTCCACACAGAATGTTCACTGAAGTCTCTCCACATCGTTATAATCAGGAATTGATCATCAACCACTTCACTTTCTGCCCCTGGAAAAATAACTCACCCTGGCGCTCACAAAACATGCTTCGCCCTCAAGATGGGTCTGAGACAAGCTGTGCATCAGTAGCCAGCTGTCCCGCTCTTGGTCCCAGGCCACTCATCCACCAATGAATGCGGAGTTGAGGGTCCAATGGGGCAAACCTTTCAGAGTGACCCCGCAGTGCCCCCTCCCGAGCCACCCTCTCCGCACTCCTGAGCCGCTCTCTCTCCCCACTCCCTATTCCCTGAGCCGCCTCCTGCTTCTGAGCAGCCCCCCCCCCCCAACTTTCCTGAGCCTCTCAAAAAGACACAAAGTCAGAAAGCTGTGTGGGTGGGTCACTGCTGAATTCCTTCAGCCAACTCCAGCTGGAAGCAAAACTCATTGAGCACAAAGCAAATTTAGTTCACTTGGAAATGGGATTTATCTCATAGTTCAAAACACACCTTAGAACAGGAGATCTGGATCAAAGGCAGAAGTTGAGAGGAATACACAATAGCTTTATGCTGAGAAAGATTCAAGATGCTGTATTCAACAAATTAATTTATGTCCGCAGTTCTGCAACAAAAATCATTCTTACTGATTATTTTTAAAACTCCTGAACTATTTGAAGATTTAAAAGCAGCCCAGTTTAAATAACAGTTTGCAGCATTCCACATGCCTGTCTAAAATATTTATACCCAGCAAGGGATGATTTTATCACTCCTGCTTAGTTTGTTCTACCGGTGTAAGATTGATCGCACAACTCCTTAAGATGATGTCTTGCTATTGGCATCAACAACCCAATAACGAAATGCTTTCAAACAACAAACAAAATCAAGTTTGAGCTGCTATCTGTTTTGGGGTTAGTTATTTTGTTTTCAATGTGACTAAGTTTTCTCCTTTTTTACTTTTTTTTAATTGTGTCATTTTAATGACTAACTCATTGATTTTTAGTTCATTTCCAGATTTGAAGATATCTTCCCTGACCTGAGATGCATCAATGTAGTCTTTTGGAAGGAATACAGTTGATCTCATTGCTTCAACTTTTTCTGTGGATTGTTTCTTGATAAATTATCATCAATTATGTTCATACACTGTACATTATGTACATCAAGCAGTCAATCAAAATCTTCAATCTGTGTTTCAGTATTTATTTCATTGATGGAAGCATCAGTGCAGCCCGCCGTTCAACCACTGATGCACCATCCAGCACACGCATGGTAAAAGGTTGCCCGCCATTGCTCTAATCCTTTACCCTTTCACCCTTAACCCATGTCCTTTGGTTTGCATCTCACCTACCCTCAGTGGAAAAAGCCTATCGGAATTTACTCTCTCTATCCCCCTCATAATTTTAAATACCTTTATCAAATCTCCCTCATTCTTCTACACCCCAGGGAACAAAGTCCTAACCTGTTTAACCTTTCCCTGCAACTTAGTTCCTGAAGTCCAGGCAACATTCTAGTAAATCTTTTCTGAACTCTTTCAAACTTGTTGATATCTTTCCTGTAGTTAGGTAATCAAAACTGCACACAAATACTCCAAATTTGGCCTCACCAATGTCTAATAAAATTTCACCATAACATCCCAACACCTCTACTCAATACTGTACTTTGATTTATGAAGGTCAATATGCCAAAAGCTCTCTTTACAACACTATCCAGCTGTGACACCATTTTCAGGGAATTATGTATCTTTATTCCCAAATCCGTGTTCCACCACATTCCTTAGTGCCCTACCATTTTCTATGTCCTTCCAAAATGCAACACCTCACACTTGTCTGCATTAAATTCCATCTGCCATTTTTCAGCCCATTCTGTGTCATCTGAAAATCTAAAATCATTGATATAGATGATAAACAACAGTGGACCCAGTACCAATTTCAGAAGCACACCTCTAGTCACAGGCCTACAGTCGGCAGAGAAGCAATCACCCACTACCACTCTGGCTTCTCCCATGTAGCGAATGTCTAATCCAGTTGACTACCTCCACAGCCTTTCCTTCATTGACTTTCCTGGCAATCTCAAAAAACTATACAAGATTGGTCAAACATGACCTACCACTCACAGAGTCATGTTGACTATCCCTAATCAGTCCCTGGGTATGCAAATACTTGTAAGCCTGATCCCCAAGAACACCTTCCAAAAACTTAACTACTACTGATATCAGGCTCACTGGTCCATAATATCCAGGGAACCATTTTTAAACAACGGAACAGCATGAGCTAACTGCCAATCCTCTGGCACCACACCCATGACTAAAGACATTTTAAATATTTCTGCCAGAGCCCCTGCAATTTCAACATTAGCCTCCCTCAAGGTCCGAGGGAATATCTTGTCAAGCCCTGGGGATTTATCCACCCTTATTTACTTTAAGACAGCAAGCATGTTCTCCTCTTTAATCTGTATAGGTTCCATGACCTCACTGCTTGTTTTTCTTACTTCATTAGACTCTGTGCTACTTTCCTGAGTAAATACTGATGGAAAAAACATTTAAGATCTCCCCTATCTCTTCTGGCTCCATACATAGCCAACCACTCTGATCTTTAAGGGGACAAATTTTGTCCCTTACCATCCTTTTGCTCTTAATATACCTGTAGAAACCCTTAGGATTTTCCCTCACATTGTCTGCTATAGCAACTTCATGTCTTCTTTTTTAGCCCTCCTACATTTCTTTCTCAAGTTTTTTTATACTCCTCGAATACCTCATTTGCTCTGTGCTGCCTTTACCTGCTTCTTCCAAATGAGATCTCCAATATCCCTCGAACACCATGGCTCCTTATGCCTGTTTTCTTTACCTTTAATCCAAACAAGATGCTAATAAGATCCTAACATACAAACTCTGTACTCTCAAAATTTTACATTTGAAGGTCCTCCACTTACCTAGCACATCCTTCCCAGGAAGCAACTTATCACAATCCACGCATTCTAGATCCTTTCTCCACTTTTGAATCTCAGTCTGAGTCCCAGATCTATCCTTCTCCATAATTAACATGAAACTAATGGCTTTATCATCACTGGACTCAAAACTTTCTCCTACACATACTTCTGTTACGTATCCTGCCTCGTTCCAAATAGGAGATCCAGAATTGCACACTCTCTAGTTGGTTCCTCAATATATTGATTTAGAAAACTTTGTTGAACACATTTGACAAACTCCAAGCCATCCAGCCCTTTTACAATATGGGTGTCCCAGTCAATATGTGGAAAGTTAAAAATCCCTTACTATCGCAACCTTGTTTCATGCAGCTGTCTGATATCTCTCTACAGATTTGTTCCTCCAATTCTCGCTGATTATTGGGCAGTCTATAATATGACTCCATGAGTGTGGGCATACCTTTCCCATAGTTCAATTGCACCAATATAGCCTGAGTAGACAAGCCCTCTGGTCTGCCCTGCCCGAGCACAACTGTGATATTTTCCCTGACGAGCAATGTCACTCCTTCCCTTTCATTTCCCCTTTCTATCACATCTGAAACAACAGAAGCCCGGAACATTGAGCTGTCAGTCCTGCCTCTCCTGCAACCAAGTTTCACTGATGGCCACAATGTCATAATTCCATGTGTCAATGCATGCTTCTGCCTTTCCTACAATACTTCTTACATTGAAATAAATGCACCTGAGAAAATTGCCATCATGTACACCCTGTTGACTTCTGATGTTACCTGCAATCTTAACTTCATCTTGTTTCCCCTCCACTCCCTTATCTACTCTGCAACTGTGGTTCTCAGTCCCCTTCAAAGCTAGTTTAAACTCCCTGGAACAGCACTAGCAAACTTTCCCACAAGAATATTAGCCCCCCTCCAGTTCAGGTGCAAACTGTCCCGTCAGAACAGGTCCCACCATCCCTGGGAGAGCCCAATATTCCAGAACCTGAATCCCTCCCTCCTGCACCATGTCTTTGCCACATGTTAAGATGGATAATCTTCCTACTTATAACCTCACCAGCACATGGCATGGGTAGTCATCCTGAGATCCTGTCCTTCAACGTAGTGCCTAACTCCCTAAATTCTCCTTGTAGAACTTCCCATAGCTTTTGTCACTTGGACAGATGCAAGGATAGGATGGGTTTAGAGGGAAATGGGCCAAATGCAGGTAGGTTGGATTAGTATAGACGGGGCATTTTGGTCAGTATGGGTAAGTTGGGCCGAAGGGTCTTTTTTCCACGCTGCAGGACTGTAACCAATTCCATCTGAAGTAGTTCCGTGTCCACAATTCCTATCCTTACCCTGACTGGTTTTAATCTCAGATTTCGCACCATAAATCATCTTGGGAAACATATGAACAGTCATATGTTCAACTGTGTAGTGTCATTTCAATGGTGCTTTCAAAATGGCCACACTGTATAAAAGGCCAATGGTACAATATGATTTCCAAATTGCCTCTCTAAAATCCTTAACTTTGTTCCAATACATGTTTGAGGTGGTCCACATGAACTTCAGTGTGCCTTTGAGAAGATCCCACGTAGGAAGCTGTTACCCAAGACAATCTGACAATTTGGATATGGAGCAGTGGACAACTGTGCTGGGTAAACTCAGTCACGCAGCACCCATAGGTGTTTCAGGCTGGGCCCTTCATCAGGAATAAAATAAAAAGGTGGAGAGGAGGGAAGAAGAGACAGGGGGAGGGGCACAGGCTAACAGGCAAGAAGTAATGGGGGATACAGGTTGGTCCGTAGAAGAGAAAAAAGGTAGAGATGTGATAGGGGAGTTTGTTCAGTGAACCAAGCACATCCTCATCTACAAGTGAGACTGAACGCAGATTGTGTGACTGCTTCCCCAAACACTTACATTCCGTGTGTGTCTAAACTTGAGCTTCCTATAGCCAACCATTTCAACTCCCCGAACCATTCCTATAGTGACATGTTGGTCCTCAGACTCATCCATCATCAGGGTGAAGCATAAAATTATGAAAAATGATGTTCATGCTACTGGCTTTAAGGCTGTCCCTGAGGAATATGATGAGCGATTTTGCAACATAACTTTGAGAAATAACTCATCATATTCCTCATGGACAGCTTTAAACCCAACTGTATGAACATCATTTTTTTTTCATTTTTCAATAATGCCCATCTAGTTACACTGTTTCCATGATCTTCTTTATACTTTCTCCACCGTAACTTTTCTTCCCCCTCCCTTTCCAGTCATCTTCCGCACTTTCTGTCCTATACCCCTGATATGCCATAGACATGCACCAGTCAAGTATTCTACCAATACAGCACTTTTATTAGCAGACTAAAACCACCTCTAACTGGCCAGTGGGAAAAGCATCTCCATCTGCAATACCAGTGGAAAAGAGTATCTCTACAAAGCCAATAGCAAGCCATTAGTATAATAGCCCACCCCCCCCCCACCATTACATTATCACAACCCCATCACCTCTAGGTTCCAGCCCCACCTTCTTTCCCCCCTTGAGATGAGAAAAAGTACATCAGCTTTAGAGGTGATGTAGAAGTTCACCAGGTTGATTCTATAGATAAGTGGGTTAGCCTACGAGGAGAGATTGAGTTGCCTGGGACTATACTCCCTGGAATTCATAAGAAATTGAGGGGATTATGTGAAAGCATGTAAAATTATTAAAGGAGGCAGGAAAGCTGTTTCCACTGATAGGTGAGACTAGAACTAGAGAACGTCTTAAATTCAGGGAGTAGATCAGGAGCTTTTCACACAGTAATGAATCTGTGGAATTCTCTGCCCTTGAGTCCACCTCATTGAATATATTCAAGACAGTTCGATTTTTGCATAGTTGGGAGAATGAAGGGTTAAGGGGAACAGACAGGTAAGTGGAGCTGAGTCCACAGCCGGATCAACCGTGATCTCAATGAATAGTAGAGCGGGTTCAACAAGTCAGTTAGCTCCTATTTCTCATGTACATACACAACATCGACTTTTTACCTTGGTCTCATTAAAGTGTCCCAGCCTGAAACTCTGACTGACCATTTCTTCTCAAGGATGCTGTCTGACCTGTTTAGTTCCTCTAACTGCTCATTCTTTGATGCTACTGCTTTTATTTAAAGACTTTCGCAATTTATTTACATCTCATTCATGCCTTATTCTTCTGCAAAGATCTACATTGAGGCAACTAGGACATAGTATATAATCCACCCAAAATAATTGTTCAGATTTTAAAAAGTTAAGGTCCTTGCACTAAACATCTAGCTACCAAATAGAAAATAGCTCATTTGTTCCCACACTTTTCTATTTCCAAACAACCAACCCCATTGTCTAACATTAAAGCAGGCAGTCAGCGTGATTGAGAGCAATGCTGGAGCAAAGGTCAAGAGCAGTTATGCTATCGAGGAGCAGGCAGCCACTTGCAGATCTGCCCCACACTGCTTTCCAACATCCAATCTTGTAACATAAACTTAACATCCAAGGCTTTGGTCCTCACCTCAAACCATGCCCTATTCACATGGAGATTCTGGAATAGACCAATATCATTCACACTAGAAATATGTTACATGGAACAAAGAACATTACACAGTGTAGGCCCTTCAGCCCACAATGTAGTATTGACTGATAGAAACCTACTTAACAAACTAAACCTTCCCTACTTCACACCCATCATCTTCTATGTTTCTTGTATCCATGTGCCTGTCAAAGAGACTTTTAAATATCTCTAATGTACCAGCTTCCCCCACATCCTTGGCAATGTATTCCAAGAGCAAATAAACTTATCCTACAATGTCTCCCCTAACTTCCTCTCACTTTGTATAGATGTCTTCTCTACTCTCGCCGGGAAAAAGATGCTGGCTGTCCACCTTAACAATGCCTCTCATAATCTTGTAGACTTCTATTGAGTCACCTCTCCTCCTTCTTCACTCCGAAGAAAAAGACCTAGCTCTGTTAACCTTGCCTCTCAAGACACGTTTTCCAATAAAGGCGACATCATTGTGTTCTCTGCACCCTCTCCAAAGCTTCCATATCCTTCTCATAATGAGGCAACCAGAAATGATCAAAATATTTCAACTGTGGTCTAACCAGAATTTTATAAACTGCAATGGCCTCATGATTCTTGAACTCAATCCTCTGACTAATGAAGGCAAGCAGACCATAAGCCTTCTTTACTACCCAATCAACCTGCTTGGCAACTGTGAGAGATCTATGGATTTGGATCGCAAGATCACTGTTCTTTCACACTGTTAAGAATCCTGCCATTAACTCTGTACTCTTCCCTAAAGTTTGTTCTTCCAAAATACATCACTTCATACCTTTCCAGATTGAACTTCATCTGCCACTTTTCCACCCAACACTCCATCCTGTCAATATCCTGTTGTAACCTATGACAATCTTCAATACTACCCACACCTCCAATCTTCATGCCATCTGAAAACTGACTGACCATACCTCAACTTCTTCATCTAGGATATTTTTAAAGAACACAAAGAGCAGGGGTCCCTGAACAGATGTCTGCAGAACTCCACTCATCACTGACCTCCCCGCAGAACATGTTCTATCTATAATGACCTGCTTTCTACAGGCAAGCCAATTCTGAATCCACACAGATCCCATGCCTCGTGATTTTCTGAATGAGAGGAGGACCTTGTCAAATGCCTTACTAAAATCCATATACACATTACCACCCTACCTTCACTCATTTCTTTTGTTAACTAGCATCAACGCCCAGCATTGCTTTCAATACTCTTCTTTCTTTTCTGATGACACGTTACCCCATTTTAAACACAGTTGTTATGGATTTGGTTCACACTGATTCAGTCCCATCTACGAAACTAAACTTTGCTCTGTTCACAAATTCTTTAAATTTCCTGTAAATGTCAGCTTATTCCCTTGGCAAAACTGTGATTCATTCCCTACTTTTCACTCCCCTGCTACAGCGAGATCACTGTCATTTTGTTTTATTGCTCTCTTAATACTTTAAGATACAAAATGAATGCTCGCTGTTGAAAGTGGAAAACACGTTCATCGGCCAGGGCATTGAGCACAGCAGCTGGGACCTGTTATGGTGATATTGGTGAGAATGCATTTGGTGTATTGTGCTCAGTTTTGGTCGCTCAACTGCAGGAAAGACATCATTAAACTGGAAAGGGTACAGGAAAGGTTCACAAGAATGTTACCAGAATTGCTAGGCTGAAATTATTAAAAGGGGCTGGTGGGGGCAGGTGCTTTTCCTCCTGGAGTGAAGGATGCAAAGGGGAACCTTGCAGGTTTACAAAATCGTGAGGGGAGTAGATAAGGAAAATATTCAAAGGCTTTCCCACACACCCCGCCCCACAATGGAGTAAACAAATGAGGCGCCATTGATTTAAGGTGAGAGGGAACCTGAGGGGCACTTTCTTCATAAAGAGAACGATGGGTGTGTGGAACAAGCTGCCAGCAGTGATAGAAGTGGGGGAAATTATAACATTCAAAAGACACTTGGACAGGTACATGCAGGTAAAGGGGGCCAGCTTGGCTGCCACAGACAAGTTGAGCCATAGGACCTGTTCCTCTACCACAATGTTATTTATTCTTCATTTGGAGGATCTACCATGCAAGTCTAATCTGTAGCTTCCAAAACCAAAGCTGGTGACTTGCAATCTCAGTCATATCCTGTACTTCGGGTGAGGATTATCACGAAAAGATTTACATTTTTAGCAGCATTTTCATGAGACTATGACAACTTTCATCTAGTTTACATTCTTGAACCTAGATGTACAAAAGTCCTCTTAATTCAAATACTCTTGCAATAACAACTGAACCTCCACTAATCTAAGGGTTTCTTATCATTTCCAACTGTAATGTCACAGGCAAATTTACCATTCAACGTTTAACTAAATTATTAATTATCTTTCATGATGCAATTATTAAACTATATTCAAGTTAGATGCATACCGAGGATGTCTTAATATTCACCAGAAAACAAATTTTTTTTTTAAATGGTTCAACAGGAAAATCTGCGCAACAATGTTGAAGAAACTGAGCAGATCATGCAGTGATAAAACCAACGTTTTGGGCCTGGGCCCTTCATCAAGGGAAGAGCAGAAAGAAGGCAGGTGCCTGAAATAAAGAGATGGGAGGAGGAGGAGAGCAGGAAGACCACAAGAGACAAGAGTTTATATGTGGTAGGGTAGAAGGGGAAAAAAATGAGAATGGATAGGGAGAGAGGAAAGGAGGCAAAAGGATCAGGAAAGAAATTCACTTGCTCCATCTCTGACAAAATTCTCCCATTTCTCGATCTCTCCATCTCAGGAGACAAACTCTCGATAGACATTTTCTTCAAACCAACCAACTTGCATAGTTCCCTCGTGGTCACCTCTTGACAATCTGTGCCCTCAGGATTCTAGTCCTTTCTCTGATTTCTTCCATCTCCATCACATCTGTTCCCAGCATGAGATCATCCATTCAAGAACATTCGAGATGTTCTCCTTCTTCAAAACAAACATGGCTTCCCTTCCACTGCCATCAACTCAATCCTCACCAGCATCTCCTCTATTTCCCACACATCTACCTTGGCTCTCTCCACGCCCAGACACAAGAACAAGATTCCCCTTCTCCTCACCTACCATCCCTCCAGCCTTCCTGGCCGACATAGTATCCTCCACAATTTCCACCACTTACGTGATCCCACTAAAGACACATCTTCTCCTTTCCACCTCTCTCTGCTTTCCACAGGACCACTTCCTCCGTGACTCCCTCGTCCACTTACCCCTTTCCATGAATTGCCCTGTTGGTACCTCCTCCTGGGAGAGCAGGAAATGCTACACTTGCACCCACACCTCCTCGCTCACCACCATTCAAGGTCCTTAAAAGCCCTTCCAAGAGATGCAACACTTCACTTGTGAATCTGCAGGGGTTACCTAGTGCAGCTGGTGCTCCCATTGTGGCCTCCTCTACATCAGAGAGACCAGTCACAGACTGGGAGACTGTTTCATTGAGCATCTTCGCTTTGTCCGCTGCAAATAAAAGGGACCTCTAAGTAGCCAACCACTTCAATGCCCCATCCAATTTCCATACTGATACACCTGGCCATGGCCTCATGCACTGCCAGACTGAGTCTTCCCGCAAATTGGAGAAAAAGAGTCTAATATTCCGACAGGGTACTCCCCAAACATGTAGCATCAATGTCAACTTCTCCATTAGGCCCCTTTCCTATCTCTCTCTTTTCCTATCCCTCTGTCCTCCAGTTCCCCACTCCTTCCCTCTCCCTTCAGAGAGCCACCCATTCCCTCTATCACTTCTCAGCATTTTTTCTTTTGCGCTCTCCCACCCATGACCTCTTGCCGGTTGGCCTGTGCTCCTTCCCCTGCCTCGTCCCTCCAACCTTTTTAATCAGGGACCTGCCTGCTTTCTGCTCATACCTTGACAAACAGCTCGTACCCGAAACGTGGGTTACATATCTTTCCCTCCTCTGGAAGCTGCATGACCTGCTGAGTTTCTCCAGTACTCTTGTGCATGGCATTTTTAAAACCTTGGTTCAGTTAAATTATTGATCTAATTCCTGGTAAACACATTATTAATGAACAGAGATTGTTACCTCAATCATACTGAACAGAATTCTCCATGACCCCCTGCTGCACGTGCTGAAACAAGGCATGGAGCAAAGGATAAATCAATATCGCACATAGAAGACAAGCAAAGAGCAAGAAGAAAGAAATAAAGCAAATGAAAGACACTAAAATAAGGAACAAAATCATTTGAGATAAATGGTTTGAAATGAAAGTTATTTTCAGGTGAATGGTCACAATCAGCTTTGTTCCCTTTTCAAATGACATCACTCCCCCTTTCTCAATCAATTCAAAAACTCCAAAGAAAATTAATGGTTATTTATTAAAGGTCCAAATATTTTCATATAAGAGAGTAGGGTTAGAAAGGGAAAGCTTAATGAGTCTCAGAGGAAGTTGATGACCTCTTCACAAGAAGTGGTAAAGCAGACAGGCAGGCAAAATACTGCTGCACTAGCCCACTCAACCCAAACCCCTACCCTGACATCCAACAAGCCCACCAACAACCCCAAACCCACCTCTCCTCCCAACCAACCAACCACCCACCACCTCCAAACTCTCCTCCAGCACCACCTATCTCCATTCCAAACACCTCCTCAACCACCCACGCATCTCTCTCTCCAAATCCTAACCTTTGATAACCTCTCCAGCAGCCCCAGCAACCCCTAACCCCCTCCAACACCCCCTTCAAACCCACAAGCCTGCTCCAACAACCACTCCAATAGTCCCAACAACTCTCCTTCTCCAACAACACTTAAACACCAACCACTCTCCAACAGACCCAACAACCCTCACCCATCTTCAACATTGCCAACCATCCTGACATACTCCTGCCATTGTCTCAGCTTCCCTTCACTTCCCCTCGTCTTTCACCAGACCCAACCTCCACCATCCATTCCCCTTACCTCCCCTCCCCACCTCCACCCACTCCCCTTCCCCTTCTCCACCCATTCCCCTACCTCCATCGACTACCCCCTCCACCCATTCCCCCAACTCCATCTACTACCCATTCCCCTACCCCCACCCACTTCCCCCCTCCTCCACCCACTTCCCCCCTCCTCCACCCACTTCCCCCCTCCTCCACCCACTTCCCCCCTCCTCCACCCACTTCCCCCCTCCTCCACCCTACCCTTTTTGCCTTCCACTCTCGCTTATTCCCCTCCCACTTACCCCGTTCCTCCTTCTCCCACCCTAACCCCTCTCCCTTCCTTGCCCCCTCCCTCTATCTCCTTTCCTCTCCATCCTACCCCGACTCTGACAATTCCCTTCACCGCCCCATACCTGCCATCCCTCCTCTTCCGCCAGCCAAGCCGAGCTCCGACTACGCCTGCGCAGCACTGCCTCTCGGAACCTGGAGTCCACCACCGAGCCGAGATCCTACTACGCCTGCGCACTCCTGTGCCGCACTGCCTCATGGAACCTGGAGTTCAGTCGCCTCCTCATCCGCGCCAGTTCAAGCACCGGCCAGCATCGGCGCCCAAGAGCCAGCGAACTACGTCAGAACCGCCCCCTGCTGGCGATATCGGCCCGCAGGACCTTTCAGGTTTGGGCGAGGAGACGGCGATGGGGCCGAAGGATCGGGCTGACGTTTTGGGGACTATGGGAGTGGGAAGGGAATGAGGGTCTGAGGGTCGAGGCGGAGGGCCAGTGTAGGGAGCTGGGGTGGTTAGGAAGACACCCAGGAGACTGCAGACGCTGGGGGAACAGCGGGTCAAGCAGCATGGTGGGGGTGGAATGAGAATGGTCAACGTTTCGAGTCTCTGTTAAGGTTTCTGCTCTAAATGCCGAGCAATTTTTGTGCCTTTAATGCTGCTCGATCTGCTGAATTCCTCCAGCAGAGGGCGTTTAAGCTTGGATTCAGGAAAGTTGGGATTAAGGTAAAATATCTGAATCATTTTGGAGGTTGGAACAGGCAGGAGGGGCTGAATGGCCTCCTGCTCTTTACTTTTACAGATCTTGACTGTTGCAGACGTTGCAATACTTGGCAAATATTGCAGAAACAGGAGCACAGACCAACTGGCTGGGGGTTTTGCAGACATTTTCAACCTTGCTACGACAGTGTCGTGGTTTGCACAAAGCTGTTACAAGCTCCAGCGACTTGGGTTCAAATTCTGCTCGGTCTGTCAGGAGTTTCTCCCCGTGTCTGCATGGGTTTCCTCCAGGGACTTCGGTTTCCTCCCTCCGTTTAAAATGTACTGGGGTTGTAGGTTAAATTGAGTACAACTGGGCAGCACAGACTCAAGGGCCAAAATAGTCTGTTACCATGCTGTATATATCAATGTAAATGGTCAAGAGGTGTCCACCTGCTTCAAAAGGACATCCATCATTCCAGTGCCTATTGACCCGTGGCACTGACATCTACTGTGATGAGGTGCTTTGAGAGGTCAGTTATGGACTAAATCAACTGCAGTCTCAGGAAGGAACTGGGCCCATTTTAGTTCGCCTGTCAGCACATCTCGCTGGCCCTCTGCTCTGGGTTAGATCACCTCGACCACAGGAACACCTACATCAGGGTGTTGCTAGTTTACGACAGCTCAGCATTCAACACCATCATCCCCACAACTCATGACCAATCTAGGGGATCTGGGAGTTTGTCCATCCCTCTGCAACTGGATCCTTGACTTCTTCATCGACAGACCTAATCAGCGCAGGTGGGCGAAATCCATCAACACAGGGAACTGCAGGCTTAGTCCTCTATCCTTTGTCCACACATAACTGCGGAGCCCAGTTCGGCTCCAACTCAATCTACAAATTCGCTGACAGTACCTCTGTTGTGGGCTGAATTACTAGAAATGATGATTCAGAACACAGGATGGAGATGGAGAACCTCGTTGGCTGGTGCCATAACAACGATCTTGCCCTCAACATCACAAAGAACAAGGAACTTATTGTTGATTTTACAGAGTGGAAGCCAAGGGACTATGTTCCTGTCCACACCAATGGGATGGAGGTGGAGACTGGTTGCATCCCAGTCTGGTTTGGGAATTCGAGTGTCCAGGAATGCAGAAGGATGCAGGAGGTAGCAAACATGACCAGGTCCATCACAGGCTCCAACCTCCCATCCATTCAATGCATCTATTTGGGGCACTGCCTCAAGAAAGATTCCCATCACTCTGATCATAACCTCTTTTCACTGCAGCTTTCGGGCAGACGCCTGAAGACCAAGACCTCTAGGATCAAGAGCTTTCTTTCCAATAAGGCTCTTGAAACTCTCTTTGTTACGCTAATCAGGGACTGCTCTAACATTGCAAAAGGACTATTGCAAGTTACATTTTTTCTTCTGCACTCTGGTAACTGAATATTTATTAACCTTCTTTTGTATTTATTATCTGTTTTAATTTAAAGTGTACAATTGTATTTCCATGAAGTCCTGTTAGAAAACAGCAAGGAAGAATTTTGGTGCATATGTACTTTGAAGAGGTTGTGATCAGAGCAATGGGAATCCTTCTTGAGGCAGCACCCCATTTGAATGGATGGGAGGTCGGAGCCTGTGATGGACCTGGCTGTGTTTGCTACCTTCTGCAACCTTCTGAGGTTGCTGAGCACTTGGATCACCAAACCCGTCTGAGATGCAAACAGTCTCCACTTCCGTCCCATCGATGCGGAAAGGTGCGTGTTCCCTCACCTTCTTCCCCACTGCCATCAGATTCCTGAATGATCAGTGAACCAAAGACATTGCCTTACTTTAACATTTCATGCACTATTTTATTTATTATTGTTAGGTAGTGAACTGTGATGCTGCAAGAATTTCGTGACTTGTTCATGACAATAAATTCTGATTCTGTACAATGTGTATGGCAATAAACTCATTATGATTAAACCAGTCCTGAGGTGCCACAGTGGTGCAACAGTAGAGCCTCCCAGCTCCAGCAATCCAGGTTTGATCCTGATCTTTATGCTGTCTAGTTTGTTCTCTCCATGTCCTCGTGGGTTTTCATCTGAGTGCTCTGATTTCTGCCCACGTCCCAGAGACTTGTGATTTGGTAGGTTATTCAATTACTGTGAATTTCCCCAGGGTTGATGGTCAGTGTGAGAATTGGGGGAGGGTTGGGGGTGGGTATGAGGAAAAGGCTGACCGAGGAAGTAGAAGAGGTTGGGACAATTACATCATTTGAAAGACATTTAGAGAGGTACTTGATAGGAAAGGTTCAGAGGGACGTGGACTGAATGCAGGACAATGTGACTAACTTGGCTTAGCATGGACCAGTTGGGCCAAAGGTCCTCTTTTGTGCTTTAATACTAAGTCATTGTGCGACTATCATTTTGAGGAGGTTTTCTTCATCTATCGTGAAGACAGGTATTTTGTCCTGTCCTCATCTGGAAAGGGCTCAAATTTTCCTCGTTTCAGTCACCACACCATTGGAAGATTTGGGGCCAGAAGGGATTGTTGGGAAAGTGGAGAAGCTGGGATTGTTCTTCTGAGGCTCAGAATGTTGGTGCCTCCTCAGTGTTAAATAGGGGTGGGGGGGGAGGTGGCAGATGTTTTGGACACAGGCAATAAGGAGATGATTCAGGAAAGTAGCCAAAAATCAATTGAGCAGTGAAGCAGGATTGAGAGATTGTGGGGCTAATTCAAGGTTATGTTTTCTATCTTAAATGTGGATGCACTATTTAAAAGGGCCTGATGATGGCACTAGAAGCTTGAATGCTCTTAAATATCCTCAGCCCGGTGAAGTCACTAGAGTGACAGTGTTATGGTCCACTTTACAACCAGTTTACAAAGCAAGATGATGCACCCTGCCCAACTTCATTCCTAATGGAAAAATTGTGCATGAGTTGATTCCAGTGAACAACAAACAAGAAAAATCACACAGCAGCAATGTGACACAAGTGTGAATGCATTTATATGAGGCGCTGCCTCAACAAGTCAGCCAGCATCATAAATGACCTGGTGACAACCTCTGCTCACTGCTGTTTTTGGGCAGTAGGTACAGAAGCCTGAAGTCCAGCACCTGTAGGTTCAAGGACATTTCTTTCCAACTATCAGGCTCTTTAATTTCCCCTTGTTACACTAATTAGGGACTGCTCCGACACCACAAAAGGACTGTCCGCACTATTGCCAAACAATTTTTTTTCTTGCTGTTAGGTCTGTGAATATTTATTATCCATCTATTTTTGTGCATTTTTTGTCTTTTAATTCAATTAACTATTCAGTATGTAATTGTTTTTAATTGTTTTGTGTCTTTATTCACAAAATACCTGTTCATGGAAGCAACTAAAAATTTTGGCACATGCGTACATTGTTCAATGAATTCATTCCCATTTTCATACATCATCATGCCCTCTAAGGACTTGGATCTGCTCTGAGAACATTAGATTCATCCTCTCCAACATTCGTAGAAGAAACTGCCCACCTGCCCGACCTGTCAGTGTCCCTTTGTCCCATCTGCGGCAGGATCTTGCAAGTCCTACCTGTGCCTCTTTGGACGGACCCAAGGTGGAAGTAAGTCATTCTCAAGCCCTGGAACTGCCAAAGAGAATTATACATCACCTGATGAAAATATTAGCTTCCAATCTGTGATTCCTAGTCCAAATAAGGGTTACTTTGGAGGTGTGTTACTTGCAATATTTTCTGACCTTCAGAGGAACCAGTTGGTTAAATGGTAGGAACATCCTCAGATTTAAATTGGACTGTTCATACCATCAGAGTATCTCAATCTTTCATAGCCAGCTATCACTTACAAAGTAACTCAATGGCTTTGTGACAGAATGTGAGAGCTGACGTACATCCAACAAGTCTCAGTAAAGAAACACTTTGCTGGTTACTCTTACAGTTGAGTTATTGTTTTTGCAAGAATAATTTGAAGTCTTTTTGGCATTTACCTGATGAAGCAACTTAACATTTTACCTCTTGGCTCAAAATTTTACGTGCACATTCCAAGAAAAGCATGGTTGTGTCATTGAGAATCAAGTTACCTGAAGTAGAACAGCTTTGTACAAGTGTCTAGGTGTCTAAATACCCTTAGGGAAATTTGTCTCCTCCTGCATTGCCGGAGGTGGTGGTGGATGCTCCAGCATTTAAAAGACTCTTAGAGCGGCACATGGCTATAGGAAAAATAGAGGATTATGGGTCTGAGGTGAGGAAAGATTAGATTGTTGTGGAGTAGGTTGACATAGATATGTGCCTGGACTATTCTATGTGTCTTACACACGAAGGCTTTCACTCCCCTTCTCACAGTGGGTTTGTGGTTTTGGTGTAACTCCTGTAGCATTACAACAAAAGATTCCTCCTCAACAAAAGCAGAATGCTGGAAACACTCAGCAGGTCAGGCAGCATCCACGAAGAAAGAAAGAGTTAACATTTCTGATCCAGGGCCTTTCATTAGAACTGAGGAAGTCTCTTGGCCCTGAAATCTTAATGTTTTCCCTCTTCACAGATGCTGCCTGACCTGCGGAGTGTTTCCAGCATTTTATGTTTCTACAAGGGAGAAAACAAGTTTGTATTAAGTAGCAGAGAAGGTGAGGGAGGGATGCAGAGGACAAAGGGAATGTCTATGATAGGATCTGCAGCCTTGGTCAAAGAACTGGGCATGGGTTCCAAGAAGGCAGAAGAGTTCAGCATTGAGTAACGAGGACATGTTTGGAGCTGTGTAAAACTTTTGTTCAGCTGCACTTCCCCATTACGGAAAGGAATGGAGGCTTAGGAAAAGATGCAGAAGGCTTTTACAGGATCTTACCTGATAGGAGTCAGTGATAAGGGATGGGGGAAATTGGACAAGGAAGTGGAGGCTTAGGAAAAGATACAGAAGGCATTTACAGGATCTTACCTGATATGAGTCAGTGATAAGGGATGGGGGAGATTGGACAAACATGCTGTTTTCTCTGGAGCATTGGAGGCTGAGGGGTCACTGATAGAGGTTTATAAATTATGAGAGACATTGATTGGGTAAACTGTCAGAACTATTTCTCAGGGGTAAGTTTAAGGTGAGGAGGGAGGAAGCTTAAGGGAGATAAGCAGGATAATTTTTTATGCAGAGAATGGTAGGTGCCTGGAATGGGCTGCCGGGAGTAGTGGTAGAAACAGATGCGATAGTAGATAGACACAGGGATATCTATCGGGTGCAGGGAACAGAAATTTAGTTTAATTAGGGCATCATTTTCAGCAGGGAGATAAACTATTCCTGTGCTGTACTGTTCTACATGCCATGCTGTGGGTTTAAGATGAGGTGAAGCTGAAGCCTCTGCTGGGAATAGTGGAAGGGATAGTGAAAACACAGCAGGGCTGGAGTGAGGGGATGGTGGGGTCAGAGAAAAGTGAAAAGTGAGAATGGTCAAGAGGGGATTGGAGTTTGATGTCTTTCACATCCAAAAGGAAGGGAAAATGTATATTGTACACTAAGTGCAGCAAAGAGGAAAGTAGAATGGAAAATGTAGGCAGAATTGGGAAGGAATAAGTCAGTGTTGTTACAGAGATGGAGGTGCAGAACACGTGGCTCCAAGCATGGTCTTAAGAACAGTGCCTTCTTATATACAGGGTGGTCTGGGCACACCTGTGATCCTGACTGGGAAGGGCGGGACTTGATTGGAAAACTGTGGAAAGTGAGCTGGCGACGGGGACGTTGGCTGAGAAAGGAGCTGCGGCTAATGGGGATGGATCACGGTCAATTTTCATCACAGGTAAAAAGCAATGCAGACAGCACGAAGGGTAAACAAGGCAAGAGAGATGGGGTGTCATCAAGAGAACAAAAAATATCTCCAGCGTTGGCACCGCTGGCAGAAAACTGACAAAATCATCTCTGAATGTAAATGAACAACTGGTTAATTTAGAGAGACAGCGTGGTAACAGGTCCACGAGCCCATGCCACCCAAATACATCCATGTCACCAATTAAGCAACTAACCCCATACTTCTTTGGAAAGGGGGAGGAAACTGGAGGACCTGGAGGAATCGCATGCAGTCATGGGAAGAGGGTATAAACTGCTTAGAGACAGCGGCGGATTCGTTATCGAGTCACTGTCGCTATACAGTAATAGCATTGCTCTGCCCTTCTGGATCTGAAATAAAAATGGAAAATGCTGAAAGCACTGATCAGGTCAGGTAGCACCCGTGGAGAGATAAATTGCAGTCTCTGTTAACCTCAGTGCTGTCTGGACTGCTTTGTCCATGAAGGTCAGGGTCAGGGGTCGCTCTCCATCCCTTGACTTCAGACCATACCCAGCTGACCTTAGCCACACCTCATGGAATACTGCTTGCTGCTGCGTTGGGGAGAACCTCCATTCTCAACGAAAGGAAACATCCATCTTTCCAGAGTTGGGAGGGCAAAGGACATTTCCCTCAAAGACTTTGTGTCCTGACAGAGATTCTTCCCACCCCCCCCCCCCCCCCCCCACCTCCAGCAGGGAACCTCCTGTCAGGAGCATCTGGCTGTAACCTTGGACCAGGGACATGTTTCCTGTGGAGAGTGTTCTCCTCCAGCCCATCCAGGTCACTTTGATCAGCTGGAAGAGAGTTGCTGGCAATGTGATATCGTCCCTTTAAGAGCAAGTTGGAAATGTCAGTTGCAGCAGAGATTCACAGGGAAACTTCCACCATTGTATGACCCTCACTCCTTCTGCAACTTGGAATGCCAAAAATGTCTGCATGGAATCATTGCTGGCCCAATAATGCAGTGTTCCCTCAAAATTGTTCAATAGAAGGACTGTTGAAAATAAATTCCTTGATGCTGTGCTGAGCCATGGCATCTAAAAGCAGATTAACATGCACATGAGGTAGTATGTCCCCAAATGCCAGACAGAGTCATGCCATTAGAGCAGCATCAGCTTAAAGAATACATAGCTGAAAGAATACATGTGCATGTCAGGAATGTTGCAGATGTAATAGCAATGTGAAGTGCACTGTTGTAAATCTCACAATACAGAGCTTCCGGCATTGGAAAACAATGAAGAACAACTGTGTATTGTAGATAGTGAACCATAACTGTGCAGATCACAGCAGTGGATGCATTATGATCAGCAGGGCCCATAGCCGTCTGTATCGCAGAGATTACGCATATCCTGCCATGCCACCTCTGAGCGGTGTGCATGTTTATACCAGATCGTGTGAAGAGCTTATAATGGCTTACCAGTGCGTCAATAGTTGTGCAGTTTATTATATGGAGTACAGTGTATGTCATTGTGTCACTGAGCGTGTGTGTTAGTGTGTAGCGTGTGTCAGTGTTTGGTGTGTTGTGTGTGCCCTTATGTGGAGTGTGTCAGTGTGTGGAGTGTGCCAGGGTGTGGAGTGTGTCAATATGTGGAATGTTTCAGTGTGGCATGTGTCAGTGAGTGTGTCAGTGAGTGGGGTGTGTCAGTGTGGTGTGTGCCAGTGAGTGACTGTGTCAGTGAGCAGAATGTGTCAGGGTAGGAAGTGTGTCAGTGTGTGGAGCGTGACTATCAGGGTGCGGTGTATGTCAGTGTGTGGAGTGTATCGGTGTGTGGATTGTTTCAGTGTGTAGAGTGTGTCAGTGTATGGAGTCCAGTCTGAGTTATATTCCAATCCCATCGCTTTGATCTATGATCTTAGTCAATGATCTTTGCCGTCTATGACCCCACCTATTTTCCTGTCTTACTAATCAGACTCTCCATTCATATCCATTTATATATATTGCAATCAACAAACAGCAAAGGTCCCCACACTGACCCCTGTGGTTCACCACTTGTTATCTTGTTATGGGCACTGTCCTACAGATTAATTACTGGAATCAGCTGACCTTCAATCACTTGGGGTAGAGAATTGTGTTTTATGCCATATGCAAAAGTGCTGGACAAACTCAGCAGGCCATGCAGTGTCCATAAGAGAAACTAATGTTTTGGCCCTGGGCTCTTTGCCAGGTATGTATAAGCAAAAACAGACAGGAGTGTGGATAAAAAAAGTGGGGAGAGGAGGGAGGAAGGGGAAGGGGGAAGCACAGGCTGACAGGTAAGAGATAATAAGTGTATGCAGGTAGGAGGGTAGAAGAGAAACAAGCCAAGAAGTAATTCTTTCTTTGGCTTGGCTTCGCGGACGAAGATTTATGGAGGGGGTAAAAAGTCCACGTCATCTGCAGGCTCGTTTGTGGCTGACAAGTCCGATGCGGGACAGGCAGACACGGTTGCAGCGGTTGCAGGGGAAAATTGGTGGGTTGGGGTTGGGTGTTGGGTTTTTCCTCCTTTGCCTTTTGTCAGTGAGGTGGGCTCTGCGGTCTTCTTCAAAGGAGGTTGCTGCCCGCCAAACTGTGAGGCGCCAAGATGCACGGTTTGAGGCGTTATCAGCCCACTGGCGGTGGTCAATGTGGCAGGCACCAAGAGATTTCTTTAGGCAGTCCTTGTACCTTTTCTTTGGTGCACCTCTGTCACGGTGGCCAGTGGAGAGCTCGCCATATAACATGATCTTGGGAAGGCGATGGTCCTCCATTCTGGAGACGTGACCAAGAAGTAATAGGAGATTGTCAAAGGTAGCTCTCTGACAGAAGAAAGGGAAAGGGGGTGGAGAGCTGAAGGAAAAGAGAGAGGAATAGGGAAAGGGAAAGACATGGGGAAGTGGGGTAAACAGATATTGTAAAAGTTGATGCTAATGTGTCTGGTTGCAGACTGCAGAGACAGAATACAAGTTATTGCTCCAATTTGCGGTGGCCTTGATTTGGCAGTGCAGATCCAAATTGTGTTTTATTCATAGATATGAAGTGTTGGTCAGACTCCGATGTACTATGCCTGTTTTATGTAACAGGAGAAGGTGCTCATTGCCCACTGCAGTCTTTGTGGGGATGGTGTTCACTTTGCACTATTAGTTCACCATCCAGCAATAACAGAGCAGCATCAATGCCTATGTGGAATGGTATGTGGCCTGAAGAGGGATGAGGTGATCACCAACTCCACCTCCATTCATGTTTCCTTTCCAGGCAGATGAGGTTTTGGGTTTGTGAGATGTTTCCAGTATATTGTGGAAGTCCACTAGTATGATTGGCATTGCCACCCACTGCATCCTGTAGGGAGGAAGTCATCCTGCTCAGTCCAATTGCTGCTACATTAATTTGATCAAGCGGAGACCATTCCATCAGCCTCCAGATGAGACTTTGTAAACGGAAGGGGTGTCAGGTGGAGAGTCACTCATCACAGGATCTTCAGCCTTTGTTGCCATGGTATCGTGAGAACAATAGATGGGGTGAATGCACAGAATCTTTTGTCAGTGTAGGGAAATCAGTAACCAGAGGACATAGGTTTAAAGTGAGGGGGGGGAGAGTTTAACAGGAACCTAAGGGTTAATTTTTTTTTGCACAGAGAGTGGTGGGTGCATGAAATGGGCTGACGGAGGAGGCAGTTGAGGCAGATACTATTGTAATGTTTACAACACATTTGGACGTACATGAAGATAGGACGGGTTTAGAGGGTATGATCTAAACACAGGCAGGTGGAACTGGGTGGGACATGTTGGTTGTTGTGGGCAAGTTGGGTTGAAGGGCCTGTTTCTGCACAGCATAACTCGATGACAATGAATCCATGTCCATATCATAACAGCATAACTTCACCTCCAGCATATCACTTCTCTGGGACTAACAAAAGATATGCCTGCACTATTAAATAGTGTATTTGTTGCTCTACTGCAACTGTGAAATACATATTTTTCTATTTATTATCTTTTGTTTTCTCTTGGGGCACATTGTGTTAATTTCATTTCTACTTATTGTTAGCATGTTCTAAATTGTGGGCAGCAGTAATAAATAGTATGTCAGAGCATTTGTATATTGTACGAATCAGAATTTAATGTCATGAACACGTCATGAAATTCGTTATTTTGCGGCAGCATTACATTTCAAATATTGCTATAAAATCACATTTAGAAATAAATAAATTACTGCAAAAAATTAGAGAAAGTGAGGTAGTGTCAGTGATTCATGTCCATTTAGAAACCACATGGCAAGGAGAAGCTGTCTTTGTGCTGGTGGGTGTTCATCTTCATGCTCCTGTACCTCCTTCTCGACGGTAGCAGTGTTAAGAGAGCATAGCCTGGGTGGTGAAGGTCTGACGATAGAGGCTGGTGAGGGTCCTTGAGGATAGAAGCTGCTTTATTAAGACACCACCTCTTATAAATGTCCTTGATGGAGCAGAGACTGGTGCACATGATGGCACCGACTGAGTTCACAACTAATTTTTTCTTGTCTTGTGCATTGGCACCTCCATACCAGGCTGTGATGCAACCAGTCAGAAATTTCTCCATGGTACACCTGTAGAAATTTAAAGGAGTCTTTGGTGACATATCAAATCTCCTCAAGCTCTTCACAAAGTATAACCACTGGCGAGCCTGCTTCATGATTGCATCAACATAAAGGCTCCAGGATAAATCAGAAATATTGACATCAGAACATAAAGTTCTTAACCCTTTCCACTGAGTCCTCAATGAGGACTGGTTCATATTCCCTTGATTTCCCCTTGCTGAAGTCCACAATTATCTCCTTTGTTTTGCTAACGTTGTTGTGGTACCACTCAACTAGCTGATCTGTCTTCCCCCTGTACGCTTCCTCATTACGGACTGGGGTTCTGGTGACTACTGTGGTGTCATCTGCAAATTTGTAGAGGGTATTTGAATTGTGCCTCGCCACACAGTCATGGGTGTAGATCAGTGAGTTAAGTTTCATCCTTGAGGTGCACCTTTGTTGATCGTTATGAAGATAAGACATTGTTCCAATTTGTATTGTCTTCCAATGAGGGAATCAAGGATCCAATTGCAGGGGGTGGGGGTGGGGGTACAGAGGCCCAGGTTTATATGGATGACAATAAACTCTCATTCAGTTGTCTTTTTCCTATCTCACCTTCTGCCTGACACTGTTTCCCAACTCCAGCCCCCTGACCCATCTGGCTATTATTCTTCACCCCTTCGTGGTCGACTTGTAACTGACTGATCCTTCCACCTCTCTTCAATATTGCCCACCTTCCCTCTCCTTTCTCAAACATCTATATCAAACAGTATAGCACACCACTAGTCACAGGCCTTCAGTCCAAAAAACATCCTCCCACCATCACTCTATGCTTTCTACCACAAAACCAATTTTCCTTCTCACCTTGGATCCTATGAAATCTAACCAGAAGCAGGGTTTACATGCAACATGTCCACTGCCCATTTCATTCTGTGTGTGTATCCTGATCCACTGAGTTCCTCCAGTGGTTTAATTTTTTTTTGCTCTAGATTCCAGCGACTGCAGTCTGCATGCAATGGAAGTTACACAAAAATGTCAGGTAGTGATCATCTCTAACAAGAGACTCCATCACCTGATCTATTCCTGTTATTATTATGTACATCTCTGTGAGGTCACCCCTCATGCTCTTGCACCAAGGAATAAAGTCTCAACCTGTTCAACCTCTCCCTGTATCTCAACCCCCCCCCACCCCCTCGAGTACTGGAGCACAGTGACCAAACTGAACACTATTTGCTGTTTATCTGGGTTGAATATGTACAATCAGGCAAAAATAAAGTTGAATTTGAATAATACTCCAAATGGGGCCTCACTAACTTTTTATACAACTGCTACATGACCTCCCAACTTCCAATGTGCCGAAAGCCTTTTTGACCACCCTATCCATTTGTGACACCACTTTCAAAGTACTCTATATGTATTCCTAGATCCTTCCACTCTACCACACTCCCAAGATCCATACCATTCATTGTGTGGGTCCTACTCATGTTAGACTTCCAAAACTGCATTATCTCGTGTTTCTCTGTATCACATTCCATCAATCAAGATTTTGCTGAAATCTTTGGCAACCGTCTTCACTATCTAGATACTTTAGTGTCATCCACAAATTTGACAATCACGCCATGTACTTTTTCATCTCAAACATTGATATAGATGACAAACATCTATATCAAACAGTACTGAACCATATGGCGCACCACTAATCACAGGCCTCCAGCCCAAAAAACATCCTTCCACCATCACCCTATGCTTTCTACCATGAAATCAATTTTCTATCCATTTTGCCTTCTCACCTTGGATCCTATGAGCTCTAACCATCCAGAGCAACCTACCATGGTATTATTGAATACCTTGCTGAATCCATATCTACGACTACAGGTCTGCCCTCATCAACCTTCCTGGTCACATCTTCAAAAACTCAATTAGAGTTGTGTGACATGACCTCCCACTTACAAGTCCATGCTGACTATTCCTAATCAACCTTTGTGTATGTACATCTCTCTTGGTAACTCACCAACCACAGATGTCAGGCTCACTAACCTGTAGATCCATGGCTTTTCCCTGCAGCCTTTCTTGAACAGAAGCATAACATTTGCCACCCTCCAGTCTTCTGTCACCTCACCTGTACTTAATTTCAAGTTATAAATCTTAGCAAGGGCACCTGAAATTTCCTCTCTTGCTCCCCACAATCTATGCTTCAGCCACAACTGCATTTCACAATGTCTTGTGGGTCTCTGAAGAATGCAATGAAAATGCAAATAAGTTCGCAGCAGATGAATCTGTCTTGGCGTTTAGAGGAAGTGCAGTCTCTCCCTTTTGTGTTTGTGCTTTGAAGGAATGTTTGGGGAGGGTGGGTGGAATTGCTGTACTTTTGCTGCCTCTGCTCACTTTGTCATCCCTGGGAGCTGAACGAGGTGAGATGACAGAGCAGGACAGATGTGCGATCGGGAGCAGTGTCGATGCCGGAGGACCCGTTTGTAGAAAATACCTTGAACTTTCACACAAAACTGAGATAACTTCAAGATAACATTCCATGAATGTAATCGCGGTGCAGGCTTCATTTCCTTCATCTTAAATGCCAAGATTTTTGAAAGAGCTCGAATTCCATTCGAATTAAGAAAAAAAACAGGGAAAACTATTTTGCCCATCACTATGTGCAGGCGCTCACCGAGAAATGTTTTTCAGATTTTCCCAGAAACTATTTCAGTTCTATTTATAAAATTGCAAATCCTTCTTCAGTTTGACAATCTTGTTTGCATTTTATGGATCCTAATAAATAAATAAAATTCAGAGCATTGGAATGATTGTGATCTTTGGTTCTGAGATAATGAAATAATTTGCATTTATATGATACTCCTGATGAAGTGGTTTGCATTTATTTTCAACAAGACCATTATTTCTACCTCCATGGCACTGGCCACCTTTCTCAATGCCTCAGCTCATTAGTTGTTTAAATCTTCGTTGCAATAACCTTTGTTGAAAATACAACAGAGCAACTGCAAACAACCATCTTTATTTTTCTCACCCCAACTCTCCTGCTAGTTAACCATTGATAATCCTTCACTATGGCAATCTATAACAGACAAAAACAGAGCAAATATTGCAACTTAATACACCACTTTCCTCGGCCTCCAAATAAACTTAACAAGAGTGTACTCATTATAACTACTTATTAACACTGGGATTAACAGAAGGGCTCTGATCAATACAGAACATAAATAGTTCCCAATTCTTGAACTGACATGGACTGTTCAAAATGAGAATCAGAACTTGTCCTGGATTAACAAAACAGAGTCAGGTGTATTCAATTAAAGTGGTGGAGAATCTCAGCAGGTCACGTAGCATCTATCAGAAGTAAAAGGCAGCCAAAGTTCCAGGGCTGAGGAGCCTTTCCTCTGGAATGAAAGGCTCCGGACTGAAACGCTGACTGCCTTTTATTTCCTATGGATGCGTTTCTCCAGCACTTTTGAGTACTGTCCCTCAGGATTGTTTCTGATTGCATTCCTCCCACTCATATCAGCTTCACAGACTCTAATTAGCTGGCTAATCCCTCCTGCCTTTCCTGAGCAAAGATACACAAGTCATCAGTGAACCATCAAAGATCGAATAATCTCCTCTCTTGCTTTCTATTATTGCAGCCTGGGATAGATCTTATTATGCTATCGGGATGAATCCACCTGTAAGCTCACTTACACATCTAATACTCACCCCTTTCTATGAGGACATATTCTACCATTCCTTTTCCTGTCCTCAGTGAAAGCTGAGAGCTCCCTCATCTCCTTCGATGTAATGAAACTGCTGCACTCTTCCTGAACCATCCAAGGCCCAATCTTCTTCCAATATATGCCATCTTCAGGGACTTGTACATCGAGGATCCAACCACTCCCTGAGAACCTGTCATTCATGGTGTATGCCCTACCCATAATTGTCCTCCTAACATGGATCACCTCACACTTATCAGGATAAACTTCAATCTGCCATTGGTCAGACAGATGGATGTCCACTGATGATTGCATGTCATTCACTGCCATTCCCAACTCTGTGGCAACGGAGGCAGCATATTCTAGACAGCATCAACTGTTAGGTAATATTTACCATTGGGACACAAAGGTGGCCATCGCCAACAAGACAGTATATAACCATCTATCTTCAACATTCAATGGCATCATCATTGCATCCACACCCTGATCAACATCTTGGGCAGCATTATGACCAGAAGCTGAAGAAACTGCCAATACCTTTATTACTAAAGCAAGTCAGTAAGGGGATATGCTGTAGTGAGTGACTCTCCTCGAAGCATTTTTAACCTCTTCAAGGCACAAGTCAGAATCATGAAGAGATATGTTACATCTACCTGGAATGACAGCTGTTTCAATGACTCTCAAGAACTCAGGACCATCCAGTCTATTTCACTGCCCACCTTGTAACCATCCAGAGCATCATCTTCTCCTCATATATTCATACCTTGAAGAAGGGCTCAGGCCTGAAATGTCAGTTATATGGATCTCAAAGACCTGCTGAGTTCCTCCAGAATTTCTGTTCTTACTACAATCACAACGTTGGCAGACTTTCATTTTTCACATCATCCTCTCTACCACTGGCCCCTGTAGTGGCTGAAATTTCACAAGATCCACTGTTGCTACTTGTCCAGGTGGTGAGATGTCTTCTTTGGCTCATGGGACCTAGTGGGAGAAGTAGATTCGGATAGAAGCAGCAGAACTGCCCCTCCTATCTCCATGAAACAATTGGACTCACTGCTTCTCATTACTTCCATTTCACTCTCTTCCCTATCATCCCTCCTCCTGTTCAGCACCCCAATTTATTTCTGTCTTTCTCCTTGCCTCCATCCTAATCTTCAGCACTGAACCCCACCCATTTCTCCTTTCCACCCTTCATCCCTGTTGCAATCCTATCCCCTTACCTGGAAACCCAGCAGGTAAGGTAGCCTCTGACAACTTCCCCATTTCATTTGAGTGTCAAATTGCTCAACTCAGCAGTCAGTTTCAGGCACTGTCCATTTCGTATGAAACTTCTTGTTCTGATTAGATGACATTTTTGACCCATTGGAATACCTTGCATCTCCAGAAATTAAGTAGTCAAGTAATCAGGGAAAATAAAAATTTGAAATTGTGACAAAGGCTCACCTCCACTTTCTCAGGAGTCTGAGGAGATTTGGCATGTCTTCGGACGTTCATGTCAACTTCTACATGTTCACTGTGAAAAGAATACCGACTGGTTGCCTCGCGGACTGGTTTGGTAATTCAAAACTCCAGAAGTTAGCAATCACAGCCAGGTCCATCACAGGCTTTGAGCTGTGATGCATTGCAGACCTCTATGTGAGGCGCTCTCTAGAAGGTAGTCAGCATCATAAAGGGCCCCCATCACCCCATAACCTCTTCTTGCTGCTACTTGCAGGCAGAAGGTACAGAAACCTGATGATTGGTACCTCTCAGTTCCAGAACAGTTTCTATTCCCACAGCTATGAGGCCCGTGAATCATGGACTGCTCGCACACCACAAAAGTACTGTCTGCACTCTTGCAAAGTCCCTTTTTTTTTCCCCTGCACCATGATATCTGTGAATAGATTTTGTGTTTTTTATCTCTTCTTGATTTACTTCAATGTATGCTATTGTAGTTTTTTTTATTATGTACTTGTTCGACTGGAGCAAGTCAGAATTACATTGCACAATGTGTGTAATTAATAATGATGATTAATTTCATGCACATTGTACAAGGTGCACATGCTCTGAAACTCTGCCTTGTTGCAGCCAAAGAGATACTTGTAAAGATTTTAACATTGAACATATTAGAACATGTAGGACAAGACAAGTGTGGAGAGGTAAGATCAGTCGGCAGACGGAGTGAGATTTTGCTAACTTCATAGCTGTATTGAATGACGCCTTTTCTTTTTGTTGCCATTTTTATAGAACATTACAACTTAATACAGGCCCTTTAGCCATGATGTTGTGCCGACCGAGGTGAACCTACTCCACCACATTCTAATTGAAGTAAGTTAAAAGAGACATGAGGTAGATAGATAATAAATATTATCCTTCTGCCAAAAAAAAGTGAGTACCATAGTGAAGGCAGTCCTTTTTGTGGTGATGGAGCAGCCCCTAATCTTTGGAACAAGGGGAGGTTCAAGATCCTGATAGCAGTTGGAAACGAACTGTTTTCGAACCTCGAGATATTAGTCTTCAGGGTTCTGCCTGAAGGTACAAGTGAGAACTGACAATAAAGTCATTGTTATTTTGAAATGTCAGATCCCAGATTAAAAGAAATAACTGCTTAATAGCCCGTGATGAATTGGCCAATCAGGTAGCGAAGAGTAGAACAGGCAGGGAACTGTGAGAATAGATGTACTGGGCATCTGGTGTCAGGAGTAATCAGTCATAGGACCTTCAGGAACGTGTCCAATTCCTCAGGCAGTTCAGGTCAGAGCAATGTTCACTGAATACGTCAGTGAGTCAGTGCCTGATATATCACAGGAGACCTGCAGTACTGCAATCAAGGTCCTGTTACTCTATGGTGGAGTTGCTGAAGAATAATTGACACCATATTGCTTATTTTGCTAATAAACCACCAAGGGTAGAATCAACCAGTTATATCTGCATATTTGAAGCATCCTAAGGCAGCTCCTCCTTTGAGGGAGAATCTAATTGGTGCCAGTGAGCTCGAGTTGGATGGGTTTTCTGGAAGCAGTGGAATTCTTTCTTTCACTGTACTCAGCACCTCACAATTTGCCCAAAAATGGACAGAACTTCTGCAGAAAATACAGCCCAGTGACTCTGTCGCCATGTGCATCTAAAGTGCGATAAAACCCAATATCAGGTCAACATTCTTTCGCTTTGTTGACTGATCCTTATGGATAGCAGAGAAATGAGAAAAATAAAATAAAATATAGCAGTGGGATTTTTGAACACCAAGATTGTTAATGCGAAACATGTGTGGTTTGTTGCATAGTTCCCAATTCAGAAATTGAGACGAGTTAGCGATGTCATGAGGCATCCCTTTGCAAAATTGTTTGGAAAAGATCTTGCAATCTGATTGGGGTCAACAAATACAAACAAACACATTACATATTTTTTGGGACTTTTGCTTTAAACGGGCATGATTAAAATTCAGTTGTCTTCAAGCTGGCCAGCTACTCGCCCTAGAAACGTGGAAGGGATTGCATTTCCATGGTTACCTCCTCTGTAGACAGCAACAAACTGAAGAAGATGTTCGTGGGCCATACTGCTTCCATGGAACTGGAAACCTCACAAAAATGCTAAGCTTGCAAAATAACAGCTGGTGTAACTCCTTACTGACCAATGGTTGCTGCTTAAGTAGGGAACTCTCGCAAAGAGAGCACACGAGGTTGCAGGAGTGCTTACACACCTGGGCACTGATGAGATGAACTTTGTGTGAGGATGGAGCAAAAGGGGTTTGTGGAAGCACCATAGATCCTGTTGCTTTAGAACATCAAACACAGAACAGTACAGCACAGGACAGGCCCTTTGGCCCACAATGTCATTCCATCCTATGTAAACCTACTCCACATCAGTCACAGCTCAACAAGAAAATCTGCAGATGCTGAGGTCTTGTGCAATACTCAAAAGTGCTGGAGAAATCAGCAGGTTGTAGATTACTGGAAATAAAGAATTCCAGGATATCATTTCCTGATGTTTCTTGGTGGGGTTTGTTCAAGAGGTAAGTCAGAGGATTGATGTTCCCATCCTGTCCATATCTGAGGATGACATGTGTGCTGTCTTCAGGAGAGGGAATCTGAGGAAAGCAACCAGCCTGGATGGAGTACCTGGCAGAGTATTAAAAATATGTACTGACCAACTTACCAATGTTTTCATGGATATCTTCAATATTTCACTCCACCACGGTGTGGTACCCTCCTATTTCAAACAGGCTTCAATTATACAGGTGTCCAAGATCAGTGTAGCAATCTGCCTTAATGACTATTGGCCAGTAGCACTTACATTAACAATGATGAAGTGTTTTGAAAGGCTGGTGTTGAAGCTCCTGTCTGAGCAGTGATATGAATATGTTCCTGTTTGCAACAGGTCTATGGCGGATGCCATCTCACTGGCTCTACACAAAGCCCTGGAATGCTTGGACAGTAAAGATGCATTCATCAGGATGTTCTTTATCAACAACAGTTCGGCATTTACTCCAATATCCCCTCAAAACTGATCAGCAAACTCCAAAACCTGGGACTCAGTACCCCACTGTGTAATTGGATCCTGGATTTCCTCACCTCCAGAACACAATCAGTGAGGATTGGTTAGAACTTTCTATCTCCTTGACAACCTCCATCAGTACCAGAGCACCACAGGGCTGCGTTCTTAGCCCCCTGCACTACTCATTTTACACCAACGACTGTGTGGCTCAAGTAAGACAATAGCACTATCTACAAATTTGCTGACGATACCACAGTAGTAGGTTGTATAAAGGAAGGGAATGAGTCAGTATGCAGGATGGAAATTGAAAACTTGGCAGAATGGTGCACCAACAACAACTTTATGCTCAATGTCACCAAAACTAAGGAACTGATTGTTGACTTCAGGAAGAAAATCCAGAGGTATAAAATCCAGTGATCATTGGGGGATCAAGGTAAACAAATTGAAGTTTTTGGGAGTTACTATCTCGGAGGATTGTTCTTAAACCAAACTCACTAATGGCATCATGAAGAAAGCACATCAGCACCTCTACTTCCTCAGGTGTATGCAGAGGTTTGATATGACATCAGAAATTCTGGCAAATTTCTACAAATATGTGGTAGAAAGTGTGCTGACCTGCTACATCAAAGTCTGATAAAATGGACACTAATATCCCTCAACATAAAGCCCTCCAAAGTGTAGGGGATACAGACCAGGACATCACAGGCAAAACCCTCCCCATTATCGAGAACATCTACAATGAACACTGCCATCGGCAAGCAGCAGAAATCAACAAGGATCGACAACACCCAGCATCTGCTCTGTTCTCGCTGCTACCATCAGGAGAGAGATATAGGTGCCACAAAACTCGCACCACCAGATACAGGAACAGTTGCTCCCCCTCCACCATCAGACTCCTCAACCACAAACTCAATCATGGACTCATTTAAGGACTCTTACTTGTGCACTTTATTGATTTTTTTTATTCTCTCTTTATTGCAGTTTGTTTACGTTTGTTAACTGTTTACAGTTCTTTACGTTTACACTGCATTTTTTTGCACTACCATTGTAATTCTGCCTCGCCTACAGAAAAAGAATCTCAGAGTTGTATGTGATAACATGTATGTGCTTTGACAATAAATATGAAATCTGAATCTGAAAAAAATCTGACCTGCTGAGTTTCTCCAGCATTTTTGTGGACCCCACATCAATATAATCCTTCCTTACCACACACCCACAATGATCTATTTCTCAGACATCCATGTGCGTATCAAAGAGCCTTTTGAATGTGCCCATTGTACTAACTTTCACCACCAACCCCCCCCCCCACCCGACAGTAATGGATTCCAGGCGCCCACCACTTTTGTGTGAAAAAAGACTTACCTCTGACATTTCCTTTAAACTTTCCTCCATTCTCCTTAAACAGATGTCCTCTAAAATTGGCCATTGGCTTTGTCAGTTTTTTTTTACTATAATGTATTTAGGAACACAGAATAATTTTTGTTTTACATTTTAAATTTTAACAACAAAGCACTGTAGAAGGTCCCTTCCAGCCTATGAAACCCATGCCACCCAATTACACACAATTCAGGGCGGGTGGAAATCGGAGCACTGGAGGAAACCCACACAACTCCTTACAGACAGTGGCGGATTTAAACCCACGTTACTGGCACTATAACAGCATTGTGCAAATCGTGCCATCCAATTTCGGCCATATCTCGAACAGTGCATACAGCGAAGAGACCCACATCCATTGTCGTTCATGTGCAGTTAGCATTTCACACATCAGGCAGACAGGGAAAATCTCCCAGAGAAGAGCATGGTGAACAAGAAAATATGCAGATGCTGGGGTCGAGGACACGACACAATAGTGCAAGAAAAACTCAGGAGGTCATGCAGGACCCTTAAGAAATAAAAGGCAAGTCAACCATTCTTTGGGAGTGTCAAAGATCAGAAAGTGGGAGTGGGGAGTGGGGAAGGAGCGTGGGCTAAGGTGACTGGAAGAATATCCTCTGCGTTCTGCCCAGGAGTCATTGGGAGACATGAACAGGTTACTCTGCATGCCTTGTCTCCTCCACTGGAATTTCCTCTCTGCATGGAGAATGGAGATTTTGAGGTAGATAATATCAGAGAGAGGTGAATGGAACCCTGTGCATATGGCACCAATGGGATTCGCTGCATCAATTTCCGTCATTCCCCGTGAAAACAAATCTTATCTTCCCAAAGAAGACCATCAAATGAGAATGATCGAGGACCATGTGCAGTTCAGATCCCTGGGATGGAAACATTGTTCGCACTCCTGCTCTGCCCACAGTTTCCTCAGTGTGTATCTGGCATCCAGGCATGTTTTCGGATCCATGAGCTTCAGTGCAGTTTTATTCTGGAATCCCAGCAAGTTATTCTCTCCTGGCCAAGTTCGTAACATGAATCATGATGTGTATTAAATATTTTACAATGGTTGACATGGCAACACCACATTTCTCACACAATCTGGAATGAATTCATTCCTAAAGAGTTGGAAGACCAAATATAAGAAAAAATGGTTATGGGGTGTGAGGGCATGGGTGGGGAGAAGTTAGAATAAATGGAGTTGGTTTTTCTGGGTCAGGACAAAATTGTGAAATGAAGGGCCTGTATACTGCTGCGCCATTCCTTGTTTTGTGAATAGATTGTTTAAAACAAAATCAATGTGGTTTGGTGGAAAAAAAAGAATGATTCTTCTCTGGTTGAGAAATTCAGGAAAGATAAATTATCTTTAAAATTTTTATCTGGCCTTTTGAGGTTCCTTTTCAACAAAATGGTTCTGTTGTGCATTTTCTTTGACCAACTTCAAACAGTGGAAGCTGCAGGGGCAAAATATCATATCCATGACCCTCGTCTACCCATGGTCTGAGGAAGTAGTTCTACATGAAGAGGAAAGGAATTCCATGAGAGGTCATGAGCAGAAATAGGCCATTCAGCCATCAAGTCTGCCTTGCCATTTAATCATGAACTGAACTATTTTCCCACTCAGCCCCACTGCCAAGTCTTCTCCCCGTAACCTTTGAAGTCCTAGCTAATCAAAAACTTCTCAATTTCTGTCTTAAATACACCCAATGACCAGGCCTCCATCACTGCCTGTGGCAACAAATTCCAGAAATATATCAGCCTTAGACTAAAGAAATTCCACTGTTCTAAGCAGACACCCTTCGATCCTGAAGTTGTGCCCTCTTGTTTTAGACTGTCCCATCATGGGAAATAACCTTCTACATCAACTCTCTCCATGCTTTTCAAAATTTGAAATGTTTGAATGAGATTTCCTTGCCCCACCCATTCTCCTAAATTCCAACTGATACAGGCCAAGGTCTACAAATGCTCATATGATAACTGTGCATTCCTGGAATTATCCTTGTGAACCTCCTCTGAACTCTCTCCGATGTCAGTACATCCTTTCTTAAACGAGGAGCCCAAATGCCCACTGAACTCCTTGTGGTTTCACAAGTGCCTCATTGAGAGGCTTCACTGATGAACCTTTGTCCAAATCCTATCAGTCTTTTAGCACAATGAGATGTCGGGGAGATGACTGTCTAGAGGCCTTCCACTGAGGGGATGAAATCGGAGGGGAATCCCATCAAGAGGGACAGTAATTACAAAGGGCCACACGAATTGCAGTGGTGCCATGTAGCAAATTAGAGGATTAATATAACAGTGCACCGTGATGGAATGTCTGAATACAACACCAAGGATATGAAAAGTCCGTGCAAGGATTTCTTCTGTACATAGTTTAATTGTGAATCAAGATTATGTTTGGGGGAAAATAAACATATTTTGTCATTCATGCATGGCCCAATCTTTAACGCAAATGGAACCAACTCTGGCTCTATTCCTGAATTTCTCTCCCATCCATTGAATGCATCTATGTGAGGTGGTGCTTCAAGAAGTCAGCCAACATCATAAGGGACTCCTTTTTCCCTGGTCAGAATCAATTCTCACCTTTGGGCAGTAGGTACAGAAGCTTGAAGACCAGCAGCTCGAGTTTCAAGGGCAGTTTCTTTCCAACAGCTATCAGGCTTTTGAACCTCCCCTTGTTACACTAATCAGTCACTGCTCCAACACCACAAAAGGATGTCTGCACTGTTGCAAAATCACTTTGTTTTGAACTGAGATGACTGCATATTATATATATATATATATATATATATATATATATATATGTATATACTCTCTCTCTCTTGTATATTTATTGTGGCTTTTTAATTCAATTATGTGCACCCCTTCTACGATGTGCTCCATTGTCCTGTGGAACACATCCAGAGATGAGGAAGTTCGAAAAGGCATCCTCAGACAGGCGTATCAACTAGCATATTAAATGTTAAATATTTTGTGCTATCTTCATGCAGTTTTATTTGCCAGAAGCCCTGGGATGCATCCAATGTAGTGAAAAACTTTGCACCGGCCATCTCGCCTGTAATTTCATCCCTGGTTGGAATCTGATAATGTTCCCTCTTTATATTGGCACTTAGGTCTTTTGGGTCACCGTTCTTCTTTTTGATACACACCATTGAATTCATCCATTCTGTGGGCTCCTCTGCTTTCTTTATGTCCCCTAGTGCCGTCATTCAGCTGAGTTCCTGCTTGAGCTTTTATTTTAGTGGTTCTGGAACTTGCCTCAGGGCATGTGTGTCATCCTTTAACTGCATCTTACATGTGAATGGTAGAACTCTAAGCCCCTTGAAGATGTCTAGAAATTGATCACGTATTTCCTTTACACTGTTCTGTGCTTCGTCGCTGTTAATATGGTACACTCTCTTGACTAGGCTTAAGTTTCACATGCTTTGTCACCCAGCAGTGATTCATGTCCATCTGGGACTACTGAGAACCCGAGGTGCTGCACTTTATCTTTGACTTTCACCTTGAGCTTACATGTACCTTTCATGTTGATGCTCTGTCCATTGTAGGCTTTGAGCTGTATTGGATTTGCATGGATGTATGGCTTTATCTTCATTACCTTGATGTCAAACTCAGAAATCAAATTGACTTTTGCCCCTGTGTCCAGCTTGAAAGAATATTTTCTCCATTTGTATGCAATGACACAGTCCACTTGACCACTTGTCTTGCTCGACAGTTCAAGCTTGGCTGTTCATTGTCTATTGGTTTATAATCTTCCTGCACTACCATGCCAATAAAAAGTGTGTCACTGAGAGCAGTTTCTTCTATAGTGTGTAGAGTTTCACTTCTGTTTTGTTTCCCTTTGGAAAAACATGCATAATGATCCTGCCATTTGCACTTATTACAGACTTTTCCAAAGGCTGGGCATTGTTTTGGTGCATGTTGAGTGCCACATAGATCCATAGCACAGAAAACAGGACATTCAGCCCTTCTAGTCTGTTCTGACCATCATTTCGCTAGTCACTCTGGCCTGTTCCCATTCCATAACCCTCCAGACCTCTCCCATCCATGTATCTATCCAATTTATTCTTAAGCAAAATCCAGCCAGCATTCACCACATCGGGTGGTGTGTGTCTCTCCTTTTTGTTGTTTCCTATGTCTTATTTTTTTGTTTACGTGTGTGTTCAGACACTGTGGCTACAACTATGCCTTCATTTTCACTGGCATTGCACAATCACTGAACTTTTTTATATGCTGCAGAGCTATTTCACTGGCATTGCATTTCTTCACAGATCTAGTTACGGTAAGCTCTGTCTCTCACAACAACCTCTCTCTCACTTTTTTATCAACAATCCCGAACATAATTTGAATACGGATCATTGAATCTTGCACCAATCAAAAATTGCATGTTTTTGCTTTTAATTTCAAGTCCATTAAAAAGGTATTAAAGCTCTCTCTCTGCAGCTACATGGGCGAGGAAAACATGTACCTCTTGAATGTTTCATTTTTTTTGGTGAATAGTGCTCATCAAACATCTCGATAACCTTGATGAATTTGCCCCAGTCAGCTGCCTCGGCAAAAACAAATGTGTTGAAAACCTCTAGTGCTTGAGGTCCTGCCACAGTAAGTAGCAATACAATCTCCAATGTATCAGGTTATCTATCGAGTCCAATGGCTTGCAGGTACAGCATGAGTCTTTGTTTGAACAACCTCCTCTCATGGTCAGCATTATCAGTCCTATTTACAGTGTCCGGAGCCTTCACACTTTCCATTTCTCTGCTGCTATTGACTGATCACTCTGCACACTCATGGTGTTTCCTCCACTCCTGGTACCATGTGATGTTTCCTTTATTGTAATAAAGAAACTTGGGTTCTTTTAAAACAACTATACATGGAGACATCTATCTTGAATCCAACCAAAACTGCAACAAACTAATCTCTGACTCCCTCCAGAGGTCAGGAGTGTCACTAGCACTCTATCACAACAAAGGGAGGAGTACCTGTCTTGTTAAATCTGTCACCTCCAACATCAGGTGTTGCACTGGAACAAGAAATCTCTTTGAGAAAGCCCAAAATATGTCTTAATTGTAAATTTAAATTTTTTTAAAATTTAGATATACTGCATGGTAACAGGCCATTTTGGCCCATGAGTCCTTGCTGCCAAATTTACACCCAATTAACCTACACCCCCAGAACATTTTGAAATGTGGGAGGAAACCGTAGCCCTGTGGGAAAAACCCAGGCAGACATGGGGAGAATGTACAAACTTACAGTCAACGCAGGATTTGAATCCTGGTCCCAATTGTTTGCCCTGTAAAGGTGTTGCACTAACCACTACACCAACCATGCAATCTTTTCAAAGAGCTGTGCAATACTCCTCACTCAGATTCAGGATCAGTCTTGGCCGTCATCCATCTGGAAAGTGATCAAGGTTCCAGTGTTTAGAAAGAAGGCATCCATCGACTCTGCTGATAGGTATCATAAAGGCAGTTCAGATTCTGCGGAACTGATCCTTGGCATGCTGCCTCCAGAAGTCTTGGGCAGCTTGGAATGTTCTGACGTGGAGTATTTTCTTATGTTACAGTTTACAGTTTTGAGGTTTCTTTTCCATTCTTTCCTCTATCGCTTGTGAATTCATAAAATGGCTTTACAGTGAGTGGTGGTGAGAAGGTGAAACCTGCAGTCACAGGGAAGGAAATGTAGGGAGGCAGAGGTGAGGAGTGTGGGAAGCAGCAGGCAACCGGGGAATCTGGGGGTGAGGGGGTGGGGGTATTCACAGTTCATGTGAAGAAGGAACAGAGTCCATCTATGCACTTTAAGTGAAGGAAGGCTTATTAGAACTGTGTTTGAACTTAAGTTTTTGAAATGTTTAAGCTCCCAATGTGTGGCTACATTTTAATTATAATGTCTTTGTTGCCCTGTCACAGTGCTAAAGAAATAAATAGTTCAGCAATGTCTCTGGGACTGAATCTGTTTTCAACAATTGGCAGGTTAAGCAGTTTGTCAATAAGTTCACTAATATCCTATCTGCAAAGAGATCCTTGGTTTTCTTTTCTATGGGCACAATCAGTGAGGGTTGGTGACAGCACCTCCTCCTCGATAAACCTCGACACTAGGGTCCCACAAAGCTGTGTGCCTTGCTTCCTTACCATGCTTCCTGTGCTCCCATGACCATGAGGCAGGCAAAATTTCAACACGTCTATGAGTTCGCAGATGGCACAACTGTCTGGGCCAGATCTCAAACAATGACAAGATGTAAGGAGATAAAGAATCTGGTGTCATTGGTGTCGGGACAACAACCTTTCCCTCAGTCTGTCCCCTCCTCTCCATTTTGTGAGATGACTGCAACGTCTCACAAGATGGAGAGGAGGACAGAGGGGGAGATGGAGGGTTTCATGTTCTCAGACTGTGGAGTGGAGGTGCTGAGGGATAGATGGTGGAGGACTTTAAGTTCTCAGGAGCAAATGTCCTAGTGCACCCAGATGAAGGTTACAACCAAAGAAGTGAACTAAAGACTCTACTTTGTCAGGAGTAATTCGGCATATTTCTGAAGTCGCTTACCAATTGTTACAAATGTACCGTAGAAAGTATCTTGTCCAGATGCATCGCAGCTTGCAATGGGAACTGCTCTGCCCAAGACCACAAAAGACTGCAGAGTTGTGGATGCAACACAGACCATGACACAAACCACCCTCATTCCACCTCCTACTGTCTTGGGAAAGGAGGCAACATAATAAAGGACCTGTCTCACCCATATCACGCTCTCTGCTTCCCCCTCCCATCAGGCAGAAGATACATGCAAACCTCCAGATTCAAAGACAGGTTCTTTCCTGCTGGCATCTGAACCTCTCACTGGTAAAAGATGATGCCCCTGTATTGCTTAACTGCACTTTTCTTCCTTCATTGCACTACTTATTGTCATGCAATACCCTAAATTGTTAATTTGTTTATTTATGTGTTTGTTTACCTGTTGTTACTGCACTACCTCCAGCGCGTGTTGACTTGCCTGAGTAGCACGCAAAGCCAAGCTTTTCACTGGATCTCAATAAGCATATATATGGTTTCCTGCTCCCATTGCACTGAACAATTAACAATGTCGTGACAGAGATTGAGTTCATTGCATTAACCCTTTGTGCCCACTTGCAGATCCTGCCTGTCCTTCTGGTTGTGTCTCAAGCTCTCAACCTCTCTGTCTGCCCGTGCACTGCATGATCCAAGTACAGAGTCCTATACCTTTGACCTGTTTGCACAGAAAGAGTTAACACTGTGTTTGTACATGGAATTTGCCACAGATTCTCAACTCAATTCACCATCTATGCAAAACAGATTGGGTTTCAGTTATTCCAGCATTAATGAGCTGTGCATTCCACAGATATTTATACAAATGAACAAACAACCAGGGCTCTTTTTAAAGGTCAACTGTTATTTTCTAAGAGTATGAACAAACAGCAAATGCAAGCTGGGAGAGAATGAGACAGCAGCATTCGGAGGAACAGGAAAATGAGGAGTCATTTTCAGCAGACTGTGGGGACAGAGTTATTGGATGTGAAATCAATGAAGAGTAAATCATTAAGCCCCACACATCCATCCAAACAGGGCAGGAAGAAATCTGAAGCAATGAGTTCTGGCCATTGCTTTGTAGAATGAATGCAGTTCAGGGAATTATGTTGTAAAGTTGCCAAAATAAATACATCAATACCGTATCAAAATGCTTGTCATTTTTCTGCTGTTTGCCCAATATTTCAACCAGTCACATGAACATCCACCTCCTTTTTCATGTTTAAAGTTTAAGCTTGACTCAAATTCCGTGGACACCAAGTAACAATTTTTTCAGGGTGCAGAAGTGATGTGGGTTCCTGGCAGCATGGAGGTTGTCCCCTCTCTCGTCTCTCCTCAGCGCATCCCCACACGTGCATTCTCTGCCCGAGCACTCTCTTCCCCCCCCCACCCAGAAGCGTTCCATCCTCTACACTCTCTTTGAAAACTCTTTAACAGCCCCATCCACACCCCTCCCCTTCACTCCCAAATGAAGCATTTGCAGGTTTTTTTTAGTAGGAGAGTTCGAGTTCTTTGGTTCATTTTTTTCTTTTTTGAAATTCTGACAACATTGTATGGGGAAGGGGATATATCATTATTGTTTTATTTGTGGAAATGTACTTCTATTCTTCATATTTGGTAACCTTGTGTTCTCTAAACGATGTGTTCTTGTTCTATAAAACAATAAAAAGATTGAAAGAAAAGTATTTGTGGGTGAGCCTTTGGAGAGGAACAATTATTGTTTAAAATTGATATCGGAAGAGGCAGGGCAGAACGGTGAGTTAAAATTCAGAAAAGAATACATTTGAATGTTTAAGACAGGAACTATTCAAGTTGATTGGAACAGATTGTTGAAGGAAGAGAAATATTAGGAAAATTGGATGTTTTTAAAAGTGTGTTGACAAGCGTCCAAGACATGTAGGCTCCTATCAGAGTGAAGGGTCAGACATGCAATTATAGGGAAGCTTAGATGACAAGAAAAATTCAGGCCCTGGACAAGTGCAAGAAGGAGGCATAGTCAGCTATGAGCAGTTGGGATTAGATGTACCTGGAGGAGTTTCAGGAACTATGGAGCAAGGTAAAAAAAGGTGGGGACAAGACATAGCTCTGGCAGAAAACATAGTGATGTGACTCAGGGTTCAGTGCAGGGTCCATTGCTGTTTGTCATCTCATTAGCAAATTGGTGAATGACACTTAAACAGTCTAGTATTGTAGAGAGTGAAGATGGTTGCCAAAGATTGCAGCAGGATCTTGACCAGTTGGGCAGGTTGGCAGAAGAATTTAATGCAGCGAAATGTGAGGTGTCACATTTTGGGAAATCTAATATGGGTATGTCTTTCACAGTGAATGGTTGGGATCTGTTGTCAAGCTGAGGGATTAGAGTTGAGGGATCTAGGCGTACTGGTACATTGTACCTTGAAAGTGGTGCCATAGGTAGAAAGGGATGTTAAAAAAAAGGCTTCTGGCACATGGCCCTCATCAGTAACAGCATTGATTATGGAAGTTGGGAAGTCTTGTTGCAGTTGTATAAGACGTTGGTGAGGCCTGTTTGAAAGTATTGTGTTTAGCTTTGGTCACCGTACTGCAGTAAAGATGTTGTCAATGTGGATCAGGTGCAGAGACGATTTACAAGGATGTTACCAGGGAGAGGTTGAGGAGGCTAGGGGGTTATTCCTTGGAGTGCAGTGTATAAGGGGTGGTCTCATAAAGGGGTACAAAATCATGATAGGAATAGATTGGGGGAATGAATAGTGTTTCACCCAGAGTAGGCAAATCAGTAACCAGAGGACAGAGGGTTTAAGGTGAGGGGAGAGAGATTTAATAGGAACCTGAGAGGTCTTTTAGTGGGTGTATGGAACGTGCTGCCAGAGGAGGTGGTTGAGGCAGGTACTATTGCAATGTTTAAAAAGCATGGGGATAAAAGTATATGTGCCAAGTGCAGGTAGATGGGACAAGTGTGGGTGAGATATTTAGGTTGGGGCAAAGGGCCTGTTTCCACACTGTGTGACTCTGCAATTCTACTAAAGATCTGGTCAATTCTGAAAATGTGATCACAAATCACCTCACAGGCCATTCATGTGGGCACATCTGACCACTCTTCCAACAGGCATTGGTCACTAAAGTTAATGTCTCTGTCAATGGAACACAGCACCAGGTGTCCCACATCTACAGAAAAGAAAGAAGTAAAATCTGTTCTGTTCACCTAGGATAAGTGGCAGATGAACTTTACTTGACTCTTTTCTGTTTCTTGTTGAACAGTTCAATGACTTTGAGGTCAACCGAATCACCTTTAACATGATCAATAGGCAAGTAAGTCTCGCAACTTGAGGAGAATAGGGCTGATTCACGGAGTCTGTAAATGCAGGAAACTATTCACCACACTGGGACTTGCCACAATTACATGCATTATCCAGAATGACTGCTCACAGAAAATGTTAAATAAACAATTGGAGTGCACAGATGCAAGATTTCACCACTTTTCCACTCAGCAATGTTGAGCATTTCTGTCTCACATCATATTTGATTCAATCAAAAAGTATGTTGACTCTCGGGTTCCAAATCCTTTCCCATCGATGTCATGATCAGGCACATTTTTGGAGCCTGAGTTAAAACTTTGGATCAAAAGGACCATTGAATATCAATGCTCCTGTCCCAACATCATATAGTAGCTCTTTTCTGAAATATTCATTTCAAATAAAAAGGTAATCTTCTTGCTTGAACAGATATCCAATAACACAGAAGGGGGACATAAATGTATTTAGAAAGGCAGTTCCATTGATCTTATGTATCCACATACAGGAAAACTGCTATCGTTATAAGTTTACATAATTAAACTTCCTTCAAGGCCAAGGACTCTCTCATAAGGTTAGACATAAGATTGGTTACGTAGAACATTACAGCACAGTACAGGACCTTCAGCCCAACGATGTTGTGCTGTCTGATGTGAACCTACTCCACAACAATCCTTCACAACTTTTGCATCCATAACCCTCTATTCATAACCCTATCCAAAAATCTTTTGTTTGTCCCTATTGTACCAGACTCCTCCAGCACCCCAGCAATAAATTCCCAGCATCCATTCTCAGTATAAAAAACCTACCTCTGACATTTCCCCCAAACTTTCCTCGACTCAGATGTTCTCAGGTATTTGCAAATATCACCCTGGGAAAAACATGCTGGCTGCCCACCCTCCGAAATCTCTTGGTGCCTGCCATATTGACCACCGCCAGTGGCCTGATATCGCCTCAAACCATGCATCTTGGCGCCTCACAGTTCGGCGGGCAGCAACCTCCTTTGAAGAAGACTACAGAGCCCACCTCACTGACAAAAGACAAAGGAGGAAAAACCCAACACCCAACCCCAACCAACCAATTTTCCCCTGCAACCACTGCAACCGTGTCTGCCTGTCCCGCATCGGACTTGTCAGCCACAAACGAGCCTGCAGCTGACGTGGACATTTACCCCTCCACAAATCTTCGTCCACGAAGCCAAGCAAAAGAAAGAAAGAAGAAGTCATCTCTTATCCTACATCGCTCCAAGGAGAAAAGCTCTAGCTCTGTCAACTTTGCTTCATTGGCTGGTTCTCCAATCCAGGCCATATCCTGGTAAATCTCTTCACCCACTCAAAGCATTTACAGTACATTTTTCCCATAATGAGGTGCCAGAACTGAACACAATATCCTAAAAAGTGTCGTAGTGAATACATTGTTCAATCTTGTATGAACAAATCTAGCTCCAGTTCCAGGGTCCAAGGATACAAATTCCAGACTTCTGGATCAAGTATCTGGAGACCAGCTTCAAGGCTCCACGTAGAGTACTGGTTTGGATTGGTTGAGATCCATCTCCAAGGCTGGAGGTGGCACTAATTTCAGAATACATCTGTGGTTAAAAGCTCGTCACTGGCAGTCATGTAAAATGGGTGGTCACACACGATGGAATCTTGCATGCGGCATTTGGTTACATTTCCATTGTCACAGAAACCTGCAGCACAGAATTAGGTTCCTTCCACAACCACGTTGACCAACAAACAGCCATCTACACTAATCCTCTGCCATCACTTGGCTCTCTAGTATTTAGATACTTGGTGAGAGTCTCTGCCTCCATCAACATCTTGGGCAGTACATCTTCAAGCCAAATGCGTTCCTCCGTCGATTTCTTCAGAAACTTTTACCCCTTACCCTAAATCTCTGTCCTCTGGTTATAGCCTGTTGATATGGGAAAATATTCCTCCTATCTACCCTATCAAGCAAGGTTGGCAGAGCTAGGGCTTTTCTCTTTGAAGTGATGAAGGAATACAGGCGAGTTCATTGAAGCTCATATAATTATGAGGGGCTTGGATAGGGTGAACTACCAGCACACTTTTCCTGAGAAGTCAATATCAGAGGAAAATGGTTTCAGGTGAGAGGGGTAATATCAGAGGTAAGTATCTTACACAGAGTGTGGTGGATGCCAGGAATGCATTGTCAGGGATGGTGGTGGAGGCTGGTTCAATAGGGACATTCAAAAAGCTTCAATAGATAACATGGTTATAAGAAAAATAGAGGGTTTTGGGTGTGAGGTAGGGAAAGATTAGATTGTCATGAAGTAGGTTTACATAGGTTGGCACAACATAGTGGGCTGAAAGGCCTGTACTGTGTTGTAATGTTCAATGGTCTATGCACATCACAGTTTTGTATACCTTTATCAAGTGCTCCCTCAAACTCTGCTATCTCAGGGAAAACAAATCCGGCACAGTTGCGTTAGTGCCACGCCTTTACAATGCCAGTGATCGGGACCAGTGTTTTAATCCCATGCTGTCAGTAAGGAGTTTGTACGTTCTTCCCGTGTCTGAGTGGGTTTTTGTCGGGGGCTCTGGCTTCCTCCCATCATTTGAAACGTACTGGGAGATGTAGGTTCATTGGGGTGTAAATTGGACGGCATGGACTCGTGGGCTGAAATGGCCTGTTGCCATGCTTTATGTCTAAAAAAATTCCAACCTTTCCTTATTTTCCATTCCAGACAATATCCTGGTAAATGAAAATCAAAAATTGCAGAGGTCAACAAGAAAATCTTCAGAGGTTGGGATCCAGTGCAATATACACAAGTGCTGGAGAAATTTAACAGGTCGTGCAGCATCCATAGGAAGTGAAAGGCAGCCGATGCTTCGGGCCTGAGCCATTCTTCAGGAATGCTGAGAATCTTGGAGACGCCTGGATAAGGTGGTGGGGTGAGGGGGGGAACCACTCAATAGGTCAGGCCAAAACCTGTGGAAAGGGGTTAACATTAAGAGCTCAGGTAAAAGAGGCAGTGCTGATAAAACGGATGATGCAGGTCCAGCTGCAAGGATTTTCCAGCTGGCAGCATTCTCCTTGAATGGATGAAACTTGTCCTGATAACATTCCTAGCAGTTGCTGTTCTTATTTTAGAAAATCGCTGATGAGTCCACAATTTGCCCACTTCCTACAGTGTGACTATAGATCAATGAGAAGCAAGCTCATCAGAATAGTGAAGCAAGCTGACACCTTGGTTCCCCATTCCGTTTCAAGCTCATTATAACTGTGCAGCTGAAGCCAAGTTAGTTGGAGAGGTCAAACGAAGGAGGCAACTTTTCCTGTGGGAAAACATCATTCACTTCAGGCTCATCAAAGTAAGGTCTGCTGTTATTTTAATGATGCAGGAGAGTAAATACACACTGGTACACTAGAAGAAAAAGGCAGGAGCAACTGGGAGAGTCAAAACCGGCAGATGCTGGAACTATGAAACCAGGGTGCTGCTGCTTGGCCTGCATAGTATTTTCAGTACTTGCTGCTTTTGCTCTACCGTATCTCTGCGGCACGAGGATAGAAGTTGCTGATAACTGGAGGAACTCAGGGGATCAGGCAGCGTCTGCAGAGAGAAGTGGACATTCAGCGTTTTTGGTCAGGACCCTTTGTCGAGGCTCTTCTGAGATTCACTGGGCCATGAGAGAATCTTGGCGAACAGGATTAAGGAAAACCCCAAAGCATTTTACAAATATCTGAAGGACAAGAGGATGAGTTGTGTTAGGATAGGACCCATCGGGGTGATAGTGGAAATGTGTGCACGGAGTCGAAGAAGGTAGCAGAGGACCTTAATGAATAGTCCTAGTATCCGGAACTTGAGTAACTGGGCAGCATCAAGTAACCAGCAAAAAACTCGAGGAAAATAAATTAAAAAATTAATAAAATCTTTGGCTTGGCTTCGCGGATGAAGATTTATGGAGGGTAATGTCCACGTCAGCTGCAGGCTCGTTTGTGGCTGACAAGTCCGATGCGGGACAGGCAGACACGGTTGCAGCGGTTGCAGGGGAAAATTGGTGGGTTGGGATTGGGTGTTGGGTTTTTCCTCCTTTGCCTTTTGTCAGTGAGGTGGGCTCTGCGGTCTTCTTCAAAGGAGGTTGCTGCCCGCCAAACTGTGAGGCGCCAAGATGCACGGTTTGAGGCGATATCAGCCCACTGGCGGTGGTCAATGTGGCAGGCACCAAGAGATTTCTTTAGGCAGTCCTTGTACCTTTTCTTTGGTGCACCTCTGTCACGGTGGCCAGTGGAGAGCTCGCCATAGAACACGATCTTGGGAAGGCGATGGTCCTCCATTCTGGAGACGTGACCTGCCCAGCGCAGTTGGATCTTCAGCAGCGTGGATTCGATGCTGTCGGCCTCTGCCATCTCGAGTACTTCGATGTTAGGGATGAAGTCGCTCCAATGAATGTTGAGGATGGAGCGGAGACAATGCTGGTGGAAGCGTTCTAGGAGCCGTAGGTGGTGCCGGTAGAGGATCCATGATTCGGACAGGAGTGTGGGTATGACAACGGCTCTGTATACTCTAATCTTTGTGAGGTTTTTCAGTTGGTTGTTTTTCCAAACTCTTTTGTGTAGTCTTCCAAAGGCGCTATTTGCCTTGGCGAGTCTGTTGTCTATCTCGTTGTCGATCCGTGCATCCGATGAAATGGTGCAGCCGAGATAGGAAAACTGGTTGACCGTTTTGAGTTTTGTGTGCCCGATGGAGATGTGGGGGGGCTGGTAGTCATGGTGGGGAGCTGGCTGACAGAGGACCTCAGTTTCCTTCAGGCTGACTTCCAGGCCAAACATTTTGGCAGTTTCCGCAAAACAGGACGTCAAGCGCTGAAGAGCTGGCTCTGAATGGGCAAATAAAGCGGCATCGTCTGCAAAGAGTAGTTCACGGACAAGTTTCTCTTGTGTCTTGGTGAGAGCTTGCAGGCGCCTCAGATTGAAGAGACTGCCATCCGTGCGGTAAAACTAAATGTTCTCTGAAGTAACACATAAACTTTGGTGAAGATGGAAGTAAATATTCAGCCAGTGGAATGAGTGCCTTGGTCATGCTTTGCTTGTAGCAGCTGTTTGAATAAAGTTGTGTGAAACAGCAATTGTATCGCCCAGGATGAAGAGCTGGTTGATGCTGCTGGATATGTCTCCATATCCCTGCTTAGTCAGAGTTGCTCCAGACAGAGGATTTATCTGTAAACATGGAGGAGGGGGAGATTAATTATCTAATGTTCAGGCAGCTCTGTGGAGGAGGAGGAACCTGCCGATGCAGCAATGGTTAAATGTTTTCAAAGAATGTGACTGAAAATAAAGTAAAATGTTTTAAAGTTTATATATTTATGAAAGTGAAGTTTGTTCATTGTAAGTACAGTGTAGGATTTTTGTCTTTTAAACTGTTTATTTCATAATGTAGATATATTAATTAGGCATTGTAAGAGTATGTCTCAAGCAACCAGAAAATACACTTATCCAGCATCTACCAATCTCCAGAGGTGCTGGATACCAGGGGCTTTATTGTACTTTGCTTTTGTATTCACCAGAGAAAAAGACTTAGGCAATTATAAGGATGATGTAAAATAGACTAAAACACTTGAGCACATTGACATGAAAAAAGACGATGTGTTGGAGCTTTTGAAAAGCATCAAGTTAGATAAGTCACCAGGACCAAGTGAAGTTTACCCAAGGCTACTGTGGGAATTGAAGGAGGAAGTTGCTGAGCCATTGGCGATGATCTTCATATTGTCAATTGGGACAGGAGAAGTACCGGAGGATAGGAGGGTTGCAACTGTAGTTCTACTCTTCAAGAGGAGAAGTAGTGATAACTCAGGGAATTATAGCTCAGTAAGCCTTATTTCAACTGTTGAAGAAAATCTTGAGAGACAGGATTTACAAGCATTTAGTGAGGCATAATCTGATTGATTGGGGATAGTTAGAATGGTTTTGTCAGGGGAATGTCATGTCTCATGAACCTAATTGAATTTTTCAACGATGTAAGTAAGCACATGAAGGGAGAGCGGTGGATGTAGTGTGTATAGATTTCAGTAAGGCATTTGATATGGTTCTCCATGCAAGGCTCATTCAGAAAGAAAGAGGAATCCAATGAGGCCTTGCTTTGTGGATTTAGAATTGGTTTGCAGACAGAAGGCAGAGGGTGGTTCATAGTCTGCATGGAGATCAGTTACCAGTGGTGTTCTGCAAGGATCTGTTCTGTGATCCTTTAGAACATAGAACATTACAACACAGTCCAGGCCCTTTGCCCACGATATTCATGCCAATCTGAACCTTCCCTCTCTCACAGCCCATCACCCTCCATTCTTAAACCTCTGACATCTACCTGAATTTTCCTTCACTCACCTTAAACAGATGTCCTCTAGTATCTGCTGCTGTTGTCTCAGGAGAAAAGTACCAGCTGTTCAACTTGTCTAAGCCCCTCATAATCTCATGCTCCTTTATTAAGTCACCTTTCACCCCCTTGTTGCTCCAAAAAGAAAGACACTAGCTCTTTCAACCTTTCATCATAAGACATGTTCTCCAATCCAGACAACATCCTGGGAAATCTCCTCTGCACTCCTTCTAAAGCTCCCATCCTTTCATGTAATGAGGCAACCACAATGAATGCAGTACTTCAAGTGTGGTCTGACCAGAATTTGACCACTCCCTTCCTTGACTCCCTTGTCCGTTCCTCCCTTCTCATCAATCGCCCCCTTGGCACCTGCCCCTGTTACCACAGAAGGTGCTCTAATTGTGCCCACACCTCCTCTCTCACCACCATTCAGGGCCCCAAACAGTCCTTCCAAGTGAGAAGCACTTCATTTGTGAATTTGCAGGAGTTATCTACTGCATCCAGTGCTCTCGTTGTGGACTCCTCTAAATCAGAAAGACTAGATGCAGACTGGAAGAGATTGCTTCATTAAGCATTTCGTCTCTGACAACGCAATAGCCACCCATTTCAATTCCCCATCCCATTACCTTACTGACATGTCTGTCCATGTCTCATGTATTGCAAGACTGAGACCACCTGCAAATTAGCGGAACAATGCCTCATATTCTGTCTGGGCATCCTCCGAATAGATGGCGTTAACAACAACTTCACCAGTTTCCATTAGCCCTCCCCCACCCATCTTTTCCAATGTCTTCTTTCCTCTATCTCTGTCTTTCTCTCTATCTCTTCCCTTTTCCTCCTGCCTCCTTTCCCTCAGCTCTCCTTCCACAGAGCCAAAAACAACATCCCTCCCCCAGTCAATTCGCACCTCTCCTCTCCTGTGTCCCCCCCATATTCAATGAACACCTTTTGTCTCTTAGTCTATAACCCTCCCCTGCCTATTCTTCCCTTGTCTCCAACCTTTAAATTCAGGCACCTGCCTGCTTTTTACTCATTCCTTGAAGGGCTCAGGCCCAAAACATCAGTTATATATGGTGTAAATAGAATTGAATGTAACAAGGCACAGTGATGGGACTGAATGGATTTTTCCTTTGTAAATAATTCATTGTGAATAAAGTCTATTTTTGGTTAAAAAAATGTATATGAATACTGTGAGACCTGCTGAGTTCCTCCATCCCACCATGCACCTTCTTAACTATGCTATCAATTTGCGAGGTTGCCTAACTCTCTCTCTTGAAGTAGTGAAGCTGGGTGGTGACCTGGCACTTCCCCCGCCCCCCGCTCACTGGGTGAGTTCAGATCCGTCTTGTCCTGATTCCAAAAACATTTGACGGTGGCAGACAATTCCTGGAACTCCAGAGGCATTACTCACTCCCAGGCATGCATGCAGAGTCAGTGCCTCAACACGTGAATCAAACTAAGCCTGCTTGTTGTTGCTGGGAGTCTATGTGGGTACACAGATGTCAGAAAGATGCTCCCTGCTTCTGCTGTGCGAGGAACCACAGACTGTCACACCTGTTTTCTTCCTTTGCTCAGATCAGTTTACCTCAGCACCATTTCCCCAAATTGGTTCCATCTCTCACAATGCCTGGAGCATTTAGAAATTATCGATCCCTCCTTCAGCATGTTCCTGAGTCCCCACATCCCTCTGGGTGAGGGAGGGGGGTAGGAAAATTTCCCAATTCTATTTTGTTTTAGCTCCTAGTTCTTGGGGGAAGAATCAAAAAAGAGAATGTGGAAGAATTCAGCAGATCTGTCAGATGACAAAGGGTTAATAATTCAGGTCAAAGGTCCTTCCTGGGAAATGCCAGGGGCAGTTGTGAGGAAGGAGTACAGTCACACGGAAATGATGGAGAAATTCAGCAGGTCATAATGCATCCTTAGAAAGTAAAGGGTAACAGCCAGCGTTTTGGCCCTGAGCCCTTCATCAAGGATTGAGCAAAAAGTAGGCAAGTACCTGAATAAAAAAAGTGTAGGGAGGGGTGAGCCGGAGAACAGAGAAGGGAGGAAGGGGAATGGGGAAGCGCACAGGCTAAGAACTAAGAGGTGGGACGTTGAAGAGAAGCAAACTGATCGGGAAAGGGGGTAGCTCTCTGAATGGAGAGGGAAGGAAGGGGGTGGAGCGCAAGAGGAAAGGTGACAGAGGGATTGGGAAAGGGGAAGACTTGGGACTGGGTTTGACAGAAATTGGGGGGTCAATGTTAATGCCATCTGGCTGTAGAGATGGAATATTAGGTGGTGTTCCTCCATTTTGCTGTTAGCCACTGTTTGGCAGTGCATGAGATCATGGAGAGATGTGTCGGTGAGGGAATGGTATGTAAAATTAAAATGTCAGAATCAGAATTTATTGTCATGAACAAGTCACGAAATTCAGGGTTTTGCAGCAGCGTCCTAGAGCAAATATTCATTTTATAACCATCTTACAACATTACTATAAAATAATAAAAATTAAAATAATAGTGCACGAAAAGTAAGGCAGTGTCTTTGGTTCATTGATAATTCAGGAATCTAATAGTGGAGGGGAAGAAGCTGCCCTTGTGCCACTGAGTGCTTGTCTTTAGGCTCCTGTACTTTTTCCCTGATGGCAGCAGAGTGAAGAGGGCATGGCCTGGGTGGTGGGGGACTTTGAGGATAGAGACTGCTTTTTTAAGACACTCCCTATTGTAGATGTCCTTGATGAAGTGAAGTCTGGGGCCTGTGAATAAACCCTTTGAAGTTTATTCTTGTCCTGAGAGTTGGTGCCTCTATACCAGGCAGTGATGCTCCCAGCCAGAATGCTCTCCACGGAACACCAGTAGAAGTTTACAAGAGCCTTCGGTGACATACCGAATCTCCTCAGCCACCTCACAAAGTATAACTGCTGGCACGCCTTCTTTGTGATTGATTCAACATAGAGGTCTCTGTTATTGCAGCAGACAGAGCAAAGGTACTCTTCAAAATGATCTCCCAGTCTGCTTCCAGTCTCACTCCGATATAGAGAGACCACAACAGAAGCACTGGATACAGTAGATGACCACTGCATATTCACAGGGTGTGAAGAGGTGTAGTCAAGGTAACTATGAGAGTTGGTGGGTTTGTGAAAAATATCTGGGTCACAGTCACCCCCTCAAGGAAGACAAGAAGTGAAGCAGAGAGAATGGAAGGTGAACAAGGTGAGAGAGATAGGGTGACATTCCATCAAGCTACCAATTGGATGGTTTGGCTCTCCTGGAAAGGATGAGGCAGTGAACTTAAATAGTAAAAATTTAAAACAAAAAAAAGGCAGCACTGCTGTAGCTAGTGGTGCAGACCCGGGAGAGGGGGAAGAGTAGACAGCTCTGCTCTTCACTGTCCTACTGCCTGGTTCTGATGGCTCAGTGTCACCAAGTTTGCAGATGCAAGAGTAATAACCTGAATCTCAATGTGGACAAGATGAAGGAGATGACTGTGGACTTCAGGATGACCAAGAATGACTACCCTCCATTACATATTAACAGCTCTGTAGTTGAGAGAAGGGAGAGTACCAGGTTCCTTGGAGTTCACTAAACTAGTGACCTATCATGGACACTCAACATCTCTTCAGTTATCAGGAAGGTGTATCAATGACTGCACTTCCTGAGAAGACTGAAGTGGGCAAGGCTACCCGGTCACCATCATGTCAACCTTCTACAGGAGTTCTATCAAGAACATCCTGGCCGGCTTCATCATAATGTGGAACAGTTACTGTAGAGTTTTGGATCAGAAGTCAATCCACAGGACCATAAAGGTGACAGAGAGGATCACTGGAGTCTCCCTTCCCCCACCACCCCCCCTCCACCCATCGACATGATCTACCCGGATCGTTGTGTGAAAAGGGCACACACAAAATCATTGAGGACCCCTTCCACCCTGCACTCAGCATCTTTTAGCTGCTATCGTCGGGGAAGAGATACAGGAGTATCAGAGCCAGCACCTCCACCTTCTTCCCACGGGCAGTGAGAACGATGAATGACCAAAGGAACTGCTCGCACTAACCATCTGCGACACTTATTTGTATGAAACAATATTTATTTATTTATCTGTATTGACTAAATACTTGTCCTGAGTATGTATTATTTGTCTGTACTTATGTTATGTCTGATTGTGCATCTGCGTGATTTACACTGAGGACTGAAGAACTCTGTTTCGTCAGGTTGTACTTGTACAAACAGATGTCAATAAATTTGACTTGACTTGAGCCGTTCAGGCTTTAAACGGCCTGCTAAAGGAGCTGCTGGTGTTTTTTTGTTAAATCCTGCATTTAATCTGTCAAGCTCTGCTCACATGCACAGAAAAGGGTTAAATTTTCCAGAATCTTGGTAAGTGCCGACTCAGCCCACCACCCTCACAAAGAATTTCCAGGGACAGAGAAACTTGGCAGAAATCTTCTGCCAGGTTTATCAACAGGAAGGCTGCTCACTTTCTCAATCCCTCATAGTCCCCCTGAGACCCTCTCACCAAACCACAACAAAGGTCTTCCTGAGATCAACAAAGCCACAATAAAAGAGAACATTTAGTTCTCAACACTTCTTCTGTAGCTGTCAGACAGTAAAGACCCATAAGAATCATGGCTCCTGAAACCCCTAGCCATCAAACGACCCTCTGTGATTAGCACACACATGTTAATGGACCATTTGTTTGAACAGATGGAAAATCAATGTCTCTCCACACTCTTGCAGGATGATTTATTTCCATCATTTCAGCTCATTCACAGATGAAGTGACCGGCATATCAGCGGACTCTTGGGACCAGGAATGTGGTAGCCATAGCTAGCATGGGACGTGAGACATATCAGCTCAGTGGGCACTGAGACAGGAGATTCTGAATCACAATCAGCTCCTTGGTGTGTATGTAACAGACAACCTCAGCTAGGAACTCAGCCGGTCTTTTCAGCGTCTATAGGAGACAAAGATATATTGCTGATGTTTCGGGCCTGAGCCCTTCTTTGTCTTTCACTGACCTTAGGTAGGTGCAGCAGCTCCTACACTTCCTAAGGAGGGTGGGGAGAGCAAAGCTACCAGCCCCCATTTTGACAACATTTTACAGGAGCACAGTTGAGAGAGTCCTGTCTGGCTGCATCACTGCGCGGTACGGTAGCTGCAAAGCATCAGAGCTAATACAGAGGATCATCAAAAGAGCCAGGAAGATCACTGGGGTCTCTATTCTCCCACAGATGCTGTTCATCCTGCTGAGTTCCTGCAGCAGAATATGTTCAAGTTCTAATTGATTATCATCTGACTATACATATGCAACCAGATGAAACAACATGAATCTGGGTTACAGTGCACACATACACAGTGCTTCACTAAGGTTGGTGTTGCCTGGTATGGTAACTCATGGTCTCACCTGCTGCACCCCCCCCCCCCCCACTTGGACCTCCTCCCATACCAGTCACACAGAGTAATGTTTTTTTTCTACTAATGATACTTATAAATCGTAATTCCCATATAATGTAATAGCGACAGTAGTGTGATAAACATCCAGCAAAATTAAAATTACACCTTTAAATTACACTCTCATATGCACAGCAGCAACAAAAACAACAGCGCATGCTTGTAGCGCGTGTAGATGAAACTATGTGATTCAAAGCATCATTGCAATTGGATAATAATGACAGCTCTGACTGGAGCGCATTGGAAGGTTCAAAAAGTAAATCAGCATCGAGTTTTAACCTTGCAGGTATATTGATACATATGAGATGGGCTTACAAAATATATTTTGTTGTTATAACTAACTACAGGGAAAATAAATTCCTGCTGAAACACTGCACAAAAATTTTACAGTTATTTTGGTGTCTCCCCCTCTGATGGTGTCCGCTGGTGCCATCCACACCCCCCTCATGTCACCAGTGCATCTACACGCACACATACACACACTCGTGCGCATACACACACAAACACCCACCCACTTGCACACACGCACACACACAGTATGCACAGTACACATGCATCCAATATGCAATACCTAATAATCACATAGAGTGTTGAGACATCATGATAGAATTTAAAATAAATATATATAAATATTCTGGCATGATTTACTTGGTTACAGGACGCTATTCATCAATTGAACAGCCTGTGGGAAGAAGTTATTTCCCTGCCTGGCACTCCTGATTTTGATGCTCCTGTACTTCCTTCCTGATGTTAGTGAGTCAAGGATCCTGTGTGCTGGATTGAAAGGGCCCTCAATAATTCTTTGTGCCCTGTTTAAACAGCACTCCCAGTAAATGTCAACAATAGAGGAAAGGGAGACCCCAGTGATCTTCTCAGCAGTTTTGAAGATCCTCCGCATTGACTTTGGTCCGATGCTTTGCAACTACCATATCACACATTGATGCAGCCGGACAGGACACTCTCAATCATGCTCCTGTAAAATGTCATCAAGATGGAGGCCAATAGCCCTGACCTCCTCAACCTCCATGTGAAGTATTCCTGATAATCACCCTGACATTGCAACAGAGACGTGGTCATTGGAAAATGCCTTTGTAACTGGACTATGAGGTTAGTGGCGAACAATTCAATGAGAATCTGAGGTGCCACACCAAATATTCCTGGGAACTTGCTGACAACAGTTAAACATTTACTCCATACTGTATATTTTCAGCCAGTGAGCAGGGAATGAATGGTTGGGAGAATGCCTTGAGTTCTGGGAAAGTTTTGTATTTCATGACCATTCTTTGTGTTTCAGTTGCCATGGATAGCCTTTGGCATTCATGGATATAAATCAAAGAAAGATATTTCTTTTCCAAAGTAACAGCAGAGTGGAATGTGGCCATTCTTGTCTGATCTAAGTTGCACATGTGGTTATGACTCGAGTGCAGGTTGTAAATGGGTGTTTTAGAAGGAATGTTTCAATAATGCTTTCATTGTTTGAAGTTTTCAGCAAGAGGCTGTCAGAAGAGGTGGCAGTTGTGTTCAGAGTTGTCACAGAATGTGTGCCATGTTCATGTTGACCCTTAAAGATGAAGTGGTGATGGCAATAGCGAACCTACCACAAACCTTTTACTTCTTATGGATGCTGAATTCTCCAGCAATTTTGTGATTGATTTAACCCTAGTATCTGCACACTTTCTTGTTTAACTCTACCTGCAAACCTGTTTCTTCCAAGATTAGTGGAAGGTGACAGATACTTACTGTGAGCTGGTGAAGCATCACCCACAACGCACATTGTCCCCAAGATGATTGCGATGGGGAGGGGGCAGTCTCTAGTGTGTGTGGAGAAGAATGCAAGGGTCCTTGTTATGGTTCATCTCCAGAAACTCATGAGAGAGGACTCTCTGATTTTACAGGCCATTCCTGGGGATGCGCATAGAAGATCATCAATTCAATAAAGTACGCCCTTTGGTCAGTGAGGGAATTCTGCCAACTAGCACATTCCAGGGTGCGGGATTATGTGCTGAGCAACACACAATGATTGGCGCTGCCAACGCGAGAGGGTCTGCAGGGAAGGATCACAGTCTAGAGCCCTTTCGCGACCAGTTCACAAAGTGCAGCAGGAACCTGGAATGTATTTGCTGTTGGTTGTGGAGGATGGTAGTACATTAAGGAAAATGAAAAGACTCTTAGATGGGCACATGGATGTAAGAAAAATAGAACGTTAAGGGTGTGAGGGAGGGGGTGCTGGGATAGTTGCACCCCTTGCCCTTACGGCAAGCAAAAGGTGACAAACTTTGTGCGGTATCATATTTATTATGACATGACAGCAAAGGAATCTGGAATCCTGAAATTCACACAGATGTGGAGTGAGGGCTAAGGTTAGCAATGGCTCAATAGCTGTTTTAGGAGCTTTGAGACAAGCCTGCATGCATATAAAATGAACTGTCATTAATAAATATCTTCCAAAGGGAAAGAAAAGGATTTGTCTGTTCTCCAGTGATCAGACACAACCTCCACTGCCACAGGAGTGACCAGAGAATGGAAGGAAAGGGATGAAAGTCACAATTTTCTCAAATGTTTGACGTTTAAAACTGGATGTTGTCTGAGCTGTACAACTCATGTATCAAGACCATTTCATGGAGAAACTCTTGCTCTTTATCTTATTTAGTGAACTCTATGAGAACTTGAACCACAGTGTCACTTTGCTTCGAACAGCTTTGATCACCCGAGATATACCTGCGCAATGGTGACTCATTGGCCTCTCACTTATCTTGCTCCTGAAGGTATTACAGAGCAGAACTTTCTTCAGTCTTCCCCTGATAGAGCCCCCAGCACATGGCAACTTCCACAGCTCAAAACTTGCCCCATCAATATTCTCACCACATTTAACCAGCTCCAACATCTCCATCTGAATGGAAGGCAAAATCGCAAGCTGGAACAGGTCAGCGGCTCCTTAACCAGTGAGAGCCAGAGATAAGACAACCACAAAGGTGCAGAAATCTAAGGGTAAGTTCAAGTTCATTTGTTATCATCTGACTGTACATATACAACCTGACAAAACAGAGGTTTTCCAGACCATACTACATGTGCATGTACACCCACACACATACACACACCCACACACACCCACACACATACACACACCCACATACACACACCCACACACACCCACACACATACACACACCCACATACATACACCCACACACACACACATGCGTGCACACATATACACACCCACACACATACACACACCCATACACATACACACACCCATACACACACACACACACACACAAACACACACACACACACACACACACATGGCACATAATATTCACACACACACACACACACACACACACACACACACACACGCTCGCAAAACAGAGCGCGTGTGTGTGTGTGTGTGTGTGTGTGTGTGAATATTATGTGCCATGTGTGTGTGTGTGTTTGTGTGTGTGTGTGTGTGTGTGTGTGTGTGTGTGTGTGTGTGTGTGTGTGTGTGTGTGTGTGTGTGTGTGTGTGTGTGTGTGTGTGTGTGAGAGAGAGAGAGAGAGAGTATTATATAATATATATAAAGATATAAAATAAATAGATATAGAAATATTTAGGAATGATTTTCTTGGTTACAGAATACTATTCATCACTCTCACAGCCTGCAGGAAGAAGTTATTTCCCAGCCTGACAGTCCTGATTCTGATGCTTCTGTATGTACCTCATTCCTGATGGTAGTGGGTCAAAGATCCTATGTGCTGGATGGAAGGGGTCCTCTATAATTATTTGAGCCCTATTTAAGCAATGTCGTCAGTAAAGGGAATATGCAGCAGGGTGGAAAGGGCCGGGGGGGGGGTACATTAATGGAAGAGGGGGAACCAAATCAAAGTTAGCTGATGCTTGAAATATGGAGTATAAATTGGACATTTGAATTGTTTGAAGTGGATGACGTTAATATCGACTTCTCTGGCTTTTATTAAATCCCACCCCCACCCTAGGGTACTAGTCCCCTATCTCAGTCTCTCCATTCTGTCTTCTTTCACACAAACATGATAAAATCTTACCTCCTCCCTTGTCATATCCAATTAACACCTTTTGTTAGTCTGGATTCCACCCCCCAGTTAGCACTGTCTGTATTCTGAGACTTTCTGAGATTTCTTGAAGAAGGGCTTAGGCTTAAACTCCTATAAGATGCTCCTCCAGCACTTTGGTGTGTTTTTACACAATCACCATGTCTGCAGATCTTTGTTTTCCACTGAATTCAGTGTGGCATCTGCTGCTGCTCCTTGAGTTTACTTTGAGCTCTGTTCATATGGTGGAGGTGCTAGAGATAACCAGGGGGTAGGAGATAAATGTAGGTGGGTTGGGTGTAGTGGATGGTTGTAGTGGCTGGGGTGTAGTGGGTTGAGATGTAGCGGAAGGCGGAATTAGGGGATTTTAGATGGTCAGCAGGATCTCGGTGGGGTGAAGGGCCTCCATCCATACTTACTTGGTTAGAGTGAAAGTGGATTGGGAGTGATGGGGATGAATGATCAGGGACAAGTGTGACATGCTAGTGGGTAGTGCTGTAGCAAGTGGGAGTGCTGTGGGTTGGGGTGTGTTGGGTATTTCTAAAGGGTGGGGTTGTAGTGAATGGGTGCTGAAGTGGATGAGGCTGTAATGAGTTGAGATATAGCATTTGGGGCTATATCATGGAGTTGTAGAGGGTGGGTGCTTTGATAGGTGGAGGCTTCTGTTGGTGAGATGTCATGAGTGGGATTTAGTGGGTGGGATGTAGAGAGTGGGATAGAGAGAGTCTAGTGGGTGAGGTGGGTAGGGTGTAGAGGGTGGGGTATAGAGGGTGGGGTGTAGTGGGTGTGGTCTAGTGGGTGGGTGTAAAAGCAGAGGCGGGCAACCTTTTACCATGTGTGGGCCAGATGGTGTATCAGTGATGAAAAAAATACTCAAACACAGACATTATGTAATTGAAGATTTTGATTGTCTCTGCTCGAAGTACGTAATGTACAATGTATGAACATAACTGACAATCATTTATCAAAAAACAATCCATGTAAAAAGTTCAAGCAATGAAATTAACTGTATACCTTCCAAAAAAACTACGTTGATGCAGCTCAGGTCAGGGAAGGTATCTTCAAATCTGGAAATGCACCAAAAATCACTAGTTAGTCATTAAAATGACACAATTTAAAAAAAGACATAAAAGTCAAAAAGGAGAAAAATTAGTTACAATGAAAGCAAAATAACTAGCCCCAAAACAGACAGCAGCTCAAATTTGATTTTGTTTGTTGTTTGAAAGCATTTCGTTACTGGGTGACATGGTTGTTGATGCCAATAGCAAGACATCATCTCAAGGAGTTGTGCGATCAATCTTACACCGGTAGAACAAACTACTTAGCAGGAGTGATAAAATCATCCCTTGCTGGGTATAAATATTTCAGACAGGCATGTGGAATGCTGCAAACTGTCATTTAAACTGGGCTGCTTTTAAATCTTCAAATAGTTCAGGAGTTTAAAAATAATCAGTAAGAATGATTTTTGTTGCAGAACTGCGGACATAAATTAATTTGTCGAATACAGCATCTTGAATCTTTCTCAGCATAAAGCTACTGTATATTCCTCTCAACTTCTGCCTTTTGATCCAAATTTCCCACTTTTATTTAATTTCTCTGCGCTCTAAGGTGTGTTTTGAACTATGAGGTAAATCCCATTTCCAAGTGAACAAAATTTGCTTTGTGCTAAATAAGTTTTGCTTCCAGCCGGAATCTGCTGAAGGAACATCGCAGAGTCCCACACAGACATTTGGCTTTGGATCTTTTTGAGCGGCTCAGGGGAGCGGGACGAGGGGGGGAGCAGGGTGAGGGGAGAGCGGGGTGAGGGGGGTGGCTCAGAAGAGTGGGGAGAAAGGGGGGTGTGGCGGTTCAGGGGAGGGGGCGTTTTGGGGTTACTCCGAAAGGTTGGTTGCCCGGTTCCACATTCATCGGTGGGTGAGTGGCCTGGGTTTAAGAGTGGGACAGCTGGCCACTGATGCACAGCTTGTCTCAGGCCCATCTTGAGGTCCAAGTGTGTACCTGGAGCACCAGGGTGAGTTATTTTTCCAGGGGTAGAAAGTGATATAGTTGATTATCGATTCCTGGCTATAACAATGTGGAACGCAGTCATTTCACTGCCCGGTTCACAACCCCGAAGAAACAAGCAGCATTTATGTAGCTACGAAGTATTTCCTTTGCTGACACATGTTTAATCCATGCGCACAGTCCATAGGGCCACCGATGACAAAGGAGTGTGGCAAACAGTATATGTTGGAGCGGCTGAAGGTGATCGGGCAAATGCATTGGGTTGCGGGCCGAAACAATTTGGATAAATTTTGGCCGTAGGTTTCGCATCCCTGAGTTTAGGGTGTAGTGGGTGGGGTGTAGTGGGTGGATGTAGAGGTTGTGGTGTAGTGGACGGATGTTGTGGGTGGGGTATAAGGGGTGGGGTATAGTGGACTGATGAAGTGGGTGGGGTATAGTAGATTGGTGTAGAGGTTGTGGTGTACTGGATTCATGAGGTGGGTGAGGTGTAGTGGGTAGGTGTAGAGGGTGGGGTATAGAGGGTGGGGTATAGAGGGTGGGTGCAGTGGATTGATGTAGTGGGTGGGGTGTAGATGGTGGGGTGAAGTGGATGGGGTATAGAGGGTGGGTGTAGTGGATTGATGTAGTGGGTGGGTGTAGAGGGTGGGTGTAGGGGTTGGGGATAGAGGATAGGGTGAAGAGATGGATGGAAAAGAGTGGGTGTAGAAGGTGGCATGTAGAGGGTGGGTGTAGTGGATTGATGTAGTGGGTGGGTGTAGAGGGTAGGTGTAGGGGTTGGGGATAGAGGATAGGGTGAAGAGATGGATGGAAAAGAGTGGGTGTAGAAGGTGGCATGTAGAGGGTGGGTGTAGTGGATTGATGTAGTGGGTGGGGTGTAGAGGGTGGGGTGTAGATGGTGAGGTGAAGTGGGTGGGGTATAGAGGGTGGGTGTAGTGGATTGATGTAGTGGGTGGGGTGTAGAGGATGGGTGTAGTGGATTGATGTAGTGGGTGGGGTGTAGAGGGTGGGTGTAGTGGATTGATGTAGTGGGTGGGGTGTAGAGGGTGGGTGTAGGGGTTGGGGATAGAGGATAGGGTGAAGAGATGGATGGAAAAGAGTGGGTGTAGAAGGTGGCATGTAGAGGGTGGATTTAGGGATGGGGTGCAGAGTGTAGGGTGCAGATAGTTAGGTGTAGTGGGTGGTGTAGAGGGTAGAGTGTAGGGGATTGGTGTAGAGGGTGGGGTGTAGATGGTGGGGTGAAGTGGATGGGGTATAGAGGGTGGGTGCAGTGGATTGATGTAGTGGGTGGGGTTTAGAGGGTGAGTGTAGGGGTTGGGAATAGAGGATAGGGTGAAGAGATGGATGGTAAAGAGTGGGTGTAGAAGGAGCCATGTAGAGGGTGGGTGTAGGGGTGGGGTGCAGAGTGTGGGGTGCAGATGGTTAGGTGTAGTGGGTGGTGTAGAGGGTGGAGTGAAGGGGATTGGTGTAGAGGGTGGGGTGTAGAGTGTGGGGTGCAGATGTTTCGGTTTAGTGGATGGTGTAGTGTAGGGGATTGGTGTAGAGGGTGGGGAATAGTGGGTGGGGTGTAGTGGGTGGGGTGTTGAGAGTGGGGTGTAGAGGGTGGGGTAAGATGGTGAACTGTTGAGGGTGGGGTGTAGAGGGTGGATTGTAGAGTGTACTGGGTGGGGTGTAGTGGGTTGGTTATAGAGAGTGGGTATAGGGGGTGGGGAGGGTGGGATGTAGAGAGTGGGGTGCAGATGGTGGGGTGTAGATGGTAGGTGTAGATGGTGGGGTGTAGATGGTGGAGTGTAGAAGGTGGGTGTAGAGGGTAGGTATAGGGGATGGGTATAGAGGGTGGGGTGTAGAGGGTGGGGTGTAATAGGTGGAGTCCATTAGGTGGGATGCAGTGGGTGAGATGTAGTGGGTGGTACAGAGGGTGGGGTTTGGGTGGGGTGTAGAGGGTGGAAGGCAAAGGAGGAAAAACCCAACACCCAACCCCAACCAACCAATTTTCCCCTGCAGCCGCTGCAACCGTGTCTGCCTGTCCCGCATCGGACTTGTCAGCTACAAACGAGCCTGCAGCTGACGTGGACTTTTACCCCCTCCATAAATCTTCGTCCGCGAAGCCAAGCCAAAGAAAAAGAGGGTGGGCTCCCGGGGTGGGTGGGCTGAACTGTCAGGGATTAGATCACAATTTCATTTTGGCTCCTGATCACTCACACTCACTCTCCATGTCTTGTTCACACACTCACTCCTGATTACACTCACTATTCTACTCCTGATCTCACCCTCATTCTCCTGATCACATGCACTCACAACACTTGATGACACCAGCTCCTGATTGCACTCATTCTCACACTTATACTCCTTCTTGATCACATGTGCTCTGCTGATCATACTCACACTCTGCTCTGATCACACTACTGTGCTGATCACACTCACACTCCCACAATTCCACTTAGCCCAGTTCTCTTGTGAGACCACCTGCAACTTTGCAGCAAGACCTCCTGGAAACCCCTCCACCTCTGCCCTTATTCTCCAGGTTTACTGTTGACTTGGAGTGGTCTTGGTGTAGAACCTCACATGGTCCCTTAACACAAGTTCCCTTAACACAAGTTCCATAGCCAAGAAAGCCCAGCACATCTCTACTTCCTGTGAAGGCTGAGGAAAGTTAATCTCCCACCCTCCATCCTCTCTACGTTCTACAGAGGATGTATTGAAACCATCCTCTGCAATTGCATCACCGCCTGGTTTGGAAGCTGTACCTCCTCGGACTACAAGACTTTGCAGAGGATAGTGAAGTCAGTGGAAAAGATCATTAGGGGCTCTCTTCCTACCATGAAGGACATCTACAACACTTGATGCAGGCGAAAGGCAATAAACATTGTGAAGGGCTCCACACACCCCTCATATAAACTGTTCTCCCTTCTGCCATTGGGTAGGAGATACCGAATCACTCGGGCCTGTAAATCCAGATGGGCAACAGCATTTTCACCCAAACCATCAGACTCCTGAACTCTCAGAACATTTGGGGATTGGGTACCATGGACTGTTACTGAGTAAGTCTTAATATTTTAAATGTGTTTAACTTCTATTCTAACATATTTATGTAAATATATCCATGGTCCTGGAGATATGCTATCTCGTCTTTACCATGCAAGCATGGTATGTTCAACAAATAAAGGTGACCTGGCTTGATTTGACTGACGTGGGTGCAGGTACCTGAAGCTGACAGCATGAGGGACAGCCAGAGTGCAATCTTTTATTTGATGTAATTGCATGTCCCTGACTCTCACTGTGAGCCCAGTCTCCAATCTCTAGTCCAGATCCAATCTCTGACCCCCAGTCTGGGTCCGGTCTCCGATTCCTAGTCTGGATTCGGTCTCTAAACCCCAGTCCTGGTCTGATCTCTGAGCCCCAGTTCAGGTCCAACCTCTGATCCCTAGTCTGGATCATGTGTCTGATGTTTCCCCCCACCTCCCCCCCAGTTCAGGTTCAGTGTCTGATCTTTGGGTCCGGCCCCATTTTATCACCCCATCCATCATCCCATCCATCACCCTCACCCATCACCCACCCATCATCACCCCCATTACCCCCTTACACATCAAATTCAAACACTGCTCTTCACCAGAAGCCTCACAGACTAAGAGTGGGGAATGCAACCTGTTGACCTATAACCCCCACGTTGTTATTCTGGGGCAAGTCCATGACATCATGATGAATCAAAATAATTCACACACCAGATCACAGTATGGGGAATATTTCCATGAGTGTCCCATTTTAAAAAAGAAAAATCCACTGTGTTCTCAGTCTGCCAAAATCATGAGCTCCGACAAGCACACCACCTGCCCCGACCCAAACACCATCCTGTCTAAACCTCCTTCATTGAATTCTGGCCAGACATTGCAAAGCTCCATTGTTTCCCAGTCGCAATTACTGCTGGCTGGCATCTGCTCCTAGCTCATTATCGAATTACATGCTTTCCACTCCCCCTGAACAGATGTCATGTTCATGCGCGAGATTAAAAACTCCTTGTCTTCAGGCAATCTCCAATCTACCTCACCTCCATCCATTGTAATTACCAAATGTTCAAAATGTAAATTGGTCTGACCCCATGCTGCCCTGTTAACAGTCAGCTGCCGTGGAACTAGCTAAAGTCAGTCTCTCTGCATCTCCATTTCATTGCACCAGATCCCTCATTCCCTTCGCCAACTTCTCAGCATCTGTCAAGGAGGCAAAACAAAAAAAAAATTCTGCAGATGCTGGGGTTCAGTGCAATACACAAACATGCTGGAGAAACTCAGCAGGTCACACATTGGAAGTGAAGAGCAACCAACGTTTCAGACCCGTGTCATTCGGTCGGGAATCAGGAAAAAGCAAGCACGCATAATGAAAAAGTGGAGGGAGGGGGAGGAGGAGAAGAGGGAGGGAGAAAAAGGCAGGGAGAGTGTCATGTTGGGAAGATTATCAGGTTCAGTGGGATCACAGAGAGGAGAGTCTAAACAAGTGTTACAATCAGAGGTAACTTTAATGAACACACAGGGGGAGAAGGTCAAACAGTACTCAATTGCTATATTACTTAAACACTGATATAGACATTCACATCGGACCGAGGTTGGAGTCCCATAACAGTGGCTGCCTATACTCTACATGCTCACACACGATACGCACTCTACAGACAGGGACTTTCACACCCTGTACCAATGGGGTGCAGCTTTCTGCAAGTACTGAAGCTCAGCTTCAGTGTAGTGCACACCTTTACCCACGACACTTCCAGCAATGTCCACAATAGTGACCTGGCGGAGTGATGTCCAGGGCTTAGACCACGACGCAGAGATAAAGAATGTGCAATGCATCAATGTTTTATGCAGTTCTGATCTGGACATCTAGCCAATAATGACCCTAGGTGATTTAAATTAACCAACGGCAAGGTGTATGCTTGTCCAACCTTGATTAACAGGTGATGTGACTTCCGATTAATTTTCAGACGGGGAGGACATATGATCATCTGCAGTCCCCAATATTCCAGACAGGCAGGGAGGCCACGTGTGACTCTCCACATTCCACACTATACAGGGAGGAGCACAGGCCAACAGGTAAGAGGTAATAAGTTGATGCAGGTGGGAGGGTAAAAGAGCAAGAACCTGCAGTGATGGGGAGAGGGCAGAAGGTAGCTCTCTCATAGAAGGAAAGAAAAGAGGAATAGAGCTGGAGGGAAGGAGACAGAGGGTTAGAAAAAGAGAGGAATTGGAGAGTCACATTTGTGTATTGTATCCATCAGGAGACTGCAGGTTAATGTGAGCAGATCTCAGCAAGAATTTGATCAGGAGTACTGCAACTGAGTGCAGCCAGGAGAGTTGCAGAAATCACAACTGCATCCATCTCTTTGCACTGTGCATGAGTTTTCTCCAGGTGCTCTGGTTTCCTCCCAGTCCCCCAAGACAAGTGTGATTGGCAGGTTAATACCCATCTCCCCCCCCCCCCTCCAGTGTGTGGGTGAGTGGGAGAATCTAGTGGAAGTGACGGGAATGTAGGGACAATAAAAATGGATCAGTGCAGCTTGAAGAGGTGTTTGATGGTTGAAAGCTCCAAGGAATCTGATCCAATGCTGTCTGTGTGGAGTTTACATGTTCTGCAATCATGTGGGATCTCAGGAAAACTGGAACACCAGTGGCACTCTTTCAGGCACTGGGAAGTACTGCCCTACCACAGAGATGTTAAGAGAGGATAGGGTAGATACTTGTACACGTGGAGGAGTGGGAGAGGCCCTTGTGGACAAACTACAGAACTCCACATCCCAAGGCCTTTGGGGAGGGGGGGTGGATTGAATGGGGGAGGGTCATGTGGCTCCTGGTGTATGGGTGAGGAATAAAATCTGGAGGATTCCAGGTTCCTTAATTGTCATATGCACAGGATTTGTCAACATATGCCTGATAGAAAGACACTCAAAGAGCTGCCACTAGCCCAGCTTCCCCACCAAGAAAGAAAGAGAGAGAGAGATAAGCAGAAGAAGCCCCTTCAGTGTCCGGGGGTTCGCCTCCTGCGCTCCCACAGCCTCTGCAGCTTCATGGCCTCCTCTCTGTTCCAGCAGTGACCCCAAGCTCCCGTTATGGATCAGGAAGCTGCCAGTGCCTGGGCCCTCCGAAGCCCTGCTTGCCAGCGGCACTCTCACGGATCCCGGTCCCAACACCTGGTTCCCACGATTCAGACTCCAGCAACCCACAGCCTAGTGTGAGTCCTCCAGCCTCCAAGCCCCCCGCTGGTCCCACTGCTGTGATCTCTCACCCAGTGTAGTCCTCTTCCAAGCTTCTCCTTCTTAGTGGGATAGTTGGCGTGGGTATGTCCTCCCACATTAGTGCCCTATACCAGTCCCTGCACCCTGGAACGGGCAATCCTCATGGTCTGAACTTCCAAGCATGGACACCACCGTGGACTCCAATGGTTACAAGGTGTTAAAAAAATGTCTCCTTCTACAAGCTATTTAAAATCTGGGCGGGGCTGTCGTCATAACAAGCGGACAGTAGGGCCCTGCGGAGGAGTGCTGTGACCCAGCTCCCCACTCTCCTAGGTCCACCCCCAGAGACAGTGCTGGTAAAGTTTTGGTGGTGGGAATATGGAGAGAATAAAAAGTTCAGGTCAGGTTGGTGAGAGTGAATGTGCTGTGATCGGAGTGGATTTTCAGTGGTCTAAGGATCCTGTGCTGGATCTCTCCGATATCTTTTTTGTTGAAACGAGTAGTAATGGTGTTGGAAACATGCAGTGAGTCAGGATCACTGGTAGAACAAATTTCAGGTGGAAAGGTGGTCTAACTTCCAGATCTGCTAATTGCCCTCAGCTCCTTGTCCACCTTGGATCTGTTGTCCCCACTGTTTGTGGGGAGGTTCCTGCACCATCATTCCATATCAGACCTGGGACATGGACAAAGTCAAGCCCAAGAAGAGGAAAGAACCACTCCACATCCAATGTCTAGGCGGCCCTCGACATCTGACAGGAGGGGCAGTGAGAGGAGACTGCAGCTGGAGAAGAGCCACAAAGAAGGTCATCCACGTCAAGGTGAATGAAGACATCACACTGTGTGGTCGGAAGTCAAACACCTCACACCCACTAGTCAGCCTTACTCCGCACTGCAGTCACAGGTCCCAGCAACTCTGGTGACTTCCCACACACCTCCAACACTTACACACACTAACACGCACATGCACCACATAACATACACATGCATGCACACAAATACAAATGTTTCTTAAACTTTGCAATAGTACCTATCTGAACCTCCTTCTTCAGCACCTCGTTCTATACACCCACGGCCCTCTGTGTAAAACATATATCCCTCAGAATCTGTTTAAATCTCTCTCCCCTCACTTTAAACCTATTTCCTGGTTATCCATTCCCTCATTCTGAACAAAAGTCTCTCTACATTCACCCCATCTATTCCTTTTTTTTAAATTTCATGCACCTCTATGAGATCACCCCTCATCCTCCTGTGCTCCAGAGAATAAACTCCTATCCTGCTCAACCTCCCTCTGTAACTCAGATCCCCAAGACCTGGCAACATACTTGTAGATCTTGTTTGCACCTTCTCCAGCTTGACAGCATCTTTCCTGTAGCATGGTGATGAGAAGGAGTGTGTAAATCCAGAATGCTCTGTCTGATGGTGAGAGCGAGTGTGTAAACCCTGCACGCTGTGTCTGATGGTGATGGGAAGGGGTGTGTAAATCCAGAATGCTCTGTCTGATGGTGAGAGCGAGTGTGTAAACCCTGCATGCTGTGTCTGATGGTAATGGGAAGGGGTGTGTAAACCCTGCACACTTTCTGATGGTGATACCGAGTGTGTAAACCCTGCACACTGTCTGATGGTGATGGGAAAGGGTGTGTAACCCCTGCACACTGTCTGATGGTGAGACCGAGTGTGTAAACCCTGCACACTGTCTGATGGTGATGGGAAGGGGTGTTTAAATCCTGCACACTCTGTCTGATGGTGAGACTGAGTGTGTAAACCCTGCATGCTGTGTTAAATGGTGATGAGAAGGGGTGTGAAAACCCAGTACACAGTATTTGATGGTGTGAGCAGGTGCGTAAATCCTACACACTCTGTCTCATGGTGAGAGTGAGTGTGTAAACCCTGCACGCTTTTTCTGATGGTAAGAGCAAGTGTGTAAACCCTGCACAGTCTGATGGTGATGGAAATGAGTGTGTAAATCCTACACACTCTGTCTGATGGTGAAAGTGTAAACCCTGCACGCTCTTTCAGATGGCGAGAGCAAATGTGTAAACTCTGCACGCTGTGTCTGATGGTGATGGGACGGGGTATGAAAATCCTGCATGCTCTGTCTGATGGTGAGAGTGTGTAAACCATGCACGCTGTGTCTGATGGTGAGATCAAACATGCAAACCCTGCATGCTGTATCTGGTGGTGAGAGCAGGTGTGTAAGCCCTGCATAGTGTGTCTGATGGTAAGCATGAGTGTGTAAGCCCTGCACAGTGTGTCAGTGTGTGTGTGATGGGAAGCTGTGTGTATACTGGTTGTGGTATGTTTGCCTTTGTACCTCTCAACTTGCTTTTACAAATGCACACCTGATTTGCTAAGTATGTGCCTAGTGTGTGTGCATTGGCTAGGCTGAGGAACAGGCGGAAATGTGTCCTAAACCACAGAGCAGGGAGTGTTGACCCTCTCACTGCCTTCACCTGACTCAATCTTGTCACAGATCATCTGTTTACACAATCGTTTGCTGAGGGAGAGGAGCTCCCTTCTGCTGAATATTATCTCCCGAACACAAGGGGCAATTCTTCTCACCTCCCACTTCCCCAGCTGCTGCTCCTGCCCTGATCAACAGCTCTTCCAAAATAAGATTCATTGAGCTTTTGAACTGCCGGATTGAGTAGTTGCCTGGAGGGGGTGGGGGGGGGGGGTCTCTTGCTGCGAAGAAGGACCTGTCTCTGCTGGGAGAGAGGGAGTGACAGAGAGAGAGAGAGAGAGAGAGAAAAAAATGAATGGATGGGTGGGTGAGATGAGAGAGGGAGAGAGAGTAAGAGGAGAAAGGTGGATAAAACAGAAATATCTATAATAAATAGATGTATATAGATATTGTATGTGTGTTTGTGTGCGTGCATGTGCATGTAAGCATATATGTGTGTGTGTGTATCTTTCTCTGTATCTGTGTCTTCAGGGAGATGAGAGAGAAGGGGAAAGCCAATGTGTAAGAAAGATATCAGCTACCAGATTGATATGCCATCAATAACTCCAAAGACTAGAAGTTCCCTGACTGAGAGGGTTTATTACCATAAACAGAAGGTACGTCTCATGTTGCTGACCCGAGAGCCGAGCTTGTTCTGGGTGAGGAGTTATGGCATTGCCACATTTATTAGGGGAATCAAGGGGGAGTAGCTACATACAGGTGCAATCAGTAAGGGGCAAGCCAGCCATACACATACAAACAGTGTTAACTGTGGTTCCACCATACAAAGACATGGAGGAACTCAGCAAGTCAGACAGCATCCAAGGGTAGAAATGGTCAGTCATATTTCTAACTGAAATCGTTCATCAAGACTAAGACATAACAGGTGAAATGACATGTACAAAGGGGAAAGAAGGTGTGGGCAGGCCCTGAGGTGACAGTGTATAGGAGAAAAGATGAGAGAGTTGGAGAAATAGGTCAGAATCAGAATTCATTATCATGATCAAGTCATGATTTGTGGCAGCAAAAGGAGGGATGGAGAGACCACTGGGAAAGGGGGAAGAAAAGTTAAAGAAAGAAAAAAAAACTCGAGGAGTAGATAAAGAGGATAGGGAAACAGTGGAGCCAGATGTGGGTGAGGGCGACCTAAAATTAGTGGTCATGGTCCATGGCATTAGGTTTAAGACTGTCCAGATGTCCAGGAGGAAAGGGGTGTCTTGTTCCTCAAGTTTAAGTTCGGCCTCCACCTGACAATGAATGAGGCCAAGGACAGGCATGTGACTGCAGGAATGGATGGGGGGGGGAGGAGGAGGGGGGAGTTAAAATGTCCGTCTCACTGCAGGAATATCAGGACTGAATTCCTGAATTCTCACTTCTCTACATCCATGATATATCCTTAAACATCCCTTCTCTATTGCTATCTATGGAACTGGCAGGCTGTGTTTTATTAGTTTGTATTTTTATCATTTTATATTTTTATCAGTATGGAAGAAGCACTGGGGTTGTATTTAAAGTTGCAACAGGTGGCTTGTTACAATTAAATTTCTTGGGATACCTATATGTGGAACTATTGATTCCTTTGGGGCATAGAGGATGTTCAAGGAACCAGCCACCAGTGATGTAGAAGCAGCTTGTCAGCTTCAGTGACTCAGGGAAAGGCTGAGGAAGTTTGGCATGTCCCCAAGGCCTTTTCCCAAACTTCTACAGATACACTAGAGAAAGTATTCTGTCCGATGCATCACTGTGTGGGATGGGAATGCTCTGCCCAAGACCACAAGATCCCCGCAGAGAGTTATGAACACAGTTCAGAGCACCCCCTCCCCACCTCTCCTCTATCAACTCCATCTACACCTCCTACTGCCAACGAATTATATGACGCATCCCATCCTGGTCATATCCACTATCTATAGATCTTGAAGACTCAAAACCAGATTGAAGGGGAGTGCCTCAAAATGGCAAAAGATGATGCCCTTACATTTTTTTAACTGTTCTGTTCTTGAAACCCTGCTCTTTTTGACATTGTAACATAGCTCTCTGAACTGTTCTTTATTTGTTCTTTTTGCACGATCGCTGAATGATTTGACTTGCCTGGAGAGCATCCAAAAAGAAACTTTTACTGTATCTTGGTACACATGACAATAAATAATTAACTTCAAGGCAGACTGAACTGATGTCTTATCAGGAGAACAAAGCTATAAAAATAACTCCCTGCTTAGGTAGTCCTGTAAGCCAACACAGGATGTTTTCATTAAGCAGCGGTCTTTAAAATATGAGATGAATTTGCAATAGAAGCAGCATGCAAATTAAGTTATTCCAGTCAAAAAGGCCATCAGACCATAATACATAGGAGAAGAAATAGGCTATTTAGCCCTTGAAGTTGCCCTGCCATTCAATCATGAACTGATCCATTTTCCCACTCAGCCCCACTGCCCAGCCTTCTCCCCATAACCTTTGATGCCCTGGCTAATCAAGAACCTATCAATCTCTGCCTTAAATGCACCCAATGACCTCACCTCCAGAACTGCCTGTGGCAACAAATTTCACATATTCACTACCCTCTGGCAAACAACATTTCTCCGCATCTCTGTTCTAAATGGATTCCCCTTCGATCTTGAAGTTGTCCTATACTCTCCCACCATGGGAAACATCCTTTCTGCATCTACTCTGTCCATGCCTTAACATTCAAGATGTTTCATTTAGATTCCCCCTCATTCTCCTGAATTCCAATGAGTACAGGCTGTTATATAGTCAGGATAATGTGAACTATTTTTTTTTAACCGCTTAAGAATACACCCTTCTCATTGTAGTAACTGTAGTTCACCAATGTGAGCCTTATGTATATTAATATGGGAGAATGTGAACAGTTTCCTGAGATGGTGGAAGGCATCAGTAAGTAAAATCTCTTTTGATATTTGAATCTTGCATCTTTAAGTTATTTAACATGTCCCAAGTAACACAGAGACATAACATGATGGCCGCGGTTTAAGAGAACAGGAATAAAGCCATACAAATGATTGTAAGTTACTGAAATGTGAAGGGGAAGAAAAGAAAAAACAATACTGACAAGATATGGCTGGTGCAACAGCAGTTCACCCAGTGATGGACGGGGAGGCTGAAGATATTGTTGAATCATTTAAAAAGTTTCAGCAGAAGTGCAATTTACCATTCAAAAGCTATTTTTTAAAATGCAACAGTAGAGGAGAAGGTCAGTTATCTACTTCTCTGGGCAGGGGAGTGAGGCCTTGACTTATTTAATCGCTGGAAGTTTACAGAGGTGGAGAGAAATGATCCAGAGCAGATATTTTCAAAGTTTGCTTCTCACCTTGAACCCAGGTTTAATCACAGAATTAAACGTTATGAAATTCAAGGCTTGATGCAAGAGACTGATGAAACTGTTGATAACTTCCTCACTAGACTAAAAATAGTTGCTGCAAAATGCAGATTTAAGGATATAGAGGGAAGATTAGTTGATCAATTAATATGGGGGAGTGCCCATCCGGAAGTGCAAATGTCTCTTATTGGGAAGGATAGCTTGAAGCTGGCTGGATCTATAGAGACAGCCAGAGCCTTCGAAGCCATGAGGATGCAAATGAAATCCCTATCTATGCAGACCCACCCACAGCAAAGGGAAGGAAGGGTTGATTCTATAAAGAACACAATCAGAAAAATGCAACCCCCCCCCCACCCCCAACCCAAGACCTGCAGGAAGTGCATCAGACAACACCCCTTTTGATGACCAAAATAAATGCCTCACATACGGTTCTGAATGTAGAGCTCGTGGTAAAGCAAACCATTGGGCAAAGATATGTAGGTCTGGTATGAAGAAAACAGTAATACCAGTGAAGAATAAAGACAAGAAGAAGGTCCACCACATAAAGGGAAACTGTTCAAACACACTCATATACAAAGCCATTCATTCCATCATCTAAATCACTGATGTAAATATAAAAAGAATATGGACCCCTGTGGAACACCACTAGCAACAGGGAACTAATGAGAATATGATCCTTGTATTCCTACTCTCTGCTTCCTGTCAATCAGTGTAATGCAACTGAATGCACTCAGAGACAAGCGAGTAGTACAAACACGCTTTTAATAGCTTGCGATCATAGACACAATAGTCCTCGGGTGAATCTGAGATAAGGTGGGAAAACCAGGGTTTATATTGGGTAGGTGAGGGTTGAGCCAGGGGAGGAGCCAGCCACCAGAACAATACACAGACAGTGAATTCCTGTTCACTGCATTCACCCCTTCCTTCAGAATTGAGCTTGTGGGTGAAAAACAGAGACAATTAAAAAAATGAATACTTTACAAATATTTACAAGTTAAGTCTGTCAGGGGGTCTTGTAATTCTGGTCGAGCGCCGCAGTACTGGTGGACTTTAGGCTTCCCGAACCTCCTGGACCCCCTGTAGTACAGGGTCAGTGGGTCTCAAGGGCTCCGATGTAGGTCATGGGGTGAATCGGTCCACTTCCCGAGCAGTATTCTCCAGGACCCTGAATGGGATACTCAGTAGTTTTTCTAGCTCACTTGAGGCATTGGACCCTCAGTTCTGGCGGGTCCCAGCTCTCTGATCGAGACAGTGTCCTCTCTGCCATCAGGGTAGGCATGCGTTGGGTTGGCATGCAGCAGGTGCACCCTCTCGATCAGGGGTCTGTCTCCCTCCTCCTCATGTGCTTTCTCAGCAGGACTGGCCCTGGTACCATCAGCCAAGCTAAGAGAGTAGTCCCAGATGTGGATTTCCTCAGCATGTAAACATAAGCTCGGGAGGAGTTGCGTTGATCGCCGTGCAGAGGAGCGACCTTATGGAGTGGAGCGGTGTGGGTAGGACTTCTTGCCAATGTGAGTCTGGAAGGCCTTTGGACCGAAGAGCTAATTTCATACGGCCTTCCATACCGTCACATTCTTTTTTTCAACTTGTCTGTTCCCCTGGGCTTGAGGCAAAGCCTCTTATGAGCAGGCACTGGCATAGCTCTTTACTTATAAATGATGAGCCCTGGTTGCTATGGATATAGCTGGGATACCTAAACAGGGCAAAAATAGAGTGCAAGACCCTGATGACTGTGGTGGTGGTCATGTCTGGGCAGGGAATGGCAAACGGAAAACGTGAATACTCATCGATAATGTTGAGAAAGTACACGTCTCTGTTGGTGGAAGGGACCCTGGAAATCAACACTGAGTCATTCGAAGGGGCAGGATGCCTTTATCAGGTGCACTTTGTCAGGCCAGTAGAAGTGGGGTACTCCACTCAGACCTGGAGAGGACCTAGTCATTTCCCCTGATGTCCTCAACAGAGTAGGTCAGGTTGCATGCCTTGACAAAATGAGCCATGTGGGTGATGCCTGGGTGGCAAAACACATTGTGCAGTAACCTCAAACTTGCCGGTGTGTGGAGAGGCGCAACTTCCTCTTGACAGGTCATCTGGAGGTTCAGTGAGAGTACCTGGCCTGTATGTTATGTCATAATTATAAATCCTCCACCTAGTGATCATTATGATTCTTTATTTTTCCCCTTTTTGCATTATTAAATATCAATGCCACCGATCGCTAGTCGGTGAGCAATGTAAATTTTCTGCCAGCCAAGTAATGCCTCCAGTGCCTTATGGCCTCTACAATGGCTTGAGCCACTTTCTCTACAGATGGGTTCTGAAACTCATGGCCTTGTAGGATGCAGGAGAAAAAAGCAACTGGCCTACCCACCTGGTTAAGGGTAGCGGCCAGAGCTACGTCAAAGGCATTGCTTTCCACCTCCTGTATGGTGGCCTTTGCGATATAGCTCCAAATGTAGTCGAAAGCTGTCTGGGCTTCAGCTATCAATGGGAAAGAGGTGGACTTTAAGAAGGGGCGGTCCTTATCCATGTAGTGAGGGACCACAGGGCATAGTAGGAGAAGAAGTCCAGGCACCTCCTTAAGGCTTTCATGGTCCTTGGGATCGGGAAGTCTAACAGGGGGCACATTTGATCAGGGTCAAAGCCAATGACACCATTCTCCATCAGATAGCCCAGGATCACCAGATGTTTCATCCAGAACACGCACTTAGTAGAGTTGAACGTGAAGTTCAGGGCCTTGGCCATGTGGAGAAACCTCTGGAGGTTGGCATCACGGATTTCCAGAGAGTGTCCACAAATGGTGATGTTGTCAAGATAAGAGAAGGTGGCCTTCAATCCATACTTGTTGACCATTTTGTCCATCTGTCTCTGGAAGAACGAGACTCCATTGGTGATGTCAAAAGGAAACCTCCAAAACTGATAGAGCCATCTGTTTGTCTCCAATGCTCCAACGGTCCTCGGAATGGATCGATTACTGATGGTATGCAGCTTTCAGGTCAATAGTCGAAGAGATGCAGTACTGCGCAATTTCGTTTACCATGTCTGAAATTCGAGGGAGGGGGTATGTGTCCAAGAGTGTGAAACGATTAATTGTTTGGCTGTAGTTAATCACTAGCCTGGACTTTTCTCCCCCTTTCACGACTACTACCTCGGCTCTCCATGGGCTGTGGCTAGGCTCAATCATGTTTTCTTCGAGCAGCCGCTGACTCTCGGGTATCACCTGCTCTTTGTAGCTATTGGTTTGCAATCGGGAGTCAGGTTCGGAAACAGTGGCGGGGGGTGGGGGGGGATCAATATCTAGGGTGGAGAGACTAGGTGTGGTGTTCGGCTTTTGGGACCTTCCATTCTGCACCGTGATTGGAGGGAGTGGACCAGAGTATCCATGGTCACGCTTTTAAGGTGACACAGGAATTCCAGGCTCAGCGACACAGGAGCACACAAATCCTTCAGTACATACAATTGGAAATTACAAAATTACCCCCTTTTACAGTTAGATGTACTATACAAAGCCCCTGGATCATCGCAGAGTGTCAGTGTGAAGCTAGGAAAATACGATAGTCCATCGGGTGCACTCTTAAGTTGTACTGCAGAGTCGTAGCAGAGTTTATAAAGGTCTCCTTGAAGCCAGAATCTACTAAGCAATCAGTCAAATATCCGTTTACCCTCACCTCCATCGTCGAGTTATTCAATTGGTGAGGTATTGCCTGATCCAGGATGACTGATGCCAGTGCTCCGGAAACCCCGTCGCTCCCCATCCTGATGTCAAAACTTTCCTCTTGGTCAGCAGGTAGACAAGATGACATTGACCACAAGGTGCGGCAAGATTGCCACCCTCCATCTTGATCCGACAAAGAACTAGATGGCACCGACCTCGACGCACGGCAAGATGGCTGCCTTGACTTCCTGTGATGCTTCACTTCTGGTGGCGGTCCCGCCACAAGGGGCAGCAAGATGCTGGTGACCAACACTTCGGAACTCGAGCATGGGTTGAGCAATGATTCGGGGGTTGCATACCTGATCACCCTCTTTGGGTTCCCTTTAGACCGACAGACCTTCACCAGTGCTCTCGCTTACCGCATCCTGTGCACACGGAGTCCTGCGCAGGGGTGCTGTGCTTGTCCACAGAAGTAGCATCCCCGGTCACGCATGGTCGCAGTGGTTGGCACTAGGGCTGCGGGGTCACAGGCCCCAATGATCTAGTCCTCTGAAAAAATGCCACTTTCGCCCATGAGGTCATCTGCTCCCAGTTGGGCCTATTCGAGTACTTTTGCCAGCTCCAGGATGCTGGCCAAGTCTTTCTTCCCCAACTCCAGCAGTCGCTGCCTCACGTACCTTGACCTCACTCCTACACGAGGGTGTCCCGGATTTGTTCCTCCTCTCTCACCTGGGCCACGGCTGCTTCATATTGGCATTTTCTGGTCAGGGCCCTCAGTTCAAGAACATAATCATCCAGTGACTCATCCGGACGCTGTTGAATTTGAGAGAGTCAGTGCCTCACCAGCACATCATTCTAGGGCTTCATGTAGTAGAGCTTCAAGCCTTCTATGGCCAACTCGCAGCACAGTCTGTGATGACGGCGTACCCTTTGGGGCCGACTCAAGAGAGAAGTGCCGATCTCCAGAGACTATCAGAGTTGAAGACGTCTTGTGTGGCCAACAGGTAGGACTGGGAGCATTCCAGCCATTAGGCAAATTCTTTCGGGGCCTCTGGGGACAGAGCATCGATCTGGAGCATGCCTGGCTTCAACAGGGCTTCCATCCCCTTTCAAAGTTAAGCTATTAAAATTATAGCGCGACTGAATGCTCTCAGACAAGTGAGGAGTACAAATGTGCTTTTAATAGCTTCCAGTCAATGGCCAGTAGACATCATCCTCAGGTGAATCTGAGGTAAGGCGGGAAAACTCAGGTTTATATTGGGGTAGGTGAGGGTGGAGCCAGCCATCTGAACAACATTCAGACAGTGAATTCCAGTTCACTGCAATCAGCCAATGCACTACTGACGCCAGAATGTTTCCTATTATACCATGGGCCTCTCATCTTGTTTAGAAGCCTCATGTGTGGCATCATGTCAAAGGCCTTCTGAAAATCAAAATACACAACTTCCACTGCCTCTCCATTATCTACCCGGCATGTCAGTTCTTCAAAGAATTCCAATGGGTTTGTCAAGCAAGATTTTCACATAAGGAAACCATACTGGCTTTGGACCATCTTGTCATGCGTCTCCATGCATTCCTCACCTCATCCTTGACAATCAACTCCAATATTCTCAACCTCTGATGTCAGGCTAACTGGTCTAGAATTTCCTTTCTGCTGCCTCCCTCCCTTGAATAGCTAACTTTCAGGAAGTCTAACATAATAAATGATTACAGAGCAAATGCATTTGAAGTACACAGCTCTTTAATCCCCTGAGTATGCTCGTTCTGTGCTGAACCCTTTCTAACTTCTGAATTTGCCAACACTTTTCATCCTCTCTGATGGGTTATCGTCAAAGTCTTGCACTGTGGAACAATGGTGTTCAGGTGAAATGAGTGACATTACCTCCCTTGCACCCAGCGCCTCTACTCTTAGAAGTGGGGCTAAGTTTGGCAAAGCATGAGCTGGTTTTATTTGTGCACCTGGGATAGAGCTGGAGTGGGGTTTTTATTGGGTGGGGAAATGAAAATCATTAACAATTCAGTATATCACAGCAACCGGACTGTACCGCAGACACACTACGCTTCTGGTCCTGTGGATATCTCTAGTGCAGATGAGACAAGCCCCCCCCCCACCCCCTTCTCTCCAATCCCCTCCTCCATTACGTCCTGCCCAACTCCTCGCAGCCTCAGCTTTTCATTCGACCCCCACCCCCGCGGAAAAGTGACACAGCTCACAGAGACACTACCTCACAGCTCCAGAGAGTTAAATATACTTAATTTAAAATAAGTAAATATTTTGAAATGATTTACTCAGTTTACCATTCATCAATTCCACAGCCTGAGGGAAGTAGCTATTTCCCAGCCATGCAGTCCTGATTTTGATGCTCCTGCACTTCCTTCCTGATGGTAGTGGGTCAGAGACGGAAAAGGGTCCTCAACAATTCATAATAAATGTAAAATATAGACTGGTGCAATATAATGTTTTGCATCAGCTGTATCTTACCCCGCAGAAATTACAGAAATTAAATTCCAATATATCAGATATATGTTTTATTTGCGGTGAAGAAATGGGTACCTTTTGACATTCCACCTGGTCATGCTCTAAAGTGAAACTTTTTTGGGAAAATTAAAGAACTTTATTAGGTCAGATTATTGGGAAACAATTACCACAAAGTCCAGAATTGTTTCTCCTAGGAAATACTCTCGATATAAAATCCAAAATAAAACTGACCAAGTATTAATTAGAATTTCTTAAAATTATGTTGGCAGTAGCCAGGAAATGTTACTTGGAAGTCTGTTTCCCCTCTGGACGTAGCCCGATGGAATGTGGAAATGCATAGTTGTGTTCCCCTGGAGAAAATTACTTACATTTTAAGGGAGAAGTATAACATTTTTTTGCAGGTATGGCAGCCATATTTGCAGAACACAGGGTTGATTACTTAGGGACATTTACTCTGTTCCTGAGTTCAACGCCCTGGTTCTTTCACCTATTAGAGATCTCGCTAAGTAAAGGAATTAGATCCTCTGAGCTGGATGCAGGATCCCAACAGTTCTTTCTCTTTTCCTTTTTTTGTCATGCTTTTCTGTTCCGCTTTTTTTCTTTTTCTTTTCTTTCAGGGCTTTATTTGGGGGGAGGGGGGAAATGGGGCTGTTTGGAGATATGGACAACTTGTACCATTGATTTTTTTTCATTTCAATTTATGGGTTTTTTTGTAATAGTTATTTCTTGATGCATGTTGTCCACAAAATTAAAATAAAGTATTCAAAACAAAAACAATTAATTGAGCTCTATTTAAGCAATGCTCAAGGTTAATGTTGTCAAGAGGAAAGGGAAAGCCCAGTGACCATCCTGGTCATTTTACTGGGACCTCTATTTAAGCCGCTGTCAGGTGGCCACCTGAAAGTGGAGAACCTGGCCAGGAAGAGCACTTACCTAACCCTCCTCCTGTAGGTGTAATCTCCGGCTCAGAGAATCACTGTTGAACCTAAAAGCAGCCACAGTCCGCAGGATCCAGCGTTTGCTCGGACACAGCTCTCCTTCAACTGGCACGCTCAGGTGACAGAAAGGCGTCTTCTCCGCGGCCACCTGAACGTCCCAGATGCACTCCCCCAGCTGTGTCTGCTGGCGCATTATCTGCCCCCGAGCACCTGAAACCAGCTATTGACTTTGGGTCTGATGCTTTGCAGCCACCGTATCACACAGTGATACGGTGGACAAGACGAGACACTCACAATTGTGTTTCTGTAAAATGTTGTCAAGGTGGGGGCCGGCAGCTATATCCACCTTAGGAAATATAAATGCTTCTGTGCTTCCTAACTAATGAGGTAGTGTTGTGGGTCCAGGAGAACTTGTCCCTTATATAAAATCTACAAACACCTTACAGACGGCACTGGAATAAAACCCTGGTCATTGTAATATCATTGACTGTGACACTAACAGTACTGCCTGTACTTTTAATCCTTCAATACTTTGAACTGTGAAATAAGTATTCCTTCCTGTCACCTGTGATTCTTCCACTATTTGCCTTAATTCAATATCATCAGGTTATTTACACTGCTCAAAGCCCTTCATGATTTTTAAACACCTCCGTTAAATCTCTTCATTACCTTACTCTGTCCTGGCAGAACATCCTCAGTTTTTGCACCCCTCTGGTCACTCCTCCAAGGTCTGCATATCTTTCCTTAACAGCACAGCAGTGATCCGACTGAATATGACCCTCCAAGTGAGGCCCAATGTGTATTATCAGAAGATTTAACAGTACTTTCTCTTCATTGCTGTGTTGTATTAATGTTTTCCTGTTCACGCTGTGTGCAGTTTTTTTTTGCATCACCAATTAGCGGTAATTCTGCTGCTTTCACAGGAAAGAGGAATCTCATGGTTGTATGTGATGTCATGTATGTAATCTGACAAGACATCTGAAATCGGAACCTCTTAGATGTCCCCACGTGCTTCTCCATATCTGTAAATTATTGAAGGTTCCCATGGTGAAGCCCCGATAATTTTGAAAACCACCACTGGTCCACTTTTTCCAATAGTTTATCTGTCTTCATACCAGTAATGCCCTCATGAACCTTCTCCAGAGATCTGCTGAACCCAGACCACACTCATTGGAAGTGGCAAGGGAGGCAACTTGGGGACCTAGCCAAGTTCGTCACAGGATCCGATCTCCCATCCGTGCCAACATCTATGTGAGGTGCTGACTTAAGAAGGCAGCCAACACCATTAAGGACTCCCATCACGGTTAGCGTAGCAGTTAACGCAACGCTATTATAGCGCCAGCAGCCCAGGTTCAAATCCAGCTCTGTCCATAAGGACTTTATATATTCTCCCTATGTCTGCATGGGTTTTCTCTGAGTGCTCCATTGAGTTGTAAATTAAATGGGGCATTTGGGTGGCATGGGCTCATGGGTTGGAAGGGCGTGTTGTACTCCACAATTTAAATTTTAAAGAAAAATCACCCTGGTCACAACCTCACCTCACTGCTACGTTCGGGCAGTGAAAACAAGAACTTCTAGGTTCAGGAACACTTTATTTACAGCAGCTATCAGTTGAATCTCCCAATGCTACCCTAACCCGAACCATGAACTATTCCGGGACAACCAAAAGATCTACTGAAATGTCAATTTTCTTTTCTTACACAAACTACAACTGTAAATATATCTATCCTTTGCAAATCTATCATCTCTTTTTCTGTCTTGCATTTGTCATTTAAATTTTTACGACTGTAGTTGGTGTGCCAGCAAATAAGAATTTCAGAATATTGAGTTGAACATTGAACAAGCGACTCTAATTCGGTTTCTTTAACTACCCACCTTCAGATGGCACAATTGGGCTTTTGTAACTTTGGCCTCCACTCCAGGCTTGGCGTCATGGTGGAGTATTTGTGGGCCATATCTCCCAAATGAGTTATTGCGCTCCCCCCCACCCCACACCCCACCTACCAGCAGTATTAGGTCACTAGGGGGGTTGCGGGCTGTGGGAAAAGTCAGCTCAGAGGCTCCACAGCCACAGTTCTGGCTGCGAGAGCATGTATCGTCCTGAGTGGGACGTGAATGGCCTTGCCTGTGAGCTCCTAAATGCCTGAGTGACTGACATTCCTTACCCAAATGTATTCACGAAGGTTGTCAATGGGGACAATAAAAAGACAAATAAAAATTTATCTCAGTAGCGACCAGCACGTTTGGGCAAGAGTGGATTGAGAAAGTCTGGGGTGAGGGGGGGGGGGGGTTGCTTGTACGTATGGGAACAGAGCCAGCAATCTTTTCTGTGATCTAATCGAACCATTCGGATCCCACTGGAAACCATTCCCTTGTGAATTTCAGGCACTGATGGACACCAGAGACAATGTTAAAAGAAGTTACAAATGAACATGGATTAAATTGAAGCCACGTTCTGCACTACCCTGAAGGACACTTGTCAGTGGTGGAAAACCTCATTGACTGGAAGACCACAGTTTTAATTTACAATGGCACATCACCACCCCCGCCCCCCCAGCTGATTAAGCTCTGGAACGACAGTTTGTTCTACCCCCATAGTTACCCTCATTCCGCCCCCCCTCCCCCGATTAGATCTCTCTGATGTTGACTCTTCTCCAGTCCATTTTGAGATAAATATCACCAGGACAAGATAAATAATTGAACAAATAATTTGGCATCCAACCTACATTTCTGTCAGACATACTGTACAAATTGGTGGCTTACCAAGAGCTGATGAAGGCCTGGGACATGGTGTCTGCCAGAGAGGGAGGTTCCTGTCTCAAGGCAAAGAAAGGTGGTTGACCCAACTTTCTTCACAGATACTGCCCGACCTAGAACATTACAGCACAGTACAGTCCCTTCAGCTGATGATTTTGTGTCGATCTATGTAAACCTACTCCACAACAATCTAATCCTTCCCTCCCTCACATACATTTTTCTTACATCCATGTGTCAATCTAACAGTCTTTTGAATGTCCTTATACCCAGAAGTCTAATAGCCTGAATACACTTGAGATTGTCTGATCTTGGAAGCTAAGCCGGCACAGGCCTGGTCAGTACTTGGAGGGGAGACTGAACACCAGGTGCTGTAGGATTCTGTGAGGGGTGCTGGAGTGGTGAATCTCTGCTTGCCTTCTGGTAGACAAAAGTTAAAGAATTGAATGTATGTTACATTCTAAATGTAGTATTATGTTAACCTTTACCTTTTACCTTTGAACCAGCTCCACCCCAAGCACCCACCATTCTTCGTGTAAAAACAGTGACATCTCCCCTAAACTTTCCTCCACTCACCGTAAAAAAGATGCTCTCTGGTATTTGCTATTGTCACCTCAGGAAAAAGGTGCTGACTGTCCATCCTATCTTAGCCCCATAGTATCTTATATACCTGTATTGAGTCACCTCTCATCCTTCATTGCTCCAAAGAGAGAATCCCCAGCTCTGTCAACCTTGGTTCATTTGACATGTTCTCCAATCCAAGCAACATAATAGTAAATATCCTCTACACCCTCACCTAAGCATCTACATCCTGAGGCAACCGGAATTAAGGACTATCCTCCCTCTAACCACCAGAGTTTTATAGAGCTCCAACGTTACTTCACGGCTCTTGAATTCAATCCTCTGACTAACACTCCATATACGTTCTTAACCACCTTATCAACTTGCGTGGCAACCTAGAGGGATTTTGGTGGAGTAGGGACCTGATGAGGACTTCCTGCACGCCCTGTGGTTATCTCGGATTCTCAGCCAACTCCTACTGAAACCACCAGAGGCCAGGAACCTCACCAAAGGCAAAAGGAAGAACACATGACTGAGTGACTTGGGGCTCGAGTGCGTTTACAAACCGACTGTGGATGGAAAGTCATTTTGTTTCAGCCATATGCCAACTGCTCCAAATTTACCACCCCCACCCCCCTCCTCGTCCCATAATGCAGAGAGATTGACAGCATCTAAAAAAGGGCCATTCAGTATCAGATTAAAATAAAGGGAGAGAGCAGTAAAACACTCTTTGGAATTGCTTTAATTAGCAAGCAAAGTGGCTAAATAAATAAACCCATTGAATAGCATTCCTTGTCCTCCCCACTCCTGTCCTGGCTGCAACACGTGTATTTAAATGAAAGGGTGTCTGGCTGCAGTTTTATTTTCTCCTTGTGTGTTAAATAGTTCTGACATTCCTGTCTTTGTGCAGGGGTTGATCTGAACCGAACAGATGTCCCAACCTTTGTTTTGACAGCACAATGGACTCCCTTCTCTTGGTAATGGACCTGCTGCATGCAGGGACTGTGTCCAGCCAGCTGGCAGTCTACTCCTCCAACTCCCAAACACACTCCCAGCAATCAGCACACTCCAATTACTCAAATATTTGAAAGTTAAATGTGTCCAAATGGATCCCTAAAATCCGAGCATTCCTTTTGGAACATGTCTCTTGCAAGTTGTGTCAACTGCTTCGTACAGCTGGACTACAGTTGTTGCTTTGTTTCAGTCAACAGAATTCTTTTCTGGGAACGTCACAAGAAGGCTTTTAGTGCTCTCAATGGTGTTATTGATCTTCATTTTAAATGGAGACTGGGGACGATTACTTCTAATTGCAGGTATAAACCAGAAATGTATCTTCCACCTTGCCCAGTCTCCTGTTTCCAGATCTTTGGGATATTCCTGATCCCTAATCTGAGCCTCGTGGACGCTGATGCTTGGACACACTCTCAAAAGGGCATGACAGAGCAGAATATGGATGAAATGCAAGCAAGTGGGGTTAGTGCAGATGTACAAAATGGTCAGCATGGAGGTGGAGAACCCTGTCTCTTTGCTGTACAACACTATAACGCTAACCCGAATTCTCACCACTCAGAAGAGACCCCTAAAACCAATGCCAACCTGAGCTACATTTAATGAAAAAGGTTAAAACTAATGCAAGCAGGAACAAAAGAAATAAAGTGAAAAAGTTCAAAGTTCAGGTTTATTGTCAGAGTACATGTACGACATCACATACAACCCTGAGATTCTTTTCCCTGCAAAGCAGGCAGAATTTCTACTTATCTGTTATACAAAAAATGTACTCAAGAAAAGAAATGTAAACAAACTGACTGTTCAATTTAAGAAAAAATAAAATATTCAGTAATAAATAACATACAAAATAAGGGTCCTTAAATGAGTATCTGATTGAGTTTATTGTTTAGGAGCCTGAGAGTGGAGGGGTAGCAATTGTTCCTGAACCTGATGGTATGACTCTTGTGGCACCTATACCTCTTTCCTGATGGCAGCTGTAAGAACAGAACATGTCCTGGGTGGTATGGATCCTTGATGATTGCTGCTGCCCTCCAAAGGCAGTGTTCCATGTAGATTTTCTCGATGGTGGAGAGTGTTTTGCCTGTGATGTACTGGGCTATGTCCACTACCTTTTGCAGGGCTTTCCCCCTCAGAGGTATTGGTGTTCCCTTACCAGGCCATGATGCAGCCAGTCAGCACACTCTCCTCTACACATCTGTAAAAGTTTGCCTAGGTTTCCATTGTCATACCAAACCTCCACAAACTCCTGAGCAAGTAAAAGCGCTGCTGTGCTTTGTTAATGATATCATTAGTGTGTTGGATCCAGGAAAAGTCCTCAGAGATAGTGGCTACCAGGTGTTTAAATTCACATGAGCCTGCTCCACCATTCAATAAGATCATGCCTGATCGACCTTGGACTCAGCTCCACCTTCTTGCCCTTTCCACATAATTCTTAATTCCCCAACTGCAAACATTAATCTAACTCTGTTTTGAATACATTTTAATGAGGCTGCCTCCACAGTTTCCATGGGGAGAGAATTTCACTATTCTCTGGGAGAAGTTCTTCCTCCTCATGACCATCATAGACCTACTCCCCCAAATCTTGAGGTTCTGTCCTCCAGTTCCAGTCTCATCTTCTTGTGAAAACAACCTCTCTGCTTGTATCATATTGATTCCTTTCATAACCGTGTGTGTTTCCAGTTGCGAATAGGACAATTGATTTGCATGAGGAAGGGGAAGGATGGGTCGGGAAATATGCAGATGACACAAAGGTAAGAGATGCTGTGGATAGTGTTGACTCCAGAAGGTTGTTGTAGGTTACAAAAGCATATGGATAGGACTTGGGTAGAGAAGTGGTGGATGATGTTCAATCCAGATAAGTTTGACGTGATACCCTTTGGATAACAGTTTGGAGAAACAGAAGGAAATTGTGAATATTGGAGTCCATGCCCATAGAAATCTCAATGTTGCCACACAAGTTGGCAGGATGGTTAAGAAAGTGTATTGTGTGATGGTCTTCATAGTTGGGGGACTGAGTTCTAGAGCCATGAGATAATGTTGCAGCTCTGTAAAACTCTGGTTAGTACATTCAGTTCTGGCCACCTCATAATAGGAAGTATGTGGTAGCATTTAAGAAGGTACAGAGAAAAGTTACCAGGATGTTGCCTGGATTGGAGGAAGGATGAGGAAGCAAGGGCTTTTCTCTTCAAAGTAACAGAGGACAGGAGGAGCCTTAATAGAGATGTATAAGATTATGAGGGGCAAACATAGAGTGGACACGCAACACCATTTTCACAGGGCAACAAAGGCAAATACCAGTGGACATCTATTTCACTTGATTGGGGGAAAGTTTAGGGGAGATGTCAGAGGTAAGTTTTTTTAAATACAGAGTGATGGGTGACTGAAATGCATTGTTGGGGGTGGTGGAGGAGGTTGGTACAATAAGGACATTCAAAAGATTCTTTGATAAGCATATGGATGTCAGAAAAATGAAGGGTTATGGATGTGAGGAAGAGAAGGGTTAGATTGATGATGTTAGGGTAATTAGCCAAGAACTTAGAGCAGTGGAAAGGAAATTGAGTGGAAAACCAGGGAGGATGGAGGTTAATGTTTGAAGGTTTTGCACATTAATCCTGATCTTTGGAATGATGGAATGGGTACCAAAAGCTTAATGGTCTCCAATGTTAAATATATCGGTGAGGTTGATTGAAATGGTAATACTTTATTAGCCAGAGAAGTTAGTGAGGTGATTAGTGGGCACTGAATTTCCCTCAACGGGATAAAATTCTTGTAGTCGGTCAGAAAACCAGAAGGAAAAATCCAAGTAATCCCACAAATCAAATTTATGCCATCTTTAAAACCTTCTAAATGTTTGTTGCAATAACTTGTTTTAAATCCTGCAGGTTGTTTGGTGGTAAACATTTACTCATTCTCTCCAGAGTTCTATTTCCATACAAAATATCTGCAAAATGACATATGAGTGAGATAATAGATTGCAAGTTGACTGTGTCTGAGAAATGGAGATCAGTGTTTGACCAACCTTCCTCAATAAACAGAACTGATATGAGGGGGTGATGATTTGTAGGCTTTGCTTTTATTTAACTCTGAAAGGAGGATCCATGTCATGAATTGGTTGAGTGGAATGTTTTGGTGTAGTCCTGGTCCCAGTGTTTGCTGATGCAGAACCTTTAGCTATTGAATGGGCTTTCTTCACCTTGAAATAGAAATTAATTGACACTCTTGTCAACTCCACGTCAGTCTCACCATTCACTCCCTCACACCCATAACCCTCTATTTTTCTTTCATCGTTGCGCTTATCTAAGAGTTTGTTAAAATTCCCAATTGTACTGGCCCCCACAATCAGGCACCCTCCAGTCTCGGAATAAAAACTTACCTCTGGCATTTCCCCATAACTTCCCTCCACTCACCTTAAACAGGTGTTTTCTGGATTCGGCCATTTCTGCCCCGGGGAAAAAGGTGCCGACTATCCACCCTAACTCTCATAATCATATACACCTTTATAAAGTTGCCTCTCATCCTTCATTGCTCCAAAGAGAAGTAGATAATATGGTAGTACTTAAAAGGCTTTTAAGTAGACACATAAATAAGCAGGTAGATAGATATGGATAAGGTACTTGTAGAGAAGCGAAGTCTTAGAGGCATATGGATCATATACAAGCAAAAGCGATAGAGTAACCTGGCATTGTGTTCAGTGCAGGCATCATGGGTCAAAAGAACTTGTTCATCACTGCACAGTACATAGTCCTATGCTGTACTGTTATATGTTCTAAGATCACTGGCATCACTAGGGGGGATGCAGACCACATCGGGCAACACCATCAGAGGGGGTGACACCAAAATGACTGTCTATAAATTTTTTTGTGCAGTGTTTCAGCAGGAATTTTAAAAAAAATCTCTGTAGTTAGTTATAACAACGAAAACATTTTTCGTAAGCCCAACTTACATGTATCAATGTACCTACAAGGTAAAATTCTATGCTAATTTACTTTTTTAACCTTCAGTGCACTCCATTTGGAGCTGTCATTATTACCCAATTACAATGACACTTGGTTTTGTCTGCACGCGCTACAAGCACGCGCTGTTGTTTTCGTTATTGCTGGTGTTTTTATAGTTGCTGCTTTTGCCAAATTTTCTGGCGTATGATACTGTAATTTAAAGGTGTAATTTAAATTTTGCTCGTTGTTTATCTCACTACTATTGCCATTACATACAGTGATAGACGGGAATTAAGATTTAGAAGTAACATTAGTACAAAAAACATTACTAAGGATTCTGTGTGGTCTAGTACTGGAGGAGGTCCATGAGGTGGGGGGTGGTGGGGGGAGTTTGACACCATGAGTAACACCAACTCTAGTAATGCCACTGTCTAAAATATTGAACATGGTGAACATGTGGTTGAGTGAATTAACCCAGTGGTGATCATGACAAGTCTATTCTCAATCACATTCGTTCAACATACAGATATTTCAAAATTCTTATTTCAGATTTATTGTCAGATCCCTTTTTCCTGTGGGTGCGGCAGAATTACTACTAATTAGTAGTACAAAAAATAAACTGTACAGAGTGTAAAACATGTAAACAAAGAACTGTAAACAGATAATGAATGTAAACAAACTGTGCAATACAGAGGGAACAAAAAGAAAATTGATAAAGTGAACAAGAGTCCTTAAATGAGTCCCTGATTGAGTTTGTTGTTGAAGGGTCTGATGGTGGAAGGGTAGTAGCTGGTCCTGAACCTAGTGGTCTGAGTCTTATGGCACCTAGGCCTCTTTCCTGATGGCAGCAGCGAGAACAGAGCTTGTGCTAAGTGATGTGGGTCTTTGATGATTATTGCTGTCCTCCGAAGGCAGTGTTCCCTGTAGATGAACTCAGTAGTGGGGAGGATTTTGCCTGTTATGTCCTGGGCTGTGTCCACTACCTTTTGGAGGGCTTTACACTCAAGGCTATTGGTGTTCCCATACCAAATTGTGATGCAGCCAGTTAACATTTTTTCCACCGCACCTCTGTAGAAATTTGCCAGGGTTTCTAGTGTCATACCAAACCTCCGCAAACTCCTGAGGAAGCAGAGGTGCTTATCTGCTTTCTTCACAATGTTATTGGTGTGTTAGGTCCAGGAAAGATCCTCTGAGATAGTGACTCCTAAGAACTTCAATTTGATCACCCTCTCCACCTCTGATCCCCCAATGATCATGGGTCAATGGTACATATCTGGCTTTCCTTTCCTGAAGTCAACAATGAGCTGCTTAGTTTTGGTGACATTGAGTGCAAGGTTGTTGTTTGTCTACCATTCAGTCAAGTTTTCAATTTCCACCTTGTATGCCGACTCATCCCCTTCCTTTATACAGCCCACTATATGGTATTGTCAGCAAATTTGTACCAAGCCACACAGTCATAGATGTAAAGAGAGTAGAGCAGGGGGCTAAGAACATGGAGATGGTGGAAAAGTTGTGACCAATCTTCACTGATTGTGGTCTGAAGGTGAAGAAATCCATGATCCATTTACACAGTGGGGTGTTAACTCCCAGGTGTTGAAGTTTGCTGATCAGTTTTGAGGAGATGATGGTGTTAAATGCCAAACTGTAATTGATGAAGAGCATCCTGATGTATGCATCTTTGCTAACCAGATGTTCCTGGGCTATTGCTATGGTCAAACAGATTCTTTGTAAGAAAATATAATTCCAATAATATGAATTAATTACCCACTACAGAAAGAGACATTTAATGTAAAAGATGATGCATTTTAACAATTAAAGTTTGTATAAAGAAAAAAAAGTGATGTGAGAATATTGTAGTCCTTTTGCAGTGTCAGAGCAGTCCCTTATTAGTATAGCAGGGGAAGTTTCATTTGATAACCTCTCCTGGAGCCAGCACATTGAGGCAACCATCAGGAAGGCACACTAATGCATCTAATTTCTTAGACGTCTGAAATTTGGCACGTTATTGGATACTTCTGCAGGTACATTGTGTAAAAATATACAGCGTGGTTTGGGAATTCAACTGCCCAGTAACGCAGAAGGTAGTAGACGTAGTCAGGTCCATCATGGACCATTCCATTAGACATCTATGTGAGGCACCGGCTCAAGAAGGCAGTCAACATCATAAAGGGCTCCACTCACTCACATCACCAGCAGCTCAAGGTTCAAGAATGGTTTCTTTCCAACGGCTATCAAACCCTTGAACCTCACCTTGTTTCCCTTATCAGAGACTGCTTCACCAACACAGAAGAGCTGTCTACATTATTGCAAAGTCGGAAGACTGAGAATATTCATATTGATATTATGTATTTATTTTTTCTTTTAATTTGTCAATTAGTTTCCTATCATAGTTTATCTTTTCAAGTTACCTGCTCAGTGTATATGTACAATGAAAACCAATACAAATGAAGCATGATTTGTTCAGAGGCCACACGAGTGGCAATGGTGTCTTGTACATCAAATGAGCCATGTCTGCAGATATAAGGGTGTAGGAGCTGGTAATACTTTGAACTTACAGACTGGACAATGTTACAAGAGTAAAGAAAGTTATGAATAGGTTTTTAATTTTTTTAAAATTTGAGATACAGCACAATAACAGCCCGTGACCTATTTCATGAACAAAGTAGAATTACAATTACAATGTTCAAAAGACATTTGGACAGATCTATAGATAGGAGGGGCTTAGAAAGACACGGGCAAGCTAATGGGATTAGACTAGAATGGCAACATGAACGAGCTGGGCCAAAGGGCCTGTTCCTTGCAGTATGACCCTGTGAGTCTGACCTTTGAACTTTAATGACACCTGGTCTTTAACCCTTCCTCTTGTTTGAGCTTGCTCATAACTGATCTATACCAGCTGTCCTCTCATCCTCTGGGAACACCAGAACTGTAGGATGTAGAATTATCATTAACTGTCGCAATTCCCCTCGAATGGCAAGCTCCAATATTGATCAAATCAGTGAGCTTTGGCAAAAGCGAGAGGCCTCAATCCATTAACATCCACAACAGATGAGCAAGTCCCAACTAGCTGGTCAGGGCCCATTTCAGAGTCCAGCTGGTCAGGGCCCATTTAGAGTATTGCATTCAGTTTTGGTCATCGGGAAAGCTGTTGTCGAACTGAAGAGGATGCAGAGATGATCTATGAGGAGGTTGCCTGGACTCAGGGGCCTGAGCTGTAAGGAGAGGTTGAGCAGGCTGGAGGTTTATCCCTTGGAGTGCAGGAGGATGAGAAATGACCACACAGAGATGTAAAAAATCATGAGAAGAACAAGTCAGTTGAACGCACAGTCTTTGCCCAGAGTAGGGGAATCAGTAACAAGATGACATAGGTTTGGTGAGAGAGGAGAGATTTAATGCGAACCTGAGGGCTAACATTTTTTTTACACAGGGTGTATGCAATGAGCTACTAGAGGAGGTGGTTGAGCCAGGTACTATTGCAACATTTGAGAAACATTTGGATGGATGGGTTTCGAGGAATATGGGCCAAACCGTAGGCACATAGGACTAGTGTGGGTGGTCAGTGTGGTATAGTTTTGGTCAGCGGGGTCAAGTTGGGTCAAAGGGGCTGTTTCCACAGTGTTTAACTCTATGTAAACGCTGTTTACATCCGGTACCGCACGGATGGCAGTCTCTTCAATCTGAGGCGCCTGCAAGCTCACACCAAGACACAAGAGAAACTTGTCCGTGAACTACTCTTTGCAGACGATGCCGCTTTAGTTGCCCATTCAGAGCCAGCTCTTCAGCGCTTGACGTCCTGCTTTGCGGAAACTGCCAAAATGTTTGGCCTGGAAGTCAGCCTGAAGAAAACTGAGGTCCTCCATCAGCCAGCTCCCCACCATGACTACCAGCCCCCCCACATCTCCATCGGGCACACAAAACTCAAAACGGTCAAACAGTTTACCTATCTCGGCTGCACCATTTCATCAGATGCAAGGATCGACAATGAGATAGACAACAGACTCGCCAAGGCAAATAGCGCCTTTGGAAGACTACACAAAAGAGTCTGGAAAAACAACCAACTGAAAAACCTCACAAAGATAAGCGTATACAGAGTCGTTGTCATACCCACACTCCTGTTCGGCTCCGAATCATGGGTCCTCTACCGGCACCACCTACGGCTCCTAGAACGCTTCCACCAGCGTTGTCTCCGCTCCATCCTCAACATCCATTGGAGCGCTTTCATCCCTAACGTCGAAGTACTCGAGATGGCAGAGGTCGACAGCATCGAGTCCACGCTGCTGAATATAAGGGTCACGTCTCCAGAATGGAGGACCATCGCCTTCCCAAGATCGTGTTATATGGCGAGCTCTCCACTGGCCACCGTGACAGAGGTGCACCAAAGAAAAGGTACAAGGACTGCCGAAAGAAATCTCTTGGTGCCTGCCAGATTGACCACCGCCAGTGGGCTGATAACGCCTCAAACCGTGCATCTTGGCGCCTCACAGTTTGGCGGGCAGCAGCCTCCTTTGAAGAAGACCGCAGAGCCCACCTCACTGACAAAAGGCAAAGGAGGAAAAACCCAACACCCAACCCCAACCAACCAATTTTCCCCTGCAACCGCTGCAACCGTGTCTGCCTGTCCCGCATCGGACTTGTCAGCCACAAACGAGCCTGCAGCTGACGTGGACTTTTTACCCCCTCCATAAATCTTCGTCCGCGAAGCCAAGCCAAAGAAAAAAAACTCTATCACTTCATCTGCGGGCTCCAGTTGGATCTCTCGGGATGTCTTTGTCACAACCACTGTGAGTTTGATCCTATCATTGGGCATGTGGATTAACCTCACACACAGTCGCAGGTGAGGTGGACCCTGCTTGGGGGAGCCTACAGTGGACATTTTACCAGGAACATTTCTATATCAGACTGGTTAGTTAGCGGATCAGATAGCCAGGGTTTTGAAATAGTATTCCATGAAAGGGTTAAGCTCCAAACCTGAGAACAGGGTCACCTGAACTAAAGTCAACAGGTTTTCAATTTTCGGTAGAGTCACAGCTGTTGCTCAGGTTCTAAGAGGAGAATGGGTCAGGTCGTGGATCAATGATAAACGAAAGCAAATGCAAAGAAAGGAGGGGGGGGGGGGGGTGGGCAGCAGCCAATCGGCCCTTCCAGCCTGTCCTGGCACTCAATATGCGAGATGCCTGGTTCCCCCTTGGCTTCGCTCCGTGGGCAGAGTTTTCTAGCGGTGGGTTCTCGCTGGTTGCCCGGGGTACTAGTGCCGGCAGCTCCCGGGGGGGCGGGGTGTGAATCCGCCGGGCAGGGCTTTGATGGCCCAAGGAACACGTAGCTCCGCATTCCTGACATTCCAGCAGTCATTGCCTCGCTCGCCCGCGCTGCTGGGGACGCAGTCATTGCTCCGCTCGCCGGCGCACGGGTCGTGCGCTCTTCGCTCCGCACCGCCCCGTCCCTCCAGGTGAGTTGCACCTTTCTCTTCGCCGCCCTTCTCCCTTCCAGCCGTGGGAACAAGTCCGAGCTTTCACCGCCTCCCAGCAACTTCACCGAGTGGACTCCGAGAAGGTTGAAGCCTCTCTCCAGACTCCAGGAGGGCGGTTGATGCGAGACCGATTCCATTGGAGCGGGGTGGGGGGGGGGGGGGAACGGAACGTTGTGTGGATACTTTAACCATTGAGCCGGTAATGGGGGGACGGGATTAATTCATCGTTCGGTGTCACATCCCCGACTGCGCTCCTCCCGTCTGCTCAATGATGTCAGCCGGCAGGAATGTGCCAGCAGAAAGCGCTGGCTGGACGTGGTGGCGAAGGTGGCAAGCCCCCCCCCGAGTTGCACTGCCCCCCCCGAGTTGCACTGCCCCCCCCGAGTGGCACTGCCCCCCCCGAGTGGCACTGCCCCCCCTGAGTGGCACTGCCCCCCCCGAGTGGCACTGCCCCCCCCGAGTGGCACTGCCCCCCCCGAGTTGCACTGCACTGCCCCCCCCCGGGTTGCACTGCCCCCCCCGGGTTGCACTGCCCCCCCCGGGTTGCACTGCCCCCCCCGGGTTGCACTGCCCCCCCCGGGTTGCACTGCCCCCCCCGGGTTGCACTGCCCCCCCCGGGTTGCACTGCCCCCCCCCGGGTTGCACTGCCCCCCCCCGGGTTGCACTGCCCCCCCCCCGGGTTGCACTGCCCCCCCCCGGGTTGCACTGCCCCCCCCCCGGGTTGCACTGCCCCCCCCCCGGGTTGCACTGCCCCCCCCCCGGGTTGCACTGCCCCCCCCCGGTTGCACTGCCCCCCCCCCGGGTTGCACTGCCCCCCCCGGGTTGCACTGCCCCCCCCGGGTTGCACTGCCCCCCCCCGGGTTGCACTGCCCCCCCCCGGGTTGCACTGCCCCCCCCCGGGTTGCACTGCCCCCCCCGGGTTGCACTGCCCCCCCCCGGGTTGCACTGCCCCCCCCCGGGTTGCACTGCCCCCCCCCGGGTTGCACTGCCCCCCCCCGGGTTGCACTGCCCCCCCCCGGGTTGCACTGCCCCCCCCCGGGTTGCACTGCCCCCCCCCGGGTTGCACTGCCCCCCCCCGGGTTGCACTGCCCCCCCCCGGGTTGCACTGCCCCCCCCCGGGTTGCACTGCCCCCCCCCGGGTTGCACTGCCCCCCCCCGGGTTGCACTGCCCCCCCCCCGGGTTGCACTGCCCCCCCCCGGGTTGCACTGCCCCCCCCCGGGTTGCACTGCCCCCCCCCGGGTTGCACTGCCCCCCCCCGGGTTGCACTGCCCCCCCCCGGGTTGCACTGCCCCCCCCCGGGTTGCACTGCCCCCCCCCGGGTTGCACTGCCCCCCCCCGGGTTGCACTGCCCCCCCCCGGGTTGCACTGCCCCCCCCCGGGTTGCACTGCCCCCCCCCGGGTTGCACTGCCCCCCCCCGGGTTGCACTGCCCCCCCCCGGGTTGCACTGCCCCCCCCCGGGTTGCACTGCCCCCCCCCGGGTTGCACTGCCCCCCCCCGGGTTGCACTGCCCCCCCCCGGGTTGCACTGCCCCCCCCCGGGTTGCACTGCCCCCCCCCGGGTTGCACTGCCCCCCCCCGGGTTGCACTGCCCCCCCCCGGGTTGCACTGCCCCCCCCCGGGTTGCACTGCCCCCCCCCGGGTTGCACTGCCCCCCCCCGGGTTGCACTGCCCCCCCCCGGGTTGCACTGCCCCCCCCCGGGTTGCACTGCCCCCCCCCGGGTTGCACTGCCCCCCCCCGGGTTGCACTGCCCCCCCCCCCCGAGTTGCACTGCCCCCCACCCCCCTTCGGCTGTCCCGCCGCATGTAAAGCTGCAGAGCCTTGGCCAAGTCCTTATGTTGTACAAATGGTCAGGTTACAGAATCTGCACACATGCGAAGTCAAATGGAGCAGGTTTTATTTAAAAGCCTGCGTCCCTGTCGTTTTGGTTAAATCTGTAGATGTTGGTGAAATTTTCAGAGGACTTTCATCCTCATGCTTTGTCATCAGTTTTGTTCAACTTCTAACGAATAGAGACCCAGGTGTACAGTACGGAAACGGGCCTTTCGGCCCAACTTGTCCTGGCCGACTTGAGATGGTCCCCCTTGTCTGCATTGGATACACATCCTAGACCTGTCCAAATGTAATTGTCCCTGCCTCCGGCAGCTCAAACAACCAACATCTTCTGTAGGATAAATGATCTATTTTCAATCTTTCCCCGCTCACCTGAAATCTTTGCCCTTTAGTTTTCAGCTCTCCCTCCCCAGGTGAAAGAATCTGAGAATTTAGCTGATCATGGTTTTACAAGCCAGTTCCCCCCCTGACCCCTTTCAGCCTCCTGAACTCCAGGGAGAAAAGTTGCAGATTCGCCTAATTCAGGCCCACCAGTCCAGCTGATGTTTGTTCTGCACCTTTTCCAGCCTTGTGCTAGCTTTCCTGTAGCTGGGTGACCAGAACTGTACACGGTATGTTCTCACCAATATCTTGGACAATTGTAACATGACATTTCCTGCTCGTGTATTCAGATTTATTGCTCGGTGCCCTGAACGATGGGAGGCCAGCGGGCCTTTTTCACCACTCTGTCTGCTTGAGTGGTCACTTTTATGGTATTATTTCTAAATTCCTTGGGTTCTCTGTTTCACACCTTGGAGCCCTTCAAGCCACCACACAAGTCCTGCCATGGTTGAACTTGCCAAAATTCATCACCCTGCACTTGTCAGAGTAAAATTCCACCTGCAATTCTTGACCCACTTTCCAAGTCCATCGAGATCAGTGCTTTTCAAACTTTTTGCTTTCCACTCGCATTCCACTTTAAGTAATCCCTGTGCCATAGGTTCTCTGTGATTAGTAAGGGATTACTTAAGGTGGTATGCGAGGGGGGGGGGGGAGATTATGAGAACTACTGCTCTAGACCCAATTGTTATTGAAATAGTTTGCTTGAGAAAAAGTGTTAATGACCCATTCTTTGGAGTTGTGACACTGTACATAACGAGAGACAATTAGGTACTATTAAAACAGTGGTTTTTCAAATGTGTTCTTTTCACTCACCTCCTCTTGTAAACCCCTTCTAATCACAGAGCACCTATTGGCATAGTGATTACTTAGAGGTGATTACTTAGTATGTGAGTGGAAAGAAAAAGGTTTAGAATCACTGATCTAGATCTATCGTAATCTCAGATAACCTACACTGTCCACTATACCTCCAACTTTCCTGTCATGCACAAACTTACTAGCCTTGCTGACTACATGGTCATCCAAGTTGTTAATAGGTGACAAACACTTTGGCATACCATTAATCACAGGCCTCCAATTTGAGTAACAGCCCTCCATTACCACCTTCTCCTACCACCAAGCTAATTCTGTACCCAGTTTAATTTTTTTAAAATTTAGACCTGCAGCACGGTAACAGGCCATTTTGGCCCATGAATCCATGCTGCCAAATTTACATCCAGTTAAACTACATCCCCAGTATATTTCGAATGGTGGGAGGAAACCAGAGCCCCCAAGGAAAACCCTCATAGACACGGGGAGAACGTTCAAGCTCCTTACAGACAGTGTGAGATTGAAACCCTGGTCCACATAGCCGGCGCTGCAAAGGTGTTGCACTAACTGCTACAATTGCCCAGCTTGCTTTGGGCCCCATGCAATCTGACCTTTCAGTCCACCCTAGCATGCTGGATCTTCCTCAACTTCTAGCCCCCTGCCCTCATCAATCCAATTGGTCACCACTCCCCGAGTCCCATGATTTCCCACACACAAAGCCATACTGATTCTCTCTCATCAGTTTTTGCCTTTCTAAGTGCAGGTAGATTCTGTCTTTCAGAATCCCTTCCAGTAACTTTCCCACCACCGATGTGGGGGTCTCCTGCTTGTAGTAGAAACACACTGAAGAGCTGGAGAAACTCAGCCAGTCTTTCAGTGTCCATCAAAGACAAATATATATTTCCAAAGTTTTGGGCTTGAGCCCTTCTTCAAGGAATAAGCAGAATGAGTCAAAAGCAGGCAATCTCAGAAAATCTCACATTCAGACAATGCTGGCTGGGGAAGGAATCCAGACGAGCAAAAGGTGTTAGTGTCTGCAGACTTTCATGTTTCACTCATCTACCTGTAGTTCCCTGGCAGCTTTTATCAAATAAGGATACATTATTAGCCACCATCCACACTTCTGGTATCTCACCTGTGGCTAACAATGATATAAATATCTTGACCAGGAGCCCTGTAAATTCTTCCAGAGCCTTCCACAATGTCTCAGGGATTTATTTAATATCTCTCTTAAACTGTGGCTATGCTTCAAGACATCATTATTCTCCTGAGCAAACAATGAAAAGTTGGAGGAACTCATCAGGTCAGGCAGCATTCCATTGGAGGGAGATGGACAGTCATCATTTCGTGTTGAAACCTTTTTTTGAGATCACTGTTCTCTTTAAATTCCCTTGCTTCCATGACCACCTCTAAGGTTTTAAAAAAAAAGCAGACTAGAAATATTCAGTTAAGATCTTGTCTATCTCCTGTGGTTCCACATATGGACAATCAGTTTGACCTTAAGGTGTCCTATTGACACCCTCATCCTTTTGGTCTTAATATTACCTGTAGAGTTTTTGAGGATTCTCCTTCACCTTCATATGTCCAGTTTTTGCCGCCTTGATTTTAAGTGTATTGTGGTACTCCAAAATCTCTGATAATTCTCAAGGCACTCACTAAATCACAGCTGCCTGCATCTATTATATACCTATTTTTTTTCTCATCAGAACCTTAATATCCCTTGTAAGCCAGGGTTCCCTAGTGCTGCCCATTACTCCAACAGGAACACTGTGGATGTGAACTGTTCTATCTCACATTCAAAGCCTCCCTTTGCATGCAGACAGCAGCTTCCAATCAACCTTTGCAAATTCCTGTCTATCAAAATGAGCATCCCTCCCTCCAATTTAGGGCTTTAAATGTGGACAAGTCCTTTTTTCTCATAACAATGTTTAAACTAGTGGAATTCTAGTCACTGGTTCCAAAGTGCTCCCCCACTAACACTTCTGTGCCCTGCTATTTCCCAAGGGAGCTGCAGTATGCCCTATCTCTAATAATTCTATCCACCTGTTGCTTGAGAAAACCTTTTGGCACCCTCATCAAATTCTGCCCTGTCCAAGCTCTTTGATTCCCATTTGACTATTGGGGGATCTTAGACCAATTACATCAAAGTGATTCTCCAGGAATTTGGCCTTGATGTTCTCCCGTAAACGAGCAACTCCCCTCCCTCTCTTTCCTTCATGTCTATCTCATCTCTAGCATCACAACACTGGAACATTGAGCTGCCGGCCCTGCACCTCTCTCACCATCTTTCTGTGAGAGCTATAATATCCCATACCTGTGACATCTGCTTTTTCATCTGCCTTGTTTGTTACCGCTCTTGCATTGAAATAAATCTGATTTAGTCTATCAGACTTTCATCCTATTTTATCTGTTCTGTCCACTCACTTTAACATCTGTATTTGCCTCCATTTTCTCATCTGCCACATCATTGCTTTAGATTGCTCCCCAACAGAGTTTGAAACCCTCGTGATCACCACAAACAATCCTTCTCATCAGGACTTTGATTCCCTCTCCAGTTCAGGCACAGCCCGTCCTCCTTGTACAGGTCACCTCTGCTCCAGAAGAGATACCAATGGTCCCAACTCCTCAGCCATCCATTCATCTGCCATGTATTCCTATGCCTCCCCTCACAAGCATGTGACATGGAGTAATCCAGTAATTTCTACTCATGAGGGCCTGCTTCATAACCTTTTGCCTCAGATAAGGTGACCAAAACTACACACAATACTCAAGGTGTGGTCTCACCAAGGCTCTGTACAGCTGCAGTAAGGTAAACTTATTCCTATACTCAAACCCTCTTGATATGAAGGCCAACATGCCATTTGCCTTTTTAACCGCCTGCTGTAGCTGCATGCTCGCCTTCAGTGACTGGGGCACAAGAACCCCTAGGTCTCTCTGCACTTCCCCATCTCCCAATCTATTTCCATTCAAATAGTAATCTGCCCTCCGGTTTGTATTACCAAAGTGGATAACCTCACATTTATCCACATTGTAGTGCATTTGCCATGTATCTGCCCAGTACCCCAATTTATCCAAATCACACTGGAGCTTCCTGACCCCCTCCTCTGCACACAATGCCTCCTAGCTTAGTGTCGTCTGCAAATTTGGAGATATTACATCCAATCCCCTCATCTTGACCATTAATGTAAATTGTGAACAGCTGGGGTCCCAGTACAGATCCCTGTGGCATTCCACTGGTCACCGCCTGCCACTCAGAAAATGAGCCGTTTATTCCAACTCTCTGTCTTCTATCTACCAGCCAGTTCTCAATCCACATCAATACCTTGCCCCCAATCCCATGAGCCTTTATTTTACATGCCAGTCGTTTATGTGGGACCTTATCGAAGGCCTTTTGGAAGTCCAGGTACACCATATCCACTGGCTCTCCCCCATCTATTTTACCTGTCACCATCTCAAAGAATTCCAATAGATTTGTCAAGCACCATTTACCTTTTGTAAATCCATGTTGACTCTGTCCAATCCCTTCTCTGCTAGTCATATGCTCCGCTATTACATCCTTAATAATGGATTCCATCATTTTGCCCACTACTGATGTAAGGCTCACTGGCCTATAATTCCCCGCTTTTTCTCTACCCCCTTTTTAAATCGTGGGGTAACATTAACTACCCTCTAATCCATGGGTACTGATTCTGAGTCTATCGAGTTCTGGAAAATAATTCTTAAAGCATCTGCTATCTGAATGTCCACTTCCTTAAGTATCTTAGGATGTAGATTATCAGGCCCTTGGGATTTATCGGCCTTCAATCCCTTCAATTTCCCCAAGACCATGTCCTTAGAGATGCTGATTTCTTTCAGCACCTCCCTTGCATTAGTCTCTATGTTTCCCAACATCCTTGGGAGGTTAATTGTATCCTCTCTTGTGAAAACAGAACTAAAGTAAGAATTTAATTGGTCTGCCATTTCCTTATTCCCCATTATATATTCCCCTGATTCTGACTGCAAGGGACCTACTCTGGATTTCACCAATCTTTTCCTCTTGACGTATCTATAAAAGCTTTTGCAGTTGGTTTTTATGTTTGCCGCAAGCTTACTTTTGTAATTTATTTTTGCTCTCTTGGTTGCATCTTGAACTGTTCCCATTCTTCGGATTTAGTACTTTTTTTGGCCAATTGATTTGCTCTCTCCTTGGACATAATGCTGTCTCTAATTTCCCTTGTTATCCACTGTTGAGTCACCTTTTTTGGTTTATTTTTGCAATTCTTCCATTAGATCTGTGAATGTTTTCCATTGTCTATCCACCGTCAACCACCCCATAAACACCACCCAATCAATCTTACTCAACTCCCATCATAATTCTCTTTATTTAAATTCAGGACCTTAGTCTCGGTTTTAATTTCTTCACTCTCTATGTCGAGTGAGAATTCGATCATATTGTGATCGCTCCTACCCAAAGGGCCTCGTCCAACAAGATTGCTGATTAGCCCCTTTTCATTGCATAATACCCAGTCTAAAATGGCCTGCTCCCGAGTGGGTTCCTCGACATATTGGTTTAGATAACCATCCCGTAAACATTCAAGGAATTCCTCCTCCTCAGTAGGCTACCACTCAGAGATGCCCTTGACCCTGTTGCAAGGAGGTAATTTGCCATCCTGGAGTAAAATCACAGCCACAGAATCTTCCACCAGTCCCCCTACTATCATTGGACTCTCCACCCTTCCCTGGGGTAGTGGTGCTACTGACCTGCCTACTGCTATCATTTTTCTTTAAGGTTATTTCCCTCCCTCCCACCCCCCAACAATAGTATTTAAAGACCATTCATTCTTGTCTGATAGGAGGTGGACACCCCCCCTCCTAAGGTGCTCACCCATCCTCCTGATAACTCATGATGGGATCACTTCTCTGAGACTCGTATCTATGATCTGCTCTGCCTCCTGCTTGTGCCTGGCTGCCTCTCCAATCAGTGGCCTATCTTGGGGGGGGGGGGGTGCAGAGGGAACGATAGCTCCCTCTGAGCACATTTTACAGAAGTGGGGCCTTTTCCCCACTCCCCTCCCCCCTAAAGCCGCCAACACCACAGCCCCTCTGCCAAGTCTGATGCCGCCAACACCACCGCCCCCCCCCCACTCCAGTCCAATGCTGTCCGACACTGGCGAAAAATCACTATGGCCTGCCATTCAACCACTGACTCACCCATTGGTATGTGTCGTGGCGCCTTTTTAATGTGCTCGCTTCCCCTAACCTGGCTCCAACCCATCCATAGGGAGAAATTTCTTCAGCCTGGGGCGGTGAATCTGAGGAATTTGTTGCCACAGATGGCAGCGGAGGCCAAGTCTTTGCATGTATTTAATTTCTGAATTAGTAAGGGTATCAAAGGTGATGGGGAGAAGGCAGGAGAAGTAAAATACATCAGCCGTGATCCACATGGATGAGCATTAGATGGGACCAATGGCCCCCTTGTGCTCCTACATCTGAGAGGAGCTTCAGGTAGACATATTTCCTGCGGACTAGTAGTCAGAATCTCTGGACTTCTCACTGATCTCCCGCATCTGATTCACGCTGTACCAGTGCGTTAGATGAAGCTAATGTTGAGTTTCTTCAATAAAAACTTGCTGAGAAAAATACAGGAACAACTTGTCTTTTTCAAAACGATTTGACCTGCACTCCTCATTCGCATTTAGGCCACATATTTTTTGATAAGCCTTATAGATGTTGATTTGAAGAATATTTTCTGGAGTGCAAGTTTAGAATTCTTGGTGGTATAGATGGGAAGAATATAGTTTAAAGTGGGCAATGATGGAATGGCTCTTTTGGCTGGTGAGGAGAGTTTAGTTGGCAGGTCCCCAGGTTCAGGAGTCGTGGGCTGGGCGGAGAGGTGGTTGGTTCCACATTGAAGTCCGGCTCGCGCTGGGATTCTGCAGGTAGGTGAATGAGCCCTTTTGTTTTGGAAACCTTTAGGAATGCGGTTCCTTTTATAAGCCTGTTGGGTATTATCAGCGGCCCTATTCAGGGATAATCAGACTCAAGTGAGAAGGAATGTTTGACTCCTTGCAATGAAGGTTTTTTGTTGTTTGGACATGACTATCTGCAGATCTGCCTTTCTCAATCAAGGAATGTATTTTGAGAGCAATTGCTTTTCCCCACAGATGTGTATTGGAGTGGTTGGAAATGGTAATTACTTGGAATCTAGTTACACATTTGGTGCATGTGACTCGGGTTGGAGAGGAGCCAACAAGTGTTGTTAATTTGCAATAACATCAGAACCACGAATGCAGGCAAGAACAGTTGGGGCTCTGTTCATTTCTCAGTATCCCATATTACTTCCTCAGTACTACCAATGTTATATTTGTCTTGAAAATCGAAGGTTATTTTCACTCTGAAGTGTTGCAGTTGGTGTGTGTTATGCCTGTGGCGTTCAAAATAAACCGCACAGGAGGTTCCAAGAAAAAAAAAGCTTTTAACAACAGAAAAAGCAGCTTTGAGATAAAAATGCAGATGGTTTTAATTGTTGAAACTGGTTGTGGAAAAAAATCCCCTCCTCTGAGTTCTCATTCTATACATTTTATTGCTGGAATTTCCTGCAGGATATTCAGACTGATATTTACTCAGCTTCTCTACAGCCAAATTCCTTCAGCTCTCCCATAACCAATCCAGACACTTCATGCTCGCAACTTAATGCCAAAAATTCCTCAAATTCATATCATTATCTGATGATGATAAAATACTGAGACCAAGTGCAGAGGTGGAGTCTCCGGGGAGGCAACTCCCACGGTGCTTCTCATGAGCTGGGGGGAGGCTCGGGAATGCAGTGTTATTGAATTGTATCTTGGTTGTTTTCCTGGAAGAGCGTAGAACAGTACAACACGGAAATGGGCCCTTTGGCCCTCTGTCTGTGCTGACTGTGATGTCAATCGGAACTCACCCCATCTGTATCCTCTGCATTCCCTGCCTGCTCATGTCTCTTAAACACTTCATCTGTTTCCACCATTGTGTCTCCACACCCTCCAACCAGCACCTGCCACTCTCCGTGTGAAAGAAATCTGCCTCTTTCCCCAGCACCCCCCTCCTCCCCCCTGCCAAATGTTTGACACTCCCATCCTGTGGAAAAAAGATTTTATCTGCCCGCTCTATCAATGCCTCTTGTTATTTTATAAACCTCCCAGGTCTCTCCTTGGCCTCTGACGCTCCAGAGATATCCACCCAAGTTTATTCAACCTGCTCATACCTGATGTTCTCCAATCCAGGCAACGTCCCAAAACCTCCCCACCCTTCTCAACTGGGGTGACTAGAAGTGTTCCAAGTGTGGCCTAACCAAAGTTTGTGTGAAATGTCCTCCTTTGCCTGAGGGCTGCTCTGTGTGCCTGTGTGTGTTATAGAGTGGCTGTGGGGACTATGTTGTTGGATGTGAGTGGGTGCTGTACATTGGTGAGTGTCTGTGCACATGTGGGCTGTACTGTATCTGTGGGTCATTATGGTGTGGGATGTGTGTGTGTACACTGTAAGGTGTGCATGCAAACTGCAGAGTGTGTGTGTGTGCACTCTGCCCATGCATGAGGGCAGTACAGCATGTGCACACTCATTGCCCTGTCTTGCCTTTCAGACCAGCTGGCACTTGGGCAGCATGCGGACAGCGGAAGACTCGTCAGGCACGGTGCTCCACCGGCTGATCCAGGAGCAGCTTCGTTACGGCAACCTGACAGACACCCGTTCACTGCTGGCCATCCAGCAACAGGCCATGCGGGGCGGCAGCGCCAGCCCCCGATCCTCACTGGAAAGCCTCACGCAGGAGGAATGCCAGATGGTGCAGCATTCCACCCGGCAGGAGCCACAGGGCCAGGAGCATCAGGCCGACCTCTCCCACTCAGAGAACCTGCTCCATCGCTTGCACCAGCTCAGCGGGGAACCCCTGCCAACCTACCAGGAGGCCAAGGCCTACTCCCAGCTGCTGGCAGGCCAGAGGCAGCGGGAGGCAGGGGATCCAGGCCCAGAGCCCAGCCAGGGGCTGAGGCATGGTCACGTCCGCTCCCTGAGTGAGAGACTGATGCAGCTGTCCCTGGAGAGAAATGGATCCGGATCCACAGCAACCATGAGCCCGTCGCAGAGCTTCCCGCAGCTGCCAAGAGAGCACAAGCCACTGGCTCCAGGGTGCCAGGCGCACCGGTGGGGACCTCCGCCCGAGTATCCCCTCCACCCAACTCAACCACAGCACCAAGGGCACCTTTTCAACACCTCCTCCCGTGGAGAGCAGAACACCATCGACAGGCCTGGCTACTGCACCCCAGGACCCACACCAAGGTAACCTCACTTGGAGACAAAGCTCTGGGCCTTCGCAAGCTGACTGAGTCAATTGGAATTGGACCCAGTTGTAGCTGGGTCCATGCTTGGGTATTAGCTCTGGACTGGGTTACCTGATGAGGGAAAATGAAAGCGAATCACCAGCTCTGACCACCTCCCAAACTACCGGAACATTTCTGTGAGAAAAATTGAGGAGAAAAATTAGATTGTTGTGGAGTAGGTTTACATAGATGGGCACAACCTATAGAAGGTGATTTACCAGGATGTTGCCAAGATTGGAGAATGTGTCATTGAAGCAAGGTTGATGGAGTGAGGTATTTTCTCTTTGGAGGGACAAAGGGGTTGTAATGCGCTGTAATCTTCCATGTTGATGTTCTACGAAGGATGAGAGGAAACTCAATAGAGGTATTTTGAATGTCTTGGATAGGGTGGACAGACAGCACTTTCCTGGGGAGACAATAGCAAATACCAGAGGACCTCTGTTTAAGGAGAGCGGAGGAAAGTTTAGGGGAGATGTCAGAGTAAAGGTTTTTTTTTATTCAGAGTGCCTGGAATGTATTGCCGGGGTGATGGTGGAGGTTGGTACTATAGGGGTATTAAGAAGACTCTTAGATAGGCACATGGCTGTAAGAACAATAGAGGGTTATGGGCGTTGAGGTAGGGATGGATAAGTTTGTTGTGGAATAGTTTTACATGGGTCAGCACCATATCGTTGGCTGATGAGTCTGTACTGTGCTATACTGCTTGATGTTTCATGACCTGTGAACTTGTGGTAGCAGTCAGACTTTGAATGTCGGGGGGCCCCTGCCCAAGGCTCTCGTTCCAATCAAGATCAGAGCCTGAGAGGAGAGCGAGTCAGAAGTAGTGCATAATCACACCGCCTTCTGGAATAAAGCGGAACCCTACAAGTCTGCCATCGCACGCTAGGTCTTCCCATCGGATTATTTTGCTGCAAGTTGTGTCAGGAATGACATCAGGTGATAGATTGGGAAATTCCAGAGGTAGGATGAGCACAAGAGAGGACTTCCCATCACTGGAAGAATAGTTTCAGGGATGTTTACTAATTAATGGATGCTGCGTGCATTATTTGCAATCACTGGACATGGCCTTGCAATTATGCAGGGATCGGGGACTCTTTCACTGTTTGTTCTCACTGCAGAATCATCTCTGATTTTTACAATATGGGGTGTTGGAGACCCAAGGTGAGGTGGGGGGAGGGAGCTGGTATGGCATTTGTGTTCGTTGGAGAAAAGTGTGCTATTGAGCAGAGTGAAGTATGAGATGACCTAGAGATCAGCAAGGGAAGTTGGTCAGCCTACTGAGATACGTCAATTTAACAAACATTTCAAGGAACTTCACAAAATCATATCAATGACAGAGTCTCATAACATCAACAGTAATTCTTTTCATGTATCATGGGATATTCCAAAGCACATTGGCATTCGATAGAACAGGGCCACATCTAACAGATCCTCTAATTTTCAGCCCCAGCATTCATGGTTGAATTTCAACATTGTTACTGAAAAACTCAGCGGGTCGAGCAAATTCAGAGAGACAGGGGGCCCATGTGGGATTGGTGAACAAGGCAGAAGTGAAAAATAACAGACAGAGGCAGTAGATTAGTAAATGTCAGACACTGCGGGGGGGGGGGGGAGAGGGGGCAGAGAAACCATGGGGTCAGGTGGAGGAAGGCTAGTCATATAGGGGTTAGTGGGAGATTAGAGACAGGCTGCTTGCACTGGGATCTGATACAGAGAGAAAGTGACAATGAAGGTGTAAAGAAAGACCAGGTGGAACTGAAGGGAAAGGGTGGGAGAGGAAGGAGAAACCATTTAGGAGGGTTGGAACCAAAGAGAGGGATGAGAATGGGTGAGGGGTGATTTGAAATGGGGACAAAAAAAGGGAAGGGGAGGAGCAGAAGGGGTGCAAAAGGAGAGCAAGGGGATTCAGTACCTGAAATTGGAAAAGTCCAAGTTCATACTGTTGGGCTGTAGACTGTCCAGGCAGAATATGAAGTGTTCCTCTTGTTTTCATTGGGCCTCACTCTGGCAGTGGTGAGGGCCCAAGGACAGACAGGTCGCTATGGGAAGGGGAGGTAGAATGGCAGCAATTGGGAGCTCAGGATGGTCACCGTGGATGCTCTGAGTCTGGACTCACCAATTTAACGAAAGCTGAACTGGATGTTCCAAATACAGTTGGAGGTTGGAGGGTTGCATCTTTGCCTCACCAGGAAGGGCTGTTTGGGATCCTGGGTTGCGGTGAGGGAGGAGGTGTCAGAGCAAGTGTTTTTACGTCCTGTGGTTGCAGGGGAAAGAACCAGTGGTCACTGAGAGACGGGTGGCCAAAGGAATCCCGGAGAGAGCGACCGGTACAGAACACTGAAAGGGGTGGAGAGGCGTAGATGTGGCTGGTGATGGGGTCTAGTTGCAGCTAGTGACGGAGAATGAATGCGGAAGATGGTGGGGCGAAAACTGAGGACCAGAGGAAACCCATCTGTATTCTGTTTGGAGGGAGGGTCCCTGAGAGATGGAGGAAATTAGAACAGAGGACCAAAGTGCTGGTCAGAAAGATGAGATCCAAAGAGTAACACAGAGGAGGAAGAAGTGGGTCAGAAGTTGATGAGGTGTGGAGCAGGGGAATGCTGCTGTCTTCAAGAGTGGAAGAAGCAATTCAGATGCAGAACAGTAGGAAATAAGAGATGAGATTTCAGAAGGGCTATGATCTTTGACAGGATAGCCATTGTAAAAGGGAATGTTAATTTTTGAACAAAGCCCCCCAGCTTTGTGATGTTAAAACCCTCCGGATATTGAGATTTTATATCACTTATGGGAGAGAAGATTTTAAAGACTGAGACAGCACAATTCTCGTGTTTGATTGAGTATCTCAAAAGAACGTCCTGTACTTCAGAACTATGTTTGCATCTGAAAAATAGATGGTACATGACCTTCTTGTTCATGCATTGCTTAAAGTTTTGCAAACTAATTCACAAACTTTGCAAATTCACTGATGGTAATGATCTTAGGGTAATCTTGATTTAACTGGATGGAAATGTTTGTCACATTGCTGGGAGGTTTTAGCTTTCGATGGGTTTTGATCAGCGTACAATTTGGTATCTCCACTTTGGATCCCTATTGTGTGATTCACAACCAGAGGTATTTAATGAATGCAATTTAGAGTTTTAATTTGGTTAGAGTCTCCTTTTCTAATGAAACCTTTATCTGTGGACGAATTGGTGGTGCTTTAAAGCCAAAAGCCCACATCTAACAAGGTGGTGATGTGTAATGTTTGTGCCGCTGTTTTTCTCAGGGTGACTCAAGCTGAAGTATTGTATCCTGGCCAGCCCCGGAGATACGGCCTCCTATCCTCTCCACAGGTGGAGGCAGTGGTGATCACTGGGGCTCCAGGTGACAGCAACCAGCTCCTGCCGGTAGACCACGTGGCACTGATACACCGAGCCCAGCAGATGGTCGAGATGCTACTGAAGGAAAATGAAAACCTCAGGAGAGAGCTGGATGGGCACACTGAAAAATCGGTCAAAATTCAGAAGGTAAGAAATGGCTGAAGGCTCTTTTATCGTAATGGACATAAATACACATTGGTCAAGTTAAACACCAAAGTCTGCAGATGCTGGGGTTGAGGGCAATACAAGAATGTGCTGGAGAAAATCAGCAAGATGTCCAACATCCATAGGAAGTAAAAGGTAACCAACTGTAGATCCCTGGGTCCTTCATCAGATATATTAACGTTTATAAAACACGAAAGTCTGCACTCACCTTGGTTGAAGTAAAAACACAAAGCTGCAGAATCTCAGCAGGTCAAACAGTGCTCTTTATATAGTGAAGATAAAGATACATCACCGACATTTCAGTCTTTAGCCCTTCATCAAAGTATGAAAATGTGTCGGCAGGTGCCTGAACAAAATGGTGGGGGTGGGGTTGGGGGGGGGGAGGTCAGGGGAGGAGCCATACCACAGGCAGGATGTAATAGGAGGATAAGGAAGGGAGGGAGGGCACACCAGCAAATGGGAGGAGGGGGGTGGCTTTGTGAATGGAGAGGGAAGGGGGTGGAGAGCTAGAGAAAAGAAGACAAAGGGAGGAGAACAGAGAGTAGGCTAGCAGAAACTGGAGTTCGATGTTAATGCCTTCCGGTTCGAGATGGCCCAGAAAATCGAGTGTTGTCCCCTTAATTTATGGGTGGTCTTGGTGGGATAGTACATGGGGCTATGAACATACCTTGTACTTGAGACTGCCGTAACCTCCTCAGGTGATGTTGGCATTGGCTGCCTCGATGTTTGATCTGAGGTCATCTTTAAAATCTGTTTGCTTACTCCTACAATCTCTCTCTTCACCAGGGAACTGAGCATGAGGCATCTCTTTTGATTGGCCTGCACTGGGGCACTCGCGCGGGCAGGCACGCACACACCCAGGCATGCATAGGCACCAGGCACAACACCTGACAGAGGTCACTATTGTATCGCTGATGATATTGGAGCATTCTGGATTACGGGGTGACTGGGAGAGCGAGCAGACCAGAGCCAGGAGGATGATGGGATAGAAGGGAAGGATGTGCCCAATTCCCATCGGGAACCAGCTGTTAATTTTGATTTTAATATTTTATTTGACTTGCATGTCATGCTAATGTTACATTAAATGCAGTCAACTGCCATGATTAATCTTGCTACTATTTCCAATGTGGACTTTTCTTGTGGATCCATAATGGTGGTGACTTTCTGCCAGCTGGTGGGATAGCATGCAGAAGGAAGTGTTTTGCTGTTACTTGACAATAAACAGTTCATTTCAAAACTTGGGGAAATCCAAAAATTGGGGAGCGCTCTTTGGGCCAAGAGTACTTTCACCGGTTTGTCCCAGGTTGGCTTTTCAAAGACTTCTTTAAGCTGATGTAAAGGAGAACTTGCCCATTGAGGAAAGGTGGAAGGAAGCGGTGATCTCAGCACTGTTGGCCTTGAATCAGTCCAAACAGTAGACGGTCTGGTTCAGCACTTCACAATTTTCCCCAGTACTTGCATTTCCAAATGGGAATGTGGATACTTCACTGAGGAGTTTAATGCACAAAAGTGCTGGAGAAACTCAGCAGGTCACAGATCATCTATGGGAAGTCAAAGATGGTCAATGTTTCAGTCCTGAGTCCTTCTTCGGGATTAAGAAAATCACACAGGCCCTTGGATAAAAAGATGGGGGAGGAGGGGAAGAGGAGAGCAGGGAGAAGAGGGCAGGAGGAGGAGCAGAGGCTAACAGGTCGTAGGCAGATAAGAGTGGGAGGGTAGAAGAGAAAGAAATGGGGAAGAGTCAAGGGTAGCTTTCTGATAAGAGAGGGAAAGGGGTGGGTAGCTGGACGAAATGAGGCAGAGGGATAGGGAAAGAGAAAGACTTAGGGGAGGAGGTCAATGGAAATTGGAGGTTGATTTTGATGCCATCTGGTTGGAGTGCGCCAAGATGGAATGCCATGGATAGACAGGTCAGTGTAGCAATGGTGTGTGGAATTATCTCACTAAGCAATTTGGAATTTCCCCGAACCCACTGAGAAGTTGTGTGGCTCTCTCTTTCATTCACTGTGCTTTCTGCTTTGGATTATGACCCGTGGAAGGAACTCAGCTCGCTGAACAATGGGCAGAGCAGCAGTTGTCAACTCCTCTTCCGGCAGTGTACCCCGCTGCAGAAAGCTCTGGATTGTAAATGCTCCTTGGGCAGGCCTTTCAGGCTGAGGTTGAAAGTGTCTATCCACTCCATTTCTGAGGAGAGGCAGGTGACTGTGAATTCTCTCACGGTGGGATGGCCTTTGGGATAACTGTGCACGCTCAACAGAGTGCAACCATTTTTAATTAAAAAAAAATCCTACAGCACAGAAGGCAGCCATTCCTGCCTATGAATCCCATTCTCCTCAACTACACCCAATTAACCTATCCAACCCCAGACCTTTTTGGAGGCTGGAAGGAAATTGGAACATCCAGAGAAAACCCAAGCAGGTCATGGCAAGGACGTACAAGCTCCTTAGAGACTGCAGTTGATTTGAACTGATGTCGTTGGTGCTGTGATCACTTTGTGCTAATCACTACACTAACCGTGGCATCTTTTAGGCTCCTTGTCAAATGGCATTGGGTGGTGTCCAGAGGAGGTTCTGAAGAATGATACCGAGAATGAAAGAGTTATATAAAGAATGTTTGATGGCTCTGGGCTATACTCACTGGAGTTAACAAGTTGAAGGGCGGGAGATCTCATTGAAACTTATCGAATACTGAAGGGTTGGATATGGAAAGGTTATTTCCTCCATTGGAGGAATCTAGGGGCCTCAGAATACAAAAAAATGTCCCTTTGGAACAGAGATGCAGAGGAATTCTTTCACCCAGAGGGAGGTGAATCTCTGGAATTTATTGCTGCCGAAGGCCAAGTAATTGGGTCCATTTAGGATAGAGGTGGATGGGTTCTTGGTTGGGAAGGAAACCAAGGGTTACGGGGAGAAGACTGGAGAATGGGGTAGTAAATCAATCACGATGGAATGGCGGGGCAGACTTGATGGGCCGAATGACCTAATTCCGCTCCAGTGTTGTGCTGGTCTTTTGTGTCGTCAGCGAACTTGTGCCAAGTCCCCCACACTCCTGCCTGCCCCGTTGCCAGGACTGTCTCGAGAGCAGATTTATGTGTGCCGCCAAGCTGTGAAGCTGAGGTTATCTTTCAATCAGAGAGAAGATAACATGATTTTTTCCATTTTGACGAGAGATAATTGCCAGAAATATACATGAACCCTCCTGATAACGCCTGGAAGTTTTGGCTTGGCCAGTTCAGTGTGTTGAAACCTGCAACAAAATATCACCACAAATACCTGACCATAATAGTCACACTTTCTAGTCACACTTGGCGTGATTTTTTTTCACACTTTGAACCACTGCTTGGCTTTATGGCTTGTGAGTTTATTTCACTGCAGAAACTGGGGTAATGTTACCTGGTAAATATTTAATTTGATTATATCTAACATGTTAGTCAATTTTCATTGATGATTGGAATGCTCTTTGAACTTCCAGAAGATTGGTTCTCTCCAACACCTCCTTCACTCTGAAGATCAATACTGCAATCTGTAGCTCTTTCCCTGTCTACTGAAAACTGCTTAACAAAAAGCAATTTTTACCTGTTGAGAGCAGAAAAATCTTTTAATTTACTGAGTAAGAGAAATAACGCAACGTGGATGTAAGAAAAATAGATGATTGTGGGTGTGAGGTAGGGACGGATTAGATTGTTGTGGAGTAATTTTACATGGGTCAACATTGCATCGTGGGCTGAAGGGCCTGTGCTGCAATGTTCTATGCTCTATAACCTGGTTTCAGGGATGTCGCGAATTTGAAGACCACAAGATGGCACTACTGGCATGGGTGGCACAGTTGGCGTAGCGGTTAGCACAAAGCTTTTACAGCGCCAGTGATCAGGACAGGGGTTCGAATCCCGTGCTGTCTATAAGGGTTATGTATGTTCACCCTGTGTCTGTGTGGGTTTTCTCCAGGGGCTCTGGTTTCCTCCCACCATTCAAAACCTACTGGGGGTATAGATTAGCGGGGTGTAAATTGGGCAGTACAAACTCATGGGCCGAAATGGCCTGTTACTGCGCTGTATGTCTAAATTTAAAATTTAAATTTAAAAAGAAATCACCCTCTGCTTTAAATCTATCTGTTACTTGGCCTCAACCACTGCCTGTGGCAACGTACTCCATAGATTCACCACCTATGACTGAAGAAGCTTCTCCTCTTTGTTCTAAAGGGACGTCCTTTTGTTTGTGGCTGTACCCCCTGGTCTGAGACTCCCTCTACTGGAAACATTTTCTCCGCGTCCAGTCTATCCAGCCCTTTCAGTATTCAGTAGGTTTCAATGAGATCCCCCTTCATCATTCGAAAAGAATCCTTCCAGCCAGCACAGACCCAGAGCCATCAAACACACCGCGTGCGTTAACCCTCTCATCCAGGTTCATTCTACAAAAGAGAGAGTAGAGTTAGCAGCACCTTGTCCCAGAGTTTGCAAAGGAATCAGGATGGAATGTGTGTGATCAGCAGGGAGGATCCTTTCCAGCTCCAAACCAGCCATGTGCTTTTACACATGAATTCGCCTGAAGATCAGTATTCAATCAAAACTGAAGAGAAAGGATCATGTGGCTCAAAAATATCAGTGACCAGCAACGTTCATCAAAACTGAAAGATCTTTGCTGAATGTCAACCTCAGACAGACAATTAATGCATACAACTCGGGTGAAATTTGTTCAGCTATTTCACTATCCTGTGTTGATCAAGTACTGTGAGCAAAAATTCACTCTCATGTTGACAGCACTAATCTACTCAACAACCTGGACATGGAAATTTCCATTTTGGGAAACCCCCTCCCCAATCCGGTTCCATTGTTTCCATTCTCTTTACGTTCCCATTCCCCTCTCCCCCTGCCAAATTCATTTCCACTGTTACCATTTCTCCTTTGCCTGTTCTCGTTCCCCACTCTCCCTCCCTGATCTGGTTCCACTCCTGCCATCACTCCTTCTTTATCTGTTCCAATTTCTCACTCCCCTCCCCAATCTGGTTCCACTGTTGCCATCTTTCCTTGTTCCCTTTTCCCATCCCCAAGTGTTCTTCTTCTTTCTATGCACCCCTCTCTTACAATTTTTATTTTTATAATTTAGCCTTCGGCACAGTAACAGGCCCTTTCAGCCCATAGCCCTGTGCTACCCAATTACACCCAACATTCTGAAGGGTGGGAGGAAACCAGAGCCCCCGGGGAAAACTCATGCAGACACCTTACAGACAGTGCGGGATTTGAACCCCAGACAATGGTTGCTGGGGCTGTAACAGCATTGTGCTAATGACTACACTAACCATGCCAACCTTTGTCCATGACCTCACCAATTTCCTCTCCCCTTATGCCAGTTATCACACCGTCCTACTTTATTCTCAGAAAAAGGTCCCAACATCTAGAGTTCCTTTGTTTATTTAATCTTTGGAGGTCTGACTTTAGTCGTGGTAATGAAAATAATCGAAACTTTGAAATTGTGCAGATTATGGGGATTGCTCACAGGGTCACACCCCAAGAGAGAGCCTCTGGATCATTCACTCACCAACATCCCAGGTCTGACTCCTAACCTGCTGAGTTTGCTAACCTTGATCATAACAGTGGTAAGTTTCTCTTGACAGCAGTGCCAATGGTATTGGTATGTTTGGACATAGCTCGTGTTGCTTGATGTTGAAGCAATGTAAGGGACCTCTCTTCACCACCACCCCCCACCCCTGCCCCTGCTGACAGCTGCAGCAGAATCCGTCTGGTAACCTTCAGTTCTGACTTCCTACCTTTTGACGTGTTATCAGTACTGAAGTTCACTTGAGTACAAGACCTGTTTCATGAGCGTTGTTCTGGGTCATGCCCTCTGGTGAACTATATCCTTTGGATCACCATTGGTTGTTTGCTCTGATGGTTTAACAATAATCACTGCGGGATTACTGGAGGGATCAGGCAGCATCTGTGGAAAGAGGTGCTCAGTCAACGTTTTAGGTGGGGACCCTTTCTCGAGAATAAAGGGAAGGGGGCAATGTTACATAAATAAACTGGGGGAGGGACCCAGAATTGATTGGAGAGAAGGTGTGGGAGGTAGAGGAAAAAACCATGAGGGAGAGAGGGAAGTTAGAGATTGGGGTTCAATTTTTTTTACATTTGAGAGAAGATAGTATTGGTACATGGATGGGAGGGGTTTGGAGGGCTGTGGTACAGGGGCAGAATGATGGAATTGGGCAGAAAAATAGATTGGCATAGATTAGATACGCCAAAGAGCTTGTTTGTATGCTGAGGTGTTCTATGGTTCTCGACGGAGAATTTAGTTAGGAGTAGATAAAGAGGGAAACAGTGGTACCAGATGGGGGTGGGGGTTCCGTTAAATGAATAGAATCAGTATCCATGCCGTTAGGTTTAAGGCTGTCCAGGAAGAAGATGATGTATTGTTCCTCAAGTTTGTATTAAGCCTCACCCTCGTAATGGACAAGGCAGAGGCAGACATGTCACTGTGGGAATGGTTGGGGGAATTGAAATAGAAGTTTACACTTGCACACAGAGTGTAGGTGTTCGGTTTGGTCTCGCCGATGTAGAGGAAGCCACACCAGGTACCCGAATGGAGCTGATCAAGTTAGATGATGTGCAGATAGCTGTGCCTCAACTGGAAGGTCTGTTTGTGCCCCTGGGTGGAGTGAGGGAGGAGATGTAGGAACAAGTTTTACACTTTCTGCAGTTAAAGCGGGAAGTGCCTTAGGGGGATGGGGGGGGTGGGGAAGAGTGAACCAGGGAGTCTCAGAGAGATGATCTCTCCAAAAGGTGGATAAGGGTGGAGAGAGGAAGATGAGCCTGGTGGTGGGATCATGGTGAAGTTGGTGGATGCATCAGATGGGGAGGTTAGTGGGGTAGAAGGTGAGGGGCAGAGGGGATCTGTCCTTATTCTGCCTTGGGGTAGGTGGAGTGAGGGCGGAAGTGTGGGAAATAGAGGAGCTACAGATGTGGTCTTTATCAATAACAGTAATGGGGGAAAAGAACCTTGGCTGCTTGGATTTGGATTTGGCTTGCCTGCAGAAAGCAGTGGATGGTAGCAAATGCAGTCCATTCTGCATGGAGATCTGTGACCAACGGTGTTCCACAGGGATCTGTCTTTGGATCTCTGCTCTTTGCAATTTTTATAGATGACTTGGTTGAAAAGTGGAGGGATGGTCAATAAGTTTGCAGATGATACAAATGCCGGAGGTGCTGTAACCTACGACCACCTACTACACTAAGTACACTCTTCTTTTGGCTTGGCTTCGCGGACGAAGATTTATGGAGGGGGTAAAAAGTCCACGTCAGCTGCAGGCTCGTTTGTGGCTGACCAGTCCGATGCGGGACAGGCAGACACGATTGCAGCGGTTGCAAGGGAAAATTGGTTGGTTGGGGTTGGGTGTTGGGTTTTTCCTCCTTTGCCTTTTGTCAGTGAGGTGGGCTCTGCGGTCTTCTTCAAAGGAGGCTGCTGCCCGCCAAACTGTGAGGCGCCAAGATGCACGGTTTGAGGCGTTATCAGCCCACTGGCGGTGGTCAATGTGGCAGGCACCAAGAGATTTCTTTAGGCAGTCCTTGTACCTTTTCTTTGGTGCACCTCTGTCACGGTGGCCAGTGGAGAGCTCGCCATATAATACGATCTTGGGAAGGCGATGGTCCTCCATTCTGGAGACGTGACCCATCCAGCGCAGCTGGATCTTCAGCAGCGTGGACTCGATGCTGTCGACCTCTGCCATCTCGAGTACCTCGACGTTAGGGGTGTGAGCGCTCCAATGGATGTTGAGGATGGAGCGGAGACAACGCTGGTGGAAGCGTTCTAGGAGCCGTAGGTGGTGCCGGTAGAGGACCCATGATTCGGAGCCGAACAGGAGTGTGGGTATGACAACGGCTCTGTATACGCTTATCTTTGTGAGGTTTTTCAGTTGGTTGTTTTTCCAGACTCTTTTGTGTAGTCTTCCAAAGGCGCTATTTGCCTTGGCGAGTCTGTTGTCTATCTCATTGTCGATCCTTGCATCTGATGAAATGGTGCAGCCGAGATAGGTAAACTGGTTGACCGTTTTGAGTTTTGTGTGCCCGATGGAGATGTGGGGGGGCTGGTAGTCATGGTGGGGAGCTGGCTGATGGAGGACCTCAGTTTTCTTCAGGCTGACTTCCAGGCCAAACATTTTGGCAGTTTCCGCAAAGCAGGACGTCAAGCGCTGAAGAGCTGGCTCTGAATGGGCAACTAAAGCGGCATCATCTGCAAAGAGTAGTTCACGGACAAGTTTCTCTTGTGTCTTGGTGTGAGCTTGCAGGCGCCTCAGATTGAAGAGACTGCCATCCGTGTGGTACCGGATGTAAACAGCGTCTTCATTGTTGGGGTCTTTCATGGCTTGGTTCAGCATCATGCTGAAGAAGATTGAAAAGAGGGTTGGTGCGAGAACACAGCCTTGCTTCACGCCATTGTTAATGGAGAAGGGTTCAGAGAGCTCATTGCTGTATCTGACCCGACCTTGTTGGTTTTCGTGCAGTTGGATACACTGGGATATAGACAAATATATGTGCGGAACAGAGGTATTCAAAAGTGTGAAGTGATGCACTTTGAATGGTCAAACCTGAAGGCAGAGTATGTGCTTAATAGCAGAATTTTAAATTTTAACATACAGCACGGTAACAGGCCATTTCGCCCCATGAGTCTGTGCTGCCCAATTAACCTACACCCCCCAGTACATTTTAAATGGTGGGAGGAAACCGGAGGTCCCAGGCAAAAACCACACAGGGAGAACGTACAGGGCCCTTAGAGACAGCGCAGGATTGAAACCCCGGTCCCGATTGCTGGCGCTGTAAAAGCTCTATGCTAAGTACTACGTCAACCATGCCGCCCTGATTCTTAACTGTGGAGGAATGAGGACATCTTGGGTCCATAGATTCCTCAAGGTTGCTGTGGAAGTTCATAGGGTGGTTAAGAAGGTGTGTCCATCAATAGTCATGGGATTGAGTTCAAGAGCAGTGAGGTAATGTTGTGGCTCTACAAAACTCTGCTTAGACCACACAGTATTGCATTCAGATCTGGTCGCCTCATTACAAGAGGGATATTGCTGCTTTGGCAAGGGTGCTGAGAATTGCTAGGATAGTGCCTGGATTGAAGAATGTGTCTTGTGAAACGTGGATTACTGAACAAGGATTTTTTTCTCTCTTTGGATTGACGAAGGATGGGAGATCACATCGAGCTATATAGTACAAGATTGAAGAGTTTAGATAAGGTTGACAGCCAGCACCATTTTTCCTGGGGTGACAATAACAGAGAAGATCTGTTTATGGGCTGAAGGGCCTGTAGTGTGCTGCGATGTTGCGTCTTTTATGTTTTGCAAAATTGGCTGTGAAATGATTGCCTATTTCTCCAATCTGAGTGAATTCCACAAATGTTATTTAATTTGAAAACGACCAGCTTAATTTTGATTGCAAATATTGACATTTAAATGGGATGAAAAGTGGCAAACATCGGGTGTGTTTTCTAACACGGATTCTTCTTCTCCTTTGGCTTGGCTTCGCGGACGAAGATTTATGGAGGGGGTAAAAAGTCCACGTCAGCTGCAGGCTCGTTTGTGGCTGACCAGTCCGATGCGGGACAGGCAGACACGATTGCAGCGGTTGCAAGGGAAAATTGGTTGGTTGGGGTTGGGTGTTGGGTTTTTCCTCCTTTGCCTTTTGTCAGTGAGGTGGGCTCTGCGGTCTTCTTCAAAGGAGGCTGCTGCCCGCCAAACTGTGAGGCGCCAAGATGCACGGTTTGAGGCGTTATCAGCCCACTGGCGGTGGTCAATGTGGCAGGCACCAAGAGATTTCTTTAGGCAGTCCTTGTACCTTTTCTTTGGTGCACCTCTGTCACGGTGGCCAGTGGAGAGCTCGCCATATAATACGATCTTGGGAAGGCGATGGTCCTCCATTCTGGAGACGTGACCCATCCAGCGCAGCTGGATCTTCAGCAGCGTGGACTCGATGCTGTCGACCTCTGCCATCTCGAGTACCTCGACGTTAGGGGTGTGAGCGCTCCAATGGATGTTGAGGATGGAGCGGAGACAACGCTGGTGGAAGCGTTCTAGGAGCCGTAGGTGGTGCCGGTAGAGGACCCATGATTCGGAGCCGAACAGGAGTGTGGGTATGACAACGGCTCTGTATACGCTTATCTTTGTGAGGTTTTTCAGTTGGTTGTTTTTCCAGACTCTTTTGTGTAGTCTTCCAAAGGCGCTACTTGCCTTGGCGAGTCTGTTGTCTATCTCATTGTCGATCCTTGCATCTGATGAAATGGTGCAGCCGAGATAGGTAAACTGGTTGACCGTTTTGAGTTTTGTGTGCCCGATGGAGATGTGGGGGGGCTGGTAGTCATGGTGGGGAGCTGGCTGATGGAGGACCTCAGTTTTCTTCAGGCTGACTTCCAGGCCAAACATTTTGGCAGTTTCCGCAAAGCAGGACGTCAAGCGCTGAAGAGCTGGCTCTGAATGGGCAACTAAAGCGGCATCATCTGCAAAGAGTAGTTCACGGACAAGTTTCTCTTGTGTCTTGGTGTGAGCTTGCAGGCGCCTCAGATTGAAGAGACTGCCATCCGTGCGGTACCGGATGTAAACAGCGTCTTCATTGTTGGGGTCTTTCATGGCTTGGTTCAGCATCATGCTGAAGAAGATTGAAAAGAGGGTTGGTGCGAGAACACAGCCTTGCTTCACGCCATTGTTAATGGAGAAGGGTTCAGAGAGCTCATTGCTGTATCTGACCCGACCTTGTTGGTTTTCGTGCAGTTGGATAATCATGTTGAGGAACTTTGGGGGACATCCGATGCGCTCTAGTATTTGCCAAAGCCCTTTCCTGCTCACGGTGTCGAAGGCTTTGGTGAGGTCAACAAAGGTGATGTAGAGTCCTTTGTTTTGTTCTCTGCACTTTTCTTGGAGCTGTCTGAGGGCAAAGACCATGTCAGTGGTTCCTCTGTTTGCGCGAAAGCCGCACTGTGATTCTGGGAGAATATTCTCGGCGACACTAGGTATTATTCTATTTAGTAGAATCCTAGCGAAGATTTTGCCTGCAATGGAGAGCAACGTGATTCCCCTGTAGTTTGAGCAGTCTGATTTCTCGCCTTTGTTTTTGTACAGGGTGATGATGGTGGCATCACGAAGATCCTGAGGCAGTTTACCTTGGTCCCAACAAAGCTTGAAAAACTCATGCAGTTTGGCATGCAGAGTTTTGCCGCCAGCCTTCCAGACTTCTGGGGGGATTCCATCCATACCTGCTGCTTTGCCACTTTTCAGTTGTTCGATTGCCTTATATGTCTCATCCAGGGTGGGAACCTCATCCAGCTCTAGCCTTAGGGGCTGTTGAGGGAGCTGGAGCAGGGCGGAATCTTGGACTGAGCGGTTGGTACTGAAAAGAGATTGGAAGTGTTCTGACCATCGGTTGAGGATGGAGATCTTGTCGCTGAGGAGGACTTTGCCGTCTGAGCTGCGCAGCGGGCTTTGGACTTGGGGTGAGGGGCCGTACACAGCCTTTAGAGCCTCGTAGAAACCCCTGAAGTCGCCAATGTCCGCGCTGAGCTGTGTTCGTTTGGCGAGGCTAGTCCACCACTCATTTTGGATCTCCCGGAGTTTGCGCTGAAGATGGCTGCATGCGCGACGGAAGGCTTGTTTTTTTCTCTGGACAGGACGGCTTTGTAAGGTGAGCCTGGTGGGCAGCTCGCTTCTTTGCCAGCAGCTCCTGGATTTCCTGGATATCATCCATTTAACAACACATCAGGACATCAATGGAGAATTGGTCTATGCTAGTTAATAAACCAATGAAAGATATAGATTCATTTAGCCTTTTCACAGGACAGAGGCTTGTGTGGCGTGAACCAGGAATGGGTGCTCCTGCAAGGACCTGATAACTTTTAACCAACTGCTCTCATTAGGAGTTTGATTCTTTGGATATGCACCCAATAACAGCCATCCACTTGGTGTTGTGAAAGTGAGCTCTTCAGTGGAGAGGGTGATGAGAAGGTTGTGGTTCTTTGTCCCATTGTTAATTGTGTTTAGACAGAAGTGTGGAGTGGGCCAATCATCTCCTGAACTCCCCACCAGCTCAGTGGTTGATCTTCAATCCCTGCTAGTCTCTCCATCTAAACCAAAAGACAAGGTACAGAAATGTGGTGGTTCCAGACGTGCAACACCCAGTCGTCTGTTCACTACTTTGCCGGATCACTCCACTCCAAAGCTCACCATGGCCCAGGTCCAGTTGTGGACCACAGGTAAATTACCACGGTGAGGTGGGAAGTGACAGCAAGGCACCTGATTTGAGGAGCTTTGGTGAAATGGCATCAGAGGGAAAAGGTGCCGATGGTCAGAGTCTTGCCTCGTAGCGTGGAAGCTGGTCACAGTGGTGCAGGTCTCTCTAATCCAGGGATGTCTCTGCAGTATGTCGCTGAGGTAGAGTTGAAGGGCCCACCTTGTGCAACCTTCTTGTCACCAGATCTGAAATGGGGATGTTTGCTAGTTGCAGTGGTGACACCTCAGCCAATAAAGCAGCCCCTACCTCACAAACTGCGAGAGGCAACTATATCCCCTAGTTTATGGGCATCATTAATTGGGGTCAAGAGGTCTTGCTGCAACTCTGCAAATTTCTGGTGAGACCACACTTAAACTATTGTGTTCTATTCTGGTCACCTCATTATAGAAAGGATGTTGACGCTATTGAGAGGAGATTTATCTCTGGATTGGAAAATAAATCTTATATGGCAAGTTTAGCAGAACAGGGATTTTTCTCTTTGGAACGTAGAAGGATGAAAGGTGCCTTAATAGAGGTCTACAAGATTCTGAGAGGCATAGATAAGGTGAACAGCCAGCATCTTTTTCCCAGAGCAGGATTAGCAAATACTAAAGGACATCTGTATAAAGTGAAGGAAGGAAAGTTTAAGGGAGACATCAGGGGTGTTTTTTTTTTACACAGAGAGTTGTGGGGGCCTGGAATGCATTGTGAGGGATGCTGTTGGAGGCTGAAACATTGGGGCATTCATGAGCCTCTTAGACAGGCACATAGATGAAAGAAAAACAGAGGGTTACGAGGAAGGAAGGGTTTAGTACATTGTTTTGGTAGAATATGTACAGTAGGTCAGCACAACATGTGGGCTGAAGGGCCTCTACTGAACTGTTCTATGTTTAATTTGGGGGGGGGGGGATGGGGGTTCTTGTCCAGTTCCATGGCTCATCAGCCTGCCTGTGCTTTTTCCGCAGTTGGAGCGTGAGATCCAGAGGATTTCTGAAGCCTATGACAACCTAATGAAGGCCTCGTCCAAACGTGAGGCACTGGAGAAGACCATGAGGAACAAGATGGAGGGAGAGATTCGACGGCTTCATGACTTCAACCGTGACCTCAGAGGTAAGGTTGCGTATCCTGATCAGACAGCGGTTGCGACCCATAATTACAGGCTCATGGAGCCATTCCGGGTGGAAACAGGCCCTTTGGTCCAATTTGCCCATGCTGACCAAAATGTCCCACCTGCCCTGTGTTTGGCCCATAGCCCTCTAAATTTATCCTATCCATGTGACTGTTCAATCTTAAACGTTGCAATAGTACCTGCCCCAACCACTGCCTCCGGCAACTCATTCCCACACACCCCCACCACCCTCTGTGTAAAAGTACAGTTACTCCTCAGATTACTGTTAAATGCCTCCCCCTCATCTTGACCAATATCCTCTGATTACTGATTTCCCCCCACCCCCCACTCTGGGCAAAAGACTCTCTGCATTCACAGGATCTATTCCTCTTTGTGATGTTGTAAACTTCCATGCGATCACCCTTCATCTTCCTGCACTCCAAGGAATAAAACCCTAACCTGCAGATGTTTTCTGTTATCAAACAAAACCATCCACTAGGATAAAGATTGGAACAAATGGCAATCAAATTATTTAAATAGTGGTAAGAATTATTCACACTTAACATACATTAATGTCATCAAGAAATGACTCCACAAGGAGTTGATTTCCCTTGCGTTAATTTAATTTGTACTTGTTTGTGAAGAGGTGTGCCTGCAGCAAGTAAGGGTTGTCTGTATGTTGTGCTAATAATGTACATGACAATAAACTCTCACCATCATTGTCAATGGGGAAGGAATCTTTGACAACAATGATAATTTATCAGAAAGAATGCAGGTTCAAAGAAAATAATTTGAGCATTAATCTGACAAAAATCTAGCAAACAGGAGGTATCTCAATTAAAGGAGACCAATGTAGTGTGCAGGGAATTTGCTGATCGCCCTTCCATACTCAATGCAGTTCATTCCTTGTGCTTCCACTGTAGAGAAACTGGGCTCTGCCAACAAACTGTTGACCACTAAGGAATGTGAGGTCTCCGAAGACAGACAAAGCGTTCTCAGCAAGCTGATCACTCAAAGTAAGACTGTCTCCCTTCCCCTCATTGTCTTTGTACGTCTAACCTTTGCTACTGGTTGTAAACTTTGGCCCAGTAAGGAGCATGTAATTTGGTTATGAAGGTTGCACGCAACAGTTGAGGTTGACTAACTAATAGTTTGTGTGAAGGAGCAGATCAGGCCAACTCGTGTTCATTCACAGGAGTTATGGAAAGCCATTCTACCGCAAACTCTCTGCAAAAGGCAAACAGAATACATCAGATCTTTTCTGTCGACTTTTCAGTTTGATTTGAGGTCATCGGAAGATGACCTTGGTGAGGGAGTAGTTTGGATTCTCTCAGAACTTTGGAGCCCAGGTGCTGGTCTACCATACACCTCTTGCTCTTCATTTTCCCACCTGTCTTGTCCTTGGGGACACTGGCACTTTGGCTCATCTAGTCCATGCAGACTTATTTTTCTGCTGAGTCCCATAGCCCTCCGGCCGGACCGTAGCCCTCCGGCCGGACCGTAGCCCTCCGGCCGGACCGTAGCCCTCCGGCCGGACCGTAGCCCTCCGGCCGGACCGTAGCCCTCCGGCCGGACCATAGCCCTCCGGCCGGACCGTAGCCCTCCGGCCGGACCGTAGCCCTCCATTACCTCTCCCATCCATGAAACTTATCTTAAATGTCAAAATTTAACCCATATCCTGCCCAGCCAGCTCATTTCACACTCTCACCACTCTGTAAAGAAGTTTCCCCCAATGTTCCTTTAAAACATTTACTTTCACCTTTAACCCATGTCCTTTAGTTCTTGTCTGACCCAACCTTAGTGGAAAGGCTTGCATTTACATTATCCATACACCTCACAATTTGTATACCTCTATCAAATCTCCCCTCATTCTCCAACAGTTGAAGGAATCTAGTTCTGACCTGTGGATTGAAAACTTGCCTCTCGTCGCCACAGGAGTGTGAGAGGAAAGCCAATCCATTGGCTTATAGAGTCAGAGTTGTACCGTACAGAAACAGACCCTTCAGCCCAACTTGCCCGTGTTGACCAGAATGTCCCACTTACATTCATCCCACCTGTCTGCATTTGGCCCATGTCTCTCTAAACCAGTGGTTCTCAACCTTTTTCTTTCCACTCACATACCACTCTAAGTAATCCCTATGCTATCGGTGCTCTGTGATTAGTAAGGGATTGCTTAAGGTGGCATGCGAGTGGGAGGGGAAGGTTGAGAACCACTGCTCTAGAACTCAATTGTTACTGAAATATTTTGCTTGTGAAAAATTGTCATTGGCCCATTTCCTTTGGAGTAATGAAACCATGCACATGACGAGCCAATAACTTCAACACAGTGTCTGCAGATTTTTGTGTTTTTACTGCATTAAAATGGCTTGGGCAGGCACATGGATTAAGAAAAGTAGAGGGTTATAGGTGTGAGAGGAGGAGTAGGAGGATTAGATTGTTGCGAGTACTCTTTATATAGGTCAGCACAACATTGTGGGCTGAAGGGCCTGTACTGAGTTGTGATGTTCTATTTGGTTGAATTGCATTGTTCAAGGAACAGAGAAAAGCTGAGGGGGGTGGGCTGGTTCATCACATCCTGGCTGATGCATAATAGCAGAGTAAATTCCTTGCATTCCTCAGGTGACTGGGCGCCTCTCTCTGCTGATTCTCCAGAACCAATCATCTGCTCTTAGTTCAGGGGCAGGCAGAGTTAGTGCTGAGCCTTAGCACAATGCTTTCACGTGGCATAACTCCAGCAGGAGTGAGTGTTTGTTCTTGCCATTGCTGAGGTGTCCTTAAACTGTCAGTGGGGTAGTGGACAGTTTTGACTGTCTGCAGGGGGAGCGTCCCTCCTTCTCACCAGCACCATCCCATCACCCCACCCCCACACTCCTATTGTTACGTCATTCCCCAGGACTTTTTCCCCTCCTCTGTCACTCCATGGGACTGTTTACCACCACCACCCCCTGTTTCTCTCCAGGACTCCCTGAGGACCACCACCACCCCCTGTTTCTCTCCAGGACTCCCTGAGGACCACCACCACCCCCCCCCCCCCCCCCCCCCCACCACTCCATTCTCTGGATATGAATGACTTCACCAGATTGCTGTTGAATGCCACATGTCAGGGCCATATTAGATTTGAGGTGTCAGATTTTCTGTTCAGTCTTTTCTGGGTGAGAATCAATCAATGCAGCAGGCCAGTTACACATCGCGCATGACCGATCTGACGAGGAATGTTGAACAAATCTGCTCAAGTCCCACAACCCCACCACTCTCAAGACAATTTAAACTGAAATAAAAGTGCTGTATGGCTTTCAGGGGAGTGATTTGCAGCACAGTCTTCACCCTCACCCTCAGTGAATGCAGCCTGCTGGTCTGGCCCTCTCCAACCCATTCATTGCAAGGCCTGTTGTCTGTGGCAGGAGGCAGACGCAGATGGAGAGAGCTGCGGCTGGCTGCCTCACTGTGAAATGCTGCCTGGGAGCCACCGTTCCCTCTAAACTGTGCACACAAAGGAACTTAATCTGCGCACAAAATGTCAGTGACTTAAAATAATGTAGAATAAAATCTTAACTAAAAACGTTACTTTGTAGAATGCAATCAAACTTGTATTAAAACGTGCCAATACAGTTTTATTCGGCTGTGCCAAAATGATCTTGAAACAGTTTCAAGTTTACATTTGCACAAGCATTCAGTGCGCACATCCTTTTGTCATAGGGAAAAAAAAATGCACAACGTTTAAAAAAAATTTGCGCACACTGACCACTAAAAATTAGAGGTTGGTGAGGTTTCATCGTTGAAAGCGCTGTTGGGCTTTGAGAGACATTCAGAGGGCACCACAGTGGGTAGGGATGCAGCCTCCCAGCATGAGAGGCCAATGTTCAATCCTCACCTCATGCCCCGTCTGTGTTGAGTTTGGGCATTCTGCCTCTGGCCACATGGCTTCCCTCCCCACCAGTTTCCTCCAACGTCCCCCAAAGACCTATGGTTTGGGAGGTGAACTGGCACAGTGAATTGCCACCCCAGTTTGTGGGTGGGGGTAGAATCTGGGGTAGGCAATGGGCGAAGTTCTAGGGAAGCTTAGTGGGGAGTGTGATTGCCCTGTGCTAGCAGAGACTCGCTGGGCTGAATGGTCTCTTGTACAATAAGCATATTCGATGTGCTTGTCATTTTGAGCTCAGATGAGGAGCATTTTGTCTGGAAATGTGAGGCATGGGATGAGAGTTTGCAGCAAGACCACTCTGCCACTTTCTCCAGACTTTGAGAAGTGATGTCATGGATGGAATGTTCCTTCCTGCACCCTGCCTGCCAGGGACCAGTTGAAGGGGTCAATGCCTTTGTGAACTACCCACGTCTCAATGCAACTTCAGGATCGTGTCCCATGCAGGTTCCTGTTTCCCTCCCTTTCCCCCTGTCGTCAGCCCCTCGGAGCCTACCAGAGATACTATCATCAGACACACTCTGTCACTGTGTGATTCACAGATAAGTGATTGCATTAACCCCACTCCAAGCATACACCTCTCTCACTGCCAGGGCACTGTCAGCTAAGGAGTGAACCAACAGAGCTGTCTCTATCACTACGTGTGAATGTGCATGTGATTCCACTTGGGCATCAGGGAGTCTTGCCAAGTTGTACGTCGAGTCATACAGGTCATTAAACTAACTTACCCTCACTGACTAAAATGTCCTACCCCTACCAGTCCCACCTACCTGTATTTGGCCCATTATCCTCTGGATCCATCCAACTCCTTTAATGTTTCAATAGTACCCACCTCAACCACTTCCTCCAGCAGCCCATTCCATATATCCATCACCCTCTGTAAAAACATTATCCTTCAGGTTCCTGTTTATATCTCTTCCCCTTTCACCACCCCTCTTCCCACCACCCCCCACCTCAAACCTCAGGTTACCAATTCTCCAACTCTGGGCAAAGGACTGGATTCACCCAACCTGTTCCTCATGATGAGATCACCCCTCAACCTCCTGTGCTCCAAGGAATAAACCCCCCCAGCCTAATCAACCTTTAGCTCGGGTCCCTGAGTCCTAGCAACATTCTCGTAAATCTTCCCTGCATCCTCTCCAGCTCGATGACTTCTTTCCTAGATCACAGTGACCAAAAGTGTACGCAATCCTCACCAACATCTTGAACAGCTGCAATATGACCTCCCAACTTCTGTACTCAATGCTGTGACTTCAGGCCAATGTACAGATAAGAAACAGGTCCTTCAGCCTATCATGTCCATACTGGTCTTATAACCCATCTACTCTTCCCATTTGACTGCATTAACATTTTTATGCCCTGCCTATTCAAGTGTCCCGTTGAAATGTTTCTTGAATGTAGTGATTGTATCTGACTCCAGCAACTCTTCTGACCACAATTCCAGACACCCACCACTCTGCATAAGGAAATCTACCCCTTCTGTAATCTCCCTCACTTCATACCCCATGCCCTGGTAGTTTTGAGGTTAGTGCCTGACAGATGGGGCTGGTAACATTGAGAGCCAAGACAGCATGCTCCAATTGTTATGCTATAGATTCAGCGTTGGCCAGGGGTCTGGTAGTATACGACTGTGTGAGCAGTCCCTGTAAAGAGCCAGGTAATCAGATGTCCACCATAACTGGGGTAAATGAGGAATAGGTGTCGGTCAAACTGCTGAATGATATGGGTCACTTGGTGAGAAGGCTTACTACTGCCTCGCTCTCATTTAAATTTAATTTAAAAATACAGTACTAGATAACAGGCCCTGCCCAAATTCACCTATGAGACCAATTAACCCTCTCACACCCATACATCTTTGGAACCTGGTGGGGGGGGTGGGTAACTGGAGTTCCCGGAGGAAGCTCACATGGAGAATCTGGAGATGGCTCCAGATTCAAACCTGGATCACTGCGCTGCAATAGTATTGCACTAAGGATGCCACCACAATGGGGAACAGCTACATGGGAGGCTGGTCCTGGTCACAAATCTGCTCACTAATAGTTCAATGTTGAACCCCTGCATAGGATTTCTCAAAAAAACACACAACCTCTTTGCTCATTGCATTCCCAACCCTCTTTTCTTTGCAACTATCTATTCTGCTGTTATTTCTTCAGTACATTATCTCACCCACAGGCATTCATGGGTTAACCAGGGTTTGTTCTGGATGGTTAGTGGTGTGGTATGCATTTGATTAAGTACGTAGGTTGAAGGAATGCGCACTGCAGTTTGTCCCATGATTCCATCAACAGCAGAGCTTCCCCTCCCCTCCCCCACCCTCTGCCTCAAGCACATTCTTTGTCCCATGCAGAACTTTATAGCAGGAAGTTAGGAGCCCACCAAGGTCAATCCGTCCTTCCCTTGAGAGAAGGCGAGAAGAAGGCGGAGCAGATCGTGGAATGCAGTCAGCTTTTGATAGAACATTGAGGTGAAACAAAAGATTTTGCATGCTTCTGCACAATTGTTTGCAAATTGGCAGTGGTGCTCTTTCTCAAGCGAGTTGCCTCTGTCTGCGGCCTCGTGTCCATTGTTGCAGCATAGCCCAATGCGATTGCCTCTTTATTGCTCAGGGGAATGCAATCTTGAGGAGCCATGGTCCTCTGATCTGCGACTGCCCTCTATGAGGTCTCAGCGAGGGACAACACTTCCAGCGAGGCTGAATATAGGATGGCAGGGTTGGTGCCGCGGTTAGCGCAATGTTTTTACTGCGCCAGTGATCGGATCAGACCTGGGTTTGAATCCCGCGCTGTCTGTAAGGAGTTTGTACGATCTCCCCATGTCTGTGTGGGTTTTCTCCTGGGCCTCCGGTTTCCTGCCATTGTTCAAAACGTACTGGGGAGTGTAGGTTAATGGGGTTTAAATGGCCTGTTACCGTGCTGAATGTCTAAATCAAAAAAAAAAAGAACAATACAGTCCCTTCAACCCATGATGTTGTGCTGACCTACATAAACCTACTCTGCAGCAAACTAATTCTTCCCTACCTTGCACCCATGACCCTCTATTTTTCTTACAACATGTACCCATTTGAGTCTTTTGAACATCCCTATTGTATGCCGACGTATGGCTCTGATTCTGGCTTGTCAGAGAGTGCTTTATTCTTCAAAGCTACTCTCTCAGTGAGGAGTAGTCGTTGACCTTCTCCTAACTATAAAACAACAACAAAAACTCTTGCTTTGAATGCTGGGTAAATCCAAAGGGGTTTCGTAGGATTGTTGGCATTCTGAGACGATAAAGGTATTGGTGAAGTTGTTAGATGGTTAGAGATGTGGATTCCAGCAGTGACTTGATAAAGGGGCAGAGGTACGAAGGTTCATGCAGAGATCATCAGGCCCCACGGTTGGTAGAATGGACCAGCAACAGCATGAGAACATCCTGACTTGGACATCGCAGCACAACTGTCTTAAGAGGTGGAGCCACCCTTACAAAACACTAAGTGGGTCAGGTCAAGTGAAGCAGGTGTGATGCTTTGCAGAGATATTGCCTGGATTGGAGTCCATGTCTTTTTCGGCAAAGTTGACAGAGCCAGGACTTTTCTCTTTAGCGTGACTTAGCATGAAAGGTGACTTGATAGATTATCAGGGCTTTGATTGGGTGGACACCTTTTTCCCGGGATGGCAATATCAAGTATAAAGGACATCTGTTTAAGGTGAGTGGAGGAAAGTTGAAGGGAGACGGCAGAGGCAAGGTTTTACAGAGTGGTGGGTGGCTGGAATGCAGTGGTGGAGACTGGTACAATAGGAACATTTAAAAGACTTGGGTGCATGGGTGTACTCTTGCATCCCAAAAACGTGTTTTTCATTTTAAACTGCACAGCACAGTAGAAAGCCATTCTGGCCCATGAAATCTGTGTCACCTAATTATACCCAATTAACCTCCCAACCTCAAAGTATTTGGAACATGGAAGGAAACCGGAGCACCTGGAGAAAACCTATGTTGAAATGGGGGGAACGAACAAACTTCTCAGACCTGGATCGCTGCAATGGTGTTGCGCTGAATGTTGGCAGATTCATTGCCCACTGCACATTGGTCCTCGTGTAGATCAGTGTCCGGATTGAAATGAGGGGAGAATCAAATGGGCTGAGTGAGGGATTAGGGGTCGATGGTGATTGACATTCGGGGTCGATTTAGTGAACTGTAGGATTGAGCTTGGAGTTGGACCTTGCTGAGTTCCTGCAACCATATGGCATCGTTGACTGTGAAAGGTTTGCCAGGTTGTAACACACTGATGCAGACCACCGATCAAAAGATGTAAGATGTACTCCCAATGACATTCTGGACTTGCATAGAATGATCGTTGTACAGCAGGGAAAAAGGCCCAACTTGCCCATGCTTACCAAAACTGCTCCATCCACATTGGGCCCAGTTGCCTGTTTTTCCCTCTGAACCTGGCCTACCCACATATCCATCCAAATGTTTCTTTGATGGAATGTGCTCTGTTATGTTCTGCAGCCAGGGAACAGCAGCAGGAGAAGGAGCAGCTTCAGAGAGAGCTCACCCTATCGAACAACAGGAACGAAGACCAGCAGAGGCGCATACAACTCCTGGACCAGGCACTCCACAGCACCCAGTCCAAAGTGGTGCGGCTGGAAGATGAGGTAGAGTAGTTTCCGGTCGATAGCTATGTCCAAGGTTGACATGGGGTGGTCAGAGTTCTGATGCCCTTCTCTCTCCCCCTCTTTCTCACCCCCTTCAGCTGCGGAAGAAGCGAGCTTACGTGGAGAGGGTGGAGAGGCTGCAGCATGCCTTGACCCAGCTGCAAGCTGCCTGTGAGAAACGGGAACAGTTGGAACTGCGGCTGAGGAACCGGCTGGAGCAGGAGCTGAAGAGTCTGCGCACACAACAGGTGAGGGGGCTAACCAGAATGTTCCATTGCCCACCCCTCCTTGGGGAGGGGGGAGGGATAAATGAGCAGGGAAGGGAGAAGAGGGAGCTTTGAGAGGTGGAGTAAAGAGGGGCACAAGGCAAGGGGAGAGGAGGGAGGGCTGAGGGTGGGCAGTGAGGGAGGAGGGAGCTGTATCGGTGGAGGTATTGACGCCAGCCTTTTCCCCAGCGACAGGCGAGTGTGCGGAGTGGGGACGTCCCAGAGGACGGGGGACTGGCACTGAGCGAGCTGCTGCGTGAGAAGGAGGAGCGGATCCTGGCGCTGGAGGCTGATATGACCAAATGGGAGCAGAAGTTCCTGGAGGAATGCACCATGCGCCAGTTCGCTATGGACGCCGCAGCAACAGCTGCCACCCAGAGGTAGGTTCGGACTTCCAGCCCCACCCACACCGTTAGGGTGCCTGTGGGTGAGATAATGTCTGTACCCCCCATCCCCACCCCCACCCAGAGGTAGGGGAGGAGAGAAAGAGGTTGGGGAAGAGCACGGATGACAGGTAATATCTATGACCTCATCCCCTCCTTCTCTCCAACTCTTTTGATTTAGGCACCTGCCTATTTCTATCTGACGAAACCCCCAGACCCAAAACATTGTTCACCCTTTACTTCCAATGGGTGCTACAAGACTGGCTGAGGTTCTCCTACACGTTAGTGTATTGCAACTGAGCTACTAGCCCAGGGACCGTGCTGATTCCACACAGACCAAGCCTGAGGTCAGGATGGAACCCAGGTCCCTGGTGCTGCGAGGTGGCAGATCATGGGTCGGCACTGGTTTCTGATCACTGCGGACACTTCCAGCGATGGCTCACTCTCTCCCTCACTCTGAGACAAATGACACTTTCTTTATCCCTGCAGAGACACTACAATCATCAACCATTCCCCCCACCACTCCCCCAACAGCAGCTTCAACGGGGGCTCTCTGGAGAAGCGCCTTTACTGCGAGAATGGAGAGGTGATTGTGGCCCAGCATCGGCACCAGGAGATGGAGAACAGGTACTGAGCTTCACCCACGTGGTGGGGGTGCGGGGAGTGCGGGTGGGGAATTGGGGCAGTGAGGGGGTTGGGGGAGCCTTGGCTGGGGCTGTAGGAGTGAGGATGGTGATGTAAGGTTTGGGACTAGTGGCACAAGGTGGGAGTGATGGTGGGGACAGAGACCCAAATCAATATCTTTGTCCACAGCTCCATCATGCTGTTCACTCCAGTCCATCTGTACGCTCTCTGAAGGTGCTGCCTTTAACCAGTCCAACATCTCCACTGCAGTCCTGTTCCATAGGCTGAACAAGACCCTTGTCATCTGAACTGCCCCCCAACCTCAGTGTGATGCCATGTCCTGTCTGACTCCACCTCTCTTCAGTCTGAGATTCCCCTTCACTGTGACCCTGACCCTCTCGGTCTGAGCCAAGCCAATCAATGCCTTTCTCGGGATGCCAAGCACTGGGTTAGCTCCTGTGAGAGGGGGACGTGAGGGCTGAGGAGTGAAGCCCATAGGGTGAAAAAGATGTGTCAGTGCAAGCCGCAGGCCAGCCCGGAGAGTTGGGAGTAATCCTGGGTCATTTTGCTTTCAGGATTAAGGCCCTGCACGCACAGATCCTAGAGAAGGATGCCATCATTAAGGTCCTCCAACAGCGCTCCAGACGGGACCAGGCCAGAGTGGAGCAGCCGGCACTGCGACCAGCTCGTTCTGTCCCTTCCATCGCTCTGTCTGTGGGGGCATCTCCGGCTGGTGACAAAGCCACCAGAAGCAGCTTAGGTATGGCACCTCTTGGTACCTATGGTGTTCCCCATGACTTAGTGAGCTACACTCCTACCCTGCATGGGTGGTTGTGGGTTCAAACAGCACTCCAGGGATATGGAAACTCATGCCAAAATAACTGCCTTGGTGCACAAACCAGCTTCAGGCAGGAGAACAGAACAGAAGGGTAAGAATTTAAAGAAGAAAGTCTTCAGATGCTGGGGTTGAGTGCAGTACACAAAAATGCTGGAGAAACTCAGCATCCATTAGAAGTAAAGGATAATCAATGTTTTGGGCCTGAGCTCTAAGGAACCTGGAAAAACAAGCAGGCGTCTGAATAAAAAGATCAGAGGGGAAGGAGAGGTGGGAGAAGCACAGGGTAACAGATGGCTTAACCAGAGGACATCATGGAGTGATTTAATAGGAACCTGAGGGGTAACATTTTTTTACATAATGGAATGGGCTGCTGGAGTAGGTGGTTGCAATGTCATTGCAATGTTTAAGAAACATTCAGACATACAAGGATAGGATGGGTTTGGAGGGATAGGGGCCAAATGCTTGCAGGTGGGACATTTTGGTTAGTGTGGGCATGCTAGGCCCACAACCCATCTGACTCTGCAAAAGGTTCACAAGGATGTTGCTGGGACAGGAGGGCTTGAGTTAAATAGGAGCATCGATGGGCTGGGAGTTTTTCCCCTGGGGTGCAGAAGGTTTAGGGTTGCCCTTGCAGAGTTGTAGAAAATCTTGAGGAGCAGAGATGAGGTAAACAGGTGTGGTCATTTTTCAAGAGTATGACTGCAAAACCAGAGGGCATAGGTTTAAGGTGATAGGAAACATTTTTAAAAATATTTTTTAATTAGTTTGATTTTAAAGCAGAAAAAAAAGTACAAAAAATAGTGGGGTGTTAAGTGTAAATAACAGATACAGTCATTAAAAAAGGTTCAGAAATTATAAGGACCATATCCACAGTTTATAAGCAATATTAAAATTTTATCCCAATTAAAGAAATCCAAACCCAATCTCTACTTTATCCATATTATATAATAAGCAGAAAAAACAAAAAGGACAAGAATATTAAAGATAAGAAAATGACTCGTAAATGGCCCCCACAGCATTTGAAATCTTGTACTCGAACACGATTTAATATCTCTCAGCCGCTGAGCATGAGTGGACAGGGCAGCGTCCTGCCACCTAAGAAAAGGTGCTTGCCAAGGAAAGATGAGGGAACCCAAGAGGCACCTTTTTCCACACAGAAGGTGGCTGGTGTGTGGAATAAGGTGTTCAGGGCAAGTGGTAGAGGCAGAGATTGCAGATATAAAAGATATTGAGACAGGTCCATGGATGTGAAAGGTTGAGAGGATATGGACCAAATGTAGACAGGTGGGTAAGAGGTTAAAGAAGAAAGTCTTCAGATGCTGGGGTTGAGTGCAGTACACAAAAGTACTGGAGAAACTCAGCAGGTCACATAGCATCCATTGGAAGGTGAAGAAGACAACTTGGGCGGCAAGGGGCCGAAGGGCCCATTTCCATGCTTGTAACATGCTATGACTCGAGGTTATCAGACAACCTTGCCTGTCATTTTGGCAAATGTTTTGCAATCCCTTATTGTCATGACCTTAAATTTGTCTCCTGTGAATATTGACTACACTTTATCACTCCCCAAGTCCTAGGACATCATAAACCAGAGGAGGGATAATAAGTCAACTGAATTTAATTGTGGATTGAATTGATTGCCAGGTGTATGGTATACTGTAATAAGCTTCATTTTGCATGCCATGCAGCCAAGTCAACTCGTGGTGCAACAACCACAGTGCAGGGAGTCATGCTGCCATAAGCGAGGTGTGCAAGGGCATCATCTCTTACCACCAATAAGAGGTCGATGGAAAAATTCTGATAAAAGCAGGAACAAAACTGTCCTTGAGTTTGGAAGTTTGTGCTTTTGAGTTGGTGTACCTTCTCCCTGCTGGGAGTGGGTGACCAGGGTGGGGTGGGTCCTTCAACACACTGGCAGGTGGAGGTGCAGAGCTGTGCTCACGAGGATTACCATTCCTTGTATGACAAGGGGAAGGGCCACACTGACTCCAAGCGTCACGGTGAGCCGGATATCAAGTCGGGCCACTGTGTAGAAAAGTTCTGGAAGTTCGGGGAATTGACCATAGGGTTGGTGTGACACCACAGGATACTTGCCAGCTCACCAAGGTCCAACACCTTTGGACAAGTGACTATTAGCCAGCAGCAATGTACCTTACACATCTGCCTCGCACTGGAAATATTATCAGAGAAACAAAGAGCGCTTCAGCTCACTGTGACCATCTCATCTTTCAGGTGCTGTGAACTCGGGCTGTTCCGGGGATCGGACACAGTTTTCAGAGCCCAATCCTGCACTTTCCTACCGGAAGCACGGGAGCCGAGATGGCAGGACACAGACTGAGCCGGTGGGCGACGTCACACAGTCAGACCAGAGAAGTGCGCGGGACAACGTGGTCCCCTCATTAGGTGAGAGGGAGGGAGGGAGAATGGCGAGGGCTGGTGTGAAGGGGAGACTGGAAGAAAGAGTGGGAGGATAAGGGAGATGGATTATTGGGTATCTATTTACGAATAGGTGTGTAGAAGGTAGATGTCATGAGGAGCAAATGAAATACTTGAAATGTAAAAGTGCAAGAAAAAAAAAGAAATTGGGAGGGCCAAAAGAAGACACGAGGTTGCTTTGGCAGACAAGGTGACGGAAAACCTTAACCTTAAATTTTTACATTTAAATATACAGCACAGTAACGGGATATTTTAGCCTCTTTACACCCCAATTAACCTACACCGCCAGAATGTTTCGAACAGTGGGAGGAAACTGGAGTCCCCAGGGAAAACCCACACAGACATGGGGAGAATGTACAAATTCCTTACAAACAGTGTGGGATTCAAACCCCAGTCCCGATCGCTGGCATTGCCCTGCATTATTCTAGCTTGATGCGTTCTGAAGGTAGTCCAGAACACTGGGCTGCTGAAGGGAATGGAATCATTAACATCACTTACAGGATTTCCTGTGTTCACAGACTACCTGCAGACGATGACCCCCAGTGCTGTCAGGAACCCAGAGCCACCAGACAATGAGATGGTTGAAATACTCATCTGAAAGAGACTTCTGTCAGGAAACAGAGGATATCCGAGAAAATATAAAGGCCTCCATATCAGGCAAAGCTTTAAATCCCACGACCAGCTCCAAATGAGGATCCAGGACTGGAACAATTGCCACACACAACAACAGAGTCTTTTTGTGGGAAGGAGGGAAATGTGCCTCCCCCCCCCCCCCCCCCCCAAAAATTGCATCACATAAATAAGCTGCTATGACATTGCATTCATTGGAGGGTTATACATACAAGAGCTGAGCTCGTCCTTGTGCCATGTGCGAAGCTTCCCTGAGTGGCAGGAGACACTCAGACTCACCCAAACTGCTGTGAAGCTACATCCTGTGATGGACACATCTGTGTTGTGGAAGTCCGGGATTTTCATACAACTGCCAAGTGTAAACACTTCACAGCAGGATTAATATATATTGACAAATATCTAGCACTAGACTGTGCTATACATAATATATACTGTACATAATGCTGTAAATTAATCTTCTGTGTTAACAAGCTCTTTGTTTCAGCTAAACCTGTACAGGGGCGAGTCCGTCTCTGGAACCTTCTAACTGTTTCTGTCAGCTGTGAGCATGGTGTTTCCCTGTCACCACACTAAAGTGGACCACCTTCATTTCCTTCTGAGTCTTGCCCCAACTTGCCCGTGCCGACCGAGATGTCGCACCCACAATTGTTCCACCTGCCTGCATTTGGCCCATATCCCACTAAATCCATGTATCCGTCCAAATTTTTTTCTTAGACATTTCAATAACACCTGCCTGGTCAGATCCTTCCCCCAACCCACCCCCCTTGCGAGGATTCAAAGGTTTCCAGCAGTTCTTGGAGTGGTAATTTCACCCTCCTGGTCTTCCCTGATCCAGGCCACAGGCACGAGATGATTCTGTGAGGGTCCCAGGATGACCCAGCTCTCACTAGGTCAGTGGAAATTTGTATTTGCAGGAGGGTGCCACAACTGGCAACGTTACCTCCAGCCTTTGAAAGAGTGAAATGCTGGTGAGGGATCTCGACAAGCACCTGAACCACCAATGCCTGGAGGATTTATCATTAACTCAGCCGTCAGGTTTATGGCTTGGTGTTCACGTTCTGTTCCATTTGCACCTTCCTCAGAGTGTCCCTCCCAAAGCCAACTATCCCTGGCCTTATTGATGGGGGTGGATGGGAAAATGCTTGTCCACTCTCCAGTCAGGGAAGGACCCATGAGGGAGTTGGGGCAGAGGTTGGTTCTGGTGTCTGCACTGCCCCATGCTTCCCAACCCCATTGATGGTCTGTGGGACAGGAGGTTGCTGAGTTCAGGGTGTGTGGCAAGGTCATGGGGAAGGGAGGCAGTTGGTCTCTGCCACACCACGCAACAGAATAGAGTGGAGAACACATATTGTTGACTGGTGCACCTGAGCTTGGGCCAAGAACACTCCACTGCCTCATCTTGGGAACTGATTCAGTGTGTGGTGTATAAGTAGCCATGGACAAAACACCAGGGCCCTAGTCCAAAGAAATAACATTACCACACAGTACAGTCATTTCAGCCCACAATGTTGTGCTGGCCTATGTAAACCTACTCCATAACAATTTAATTTTTCCCTCACTCACACCCAGAACCCTCTGACAATGCATTCCACATTCTTTAAAAAAAAATTACCTCTGACATCTCCTCTAAATTTTCCTCCACTCAGACGTCCTCTGGTCTTTGTTAATATCACCCCAGGAAAATGGCACTGGATGTCCACCCTACCTAAGCCCCTCTATTAGTCTCCTTTACCGCTCCAAAGAGAAAAGCCCAAGCTCAGTCAATGTCGTCAAGATCCATGAGCTTGGATTTGGGGATCTGGATTGGTACCTCACGTCCCACTGGGTGGGTGCGGGATCATGACAGCGAAGAGGTGAAAGGTAGAGGGCACCCAGGTCGATTCTGCATTTGGACCCTGCTCTGTCTTTTATATGTTTCTCATGTAATGTGCAATTGCTGGCCATTGCCTTTTCTGTGACAGCATTCACACATCCCTTGTTTACAAAAATATTGTGACAAAAAAAACAAAAAAAAAAATTAATATATTTGTATGAGAATTTGTACTGGACACAGCTGTTTCTTAGTGCCACTGAAACTCATGCCAAAGACGATAAACTGCATTATTATTGAGTAACTTATATAAGTATTTAATGGTGATGTTTGGGCTGTGTTAAGGCACTTGACCCTGGGATCACTGCAACATTCTGTACAGTATGCGGTTATTTCAATTTAATGATGTGAATCTCAAACATGGGATTTTTATATCTGAATATCACTATGCATTTCAGTAATAAAATCAAAAATTAATTATATTTTGCTTCGGACTTTTCTATTTCCCATCCTATCTGCAAGCACTGAATACAATGCAATTGTTCTCCCTCATCACAACCCCATAACTTGTTGATCTTGGCTGGGGAGGGACAAATGGAAGGGTGTTTGGCCCAGCTTTCAGAACAAGCGCCCCGGCACTCCATACCCTCCTGTGCACCCCCTCCTGCCAATTTCCATATTTTGTAAGTACTCACCTGATTCCTTTTCATTGTGCTAACTGCTTCTCACCCGGCGGTGTATTCCCAGGGGAGAAACAGATGCATCTGTATTTTTAGTTCTTTGGATGCAGAAGTTTTAGAGAGAAAGCAAAGGATAATTACCAGGATGTTGCCTGCATTGGAGAACATGTCATATAAAGCCAGGCTAGGGCTTTTCTCTCTGCAGTGGCATGGGGTGAGAGGTGACAACAGAGGAATATAAGATTTTGAGGGGCTTAGATAGTGGACAGGCAGCACCTTTTTCCCAGGGAACCAATGGCCAATACCAGACAACATCCATTTAAGTTGAATGGAGAAAAGTTAGGGGCGATGTCAGTTAGGTTTTTAAAAATAAACATGAAATGCATTGCTAGGGTGGCAGACTTTTAAAGACTCAAATAGTCACATGAAGGGTTATAGGTGTGCAGTAGGGAAGGGTTGATGGTTGCAGAGTAGGTTTATATAATTTGACACAACATCATGGGATAAAGGGCCAGTGTTGTATAATTTTCTATTGTGGTGGCATGCCACTGTTGGCAGCCGAACAGGCCCTGCCTATAATCCACGCGACGGGGCAGCCAGCCAAAATGGCGCCGTCGGGGGTTTCCCCTTCTTCTCAGCACCGGGCTCAGAAGCCCGTGCTGGGGGACCACGTGACGCTCGAGTGACGTCGGCACCCCCCAGTGCGGTTCTCAGCCAGGTCTGGGCTGGGAGTATAAATCCAGCCTGGCAGCCAGTTTTGTGCTCACTGAGATCAACCCATCTGGTTGTGTGTTCTTTCAGTAGCAGTGTGGCTGCCACTCCAATTTGTGACCCCGAGTGGTTCAAATGTCTTTGAACCCAACATAAGCGAACCTAGGATCACAACTATAGCCATCAAGCTGCCCGACTTCTGGGTTCAGGAGCCGAGACCTGATTCGGCCACACGGAGGCTCAGTTTCACCTCCGCCAGATTTCGTCCGACACGACCAAATTCTATCATGTGGTCGCCACCTGGACCAAGCCACCGCCAAACGTGTGCTGCACCTTGTTCAGTACCCACCCACTGAAGTCAAATACAGGACCATCAAGCTAATGCTCACTGGATCCCTTGAACTATCCAGGCGTCAGCGTGCCACTTGGATGCTGCACCTCGATGCCTTGGGGGATAGGTCCCCGGTGGAGCTGATGGATGAGTTGCTCGCACTCATGGGTGATCACACCAACTGCCCACTCTGACCGAATTTTCCTCGACCATCTGCCCGACGATATCTGGCCGTTACTGGCCCAATAGAGCTTTATCGACCCGAGGAAGGTTGCTCAAAAGGCCCAAGTGCTATGGATTGAGCAATTCCCGGAGGGCTTGGCGGTCCAGCAGATCACGAAGCACAGGCATGACCATGCCAAGTCTGCTCCTAGCGCTGTGGTAGAACACCAGGCCCATGCAGGGGCCACCAAGAGCATAACCAGGGGCATGGCATCTGCTCCGGGCCTCTGCTTCTACCACCAGCACTGGGTAGCCAAGGCTCTGAAGTGTCGTCAGCCTTGCTCGTTTCAGGGAAACGAGCAAGGCCGGCTACTGTTAATGGCTGCGGTGGCTGGCCAAGAACACAGCCTCCTCTACCTGTGGGACTCAGTCAGCGGCCGGTGCTGCCTTGTCGACACTGGGACCAAGATCAGCATCGCCACGGCCATCAAGTCTAGGAACCGACCTCAAGGACCTCCCCTCCGTGTGGCCAACGCAACAGAGAACTGGACATATGGGAACAAGACATTCCACTTCCAGATCGGCCGGCGAAAGTTCTCGTGGAGGTTCACCGTCTCATCCCTTCCAACCGCCATCCTGGGTGCCGACTTTCTCCTCGGCCACGGCCTCCTGGTGGACATTCGAGGTAGGCACCTGGTAGACACCCGAACTTTCCAGCCCGTTCGTCTCGACGCCTCTCACACAGAGCAGCCGCAGATGGCCATGATCAGCATGCCAGAAGACGTATTCCAGCGAATCCTGGTCGAGTTCCCGGCCCTCCTCAGGCCATAGTTCTCCACAGCCTCACCGTGCCACGGGGTGTTCCACCACAACCCCACCTAGGGTCCACCAGTTCACGTCAAGGCATGCCGGCTCCCGCCCGACAAGCTCCAGGTGGTGAAGGAAGAGTCTTTGCATTTGCTGGAGCTGGGGATCATTCGGTGGTCCGACAGCCTGTGGGCCTCACTGCTCCAAAAAACCTCTGGCGGTTGGTGACCCTGCGGAGACGATCGACGGCTCAACGAGGCAACAGTTCCTGACCGTTATCCCATCCCTCACATCCAGGACTTTACGGCCAACCTGCATAGTGTGAGGGTTTTCTCCAAGGTTGAACTGGTGCGCGGGTATTACCAAATCCGGGTGCACCCTGAGGACATACTCAAGACAGCTATCATCACCCCCTTCGGTTTGTTCAAATTCCTTTGCATGCCATTCAGGCAAAAGAATGCCACTCAGACCTTCCAGCGCCTCATGGACTCAATGGGCAGGGACCTGGATTTTGTCTTCATTTACTTGGATGACAGCAGAGATCAATCGCAACACAAGGCCCACCTGCGCGCCCTCTTCTCCCAGCTGGACGACTTCGGCCTCTCCATCAACCCAGCCAAGTGCCAGTTCAGGAAAGAGTCCATGCAGTTCCTGGCCCATACCATCATGGCCGAAGGAGCCATGACTGCCGCTACGACAGTCGCCGCTATCAAGGAGTTCCCACGCCCGGACAACCTCAAGGGGCTGCAGATGTTTGTGGGTATGGTCAACTTCTATAATCGATTCATCCCGGGAGCTGCGTGCATTATGCAGCTGATATTCGACCTCATCACAGCCAAGCACAAAATGCTCACCTGGACCCCAGAGGCCTGCAGTGCATTTGAGGCCACCAAGGATGCCCTCACGAAGGCTACCATGCTCGCCCACCTGCACACCGACCTGCATATAGTGCTCTCCGTCGATGCCTCTGCCACAGCCGTTGGCGTCATCCTGGAACAGCAGGTGAATGGACAATGGAAGCCACTGGCATTCTTCAGCCGACTTCTCCGTCCACCAGAGCGCAAGTATAGCGCCTTCGACCATGAGTTATTGGGCATGTACCTGGCGGTGCGGCATTTCCACAATTTCTTGGAGTGGAGATCTTTTACCATCTTCACTCACCATAAACCCCTCATTCAGGTGCTCGTGATGGCAAAGGATCCCTGGTCGGCCCGCCAACAGTGTCACCTCTCCTTTGTGTCGGAGTTTACCACCGACCTTCTGCACAAGGTGGGGAAGGACAATGTGGTCGCTGATGCACTCTCATGACTGGCCATCTGCGCACTGACATCCGGCCTCAACTTCGACCAGCTTGCCTGGGACCAGAAGTCCGATGAGGAGACGCAAGCCTTCAGGACTGCCATTACGGGCCTGCAGTTCCGAGACCTCCTGACTCCAAGTGGCGAAGGCATCGTCCTGTGTGATGTCTCCATGGGCACCCCACGGCCAGTGGTTCCCCAGCAGTGGCGCAGGCAAGTCTTCCATTACATCCACGACCTTTTGCACCCGTCCATCAGGTCCATGGTCCGTATGGTGACAGAGCGGTTCGTCTGGTATGGGCTGCGGAAGCAGATCGAGGGCTGGGCCAGAACATGCACCCATTGCCAGATGTCCAAGGTGCACAGGCACACAAGCGTGTCCATGCAAGAGTTCGAGCATGTCCGGGAATGGTTCAACCACATTCACGTGGTCATAGTCAGGCCCTTACCAGTTTCCTGGGGCAACTGTTACCTGTTCATGGTGGTAGACCGCACCACTCGTTGGCCCGAGGCGATCCTGATGCCGGACGCCTTCACGGAATCCTGCTCCCAAGCGCTGTTGCATGGTTGGGTGACGCGGTTCGGCATTCCGAATCACCACACCAGCGATCAGGGTGCCCAGTTCACCTCCGCACTCAGGGCACAGCTTGCCAACAGGTTGGGGATAGAGCTACACCGCACCATGGCCTATCACCCGCAGGTCAATGGGCTGGTCGAGTGTCTCCACTGCCACTTTAAGTCAGCACTTACGGCGCAACTCACTGGTCCCGACTGGGTGGATGAACTGCCTTGGTGTTCCTGGGCATCCGCTCCACGCCCAAGGAGGATCTGCAGGCATCATCAGCTGAGCTGGTCTACGGCGCACCGCTGGCACTGCCCAGTGAGTTCATCAATGCGCCCCACAACTCCCAGCGGGTGCCGCACGAGCTATTTCCCCCACCTCCAGGCCCACTTGGACTCCTTCGCACCCCCTCTTCCGCCCAGACATGGCACATGGGCATCTTATGACCTCAGCGAGCTGCACTCCGCAGAGTACGTTTTTATTCGGCGGGGCCCACCTGTGGCACCTCTGCAGAGACCTTATGAAGGGCCGTACAGGGTTTATGTTCACACTGGACATCGGCGGCAGGCGGGAGCTGTTTACTGTGGACAGGCTGAAGCCAGCTGACCTTGACCCCACCGAACCAGTGATTGTGGCTCAGCTCAAGAAGTGAGGCCACCCAGCTAAAAAGGACATTGGCACCGGTTCTGGGGGGGGGGGGGGCTGTGTGGCAGTATGCCACTAGGCAGGCGAATCAGCCCCACTTGTAATCCACATGGTGGGGCAGCCAGCCAAAATGGTGCCGTCGGGGGGGGTTTTCCCCTTCTTCTCAGTACCGGGCTCAGAAGCCCGCACTGGGGGGACTACGTGACGCCCGAGTGACATCGGCACCCCCCAGCATGGTTCTCAGCCAGGTCTGGGCTGGGAGTACAAGTCCAGCCCGGCAATAAACCAGTTTTCTGCTCACTGAGATCAACCCGTCTGGTTGTATGTTCTTTCAATAGTAGTGTAGCTGCCGCTACACTATATCCTATATCAAAAACCGTTCTACAGTCCATGTTCTCTGTCCTCCATCTCTTGTCTGGAGCTCAACGGGGACAGGACAAAGGAGATGACTGGACTTCAGGAGGACGAAGAACCACTCCCCATTAGATATCAATGGCTTCATTGTAGAGAGAGTTGGGAGCACAAAGTTCCTTGGGGTCCATTTAAAAGACTATCCTGGACACCGAAACCTCAGGAAAGCAATGCAGTGCCTACACTTCCTAAGGAAGTTGAGGAGGGCAAGGCTATCAGCCACCATCCTAATGACGTGCACAATAGCGTGTCCTGGCTGATGGCATCATAGTGTGATGTAGCTGCAAAGCATCAGATCAGAGGTCAGTTTGGAACGTGACGGGAACTGCTAAGATCACTGGAGTCTCCCTTCCCCTTATCAATGATATCTACAGGGAGCGATGCTTTAAGAGGGCTCAGACAATCATTGAGGATCCTTACCAGTATCTTGAACCCTATCAAAGGAAACATTAAAAACCAGGACCGCCAGGCTGAGGAACAGCTTCTTCCTGCAGGCAGTCGCTGAACAATCCTGGAGACCTGTAAATTATTTTTATATGCATTTATTTTTGATTGCTAGGTATACATGTCATTTGTGTGTAGGACGTTCTGTGTGTGTGCACTATGGTCCAGAGATATGCTGTTTTGTCAGGTTGTACACGTACAATCAGATGAGAATAAACCTGAACATGATCTTTGTTATGGATCCATTCTGTATTTTATCTCAATCTATGTTCTATATCTATGTTCTCTGTCTGCTCCTGACTGGTTCTTCCACAGGTTTTCCTTAACCTTTCTGACTAAAACATTAATCATTAAACACATTCTATCTGTTCTCACCATTTTCCCTGAGGAATTAGAACTTTGGCACATTCTGGTGGCTCAATGCAAACAGTTCCATGCCCAATCCTCGGTCTCCTCCTAGTGTCAGAGCAAAGCCTGTTCCTGCCCTCTCCTTCACTGGCCTTTCTGCAGAGCTGGATGAGTTGTGTCAATCCTGGGCAGTGGCTTGCTCTGCAAAGCAGGTGTAGCAGACAGGGGGTCCAGCGCAATGATCCCCTGGCACCAGGAGACTGGCAGAGATGGTGTCATTCATAATGATGACGTAGATGCCAGGCTGGGGATAATCACTTTAACGTTTTCTAACTCACTTTTAACTTTGGCTTGATGGAAGTAAACAGCTTGAAAGTAGAATAAGTGGCAAATCATTCAGGTTCCACAGGGCTGCTCCCTCCATTTTTCTGCTGTCCACTCTACACCCTGACTTTAACATCAACCTAAATCTACCTGTTTTCAGAAAGTGCAAAATTTGTCCCTACATCTCCCCCCTCACCTCCATCCAGGGCCACAAACAGACCTTCTATGTGAAATAAAGCTTTATGTGCACATTGTCCAACCTGATCGGCTACGTTCCGTGTACCTGGTGTGGCCTCCTCTACATAGGTAAGATCAAACAGCTTCACCGAACACCTAAGCTCTGTGTGTGGGTCTAGAGTGGAGCTTGCTGCAGCCAACTATTTCATCTGTCAGGATGAGGCCAAATGTAAACCTGAAAAACAACACATCATATTCCTCTTGAACTGCCTTAAACCTACAGTGTGGGGGAGGAGTCACGTGATGGAGTAGTGGCCGAACGGTGAACTCCAGCCCTCTCCAGAAAAGTCGGGAAAAACAAAGGAAAACACAAAGGCACAGAAATAAAAGTTACAGAAAAGTGAGTATAAAGGTGGAAAGAAGATGGCGACAAAAAAAGAAAAATCGAAAGCAACGGTAAGAAGAGAGGAAGAGAAGACAAAGGAGGAAAAAGGTGAAGGCCTTACCTGTCCGAAGAGGCCCGCTGCGGAGAGAGAAACCCGCTCCCTCAGGTCGGTAAATAATGGACTACAAAAATGGCTCGCAGAGCCGAGTAAAAGTGCGCGATGCGAATGAAAAAAAAACACACCGACGGGAGGGGGGACCAGCTGGGGAGTCGATCTCCACAGCCGGCAACGACAGCTGCAGAACACCTGCAGCAAGAAGAGACCACAGAAGACAATAGAAACAAGAAAGAAGAGGAGGAAAGGGCACCAAAGAAACAGCAGATGGTCAACCCAGAGGAAGAAGAAGAGGAAGAAGAAGAGGAAGAGGAAGAGTACAGAGAAATAGAAGAAGAAAAGAAAGGCAAGGTAAAGGATATACTTGCTCTTATTAAAGGATACATGGAGTCATTTAAAGAATGGCAAACACAGGAATTTAAGGATTTAAGAAAAAGAATAAACAACACAGAAGAGAAAATAAATAAAATGGAGATGACCTTAACAGAAATGGGAAAGAAAATGGACAAGATGGAAGAGCGGGCAGTAGCAGCAGAAATGGAGGTAGAAGACTTAAAAAAGAAATTGGAGAAATCTAATAAAAAAACTAAAGAGACACAAGAACTACTAGCTCAAAAAATAGATACAATGGAAAACCATAACAGAAGAAATAACATAAAGATAGTGGGCCTTAAGGAAGATGAAGAAGGCAAGAATATGAGGGAGTTTATAAAAGAGTGGATCCCTAAGACCCTAGGATGTCCAGAACTACAGCAAGAAATGGAAATAGAAAGGGCACATAGAGTATTGGCCTCTAAACCACAACCACAACAAAAACCAAGATCTATTGTAGTAAAATTCCTAAGATATACTACAAGAGAAAAGGTACTGGAGAAGACAATGGAAAAAGTAAGAGAGGGCAACAAACCACTGGAGTATAAAGGGCAAAAAATCTTCATTTATCCAGATATAAGTTTTGAACTCCTAAAGAAGAGAAAAGAGTTCAATACAGCGAAGGCGATTTTATGGAAGAAAGGGTATAAATTTATACTAAAGCATCCAGCGGTATTGAAAATATTTATTCCAGGACAACAAAGCAGACTATTCTCGGATCCAGAAGAAGCACGAAAATTTGCAGAACAATTACAAAAATAGACTGAGGGAGGAAGACGGGTAATGAGAGTTAAAATGATCACGATTGATATGTATGCGGGTAAAGAGGTATAAGAGTGAATAGAGACAATGAGCATACATGAATGTATCTGTACTTAGAGGAAAATATAGATAGTATAGACAAGAATTAATAAGGGAAGGTAATGGAATAGAGAGAATAAGGAGGGAATTAAAAGAGTGACCTTTGTGACATATGAAAAGTGAAAGCTTTTCTGGGGGAGGCGGGGTGGGGGGAAATAGCGGTCACTGCAAAATCAGTTGACCCTTGCGAGTGGATTCGCAAATCCAAATGGAGAGGGGAGATGTGGTTGTCCGACAAGGGATAAAGGACAACTCAGGAGGGGAAGTGGAGATTGGGGATAAATAAGATAGAAATAGGAGAATAAGGAAAATGTTGGATGTTGTAGGAATGTTGTCTTATAAAGAGTTGAAAATAAGAAAACAGAAATGGAAAAGGAGGAAAGGTAATGATGGAAAAACGGAAAGAGAAGATAAACAAAATATAAAAGGGCTACGCTGAACTATATGTCTTTAAATACTAATGGAATACATAACCAAATTAAAAGGAAGAAACTACTAAATTTAAATGAATAAATGTATTCCATTAGAAAAAATAACATATAGGTTAAGAAATAATATTGAAATATTCGAACAAGTATAGGAGCCTTACATTAAATACAATAGCGAAAACCTACCAGGGACAAACATTACCTAAGTTGATGGAAGGAGAAGGAAAGAAAAGAATGGACTCAGTAGAATTTCTGGTGTAATTTTGTTGAATGACAACATTGTCTGACTGGCTTAATGCAACCTAGATTGTATACCTAAAATGGATGAGAGGGGGGGGTGGTGGGGGGGTGGTTTGGGAGGAAAGGGGGGGGGGGAGAAAAAGACACTGTATATGTGTGAAAAAGAAATAGTGTATATCATGGCTAATGTGATTTATGGTGTGAAAAATAAAAAATTTAAAAAAAAAATTAAAAAAAACGAGACGTGAAAAAAAAACAAAAAAAACAAAAAAAAACCTACAGTGTGAACATCAGTATTTCTAATTTAAGGAAACTCCCCACCCACATTTGATCCCACTCTTCTCATTTCTTCTCTACCTATTCCTGCACTTATTCTTTTTTCTAAATTTTCTTCCCCCCCCCCCTCCCCCCAGTCATCTCTCACTTTACACAAACGTGCTGGAGAAACTCAGCAAGTCACGCAGTAGCCATAGGAAGTGAAGGGTAACCAACATTTGGGGCCTAGGCAATGTTCTCCCCTGTCTCAATCTTGGGATATCTTCTATAAACCCACTACGTTCTGCAGTTGCCCTGTCTACATCTCTTCAAATCCTCTATCTCCAACCCATTACCACCATGATGGGGTCTTCCATTGCAGAACATTTAAAATGTCCTCCATCTTCAGAACACATGGATTCCATTCTACTACCAGCAACTCTGCTCTTACTCGCATTGCCTCTATTCCCCGCACATCTGCCATGGCTCCCTCTACCCTGAGGCGCAAGAAAGACAGGGTTCCCCTTGTCCTCACCTACCACCCCACCAGCCTATGCATTCAACATATTAACCTCCGCAATTTCTGCTACCCTCAATGATACCCCACCATTAGACACATCTTCGCCTTCCCTCTCTGCAGAATCCTACAGGATTCCTTCATCCATTCAACCTTCCTCATTACATACCCATGTGACCGCAGGAAACGTTACACTTGTGTGAACATCTCCTACCTTACCACTGTTCAGAGCCATAAACAGTCCTTCCAAGTGAAGCGAAACTTGTGAATCTTCAGAGGTCATCTACTGCATCCAGTGCCGCTGTTGAGGTCTCCTCTACATCAGGCAGATTGGGAGATTGTTTTGTTAAGAACCTTCACTCTATCACCAATGATTGCCAAGTATTTTAATTCCAGACACCATTGCCACACTGACATATCTGTCCAGGCCTCGTGTACTGGCAAACTGAGGTCGACCACAAATTGGAGGCACAATGCTTTGTATTCCATCCCAACGTTCTCCAACCACTCTGCATTAACATCAATTTTTCCAATTTCTGTAACCTCCTCCTCTCTTTCCCTCTGACTCATTTCTTCCAGCTTGCACACCCTTTCCTTTTCTGTCAGATAGCTACTCAGTCCTCTCCCCCTAATTGAGAAACCTTGCCATCTTTCTCCTCCATTCTCCTCTCTTTCTTCCATTCTCCCTTCCTCTTGCCCCCTCTAACCCCGTCAGCCCTCCACCGCCCTACTCCATTCTGACAGTCCCATCAGGGATGGGCAGCGTGAGGGAGCAAGGCAGGGGAGCAGTATGAGGGAGCGGTTCGGGGGAATGGTGCAAGGGATCTGGCAGTGTGAGGGAACAGAGTGGTGTGAGGGCACGGGGTGGAATGAGCGAACACAGCCTGACACCTCCACTGGCCACTCTGTGACAGTACAGCTGGGTGACGGGGCTGTCAGCACGATGTCAATCTTACTTTCTTGTTTGAAGCCATGTTCAGTAGCAATCCTTTTACGCAGGAGATGAAGCGACTTCAGTCCACCCCTGATACTACGACCATCGGTGGAGGGAACCTGGAACTAGTTGGATCAGGCATTCCACCTTTGGGCCTTTTATACAGGTAAGTGGAGCGTCTTAAAGGCAGAGAAAAACTGTCTTTACAGATTGCTAATTTTCACTATAAAAAGGCCAAGAGACACAGCAGTTGTCTCAGAGCTAGGTGATCAGAGTATCTGACATGGGAGAGAGTGCAAGACACAAATGTGGCAACACAGTGCAAGTTTAAGGTCCTACTAACCAAGAGCTCCCTCTGGGGGGAGATGGAGAGACGTACACATAGCAGCAAGACTGGGGGGGAGTGGAGAGATTGAAGGGGAAGTAAACTCAGACTGATGGAGAATGTTTCAGGAAAAAGCTGGAATTAGGAGATGGGGGTGACCTGGGGGGGGAAAGGTGGGGAGGTGGAGAGCATGGAAGAGTAGCAGAGGGTGTGATAGGATTATTTGTTTATCAATACACTGGAGCTGGACAACAACATTTGTGTATGCATGTGTTTGTATATGTATACATGTGGGTGTTCATGTGCATGTGTGTCCATGTTCGTGTATTCATGTGCATTTATTTAAAAACACAGAAATGCTGGAACTCAGCTGGTCTTGCAGCATCCATAGGAGGTAAAGATATATTACCAAAGTTTCAGGCCTGGCCCTTCTGTGTCTGTGAATTTCAGAAATGGTGGCATTTTGCCCTCCTGATCTCCCTTCCTCTGTCCATCTCCTGCTCTATCTCTCTCCACCTCCCACTCTCTGATTCTCCCTCTGCCTGAACAGTTACAATGATGTTTCCAGCACCCCAGTTCAACCAATTCTCCAGCTTCAATCTCCTAACTTGGTTGATCAGGAGCTACAGCTGGATGCATTTCCCACAGGTGTGAACTCCAGTCACTGGAAATCTCCCACATCCTGTTCTGCCATCCCAACGTACCTAATCTGAACAGCCAGCAATCTCACCAAAGCCTCTGCACTTACCCTCTCCATCACAGCATCTCCAGCTCACTTCGACTGCGCACGGCTACAGCATCTGCCCGGCTGAGTCTGATCCAATGGTGGGCTCAGGTGTCGACTGCATGTCTGCTTTTCAACGGCCGCTCCTACTCTCACCTGCTCTGAGCAGCTGTTGTTCTGTTTCATCTTTCGTCATGACCTGTGCTACAACTGGAGACAACCTCCCTTGCTGTTTAAATTTTAAATTTAGACATACAGGCCAATTCGGCCCTGAGTCCATGCCACCCAATTTATACCCCATTAACCTACACCTATGTTTTTGAAGGGTGGAGGAAACTGGAGACCCTGGGGAATACCCACACAGATATGGCGAGAACGTACAAACTCCTTACAAACAGTGTGGGACTCGAACCCACGTCCACTGTAAAGGCATTAGATATCAAACATGGCAAACGTTGTGGTTTTTGAACTCTAATACTCTTAAATCTCTCACACTCTTTCAACCTCCACTCTGAGCTCATCTTCCCCCCAGTCCTAATACCCTTTCCCCTTCTGATCAAGGCCAGTGACCCACAGTGGCCAGAATTACCCGGCAGGATACTGTACTCTCCACCGAGCCCTCTGGGAAAGCATCACACCCATACACAGTGGACCCTTTCACCCATTCATGAAATCTCTGCTCTGTTCGTGAGGCTGATGAACAAGTTGAGAGCCCATGGAATTACAGGAAAGATACCAGCATGGGTAGATGGCTACTGGTTACCAGCGGTGTTCCATGGGGGCTGCTGTTGGGACCACTTTTTATAAAGCATGTTAATGATTTGAATTATGGAATAGATGACTTTGTGGCTAAATTTGTAGAGATGTGGAGGGGCAGGTACTGACGCAGAAACGGAGAGGAAGAAGAGAATCAGATTCAGAATTTGTCATGAACAAGCCATGAATTCAGTGTTTTGCAGCAGCGTATAAGTTGCATTACGATAAACAAAAATAAGAACAATAATATTGGACGAAAAGTAAAAGCCGTGTCTTTGGTTCATTGATAATTCAGGGATCTGATGGCAGTGGGGAAGAAGCTGTCCTTGTGCCGTTGAGTTCTTGTCTTTAGGCTCCTGTACTTTTTCCCTCATGATAGCAGAATGAAGAGGCCATGGCCTGGGAGGTGGGGGTCTTTGAGGATAGAGGCTGCTTTTTTAAGACACCGCCTCATGTAGACGTCCTCGATGGAGTGAAGTCTGGTGGCTATGATGTCACAGGCCAAGTTAACAACCCTCTTATTCTTGTCCTGAGAGTTGGCACCTCCGTACCAGGCAGTAATGCAACCGGCCAGAATGCTCTCCAAAGTACACCTGTAGAAATTTACGAGAGTCTTCGGTGACATAGCAAATCTCCTCAGTCACCTCACAAAGTATAGTCGCTGGAGAGCCTTCTTTGTGACTGCATCAACGTGGAGGCTCCAGGACAGATCCTCGGAGATTTTGACACCCAGAAATTTGAAATTCTTGAACCACTCAACTACTGAGCCCTCGATGAGGATTGGGTCATGTTTCTCTGACTTCCTTCTGAAGTCCACAATCATCTCCTAGATTTTGCTGACGTTGAGCGCAAGATTGTTGTCGTTTAATGAGCTGATCTATCTCCCTCCTGTACACTTCTTCATTGCCGCATGTAATTCTGCTGACAACTGTGGTGTCATCGGCAAACTTGTAGATGGCATTGGAAGTGTGCCTGGTCACACAGTCGTGGGTGAATAACGAGTAGAGCAGTGGGCTTTGCACACATTGTTGGGATGCGCCTTGTGTTGATGATCAGTGAGAAGACGACATTTCCAATTCGTACTGTCTGTGGTTTTCCAATGAGAAAGTCAAGGACCCAGTTAAAGAGTGGGGTACAGAGGCCTAGAGTTTGTAGCTTCTTGACCAGCACTGAGGGAATAATGATATTGAAGGCCGAGCTGTAGTCGATGAAGAGCAGCCATGTGTATGATTTGCTGTTTTCAACATTCAACAGACTTTCTTCAGTACAAATATATTAGCATTTTAAACGCACCTGGTTCTTTGAGATGGAAGACTGAAGCCAGTTTGAGACAAAATAGCTGCTCTGATGCAGTTCTGATGCAGAACTGACCAGCAGTAATTTTTCCCACAGAAGGGGAAAAACTGCCTATGTATTACTCCTATCAAAAGGAGAACATAGAATAAGTAGACTTCAAAAGAGATGCCTACTTCTGATTGTTTCTAAGATAAAGAGGACAGTTTCATCATTTGGAAAACAGATTCCAAAGTCTTCATTCAAAAGAAGATTTGATTCTGAGAAGATAGGACTCGTATTCTTCTTTTCATAGGAGATACATATGTGACCAGAAGATGGTCAGTTCTGCTTGAACTATCTCTCAAGGACAACTCATCAAAAGAATTGAGTTTAAAGAGGCCTAATGATATGATGTTTAAAAGAGCTTTATAAATATTTCTGAACTGAAAATTTAACACCTTCAAGCAAGACTAAAATGATGCTGAAGTTTTAAAATGGACTTTTCAGAGTAGACTTTAATTATACACACACACATATACATTTGCGCATAGTGGGTTAAATTTAAAGTTAAGTTTAGTGATAAGTAAGAAATGTTATGTTATTAATAGTTTAATAAAAACTATTATATTGGATTGACCATTGTCTGGTGAATTTTCCATTGCTGTTCCTTTGTTAGTGCTAACCAAGTCCGTTTAGTCCCAAACAAAATTAAAAGGGCTGCTAGTTCGTATCATATGATTTGGAGAATTGAAAAAGTGGCTTATGAAATACAATGTTGCAAAGTGTATGGGCATGCAGTTTGGTAGAAGAATAAAAGGGCTGACTATTATTTGGATGAGGAGAAAATTCAAAATTCAGAGGTGCAAAGGTACTTGGGAGCCCTCGTGCAGGATACCCTAAAGGTTAACCTCCAGGTTGAATCGGTGGTTAAATAAGACAAACACAATGTTGCCATTCATATCTCGAGGAATAGGATTCAAGGCCAGGGATGTGACGTTGAGACTTTATAAGGTACTGGTGAGGTCTCACTTGCAGAACGGGGTACAGTTTTGGGCTCTTTATGTAAGAATGTGCTATCATTGGAGAGGGTTCAAAGATTCACAAGAATGATTTAAATGAAGGGATTAACATATGAAGAACATTTGACAGCTCTTGAACTGTACTCCTTGGAGTTCAGAAGAATGAGAGGAAACCTCATAGAAGCAATTCAAATGTTGAAAGGCATGGACAAAGTAAATGTGGCAAAGTTGTTTTGTAGGGGAGTCAAGGACAAGAGGGCACAACTTCAGGATTAAAGGGCATCCATTTAAAACAGATATAAAGGAATTTCTTCAGCCAGGGAGTGGTAAACCTATGGAATTTGTTACCACGGATGGCTGTGGAGGCCATCATTGGGTGTATTTAAGGCAGAGATTGATAGATATCTGAATAGTCAGGGTATCAATAATTATGGGGAGAAGGCAAGAAGGTTGGTCTGAGTGGAAGAATGTATCAGCTCATGATGGAATGGCGGATTGGACTCGATGGGCCAATGGCCTATTTCTGCTCCTACACCTCGTGGTCTCACCCCTGTTTGAGGCAGCATCCTGATGACTCTCTTCAGTACTCTGCCTAGTAATCTCACATCCTTCCTGTGGAGTGGTGACCAGAGTGTACACAGTACTCTCACAGCAATTTGACATCCTAACTCTTTGGGAGCTGTAACAAAAACCTTCTTCATTTCCCTATCCACCTGTATCACCACATTTGGCGGGTGATAGATTTGCATGCCAAGGTCCCTCTGTACGTTAATGCTCTCAATTACTCCCCATGTCCTCCTTTGGATCACACTTGTCCAGATTAAGTTCCATCCACCACATGTCCTCCAACTTTTCAGCTGTTCTACATCCTGCTGGATCCAGCAGACTTTGTGTGGACTGCAAATCTATTCATCAGACCATCTCCAATCTCATCCACTTTTGCAAGTAACAGACAGCAGCAATCCCAGCACTGAACTCAGTGTACAACACTTGCTTCAGACCTCCAGCAGAGAACACCCATGCACCATGAATCCCTGCCGCCAGTCACTCATCCAATTTTGGGTCCAGTTTGCCAACATACCTCAGATCCTTTATGCCTTAATTTTTCGGGATCAGTCCTTATGAAAGTTCTTATAAAACATTCTGCATTCATATTTTCTTAGTTTCCTCCACAAAACTTTCAATCACAGTTGAGACCTGTTCAAACCATGCTGACACCTCCTCATTAGTCCCTACCTTTCTAAATCCCTCCAAATTTTCTCTTAACCATTTCCTCATTGTTGACGCAAAGCTCACTAGCTTCTCCCTTCTGCCCTTTTGGAAAGATGAGATATTAGTGAGGCTCCATTAGGAGGATTGTGTTCATATTTAGTGCTACAGGGAAGATGCTGACACGCTGAAAGGGATACACAGACTCTGAAGTTGTTGTCTCTCTTCTTCCCCCCTCCCCCCCCCCCGCAACCTTTCATCTGTTGTTGCTCCCAATCTTCCTTGTCCAAGTCCTTGAGAAAGTGAAAGGTAGAAATATCCACCTGTGGCTGGTCACTGAATCAGTGGAGGACCAATGCAGGACACCAGAGCAAGAGAACACCCACCATGCCACCGAGAAGCCTGGGGAGGAACCCTACAGGGTGGAACACCACAGCAGTGAAACCAGCGAGGGGCTTGGTGGCTAAGGACTCACACCAGGCCGCATGGTGGAACCAGGTATCAGGGCGAAGGTGCCAATGGTGCGCAGGGCTCCCTAAGGGCTTTAGGTGCTGACTGCTTCCTGATCTTATTGGGGGTTTGGAACCAGGAGCTTGGGGTCACCATTGGAATGGACAGGAGGCTATGTGGCTACAGAGGTTGCAGGAGAGAAGGAGGCGAATTTATGGACACGCTGTCTGTGGAGGAGCTCTCTTTTGCTTACCTTTATCTTATTGGTGAGAGCTTCGGACTGCCTCTTTGCGTCTTTACAGCAGGTGAACATTTGACAAATTTTGTGTATTATGACCTTTGAATCATTAAAGCCCACACCCTGACTAATCAAAGCCTGGACACTCAGACCGCTGCTGTGCAAAAGGAAGCTGTAGTTTCTCTGCCTTTTATTCACACAGCTCTTGTCCCACAGACTGGGTGCTGCAAAATGTAATTTAATAAATGTTGTCTTGACAGGATAGAATATTGGGCTGAAAGGCCTGTTTGTCTGCTGGATAACTCTTTCACTCAAAGTCGATGAGACTCCATTTAAATGCATCTAATTTTTCATTAAATGAAACAATGTTCTCATACACATCAGTTTACTCTGCTTTATTTACCATATCCTCTGCATTTAACATTATACAAAGATGAACATTAGTTGGAACTAGGTGTAGTAAACAATTGAATTTAAAAAAATATATACAGTTTGGATTTACAAAGAAAGGTTTTTAACCTTGTGATCCCAACCACCTCGTACCGAAGAAAAGCCTTCCACCCTGAAGGTATGTTAGTTGGGTTTCCATGCAGAAATTAGTTGTATAGAAAAGAGGATAATTTAACATGGCAGGAAGTGCTAAAATGCAAAATTATTCCCAAACTAGATACCTAGTTTTGAGATAGGAGTGAAAGTTTCATGTCCCAATGCCAAGCAGGTACCTCATTCGTTCGACAACTGAATCTGCTGCACAAAAGGAAATCCTCTGTTTGGGAATGCACAGAGCCTTCAGATTTCACAGGACACAGGATAGAACCTGGGTTCTCGAGAATAAACCAAAGCTCACAGGTTATTTAGAAGTTCAGTACCAAAAACGGAGAAGCAGACATTCAATATGTTTCAGTCTTGAAAATCTGGTTTCCCAAAGATATAAGGCAATGGAACCTGAACAATGCAGTGCAACGTTCCCCTGATCTCCTCTACACTTGGGTACTCATGGAATTTCAGTCTCTTCCTCACTCAGGTGAACACCTTGCGGTGCTATTACGTTCTTGAAATCGCATTATCAAGAGAGTTCACAAAACAAATGATGAAAGCGTTTCAAGGCACACTTCTTTGGAAGATATTTCTCCTCCATTTTCCTTAGTTTGTATGTTTAAACCTGTGGTCGGTGTCGAAACTTCACATTGCCGTGAAAGCCAAGTTTTCAGACGTAGGCACCCAAGGCTGCGTGAAATTCACTCAGGCACTGCACGAGCTGCTGAAACTTGGGCCTCTCCTCCCGATCCAGGGCCCAGCAGCAGGCCATCACTGCAAATCTGTGGACACAAGAGTGAACCTGTAAAACCATAGGACAACACAGGCACGTGACAGCATAATCGCCAGATCACATTTCATCACTCAGCAGAAAAAAGCCATTGTTCAGATCATTAATAGAGCAATCATTGCAAATAGAACATACAACAGTGCGTACAGAAACAGGCCATATCTGTGCTGAACATGATAGCCAAATCAAACTAAAACTCTTGCTGGTTGCACCTGATAGGTATTCCTTCACCCCCTTCACATTCATCTATCTAGAAGCCTCTTAAAAGCCACAACTGCATCTGCTTCCACCACTACCCCTGGCAGCCTGTTCCAGGTACCCACCACTCTGTGTTAAATATTTGCACTGTACATCTCTCTTAAACTTCCTTCCACTCACTTTAAAAGTTTCTTGCTTTAAAATATGCACATTTCAATCCATCCAAATGACTGCAGACAGACTTCTTAAAAACAAAAAATAAGTGTTTTTAGCCAAGTAAAGTGGCATCACAGGTAGATAGGGTTGTAAAGAGACCTTGTGGCATATTGGCCTTCATAAATCAAAGTATTGAGTACAGGAGTTGGGATGTTATCTTAAAGTTGTTTCAGACATTGGTGAGGCCAAATTTGGAATATTGTGTGCCGTTTTGGTCACAGATCTACAGGAAGGATATCAATAAGATTGAAAAAGAACAGAGAAGATTTACGAGGATGTTGCCAGGACTTCAGGATCTGAGTTACAGGGAAAGGTGCACAAAATCAGTGAACCGGTGCGGACTCGAAAGGCCAACATGGCCTGTTTCCACTCTGTAAATGGTTATATGGTTATTAACTCTTTAAAAACACAATACAAAACCAACAATAGTGCAGTGAATATTCTTAGTTGGAGAGAACATGAGCAGTACATCAATCTCGATTCTAGCCAGCTCCTTCCTTAAATGGCATGACTTGGATAGAAATGACCACACATAGTTCCTTGCTTCTGTTATTTGTTCACCTTCCTATTGTTAAGTTCAAGGTTTCGTTCACCCTTGAGCAGGCACAAGAGGAGGAGTCACGTGATGGAGTAGTGGCCGGACGGTGAACTCCAGCCCTCTCCAGAAAAGTCGGGAAAAACAAAGGAAAACACAAAGGCACAGAAATAAAAGTTAAAGAAAAGTGAGTATAAAGGTGGAAAGAAGATGGCGACAAAGAAAGAAAAATCGAAATCAACGGTAAGAAGAGAGGAAGAGAAGACAACGGAAGAAGAAGGAGAAGGCCTTACCTGTTCGAAGAGGCCCGCGGTGGAGAGAGAAACCCGCTCCCTCAGGTCGGTAGAAAGTGGACTACAAAAATGGCTCGCTGAGCCGAGTAAAAGTGCGCAACCGCGCATGAAAAAAAACACACCGACGGGAGGGGGGACCAGCTGGGGAGTCGATCTCCACAGCCGGCAACGACAGCTGCAGAACACCTGCAGCAAGAAGAGAACACAAAAGACAATGGAAACAAGAAAGAAGAGAAGAAAAGGGCAACAAAGAAACAACAGATGGCCAACCCAGAGGAAGAAGAAGAGGAAGAGGAAGAGTACAGTGAAATAGAAGAAGAAGGGAAAGGCAAGATAAAGGATATACTTTCTCTTATTAAAGGATACATGGAGTCATTTAAAGAATGGCAAACACAGGAATTTAATGATTTAAGAAGAAGAATAAACAACACAGAAGAGAAAATGAATAAAATAGATATGACCTTAACAGAAATGGGAAAGATATTGGACAAGATGGAAGAGCGGGCAGTAGCAGCAGAAATGGAGGTAGAGGACTTAAAAAAGAAATTGGAGGAATCTAATAAAAAAGCTATAGAGACACAAGAACTGTTAGCTCAGAAAATAGATATAATGGAAAATTATAACAGAAGAAATAACATAAAGATAGTGGGCCTTAAGGAAGATGAAGAAGGCAAGAATATGAGGGAGTTTATAAAAGATTGGATCCCTAGGATCCTAGGATGTCCAGAACTACAGCAAGAAATGGAAATAGAAAGGGCACATAGAGCATTGGCCTTTAAACCACAACCACAACAAAAACCAAGATCTATTTTAGTAAAATTTCTAAGATATACTACAAGAGAAAAGGTACTGGAGAAGACAATGGAAAAAGTAAGAGAGGGCAACAAGCCACTGGAGTATAAAGGGCAAAAAATCTTCATTTATCCAGATATAAGTTTTGAACTCCTAAAGAAGAGAAAAGAGTTCAATACAGCAAAGGCGATTTTATGTAAGAAAGGGTATAAATTTATACTAAAGCATCCAGCGGTATTGAAAATATTTATTCCAGGACAACAAAACAGACTATTCTCGGACCCAGAAGAAGTACGAAAATTTGCAGAACAATTACAAAATAGACAGAGGGATGAAGACGAGTGAAGAGAGTAAAAATGATCACGATTGATATGTATGTGGGTAAAGAGGTATAAGAGTGAATAGATATAATGTGCATACGTGAAGGTATCTGTACTTAGAGGAAAATATAGATAGTATAGACAAGAATGAATAAGGGAAGGTAATGGAATAGAGAGAATAAGGAGGGAATTAAAAGAGTGACCTTTGTTACATATGAAAAGTGAAATCTTTTCTGGGGAGGGCTGGGTGGGGAGAAATAGCGGTCACTGCAAAATCAGTTGACGCTTGCGAGTGAATTCGCAAACCCAAATGGAGAGGGGAGATGTGGTTGTCCGACAAGGGATAAAGGACAACTCAGGAGGGGAAGGGGAGATTGGGGATAAAGAAGATATAAATAGGAGAATAAGGAAAATGTTGGATGTTGTAGGAATGTTGTCTTATAAAGAGTTGAAAATAAGAAAACAGAAATGGAAAAGGAGGAAAGGTAATGATGGAAAAACGGAAGGAGAAGATAAACAAAGTATAAAATGGCTACGCTGAACTATATGACTTTAAATATTAATGGAATACATAACCAGATTAAAAGGAAGAAACTACTAAATTTACTGAAAAAAGAAAAAATTGATATAGCATTTGTCCAAGAAACACACTTAACTGAACTGGAGCACAAGAAATTAAAGAGAGATTGGGTAGGACATGTAACAGCAGCATCGTATAATTCAAAAGCAAGAGGGGTGGCTATATTAATTAGTAAAAATGTGCCATTTAAAATAGAAGAGGAAATAATAGATCAAGCAGGGAGATATGTTATGATAAAATGTCAGATATATTCGGAGTTTTGGAATCTACTTAATGTATATTCACCTAACGAAGAAGATCAAAAGTTTATGCAAGATATCTTTTTGAAGGTAGCTAATACGCAAGGGAACATACTAATAGGAGGGAATTTCAACCTGAATTTGGATTCAAATATGGATAAAACTGGGAAAAAAATTAACAGAAAGAACAAAGTAACCAAATTTATAATTAAATCAATGCAAGAAATGAAACTTTTGGATATATGGAGGAAACAAAACCCAAAAGAAAAGGAATATTCATACTACTCGGCTAGACATAAAACATACTCAAGAATAGACCTATTTTTGTTATCAGCTAGTATGCAAGATAGAGTAAGAAAAACAGAATATAAAGCTAGAATAGTATCGGACCATTCACCCTTAATATTGACAGTAAAGCTAGAGGACATCCCTCCAAGAATGTATCTTTTTCTCTTTGGCTTGGCTTCGCGGACGAAGATTTATGGAGGGGGTAAAAAGTCCACGTCAGCTGCAGGCTCGTTTGTGGCTGACCAGTCCGATGCGGGACAGGCAGACACGATTGCAGCGGTTGCAAGGGAAAATTGGTTGGTTGGGGTTGGGTGTTGGGTTTTTCCTCCTTTGCCTTTTGTCAGTGAGGTGGGCTCTGCGGTCTTCTTCAAAGGAGGCTGCTGCCCGCCAAACTGTGAGGCGCCAAGATGCACGGTTTGAGGCGATATCAGCCCACTGGCGGTGGTCAATGTGGCAGGCACCAAGAGATTTCTTTAGGCAGTCCTTGTACCTTTTCTTTGGTGCACCTCTGTCACGGTGGCCAGTGGAGAGCTCGCCATATAATACGATCTTGGGAAGGCGATGGTCCTCCATTCTGGAGACGTGACCCATCCAGCGCAGCTGGATCTTCAGCAGCGTGGACTCGATGCTGTCGACCTCTGCCATCTCGAGTACCTCGACGTTAGGGGTGTGAGCGCTCCAATGGATGTTGAGGATGGAGCGGAGACAACGCTGGTGGAAGCGTTCTAGGAGCCGTAGGTGGTGCCGGTAGAGGACCCATGATTCGGAGCCGAACAGGAGTGTGGGTATGACAACGGCTCTGTATACGCTTATCTTTGTGAGGTTTTTCAGTTGGTTGTTTTTCCAGACTCTTTTGTGTAGTCTTCCAAAGGCGCTATTTGCCTTGGCGAGTCTGTTGTCTATCTCATTGTCGATCCTTGCATCTGATGAAATGGTGCAGCCGAGATAGGTAAACTGGTTGACCGTTTTGAGTTTTGTGTGCCCGATGGAGATGTGGGGGGGCTGGTAGTCATGGTGGGGAGCTGGCTGATGGAGGACCTCAGTTTTCTTCAGGCTGACTTCCAGGCCAAACATTTTGGCAGTTTCCGCAAAGCAGGACGTCAAGCGCTGAAGAGCTGGCTCTGAATGGGCAACTAAAGCGGCATCATCTGCAAAGAGTAGTTCACGGACAAGTTTCTCTTGTGTCTTGGTGTGAGCTTGCAGGCGCCTCAGATTGAAGAGACTGCCATCCGTGCGGTACCGGATGTAAACAGCGTCTTCATTGTTGGGGTCTTTCATGGCTTGGTTCAGCATCATGCTGAAGAAGATTGAAAAGAGGGTTGGTGCGAGAACACAGCCTTGCTTCACGCCATTGTTAATGGAGAAGGGTTCAGAGAGCTCATTGCTGTATCTGACCCGACCTTGTTGGTTTTCGTGCAGTTGGATAATCATGTTGAGGAACTTTGGGGGACATCCGATGCGCTCTAGTATTTGCCAAAGCCCTTTCCTGCTCACGGTGTCGAAGGCTTTGGTGAGGTCAACAAAGGTGATGTAGAGTCCTTTGTTTTGTTCTCTGCACTTTTCTTGGAGCTGTCTGAGGGCAAAGACCATGTCAGTGGTTCCTCTGTTTGCGCGAAAGCCGCACTGTGATTCTGGGAGAATATTCTCGGCGACACTAGGTATTATTCTATTTAGTAGAATCCTAGCGAAGATTTTGCCTGCAATGGAGAGCAACGTGATTCCCCTGTAGTTTGAGCAGTCTGATTTCTCGCCTTTGTTTTTGTACAGGGTGATGATGGTGGCATCACGAAGATCCTGAGGCAGTTTACCTTGGTCCCAACAAAGCTTGAAAAACTCATGCAGTTTGGCATGCAGAGTTTTGCCGCCAGCCTTCCAGACTTCTGGGGGGATTCCATCCATACCTGCTGCTTTGCCACTTTTCAGTTGTTCGATTGCCTTATATGTCTCATCCAGGGTGGGAACCTCATCCAGCTCTAGCCTTAGGGGCTGTTGAGGGAGCTGGAGCAGGGCGGAATCTTGGACTGAGCGGTTGGTACTGAAAAGAGATTGGAAGTGTTCTGACCATCGGTTGAGGATGGAGATCTTGTCGCTGAGGAGGACTTTGCCGTCTGAGCTGCGCAGCGGGCTTTGGACTTGGGGTGAGGGGCCGTACACAGCCTTTAGAGCCTCGTAGAAACCCCTGAAGTCGCCAATGTCCGCGCTGAGCTGTGTTCGTTTGGCGAGGCTAGTCCACCACTCATTTTGGATCTCCCGGAGTTTGCGCTGAAGATGGCTGCATGCGCGACGGAAGGCTTGTTTCTTCTCTGGACAGGACGGCTTTGTAAGGTGAGCCTGGTGGGCAGCTCGCTTCTTTGCCAGCAGCTCCTGGATTTCCTGGCTGTTTTCGTCAAACCAGTCCTTGTTTTTCCTGGAGGAGAAGCCCAGTACCTCTTCAGTGGATTGCAGTATGGTAGTCTTCAACTGATCCAAGAGGGTTTCAGGGGACGGGTCCGTGAGGCGGGTTGCAACGTCGAGCTTTGCTTTGAAAAAATAAAAACCAGCATGCTAGCTTGAGTTTGTGAGCATCTTTTGAGGGGGAGGACGTGGAGGGGGAGGACGTGGAGGGGGAGGACGTGGAGGGGGAGGACGTGGACCTGTCCTCGGGCCTGCGCAAAGGAGCTTTTAGGTGGAGTGCAGTGCGCGCAGTACTGGCCCCACCCTTTACACCCATGGTTCGTGTGCCGTGGCCAAGCAAGCTGGGACGTGGCAGCGAGGTCCTTGGGTCGTAGGTTTTATATCGGAGTGGCCTTCTCCTATGCAGGTTTCTTACCCGGGCTGGAGGGGCCAGCCTCCCCTCCTAGGTCGGTCCATACTGCCCGGACCGGGGCCTCCGTCTGCCTCACTCGACCGAGGCCGGGGCCGCCGTCTCCCCCTTGCTCCTGCCCGTATCGGGGCCGCCGCCGTCTACCCTTCGCCCGGACCGGGGCCGGGGCCGCTGCTGCTCTCCCTGTGCCCGGACTGGGGCCGCCGTCTCCCCCTTGCTCCTGCCCGGATCGGGGCCGCCGCCGTCTACCCTTCGCCCGGACCGGGGCCGGGGCCGCCGCTGCTCTCCCTGTGCCCGGACTGGGGCCGCCGCCTCCCCCTTGCTCCTGCCCGTATCGGGGCCGCCGCCGTCTACCCTTCGCCCGGACCGGGGCCGGGGCCGCTGCTGCTCTCCCTGTGCCCGGACTGGGGCCGCCGTCTCCCCCTTGCTCCTGCCCGGATCGGGGCCGCCGCACATAGCTATACTCACTGGGTAAGCCTACCGTTCGAAACTTAAAAGAGTTTCCAAGAAATCCTGTCTTTCAAAGTTCGAATACAGTAACTGGTCACTGCAAAGTTTATTGTCCAAGAATGTATAGATGGAGATTAAACCCCATGCTACTTAAAAGGCAGGATTTTAGAGAATTTATTGAAAAACAATTAAAAATGTATTTTGAAGTAAATACGGAATCAGTGGAAGATAAGTTTATACTATGGGATGCAATGAAAGCATTCATTAGAGGGCAAATAATAAGTTATGTAACCAAGATGAAAAAGGACTATAATCAGGAAACAGAGCAGTTGGAAAGGGAAATAGTAAACATAGAAAAAAAATTAGCAAAGAAGAGAATTGGCGGATAAAAAAATAAAATATGAAACATTACAAAAATATAAGGTAGAGAAGAATATAATGAAGACAAAACAGAAATATTATGAACTAGGTGAAAAAACGCACAAAATCCTAGCATGGCAGCTTAAGACAGAGCAAGCTAAGAAAATGGTATTGGCATCAAGGAAAAAAGACAAACAAATTACATATAATCCAAAAGAAATTAAGGAAAACTTTAGAGAATTCTATGAACAATTATACCGAACTGAAAACGAAGGGAAAGAAGGGAAAATAGATGAATTTTTGACTAAAATTGAACTACCAAAACTACAAATAGAGGAACAAAATAAATTAACAGAACCATTTGGAACAGTAGAAATACAAGAGATAATAAAAAAAAATTACCAAATAATAAGACACCAGGAGAGGATGGATTTCCAATAGAATTCTACAAAACATTTAAAGCCTTATTAATACCGCCCCTCCTGGATGTAATCAACCAGATTGATGAGACACAAAACTTACCAGATTCATGTAAAACAGCAATAATTACAGTAATACTAAAACAAGGGAAAGATCCACTCTCACCAGCGTCATATAGACCAATATCTTTGCTAAACACAGATTATAAGATAATAGTTAAACTATTAGCAAACAGATTAGCAGAACAGGTACCGAAAATGGTAAATTTAGACCAAACTGGATTTATCAAAAAAAGACGCACAACAGACAATATTTGTAAATTTATTAACTTAATTCATGCGGTAGAAGGAAATAAAACACCTGCAGTAGCAGTTGCTTTAGACGCAGAGAAGGCCTTCGACAGAGTAGAATGGAATGATTTGTTCAAAGAATTGCAAAAATTCAGTTTACCGGAGAAGTATATTAATTGGATTAAAGCATTATATAAGGGACCGTTAGCGAAAGTGACAGTAAATGGACATGTATCAAAGCAATTTAACTTAAGCAGGTCAACGCGGCAGGGATGCCCACTATCACCTTTATTGTTTGCGTTAGCTATAGAACCACTAGCAGAATTGATAAGAATAGATAATAATATAAAAGGAATAAAAATAAAAGACAAGGAATATAAAATCAGTCTATTTGCGGATGATGTTATAGTGTACTTAACAGAACCAGAACTATCAATAAAAGAATTATATAAGAAATTGAAGGAATATGGAGAAGTCTCGGGTTACAAGATAAACGTAAATAAAAGTGAAGCAATGCCTATGAATAATGCGGATTTCTCAAAATTTAAGAAGGAATCTCCATTTAGATGGCAAATGCAGGCAATAAGATACCTAGGTGTACAAATAAACAAAAATCTAGGCCAATTATATAAACTCAATTATTATCCACTAACGAAAAAATTACAGGACGATTTAGAGCATTGGAAAGATCTACCACTAACACTGATAGGAAGGATAAACTGTATTAAAATGAACATTTTTCCAAGGATATTATACTTATTTCAGGCATTGCCAATACAACTGACAGAAAAATTCTTCAAAGAGTTAAAGAAAATAATAAGGAAATTTTTATGGAGAGGGGGGAAACCGAGGATAGCACTAGATAAATTAACAGAATGGTATAAACAAGGAGGCTTACAATTGCCAAACTTTAAAAATTATTATAGAGCCGCACAATTAAGATACCTATCAGATTTTTATCAAACAAGGGAAAAACGACAATGGGAGGGAGGAGTCACGTGATGGAGTAGTGGCCGGACGGTGAAGTCCAGCCCTCTCCAGAAAAGTCGGGAAAAACAAGAGAAAATACAAAGGCACAGAAATAAAAGTTAAAGAAAAGTGAGTATAAAGGTGGAAAGAAGATGGCGACAAAACAAGAAAAATCAAAATCAACGGTAAGAAGAGAGGAAGAGAAGACAACGGAGGAAGAAGGAGAAGGCCTTACCTGTCCGAAGAGGCCCGCTGTGGAGAGAGAAGCCCGCTTCCTCAGGTCGGTAGAAATAGGACTACAAAAATGGCTCGCAGAGCCGAGTAAAAGTGCGCAACCGTACATGAAAAAAAACACACCGACGGGAGGGGGGACCAGCTGGGGAGTCGATCTCCACAGCCGGCAATGACAGCTGCAGAACACCTGCAGCAAGAAGAGACCACAGAAGACAATGAAAACAAGAAAGAAGAGAAGAAAAGGGCAACAAAGAAACAACAGATGGCCAACCTAGAGGAAGAAGAGGAAGAGTACAGTGAAATAGAAGAAGGGAAAGGCAAGGTAAAGGATATACTTTCTCTTGTTAGAGGATACATGGAGTCATTTAAAGAATGGCAAACACAGGAATTTAATGATTTAAGAAGAAGAATAAACAACACAGAAGAGAAAGTGAATAAAATAGATATGACCTTAACAGAAATGGGAAAGAAAATGGACAAGATGGAAGAACGGGAAGTAGCAGCAGAAATGGAGGTAGAAGACTTAAAAAAGAAATTGGAGGAATCTAATAAAAAAAACTAAAGAGACACAAGAACTACTAGCTCAAAAAATAGATATAATGGAAAATTATAACAGAAGAAATAACATAAAGATAGTGGGCCTTAAGGAAGATGAAGAAGGCAAGAATATGAGGGAGTTTATAAAAGATTGGATCCCTAAGACCCTAGGATGTCCAGAACTACAGCAAGAAATGGAAATAGAAAGGGCACATAGAGCATTGGCCTCTAAACCACAACCACAACAAAAACCAAGATCTATTTTAGTAAAATTCCTAAGATATACTACAAGAGAAAAGGTAGTGGAGAAGACAATGGAAAAAGTAAGAGAGGGCAACAAACAACTGGAGTATAAAGGGCAAAAAATCTTAATTTATCCAGATATAAGTTTTGATCTCCTAAAGAAGAGAAAAGAGTTCAATACAGAAAAGGCGATTTTATGGAAGAAAGGGTATAAATTTATACTAAAGCATCCAGCGGTATTGAAAATATTTATTCCAGGACAACAAAACAGACTATTCTCGGATCCAGAAGAAGCACGAAAATTTGCAGAACAATTACAAAAATAGACTGAGGGATGAAGACGGGTAATGAGAGTAAAAATGATCACGATTGATATGTATGTGGGTAAAGACAAAAATAGACTGAGGGATGAAGACGGGTAATGAGAGTAAAAATGATCACGATTGATATGTATGCGGGTAAAGAGGTATAAGAGTGAATAGAGACAATGTGCATACGTGAATGTATCTGTACTTAGAGGAAAATATAGATAGTATAGACAAGAATTAATAAGGGAAGGTAATGGAATAGAGAGAATAAGGAGGGAATTAAAAGAGTGACCTTTGTGACATATGAAAAGTGAAATCTTTTCTGGGGGGGGCTGGGTGGGGGGAAATAGCGGTCACTGCAAAATCAGTTGACGCTTGCGAGTGGATTCGCAAATCCAAATGGAGAGGGGAGATGTGGTTGTCCGACAAGGGATAAAGGACAACTCAGGAGGGGAAGGGGAGATTGGGGATAAAGAAGATAGAAATAGGAGAATAAGGAAAATGTTGGATGTTGTAGGAATGTTGTATTATAAAGAGTTGAAAATAAGAAAACAGAAATGGAAAAAGAGGAAAGGTAATGATGGAAAAACGGAAAGAGAAGATAAACAAAATATAAAATGGCTACGCTGAACTATATGACTTTAAATATTAATGGAATACATAACCAAATTAAAAGGAAGAAACTACTAAATTTACTAAAAAAGGAAAAAATTGATATAGCATTTGTCCAAGAAACACACTTAACTGAATTGGAGCACAAGAAATTAAAGAGAGATTGGGTAGGACATGTAACAGCAGCATCGTATAATTCAAAAGCAAGAGGAGTGGCTATATTAATTAGTAAAAATGTGCCATTTAAAATAGAAGAGGAAATAATAGATCCAGCAGGGAGATATGTTATGATAAAATGTCAGATATATTCGGAGTTTTGGAATCTACTTAATGTATATTCACCTAACGAAGAAGATCAAAAGTTTATGCAAGATATCTTTTTGAAGGTAGCTAATACGCAAGGGAACATACTAATAGGAGGGGATTTCAACCTGAATTTGGATCCAAATATGGATAAAACGGGGAAAAAAATTAACAGGAAGAACAAAGTAACCAAATTTATAATTAAATCAATGCAAGAAATGAAACTTTTGGATATATGGAGGAAACAAAACCCAAAAGAAAAGGAATACTCATACTACTCGGCTAGACATAAAACATACTCAAGAATAGACCTATTTTTGTTATCAGCTAGTATGAAGGATAGAGTAAGAAAAACAGAATATAAAGCTAGAATGCTCTCAGACCATTCACCCTTAATATTGACAGTTAAGCTAGAGGACATCCCTCCAAGAATGTATAGATGGAGATTAAACCCCATGCTACTTAAAAGACAGGATTTTAGAGAATTTATTGAAAAACAATTAAAAATGTATTTTGAAGTAAATACGGAATCAGTGGAAGATAAGTTTATACTATGGGACGCAATGAAAGCATTCATTAGAGGGCAAATAATAAGTTATGTAACCAAGATGAAGAAGGACTATAATCAGGAAACAGAGCAGTTGGAAAGGGAAATAGTAAACATAGAAAAAAAATTAGCAAAGAAGAGAATTGGCGGATAAAAAAATAAAATATGAAACATTACAAAAATATAAGGTAGAGAAGAATATAATGAAGACAAAACAGAAATATTATGAACTAGGTGAAAAAACGCACAAAATCCTAGCATGGCAGCTTAAGACAGAGCAAGCTAAGAAAATGGTATTGGCATCAAGGAAAAAAGACAAACAAATTACATATAATCCAAAAGAAATTAAGGAAAACTTTAGAGAATTCTATGAACAATTATACCGAACTGAAAACGAAGGGAAAGAAGGGAAAATAGATGAATTTTTGACTAAAATTGAACTACCAAAACTACAAATAGAGGAACAAAATAAATTAACAGAACCATTTGGAACAGTAGAAATACAAGAGATAATAAAAAAAAAATTACCAAATAATAAGACACCAGGAGAGGATGGATTTCCAATAGAATTCTACAAAACATTTAAAGCCTTATTAATACCGCCCCTCCTGGATGTAATCAACCAGATTGATGAGACACAAAACTTACCAGATTCATGTAAAACAGCAATAATTACAGTAATACTAAAACCAGCGTCATATAGACCAATATCTTTGCTAAACACAGATTATAAGATAATAGTTAAACTATTAGCAAACAGATTAGCAGAACAGGTACCGAAAATGGTAAATTTAGACCAAACTGGATTTATCAAAAAAAGACGCACAACAGACAATATTTGTAAATTTATTAACTTAATTCATGCAGTAGAAGGAAATAAAGCACCTACAGTAGCAGTTGCTTTAGACGCAGAGAAGGCCTTCGACAGAGTAGAATGGAATGATTTGTTCAAAGTATTGCAAAAATTCAGTTTACCGGAGAAGTATATTAATTGGATTAAAGCATTATATAAGGGACCGTTAGCGAAAGTGACAGTAAATGGACATGTATCAAAGCAATTTAACTTAAGCAGGTCAACGCGGCAGGGATGCCCACTATCACCTTTATTGTTTGCGTTAGCTATAGAACCACTAGCAGAATTGATAAGAATAGATAATAATATAAAAGGAATAAAAATAAAAGACAGGGAATATAAAATCAGTCTATTTGCGGATGATGTTATAGTGTACTTAGCAGAACCAGAACTATCAATAAAAGAATTATATAAGAAATTGAAGAATATGGAGAAGTGTCGGGTTACAAGATAAACGTAAATAAAAGTGAAGCAATGCTTATGAATAATGCGGATTTCTCAAAATTTCAGAAGGAATCTCCATTCAGATGGCAAATGCAGGCAATTTGTACACCTAGGTGTACAAATAAACAAAAATCTAGGCCAATTATATAAACTCAATTACAATCCACTAATGAAAAAATTACAGGACGATTTAGAGCATTGGAAAGATCTACCACTAACACTGATAGGAAGGATAAACTGTATTATAATGAACATTTTTCCAAGGATATTATACTTATTTCAGGCATTGCCAATACAACTGACAGAAAAATTCTTCAAAGAGTTAAAGAAAATAATAAGGAAATTTTTATGGAGAGGGGGGAAACCGAGGATAGCACTAGATAAATTAACAGAATGGTATAAACAAGGAGGCTTACAATTGCCAAACTTCAAAAATTATTATAGAGCCGCACAATTAAGATACCTATCAGATTTTTATCAAACAAGGGAAAAACCAGACTGGACGAGATTAGAATTAGATAAAATAGGGGAAAAGATACCTGAACACATATTATATAAATGGGACGAAAAATTGGTACAACATAGAACTTCTCCAGTATTACATCATCTCCTCAATATTTGGAAGAAGATTCATGTAGAAAGAAATAAAACAAATTATTAATTACCAAAACTAATATTGGCACAAAATAAGCTACTCCCTTTTACAATAGATAACCTTTCCTTTAGAGAATGGGAAAAAAAAGGATTAAAAGAATAGAAAATTGTTTTTCAGGAAGTAGATTCTTATCCTTTGAACAAATGAGAGATAAGTACAATATAACTGGAGATACAGCGCTGGCATATTACCAACTGAGATCCTACTTGAAAGATAAATTAGGAAGCAGTTTGAGTTTGCCAGAGGGAAGTAACCTTGAATATGTGATTACAGATACAATGTTAATCAAAAGATTTATAACAAATATGTATATCAAACTGCAAGAAAAGGAGAATGAGGAAACAAATGGTAAAACTAAACAAAAATGGGAACAAGATTTAAATATAAAGATAAAAAAGGAAACATGGGATAAATTATGTTCTGGAACGATGAGAAATACAATAAATGCGAGGCTACGTATGATACAATATAATTGGTTACACAGACTATACATTACACCTCAAAAGTTAAATAAATGGGACCCAACAGTATCTGATAGATGTTTTCGATGTAAAAAAGAAATGAGAACAACAATTCATGCAATTTGGACATGTGAGAGAGTAGAAAAATTTTGGGAAGATCTCAATCAGATATTAAATAAAATAACAGAAAACAATATACCAAAGAATCCAGAGATCTTTCTCCTAAGTAACATAAAAAACAAAGAATTTGGAATTGATTTGGAGGATGCACAAAAAAGATTTGTTAAGATAGCTCTAGCCGTAGCAAAAAAATGTATTATGTCAACCTGGAAATTGGAAGATAATTTGAAAATACAACAATCGTATATAGAAATGAATAAATGTATTCCATTAGAAAAAATAACATATAGTTTAAGAAATAATATTGAAATATTCGAACAAATATGGGAGCCTTACATTAAATACAATAGCGAAAACCTACCGGGGACAAACATTACCTAAGTTGATGGAAGGAGAAGGAAAGAAAAGAATGGACTCAGTAGAATTTCTGGTGTATTTTTGTTGAATGACAACATTGTCTGACTGGTTTAATGTAACCTAGATTGTATACCTAAAATGGATGGGAGGGGGGGGTGGGGGGGTGGCTTGGGAGGAGGGAGGGGGGGGGAGAAAAAGTCACTGTATATGTGTGAAAAAGAAAAAGTGTGTATCATGGCTAATGTGATTTATGGTGTGAAAAATAAAAAAATTAAAAAAAAAGAGCAGGCACAAGAAATATCTCTGGCATAAATGGGATTTACAAAAATAAAAACATCAAGCCATGTAATGGTTACAGCAACTTACAATTCATCTGGGCAGTTGATTGGCTGAGCTATTCTGTATCCATCCTTTAGATAAGCAGCCATCTCAAAAGGATCGATGTCCACGTATGGTGTCTGCCCCAAAGTCATCAGTTCCCATAGTGTCACGCCAAATGCCCACTTAAGAAAAAAAAACAAATATTAGGATCAGGTGACCATGTATTCTGTGAAATCACACCAACTCCAGGTTCACAAAAGGTAACCCTGGCACCTGTGCAGGTTGTATTCACAAACCTTCTGTTCACAAATGAGAAAACCAATGTCAGCCTCTTTCCTCACCAGCCAATCATCTGACTACTATTACTAATATCTCCCTCATAAGCCCCTTTCAAACTACCAGGTACATGTGGGTTAAACTGGGTAATTTAGTGGATCCGTTCCCAGTAATCGCGCGGTGGGAAAGGTTCCTATTGGGCAAGGCGAGTTAAAATCAACCGGGCTCTGACTCCTGGTGGAGGCCAGTGTCAGAGCCCGGCCGAGTTAACCCATTGATCACTCTGTGGCGGTGTGAATGGTCTACTCGAATTACCAGGTACTGTAAGTGCCTGCGATCTCGTGCCAGTCTGTCAGAGCGAGGCTGGCTGCACTGTGAAATGTAACTGTGCAGTGAGCGAGGCTGTCAAAGCACAGCCGGCGGGGCTGTTAGCGCGTACCTATGCTTTAAATCATCACAAGATTACTTTTAATACCTAATACAATGTAATGCTATGTAAATAGTTGTTATACTCTATTGTTCAAGAATAATTACAAGCTGGTCTGCGGCTTTATCCTAAATTTGGTCAGTCTGAAGTCCATTGTGGTAGATTTTCCCACGATCTTTTAAACACTGAGCACCTATATCTTATTAAACTGCACATTTTTCCGCCCCCCCCAAGTCTTTTAAACACGAAGACATATGTTCTTTATTCCCGCTACAACTTTACTGCCCTGCGAGTATGTAATACGTCACTCGTGATGTCATTGCTTGAGGCGAGCCCCCCTTAAAATCTTTGGTTCCTAATGAACCAGCTAAATTATGGTGCAGTGGGAAAGGCTCCCTGGATGCATCATGCCCAGTAGGTTTACCCACTTACTAGGAGGGTTGGCAATGTGAAAGGGGCTAATAAATGACAGGTGCTTCAATCAGCCTTGTCAATTCCTGGAACCAAGCTCAGCAATAGCATCTTCCTTGTCAGGCCGTCACTGATTGATGGAAGTTTTAGCACACTGCAGGAAAGTCCTCCAACCCTTCTATTCCAGTCTTTGTTTGGAAAGTCTTCCATTATAACAACAATATTGCTTTTGCACACCTCAGTAATTCCCTGCATTCCCTTTGTTGCCAGTAGAACAGTGTCTGCAGTTTCTTTCACTCCATACAGGGCAATCCTACCTTGTCATTAAGACTACATACAAAGACAGGAACCAAAAGGTAGTGAGTGGTGGAAATAACTTTCGGAGGTGCATCTATTCAGTGCAAGGAGTATTGTTGGAGAAGGCAGACGAGTTTAGAGCGTGGATCAGCATGTAGAGATTGTGGCCATTAGTGAGACTTGGTTGCAGGAGTGAAGGTCAATGTTCCGGAGTTCTGTGTTTCAGGTGCATTTAGGGGCGGGGGGAGGGGTGGGGTGAGGAATGGAATTGCTAGTCAAGTAAAATGTCAATGCAATGATCAGATAGCCATATGCGTGGAACTGAGGAATGAGAAAGGGCTAATCACATTAATGGGGTGGTATTAAAGACCACCCAATAGTCAGCAGGAACTAGAGGAGTGAATGTGTAGAGAGATAACAGACAGTTGCAAGACACATAATATAATAGGTCATTTTAACTTTCTACATATTGATTGGGACTCCCATACTGTGAAAGGGCTACATGACTTAAGAGTTTGTCAAATGTAAGTTGCTTAAATCGATTTAAAAAAGACCCAATTAGAAAGAAGGGAATATTGGATCTCCTATGAGCAAATGAGACAGGATGGGTGACAGAAGTATGTGTAGGGGAATATTTTTGGTCCAGTGATCATAATACCATTAGTTTCAAGACAATTATTACAAAGGATAAGTCTAGTCCTCAGATTGAGATTTTAAATGGGAGAAAGGCCAATATTGAGGGAGTGAGAATGGATCTGCAAAGTGTAGATTGGGACTGGTCGACTTCTGACAAAGTGTGCTTGGTAAGTAAGAGATCTTCAAAGGTGAAATTTTTAAAAAATTTTTTTTATTTTTCACACCATAAACCACATTGATCAAGATACATACATTTTCCTTTTCAAATATATACAGTGTCGTTTTCTTCCCCCCCCCCCATCCCATCCCACCCTCCCTACCTCCCCTCTCATTCATTTAAAGTACAGAATCTAAGATACATTAAACCAGTCAAACAATGTTGTCACTCAATAAAAATAATTCATTTCATTTCCTTCTCCTTCTGTCATTTTAGGTGGTAGATGTCCCTGGTAGGTTTTCTCTATTATGTTTCATGTATGACTCCCATATTTGTTCAAATATTGTAATATTATTTCTTAAATTATATGTTATTTTTTCTAATGGAATACATTTATTCATTTCTATATACCATTGTTGTATTCTCAAGTTATCTTCTAATTTCCAGGCTGACATAATACATTTTGTTGCTACGGCTAGGGCTATCCTAACAAATCTTTTTTGTGCACCATCCAAATCAAGTCCAAATTCTTTGTTTTTTATGTTACTTAGGAGAAAGATCTCTGGGTTTTTTGGTATATTGCTTTCTGTGATTTTATTTAATATCTGGTTTAGATCTTCCCAAAATTTTTTCACTTTCTCACACGTCCAGATTGCATGAATTGTTGTTCCCATTTCTTTTTTACAACGAAAACAACTGTCAGATACTGTTGGGTCCCATTTATTTAACTTTTGAGGTGTAATGTATAGCCTGTGTATCCAGTTATATTGTATCATACGTAACCTCGTGTTTATTGTATTTCTCATAGTTCCAGAGCATAACTTCTCCCATGTTTCCTTCTTTATCTTTATGTTTAAATCTTGTTCCCATTTTTGTTTAGTTTTACCATTTGTTTCCTCATTCTCCTTTTCTTGCAGTTTAATATACATATTTGTTATAAATTTTTTGATTATCATTGTATCTGTAATCACATATTCAAAATTACTTGCGTCTGGTAACCTCAGACTGCTTCCCAATTTGTCCTTCAAGTAGGATTTCAGTTGGTAGTATGCCAACACTGTATCTTGAGTTATATTATATTTATCCTTCATTTGTTCAAAGGATAGTAATTTATTTCCTGAAAAACAATTTTCTATTCTTTTGATCCCTTTTTTCTCCCATTCTCTAAAGGAAAAGTTATCTATTGTAAAAGGGATTAACTGATTTTGCGTCAGTAATAGTTTTGGTAATTGGTAATTTGTTTTATTCCTTTCTACATGAATCTTCTTCCAAATATTGAGCAGATGATGTATTACTGGAGAATTCCTACGTTGTACCAATTTTTCATCCCATTTATATAATATATGTTCAGGTATCTTCTCCCCTATTTTATCTAGTTCTAATCTAGTCCAATCTTGCTTTTCCCTTGTTTGATAAAAATCTGATAGGTATCTTAATTGTGCGGCTCTATAATAATTTTTAAAGTTTGGCAGTTGTAAGCCTCCTTGTTTATACCATTCTGTTAATTTATCTAGTGCTATCCTCGGTTTCCCCCTTTTCCATAAAAATGTCCTTATTATATTCTTTAACTCCTTGAAGAATTTCTCCGTCAAGTGTATTGGCAATGCCTGAAATAGGTATTGTATCCTTGGGAAAATGTTCATTTTAATACAGTTTATCCTTCCCATTAGTGTTAGTGGTAAGTCTTTCCAATGCTCTAAGTCGTCCTGTAATTTTTTCATTAGTGGATAATAATTGAGTTTATATAGATGGCCGAGGTTTTTATTTATTTGTATACCTAGGTATCGTATTGCTTGCATTTGCCATCTGAATGGTGATTCTTTCTTAAATTTTGAGAAATTCGCATTATTCATTGGCATTGCTTCACTTTTATTTGCGTTAATCTTGTAACCCGACACTTCTCCATATTCCTTCAATTTCTTATGTAATTCTTTTATTGATAATTCTGGTTCTGTTAAATATACTATAACGTCATCTGCAAATAAACTGATTTTATATTCCTTGTCTTTTATTTTTATCCCTTTTATTTTATTTTCTGTTCTTATCAATTCTGCTAGTGGTTCTATAGCTAACGTGAACAATAAGGGTGATAGTGGGCATCCCTGACTTGTTGATCTGCTTAAGTTAAATTGCTTTGATATATATCCATTTACTGTCACTTTCGCCAATGGCCCCTTATATAATGCTTTAATCCAATTAATATACTTCTCTGGTAAACTGAATTTTTGTAATACTTTGAATAAATAATTCCATTCTACTCTGTCAAAGGCCTTCTCTGCGTCTAAAGCAACTGCTACTGTTGGAGCTTTATTCCCTTCTACTGCATGAATTAAGTTAATAAATTTACAAATATTGTCTGTTGTTCGTCTTTTTTTAATAAATCCAGTTTTGTCTAGATTTACTATTTTAGGTACATAGTAGGCTAATCTGTTTGCTAATAGTTTAGCTATTATCTTATAATCTGTGTTAAGTAAAGATATTGGTCTATATGACGCTGGTGCGAGTGGATCTTTCCCTGTCTTTGGTATTACTGTAATTATTGCTGTTTTGCATGAATCTGGTAAGCTTTGTGTTTTATCAATCTGGTTGATTACTTCCAGGAGGGGAGGAATTAATAAATCTTTAAATGTTTTATAGAATTCTACTGGGAATCCATCCTCTCCTGGTGTTTTATTATTTGGTAGTTTTTTTTAAATTATCTCTTGTATTTCTACTATTTCAAATGGTTCTGTTAATTTATTTTGTTCCTCTATTTGTAATTTTGGTAGTTCAATTTTAGTTAAAAATTCATCTATTTTGTCTTCTTTCCCTTCGTTTTCAGTTTGATATAATTGTTCGTAGAACTCTCTGAAGTTTTCATTAATCTCCATTGGATTATATGTGATTTGTTTGTCTTTTTTCCTTGATGCCAATACCATTCTCTTAGTTTGTTCTGTCTTAAGCTGCCATGCTAGAATTTTGTGCGTTTTTCTCCTAGTTCATAATTTTTCTGTTTTGTCTTCATTATGTTCTTCTCCACCTTATATGTTTGTAGTGTTTCATATTTTATTTTTTTATCTGCCAATTCTCTTCTTTTAGTTGTGTCTTCCTTCATTGCTATTTTCTATATTTACTATTTCCCTTTCCAACTGTTCTGTTTCCTGATTGTAGTCCTTCTTCATCTTGGTTACATAACTTATTTGCCCTCTGATGAATGCTTTCATTGCATCCCATAGTATAATCTTATCTTTCACTGATTCCGTATTTATTTCAAAGTACATTTTAATTTGTCTTTCAATGAATTCTCTAAAATCCTGCCTTTTAAGTAGCATGGAGTTTAATCTCCATCTATACATTCTTGGAGGGATGTCCTCTAACTCTATTGTCAATATCAGGGGTGAGTGGTCTGATAATATTCTAGCTTCATATTCTGTTTTTCTTACTCTGTCTTGCATACGAGCTGATAACAGGAATAGGTCTATTCTTGAGTATGTTTTATGTCTACCCGAATAATATGAATATTCCTTTTCCTTTGGGTGTTGTTTCCTCCATATATCCAAAAGTTGCATTTCTTGCATCGATTTAATTATAAATTTGGTTACTTTGTTCTTTCTGTTAGTTTTTTCCCAGTTTTATCCATGTTTGAATCCAAATTAAGGTTGAAATCCCCTCCTATTAGTATGTTCCCTTGCGTGTCTGCTATCTTCAAAAAAATATCTTGCATACATTTTTGATCTTCTTCGTTAGGTGAATATACATTGAGTAAATTCCAAAACTCTGAATATATCTGACATTTTATCATAACATATCTCCCTGCTGGATCTATTATTTCCTCTTCTATTTTAATTGGTACATTTTTACTGATTAATATAGCTATTCCTCTAGCTTTTGAATTATATGACGCTGCTGTTACATGTCCTACCCAATCTCTCTTTAATTTCTTGTGCTCCATTTCAGTTAAATGTGTTTCTTGCACGAATGCTATATCAATTTTTTCTTTTTTTCAGTAAATTTAGCAGTTTCTTCCTTTTGATTTGGTTATGTATTCCGTTAATATTTAAATTCATATAGTTCAACGTAGCCACTTCACACTTTGTTTATCTTTCCTTTCCGTTTCCTCATCATCACCTTTCCTTCTTATCCATTTCTGCTTTCTTGTTTTGAACACTTTATAAGACAACATTTCTAAAACATCAAACATTTCCCTTATTCTCCTATCTAAAATTTCTTTAACCCCATTATCCCCTCCCCTTCCTGAGTTGCCCTTTATCCCTTGTTGGGCAACCTCATCTCCCCTCTCCATTTGGATTTGCGAATTCACTCGCAAGCGTCAACTGATTTCGCAGTGACCGTAACTCCACCCCACCCAGCACCCCCCAGAAAAGATTTCAATATTCATATATAACAAAGGTCACTCTCTTAATTCCCTCCTTACTTCCTCTCTTCCCTTTCATTCCCTTATTAATTCTTATCTATACTCTATATATTTTCCTTTAAATACAGATATACTCATGTACACACATATATACATACACACCTATTTATATATACCCATATACACACATACATATAATTCGTGGTCATTTTTACTCTCGTTACATGTCTTCATCTCTCTGCCTGTTTTGTAGTTGTTCTGCAAATTTTCATGCTTCCTCCGGATCCGAGAATAGTCTGTTTTGCTGTCCTGGAGTAACTATTTTAAGTACCGCTGGGTACTTTAGCATAAATTTATATCCTTTTTTCCATAGGATCGTTTTTGCTGTATTAAACTCCTTTCTCTTCTTCAGGAGTTCAAAACTTATGTCTGGATAGAAAAAAATTTTTTGACCTTTGTATTCCAGTGGCTTTTTGCCTTCTCTTATTTTCTTCATTGCTTTCTCCAATATATTATCTCTTGTTGTATATCTTAAGAATTTTACTAAAATGGATCTTGGTTTTTGCTGTGGCTGTGGTTTCGGGGCCAATGTTCTATGTGCCCTTTATATTTCCATTTCTTCCTGTAATTCTGGTCTTCCTAGGACCCTGGGGATCCAATCTTTTATACATTCTCTCATATTCTTGCCTTCTTCATCTTCCTTAAGGCCCACTATCTTTATATTATTTCTTCTATTATAATTTTCCATTATATCTATCTTCTGAGCTAACAGCTCTTGTGTCTCTTTAATTTTTTTATTAGATTCTTCTAATTTCTCTTTTAAGTCCTCTACTTCCATTTCTACGGCTGTTTCTTGTTCTTCCACCTTGTCCACTCTTTTTCCTATATCTGACATGACCATCTCTATTCTATTAATTTTTTCTTCTGCACTTTTAATTCTTTTTATTTCACTAAATTCTTGTAATTGCCATTCTTTTACTGATTCCATATATTCTTAAAAAAAAATCCATTGTCTTGCCTTTCCCTTCTTCCATTTCTCTATGTTCTTCTTCTTCTTCCTCTGGGTTGGTCATCTGTTGTTTCCTTGTTTTCTTTTTACTCTCTTCTTTCTTGTTCTCGTTGTTTTCTGTGTTCTCTTCCTGTTGTTGTGTTGCAGCTGTCATCCTCAGCTGTGGAGATCGACTCCTCAGCTGTCGAGATCGACTCCTCAGCTGTTCCCCCCTCCAGTCAGTGTTTTTTTCTCATGCGCGGTTGCGCACTATTACTTGGCTCCGCGAGCCATTTTTGTAGTCCCGAGCTCGAGACTTCTACTGACCTTAGGGAGCAGGCTTCTCTCTCCGCGGCAGGCCTCCTCGGACAGGTAAGGCCTTCACCTTCTTCTTCCGACGTTCTTTCTTCTTCTCTTCTTCCCATTGCTTTCGACTTTTCTTTCTTCGCTGCCATTTTCTTCCCACCTTTACTTTTACTTTGTTTTAATTTTTATTCTTGTACCTTTGTGTTTTGTGTATTTTTTTTTAAACTTTTCCGGAGAGGGCTGGAGTTCCCTGACCGGCCACTACTCCATCACGTGACTCCCCCTTAAAGGTGAAATTTTGAGAGTAAAATCGTCCTGTCAGAATTCAAGTCTAACAGGTATAGAGAACCATGGTTTTCAAAAGGTATTGAGGCCCTTGTTAAGAAGGAGGTGCACAGCAGGTTCAAGAAGCAAAGAAAAAAAGGTACTTAAATGTATTCCTACATTTCTTATACAAGGAGGAAATCAGGAGGGCAAAAAGACATGAGATTGCTTTGGCAGATAAAGTGAGGGAAAATTCTAAGGGCTTCTACAGATATATTAAGAGCAATAGGATTGCAAGGAACAAAATTGGTACAACTTAAGATCAGTGTGCATGGAGTCAGAAGACATGGGGAAACTCAAATGATATTTCTGCATCTACTCAAGAGAGAGATACTGAAGTCAATAGAAGTTAGGCAAATAGAAGTGAGGTCATGAACCTCATACAGATTACAGAGGAGGAGGTGCTCGGTGTCTTGAGGCAGATAGGGTGGATAAATCCCCAGAACATGACAAGATATTCCCTCTGCACTCTTGCAAACATATTGATATTTTCCTGTCGTTGATCTTCCTGTGATGCCACTTTTAAGGAATTGTGTATCTGCATTTCCAGTGGGAACATTTTCATCCAGAGAGTGGTGAGAGCTGCCAGTAGAGGTGGTGAATGAGGGTTCAATTTTGACATTTAAGAGAAGACTGGATAGGTACATGGATGGGAGGAGTATGGATGGCTATGGTCTGGGTGAAACTAGCCAGAATAATAATTCACCGTTGACCAGATGGGCCAAAGGACCCATTTTATTCTGTAGTGTTCTATGGTTCAATGAGATATCCAATCAGAAGACTAAAACTTGCTGAAGTGGCTGGGTTTTAATTAAAAAAAACTCCACTGAATTTCCACAAGCCCCTCATTACTACATTGCCAATGATGTTGAGCTGTTTTGATATCTGGTGTTGGATAAGGAAATGCTTTTTAGTACAGTATTTAGATGTTGAGAACAATTAATCCATTATGTGTGATACCCAACCACAAATCCTCTGGAGTCCATTAGTTCCATGTCTTTGCTGACCTGACTCTCCAACTGCGCTAACTCGCCATTATGGAGACCATGTGCTTCCATCTGATAACACTGATAATCTTTGCCCTGAATGAATTCAGTTGCTGAAAATGCCTTTGTGTGATTTCTTAGCTGCTTCAAACCATTTATCACTCACCACCATCCCCATCCTCTGATTAATAACACTGCTAGCTTCAGTTTTGAAGAGAATTAAATGCCTTTTCCATGCCAAAATCTGTTTACCCATTGTTCCATGTGTCTTGCCTATCCACGAAATTAGTTTAAACAACTTTGTGGTTTGCTCATAGCAGGCAATCCTGATATATATCGAAGAGATTACTCAATCCAAATCAGTAACCAGGGTAATATCTATCTGTGAACACCCACAAAAGACCATCATAAAGTGTCTTCACTAAAGATGAAGTCCATGGATATGAAGGTAAATTATTGAACAAGTTCAAGTCTGGGCTGAGCTCCAGGGAATGAAGACATCATGAAAGGATTCAGCCACGGTAAGATTTTGTGGCATCATCGCCTCACGATTTAATAACAATGGAGAGGATGGAAATCACACATCCAAACCAGCGAAATCCACAGTCAGCTGTGCAAAAAAAAGAGCATTAAAGTACCAACATACATTAATCATTTAAATAAACAAAATGTGAATTCTAGCTTCGGCAAATGTGATATCGTCCAGTTTAGACCAAGAAAGATCAGAAGAGAATAATTTACTGAATGCTGAAAAGGTTGGAACAAGTCAAAACTCCAGGGATCCAAATACCATGAAAATGAGAAAATAAAAGGCAATTGAACATCAGTTTTTATATTTGTAAAATATATGCTCCACCAATGATAAAAGAAATTTAGTTAGATCATACATGGACTATCATGAGCCATCATGCATTAAATCAAATATATTAGCCTTATTGAAGCTATTTTGTTTTTCACATTACCAATGAAAAACAGCTTTTATCCACAATTGCACTTGAGAAGATGGTGTGCCTGTTTGAACCTCTGCCTCAGTGCAGTGTTCTTGAAGCTTGAGCCAGTGACTTTGGAAGAACGACATATTTCAGTCAGAATATGGTGGAGCTGGAGCAGAGACTACAGGTGTTAGCAGTCCTTTGTACCTGTTGAAGGGCTTAAGAAGTTGTCTTAATGTGTTCTTCTGATGGTATACGAGAGTTAAAGGGCCCCAGTGGTAAAAACAAAGACAAGATTTAGAACAGACAAATTACACAATTGTGTTGCAAGTGGCTTTCGGTGTAGTGAAAGGTGAATGAGATGATGGTTGCTTCACCTTGCAATCCCCAACAAGTGTTGCTGAGCTAACCAAGAGTATTCTACTTGTTAAGATATAAATGTCTGAGTTAAGAGTGGAATTTGATTCTACATTTGACTCTTGCTCAGGCCATCACACAAACCTGCCTCCCTCCCACCGATTTGGGAAAGCAGCCAGTGCATTAGAGGACTTGTCCCACTCTGGCCACACTAACTTCACCTCCCTCCCATTGGGAGCAAGATTCACGAGTACAAATGCACCAGCATTTGACAGTCTTGTTCTCACTGCAATTAGACTCTTGAACGAATGTCACAATAGTACAGTAACGTTACCTTTGCCCCGTTCTGATTTTGTAACTGCATTCAGTGTTGTGTTTTATTTGTGGTATGGGTTGACTTGCTAAACTGCATGCAGAATGAACTATGGTGCATGCGACAATCAACTTGACACTGGCCATGAATCCACAACACGTCACAAAGGACTTACTTGTTCCAATTTTCTGCTGCATTTCCTCAGCATCTTTATTCACGTATCAAAGTCAAAGTGACCATGAAGAAATCTTGCTTGTGTTCTTCCAACATGACATTCACGACCAAGGAAGGTTTGGTTAAATCATAAACGACACTAAAAACCCCAGGTCTTTCAGGACATCAATTGCACTGACCACCAAGTACCCACTTACTCCCTCCTTCCAGACTCCACTATTAACCTACAAACAAGGGAAATCTGCAGCAGCCATTTAACCAAAAAACCTGCTTTGGATGTGGGAGGAATCTGTGGTACCCAGAGCAAAGCCAGGCAAAGTCCACACAGAGAGCAGCTGAAGTCAGGATAGAAGCAGAGTCTCTGGTAATGTGAGGCAGTATATCTACTGGCTACACCTCTGTGGACTCCAATAGGCAGTGGATATGCTTCCTTTGTACATACCACACATGATGAAACTAGTCCATTTTGCAGTGTCTCAAAGATTACTGTTCTCCTCACTATCTTTACCTCTCCATGGGTTTACACAATTGCCGAAGGGTGGGAGGAAATCAGTCACAGATCTAATTTGTAGCATGTTTAAGTATACAATGATTGACTTGTTCTTTCCTGATCTACCATAAGATGTGCCAATCAACATTTCCCATTGTGCTTCCATTTTCCATCAAGTCACTGGTTTATACAATCCAAGTTAATTCTTGAGGCTGAGGTCAGGCTTTCCTTCACTGTACTCTCGGACTTGCACATTACAACTTCTCACTGCAGAATTATTAGGAACAGAAACAGACATTTTCCTTCTTGTCAGATACCAATTCAGAGAGATGCAGGGCAGCAAGTTGACAACAAACAGGCAATAAATTCTCTGAAAATAATTCAAAGCATTAAAGAACACCATACATTGTTGCACAAATGATGGAACTTCCATTTCAGCACGCTTCAGAACAGATAGCTTACCACATCACTCGCACTCGAAAATTCACTGTTGACAAGGCTCTCCAGTGCCATCCATCGAACAGGTCGATTTTCATTGTCCCCTAAACAATGGTAGTCCATCGGGAAGAGATCCCTGGAGAGAGCATTGTCTGCAATCTTCACCTGAAGGCCATCATCAATGCTGGGAAGAATGTAGAATTAAAAATCACACGTTGATTTTTAATCATTAAAATTAAGGTATATATTTACATCAAAAATTCCAAAAGCTTTACAAAATCATGCAAATCAAAAGATCTCTGTGGATAATTATAGCATGTATATTTAATTTAGATAGTAACCATAAACATTGCAGTTTTGGTATCATTCAAATTCATTGCAATGCAAATCAAATGTTTGTAAAGATCAAATGATCGAGAGATGCACGAATAGCAATTTTCGACACCTTGAAATTTATGAAACTGTAGCAACTGTGTTGCAGTACGAAAAGAACGAGAAAATGATCAGACATAGTCGAGTTGAAGTTCACTAAAAGTTGTTTACTCAGTCACCTGCAGATTTTGAAAAGCCCTCACGTTCCAAATGACATCATCGCATTGTGACATCATGACATCACTTGGAACCTCTCGAGTTGGTTTGATTAAGTCTCTGGTGAGCTGCTACATGCCCCCCCCCCCCCCCAAATAACTGGCAATAGGAAGTTAAACCTCTGGTGCCATCACTGTCCACCCCTCTTGGAAGGTCATCTGCACCTTTGTCACACGGTTGTGGCAAGGGCTGATCAAGGTCTAGATGAGCGGGCTTTAGTCGGTCAATCGTAAATGTCTCCGAATGTCCCCCAATGTCCAGTACACAAGCTGTATGATTGTTTCGTAGCACTCTGAAGGGGCCCTCATACTGTCGTAGAAAGGGTGGGCCGTGTGCACCTCTACGCACAAACGCACCGTCCCTGAGTTCCTTTAGGATGACCAATGTCGTTGTTCCATGACTTGATGTGGGAACTGGGGCTAATTTTCCAAGCTGCTCCCGCGGTCTGCCTAAGACTTCAGTCGGTGGCACCTCTTGTCACGAGCTGCAGGCACAACTCCCCAGATACAATGAGCAGGACTTCATAAACCAACTCGGCTGTTGTAGAGTTGAAATCCAGCTTGGGTGCCTTTCTTATTTCCAGGAGGGCAGCTCATCCACCCAATCAGGCCCATGGAGGCAGGCCATCAGTGCAGCCTTTACATGCCTATGGAATCGCGCCACCAGGCCATTCGACTGTGGGTAGTAGGCTGTCATGCAGTGGAGCTGCTTTCCCAGCTGCCACAACAAAATGTCCCAGAGTGCAGAGGTACAATGTGGGCCTCTGTCAGAGGTGAAGTGTGTGGGTTGGTAGAACCGAGATACCCAGGCAGAAAGAAAAGCTCTGGCGCACTAATCGGTCGATGAGTCAGTCATAGGAACCACCTCCGGCCACCTAGTGAGACTGCTGATGATCTTTAACAAGTACCTAGACCCTCGTGACACTGGAAGTGGGCCAACACTTCGACATGCACATGGTTGAATCTGTGTTGCGGTGGCTGGAAAGGCAGAAGTGGAGCTTTCACATCTTTGCATTTTTGCAGATTGGCAGTTCGTGCACATCTTTTCCCAGTACGTGACCTGCTTTTTGAGTCCATGTCTTACAAACTTATCAGCTATGAGGCAGATCGTCGCTCAAATGGAGGGGTGGTACAGTCTGTGAATGGCATCGAAAATGCAATGTCTCCACGCAGCAAGGACGATAGGGTGAGGTTGACCTGTGGAAATGTTGCACAGGAAAATGGTACCTTGCGGCCCACGATGGCAGTTCTATAAGCCGGGTGTTTGTCAACCTGGTATTGAGCTTTGGCGAGCGCCATGTATTCTATACCCGGAGAGAGGGCACAAATTGTTTGAATGAAGGAGCGGGAGAGGGGATCAGCCTCCACATTGCTCTTAGCGGAGATACGTTTAATCCTGGTTGAAAACTCGGATACGCAAGATAGATGGCATCGTTGGCAGGCTGATCAGGGATCTGATGCTTTTGCAAAGGTGAACGTTAGCGGTTTGTGGTCAGTAAAAACCGTGAGGTCCCTGCCTTCCAAAAAAAGTAGCAGAAGTGTCTGACTGCTAGGTACAGACCCAGCAGTTCCCAATCACATGTACTGTATTTCATTTCTGGAGGGTGGAGGTGCCAACTAAAAAATGCTAGAGGCTTCTATTGTCCATTGGTGTACTGTTCCAAGACCTTGCCTGCTGCCGCGTCGGACATGTCTATTGTCAAGCCGGTTGGTGCATCCATTTATGGATGGACCACCATTGTTGCCTTGCTGGAATGCTACCATTGTCTCATTTGTTCACGAGTTCTTTGGCACTGCTGGACACAAGGTCAAAAGGGGATTTCATAATAAGAGCTGCAGAGGGTAGAAAGTGGTGATATGACCATCCCCACAAATTCCTGGAGTCCTTTGATTGTATTGGGCCTCGGGAATTTGAGGATGACTTCCATTTTGCTTGGCAATGGAACAACACCCCGGCTGCTGATCTGACATCCCAAGAACTCAATAGAGGACTACCCAATTTGCATGTGGCAGGGTTCACAGTTAGCCCGAACTCCTGTAGGCAGCGGCAGAATAAACACAGATGCTGCACGTGCTCTTTGTGGGAGTGGCTGGCAACAAGTATGTCATCCAAGAATACGAAAAGGAAGTCCACGGCACGTCCCACTGCCTTCCTCAGTCGCCGGAATGTTTGTGCAGCACTTTTGAGCCCAAAAGGCATTCTCAAAAATTCAAAGAGGTCAAACGGTGTTATGATAGCGGTCTTGGGCACATTCTCTGGGTTTACAGGTATTTGATGGTACCCACACACCAAGTCAATTTTAGAAAATATCCTGGTCCCATGAAAATTAGCTGTAAAGTCCTGTATATGGGGCACAGGGTAGTGGTCTGCAGTGGTAACCTCATTGAGACACCTGTATGGTCTCCAGCCTCCTGTGGTTTTGGGCACCATATGTAGCAGGGAAGCCCATGGGCTATCAGACCTGCGTATGATTCCAAGTTCCTCCATTTTATGGAACTGTTGTTTTGCAAGCCACAACTTGTCGGGCATGGACAGGAGGTCCTTGGATGAGGATGTGGTGTGTGACACCATATTTGGGTGGGGCAGTGGAGAATTGGGGAGTGACAATATCCGAAAACTCCGCAAAAAGTTTAGCAAATTCGTTGTTGGAGTACTCCATGGTGTCTAGGTGCAGGATGGGTAGTTTGGTTTTTCCAAGGTGGAAAGTCTGGTCTGGAATCTTGTGGTGTTCACCAACCAGCGCCCTTTGAAGTCCACCATCAGTGAGTGGGCTCTGAGGAAGTTGGAACACAGCAGCAAGAATGAACTTCTGTGTGAACTTATTGTTCCCAACGTTCAGGGGTAGAGTCAGTGTGCCATATGTACAAATTGAACTCCTGTTCACTGCAGTGTGCGCCGGAAACATGCTCCTGGGTATGGTTGTCAAAGCCCGAAGGAGGAGGGACTCTAACCTCTGCACCTGTGTCGTCTAGAAATTTGTGCTGGGAGAGTTTGTCCCAGAGGTAGAGTAGGCTGTTTCGGTGGTCGCCGCTGTAGTTATGGCATTTTCACGGAAAAGCTCCAGAACCCTAGCGTTGATGGTAAAAACACCAGGAGGTTGTCAGGGAGTCATGCTTGTCTGGGGGAACGTGTGCCTTTGTCACCAGTTCTCATGGAGCCTGGGCCTTTGGGTGTGTGCATTTCTGTGGGGCTTGCACCTTGCTGTTTCGTGTGCCAAAGAATGTCTGCATGGTAGCCACTGTTCGAGAGTTATCAAAGTCCTCATCAGCCAACATGAGGCAAATATCTTCTGGCATACGCTCTAAAAACTGCTAGAAGAGCAAGCAAGGCCTACGGCCGTCTGCCAGTGCCAACATGTCATTCATTAACTTCGAAGGGGCACGAACCACCAAGCCATCGATATGGAGGAGCCGTGCATCTTGCACTCGCTGTAAAAGGTTTTTAGGGCTTTGTATTTGCCAAGAGCTGGTGGGTCCTGAAGGAAATTCACTACTCGACCCAGCCATGTCCTGGTCGAGGGCACTTACTATGTGATGGTACTCAGTGGCATCTACTTCTATCTTGCGAATGTGGAACTGCGCCTCAGCCGGCCCGAACCAAACTTCAGGTTGAGTGGTCCAAAAGCCAGGCAGTTTGAGCAAAACCGCTGCTTTGTCCATGTTGGGTCCAAAATCCATTTGGGCCCGTCGGGCAGACATAGTCGAGTTGAAGTTCAGGAAAAGTCATTTATTCAAACAGTCACCTGCAGCTTTTGAAAATCACGCATGTTACAAATGATATAATCGCATTGTGACATCATGACGTCACTCGGAACCTCCCGAGCCGGTTCGATTAAGCCTTCGGTGAGCTCCTACAAAACCATCTTTTACTGTAAAGTTTGAAAGCACTTTTTATAAATAGGAGCAGGACTTGGCCATCTGGCCCACCAAATCTGCTCCACCATTCAATTAACTCCTGGCTGATCTGGACTCCAGTAGACTCAAGTTGCCCATAGCCCTCTTTTCCCCTATTCTTCAAAAATGTATTAGTGTCAGATAACATCCTAGTAAATCTACTCTACAGTCTTTCTATCTTATTGATATCTTTCCTGTAGTAAGGTGACCAAAACTTCACACAATACTCCAATTTTGGCCTCACCAATGTTTTATACAACTTTACCATAACATCCCAACTGCTTTGATTTATGAAGGTCAATATGCCAAAAGCTCTTTTTACATCCTATCCATCAGTGATGCCACTTTCAGGAAATTATGTATCTGTATTCCCAGATCTCTCTGATCTCCTGCACTCTTCTTTAACATGTATGTCCTTTCTTGATTTGTCCCTCCAAAATGCAACTCACACCTGTCTGCATTACATTCCTTTGCATTTTAAATTATTTTTTATTGAGTTTTTTTTGTTGCTGTTGTTTTAAAATATTTTTATTGCGTCCCATTGGCCATTTTTCAGCCCATTTTTCCAGCTGGTCCAGATCCCTCTGCAAGCTTTGAAAACCTTCTTCTCTGCCAACATCTTAAGTGCCATCTGAAAACTTGCTGATCCAATTTACTACATTATCATCTAGATCACTGATATTCACGACAAACAATAATTAATGGTCCCACTACCAATCCCTGAGGCACATCGCTAGTCACAGGCCTCCAGTCCGTGAAGCAATCATCCACCATTATTCTCTGGCTTCTCCCGTCCAGCCAGTCGAATCCAGTTCATTACTTCACCCTGAATACCTAGCATCTGAATTTCCTGACTAAAGTCCCATGCAGATAACATACATAGTTTTTCCTCTGTCAACTTTCCTGGTAACCTCCTCAAAAAAAACTCTATAAAATTGGATAAATGTGACCTACCACGCACAAAGCCATGTTAACTATCTCCTAATCAGTCCATAGCTATCCAAATAATTGTATATCCGATCTCTTAGAACAACTTCTAATAATTTATTTACTACTAATGGCCAGGGTTGCTTTTGGAGTCTTTTTTAAACAACAAAATAACATGAGCTACCCTCCAACCCTCCTGCAACACACCTGTGGCTAGGACATTTTAAATATTTCTGCCAGAGCCCTGCAATTTCTACACTACCCTCCCTCAAAGTCTGAGGGAATATCTTGTTAGGCCCTGGGGATTTATCCACCCTTGTTTGCTTGAAGACAGCAAGCACGTCCTTCTCTTTAATAGGTGTAGGTTCCATGACCTCACTGCTTGTTCCTTACTTCGCATGACTCTGTGCGTTTCCTGAATGGATATTGATGAAAAAAAATCAAGATCTCTTCCATCTTTTTTCAGCTCCAGACAGAGCTGACCACTCTGATCTTCAAGGGAACCAATTTTGTCCTTAATATACCTATAGTAACCCTTAAGATTTTCCTTCACATGGTCTCCCAAAGCAACATCTTTTAGTCTTCCTGATATTTTTCTTGAGGGTTTTCTTGCAATAATAGTCCAATTTACTACTTTTCTTTCCAAAATGGATGACCCCACATTTACCAACATTGCCTGACCCTTGCCCACTCATTCAAACCCTCAACATCACTCTGCAGACTCTCTTCCTGTGTGCAACTTGCTTTGCCATTCCATTTCATGCCATCAACAAACTTGATCCCCTCCTCCAAATCATTAACATATGTCATGCACAGTTGTTGGCACAGCAAGTGAACCCTTGCATTTTGACCATAGAGTCACCATCAACAATCTAGAACTTCAATGTTTAAAGTTAGAGGCAGATGCTATTTCTGCCATAAATATTTCCAGTGTTGCATCCTGTATTTAAACATTTATCATCTCTTCACAGCCACTGTATTCCTCAGGACTTCCACCATCAAAAAAAGTATTGCATTGATTTTTTTTGCATGCACATCAGATTAAAAAGCTGCAGGAGAGAGCTCCTTCTATTAAACACTGCTGCAAATTTCAATCATTTGGAGTTAACTGGCTCATAATTTATAAACCTCCATCGCTGGTTCAAATTTATCAAAAAGATTTCAAAGATTATGGGTGGCATAATTAAAGTGCCAATGACCCAGGTTCAAATCCTCCACTATCTGTAAGGAATCTATAAATTCTCCCTGAGTCTGCATGTATTTCCTCCAGGTGATCTGGGCTCCTCCCACATTCCAAAGACATAAGGGGTTAGTAAGTTAATGGGTCACATGGTATGTGTGGGCGGCACAGGCTCATGATCTGGAATGTCCTGTTACTGTGCTGTACCTTCAAATTAAATAAAAAACAAATAAAACTGGGACAGGTAAAAATTAACCTCGGTCAGCACTGTATGTTGTGGAAAAGAATAATGCCATTACTGTAAAAAAAAAGCACAGAGAAAGTGTCTCTAACGTTATACCAAGAGAGTACAAAACACTAGCTTGGAAGTTGCCGTCTTTGTAAAGAGCACAGTTAATTGAAATGAATTTGATTAAATTTGTTCCACGAAGGCTCAGGGTTTCCATGATAAGGAGAAATTCCAGCTGTGGGACAACTGGCAGATCCTGCCCAAATTTATGGGAACAGCGTGTGATTAGATTTGAACTGTCATCTGCTTAGTTCCCTTCCTCATGAATAGTTTCACTTTCAATGACTGTATTTTATGGCATATAAGACCCATTTTCCAAAAATAAAACTCAAAAATACCCCCTAGGTCTTGTACGTGAAGTTAAAATGAGGGTGATAATGGTGAGTAACGCCGTCAGTGATCATCGTCGTTGTATGGCTCACTAGCATTACTGCCTGAGAGCAGGCTGTTGGGAGGGGGGAGTGGGGACTGGTGGCGGGCTGTCAAGAGACTCTGCTGGCAGCCTGCTGTCACTCCCTGCACTGGTCCCGCTCCCCCCCAAGACAGCCTGCTACCAGTCTCCTCACTGATTCCACTATCCTGCACCGCCCGACAGCCCTCCACCAATCCCCACACTGATCCAACTGCCCTTTTCCCCGACAGCCCTCCACCAGACTCACACTGATCCCACCACTCCGTTCCCCCCGATAGCCCGCCACCAGTTTGCAAACTGATCCCACTGCCCCATTCCCCCCTCCCAACAGCCTGCTGCTAGCCCCTAACAATAGACGCCGACAGCCTGCCACTGCCCTGCTTCTCCCTGACATCCCACCACCAGTCTCCACACTGATCCCACCACCCTGCTCCCCCACCACCGTCCCAGGAGCGAGTGGGGTGTGGAGCAACAGCGGGCTGCTGGGAGAGAGCAGGCTGTGAGACCAGCGTGGGGACTGACAGAGGAAGTTTGTTTTTATAAAACGTTTTCTACTATAGCAAAGCTGTTTTTGTTTTCTCTTGTGAACTACAGCAGTGTTATTATAAAAAATATTTTTCCTTTTGTCCTAATTACATGTTTTATCCAAGTTTTTTCCCCCCGTTATACTGTAGCTACATATTTCAATAACATTAAATGCTTATCCATAAACGCACTAAAAAATTCTTAATATTCCCTGCTGAAATTGAGGGGGGGGGGTCTTATATGCCATCAATTATGGTAGTTTTATTGCTAGCAAATTTCCACAGACACTCAATTGCATTTTTAAAAATTCTATTGCGTGTTGTCTCATCTTACCAAACTCAACACAATTCTGAAAATAAGTGAATGAGTCAATGTACACAATTCCCCTGGGCTTGAAGAAGTTCGAGAACAGTTTCTAACAATAATTTATTTCGCATTTCCTGCTCCCTTCAGCCAGCTCATCATTTCTCCAGCACTCTGGATGAAAAACACATCCTAAATGTAAAATGAAAATGTTGTTTTGGAGAAACCACATGAAAGCACTTACTGTTCTTCCTGAATTATAAGACTTGTGCGACTAATGCAGACTACTAACTTGTTAAATGAATTGCTCTCTGTCATTGGCATAAACTCACAAAATTAGCACATTTTGAAACAAGGACTCCCTGCACTTGGTTAATATAACAACGTGCAATAGATGCACAGCACATACAGTACTGTGAAACACAAGTCTGCAGTTGTGATTATAGTAAAAGCACACAGAAATGCTGGATGAACTCAGCCAGTCTCACAACGTCCATAGGAGGTAAATATATTACCGATGTTTCAGGGCTGAGCCCTTCTTCAAGGTATAAACAAAAAAACAAGGAGGCATCTAAATGAAGACTGAAGAATGGTAGGGGGAGGAGTTGTGACCAACAGTCAAAAGGTGTTAATTGGATATGGTAAGAGGAAATGTGTGTGTGTGTGTGTGTGTGTGTGTGTGTGTGTGTGAGAGAGAGAGAGAGAGAGACACAGAGCACGCACAAGCTGGGGGTAAGTGACTAGGGGAAGAAGCAGTTTAAAGGAAACCAGATAAGTTGGTGTTAACGTCATCCGGATGGAAGATGCCCAGACGGAATATGAGATATTGTTCCTCCAATTTGCAGGTGGGATCAGTCTGGGAGTGACTGTTTTGATTGTTGGTCTGGACTTCTTTTTTCAGAAGCCTTTCTGTTTCTTGCTTATATCTTGAAGGGCTCAGGTCTGAAATGTCTGTAATATATCTAGCTCCTATGGATGGTGTGAGACTGACTGAGTTCCTCCAGCATTTCCATGTGTTTTTACAACACTGAATCAAGCTGCCAGATTAAACACTTTGGATCTAATTGTTAACAAATGAAGAACCTCAGTCAACGAATCGAATGTAGTAAGCGCTTTGGTCTTTTTAAACCAATAAAAACAAATGCAGTGGCAATAAAAGTTAGTCATGCTGAATTTACATTTTCATTAATTACCCTTGGTGTGTGGCTTTCAAACTACTGCAATAGATGATAAACCAGTATCATTTCAAGGCGCGTCAAAGGTTGAAAAGGACAAGCAGGGACAAGGTTTGCTCTTTCTGAAATTCCAGCAGGAAGTGCCTAAAGGGTAGAAGGTTGGGTGGGAAGGAAGAAGCAGACCTGGGAGTCTAAAAGAGAGGGTAAAAGAGACTGATCCCTCCAAGCAACAGATGGGGTAAGGGAGACCCAGATGTGGCTGGTAGCAGAATCTCGGTGAAGGTGCTGGAAATGTTCGATGCAGAGGTTGCTGGGGTGAAAAGTGAGGAACGTTGTTCTTGTACTGCCTGGGAGTGGAGTGAGGGCGGAAATATGAAAAATAAACCATCATATGTTTCTGCCTAGGAACATAATACGGACAAGTGAACTGTTGCACTTTGGGAGGCGAGCCAGGGTAGGAGAGCACATTGAATCATAAATGAAAGTACTGAGTATGGATGTATTGTGAAGTTGTATAAGACATCGATGAAGCCAAATTTGGAGTATTGTGTGGAGTTTTGGTCATGTACCTGCAAGAAAGATATCAATAAGATTGTGTGCAGAGAAAACTTACGACAATTTTGCCAGGACTTGAGAAGCTGAGTTACAGGGAAAGGTTGAATAGACTTTATTCTCTGGATCATCAGAGAACGAAGGGAGTTTTGATAAGTGGAATACAACATTATACAACATTATGAGGGACATTGATAGGGTAAATTAAAACAGGCTTTACCACAGAGGTTAGACGAGACAAGTTGAGGATGTGGGTTAAGGGTGAAAAGTGAAATGTTTAAGGGGTACATTAAAGGGAACCTCTTCATTCAGAGGATGGTGGGAGTGTGCAACGAGCTGCCAGTGGAGGTCATGGATGGGGGGGGGGTTGCCTTTGACACAGAAAAATTTGGAGATATACATATATAGGAGGTGCAGATTAACAGGACTAAGCAAAATAATAGTTTCACAGGACTAGATGTGCCAAAGGTTCTACTTCTTTGCTGTAGTGTTCTATGATTCTATAAATGAGATGTGTATCAGAGAGAAGCCATACTTAAAGAAAGAGGACATTATGAAAGGCCTCATCCTGGGAACAGATGCGGTGGAGATGGAGGAAATTAGAAAAGGGGATAACATCCTAATAAAGGGGCAAAGTGAGAAGAGATACAATTCAGATAGCTGCAAGAGCTAGCAGGTTAGTAATGGATGTTCGTGGATACCGTCTCCTGATAGAGACAGATCGTGAAAGGTTGAAAACGTGTCAGAAATAGTCCAAGCAAACAGAAGAGTATCTGAAACAAGCTGCCAGAGGAAGCAGTGGGTACACAGTTACAATGTTCAAAAAAACATTTGGACAGAAAAAAAGGGGCGAGGAGGAAATGGACCAAATGGAGGCAAATATTGGCCAAAAATGCCAACTTGGTTGGCAAGGACAAACTGGGCCAAAGGCCTGCTCTGGACCATTTGACTCTGAAGTCATGCCAAATTTCCACAGGCTAAGTCAATGTCTCTTTCCTAATTATGTCCATGAACCACATAAAATATCCTGTGTGGACGCATCACACCTTGATACAGAAACAGCCCCACATAAAACCACAAGAAACTGAAGAGAGCTTGTCAACACAAATATTCCTCTCCATCAGCTCTGTTCACATTTCCGCTATCTTGGAAATGCAGCCATATACTTAAGGACCCATCTCTCCTGATCACACTTTCTTCCCTCCTCCCATCAGGCAGAAGAGATGACTTTATAAAAAGACACCACCAGATTCAAAGAACGGTTCTTCTTCACTGCTATCAGACTTTTGAATATCAGTAAAAGATGATCCCTTGATATCACAAGCCATTGCAGCCTTTGTATGCTTCTCTCTGCACTTCATTCTAACACCATCCCCTGCATTTTTGTTTTTATTCCTGCACTACCTGTTATCCTATGCGCTGGCTGACTTGTCTGGATAGCACACAAATTGTTTTTCATTGTATCTCATGACATGTGACATTAAACAATTCAATTCAAATTGGGAAAGGTTGAAAGACTGAAATTCTGGAGCTTCCATGTTGATGCAATCACAAAGAAGGCTCGCCTGTGTCTTTACTTTGTGAGGTGTTTAAAGAGATTTGGTTTGTCACCAAAGACTCTTGAAAACTTTGTCAAGTGTGCAGTGGAGAACATTCTGGCTGGTTGCATCACTCTCTGGTAAGGAGGTGCCAATGCTCAGGTCAAGAAAAAACTCCAGAGGGTTGTTAACTCGGCCTGCAACATCACGAGTACCAGACTTCACTCTATCGAGGATATCCACAAGAGGCAATGTCTTATGAAATCAGCCTCTATCCTCAAGGACCCCCACCACCCTGGCCATGCCCTCTTTATTCTGCTACCATCAAGAAAAAGGTACAGAGGTACTGGGGCAGCATGGTTGGTGTAGTGGTTAGCGCAATGCTTTTACATTGCCAGCAATCGGGACAGGGGTTCGAATCCCACAGTCTGTATGGAGTTTGTACGTTCTTCCTGTGTATTCATGGGTTTTCCCTGGGGGCTCGTTTCCTCCCACCGTTCTAAACATACCAGGGGTGTAGGTTAATTGAATGTAAAATTGGGCAGCACGGACTCATATGCCAAAATGGCCTGTTACCGTGCTGTATGTCTGTATGTCTGCATGTCTGAAGATGACCACTCAGTGGCACAAGGACAACTTCTTCCCTGCTGCCATCAGATTCTTGAATGATAAATGAACCAAAGATATTGCCTTATGTTGACTTTTTGTGCACTATTTTTATTTATTTTTGCAAGGTGGTTTATATGCATATTTTATTGTTTAACCATTATTGTGTGTTTCTCTCCCTTTGGTATGTATTTACAAGAATACAATTGAGCCATTATGTAATCGATATTTATTATATATCCTTATTATGTTAAACTCAATAAAGATAAATAAAAAGAAAAAAAGACATTTCACATAGTAATTTTTTGCACTCACACACAATTTCTTGTCGCGAGGTCTTTATGAATAACTTCTCTCCTTGACAAGTAACTCATCCCACAGGCAATCTGAATGGCCATATGTACAAGGTCCTGCTGTGATATTGCCTGTGAAAAAAGATTTTACCATTATTTGCATTTCATTCACATAAATTGGAGAAAATTGAAAACACTCCCATTTTTCATTTCCATATCTTAGAAACTCAATTGCATGAGGGCTTCTGAATTACAGACTGGAAAAGCTCAATGTGGATGTAAACTGCTTCCTCTAGCTTCACAACTGTAAAATCTGTGGGAATCAAATGGTGTATGCTGATGTCAGCTTTACAGCTCCTAAAGGGGAGTTGACAATTCAAGCATACCAAGTTTTTGGAAGTCACTTAAGATGCAACCTGGTCATTTTGGCAGGATAGCTTGGTAAGCCCATCACTGTGGACACCTGTTTTTGAACTCTTTCCTACTGGCCACCACAAATCAACATGTCCCATTGTGAACTTAACCTTCCTTCTGTGTTCAGGTCTAAATCATGAATATGTCTTACAAATATTGTTCATTGAGTATGGTTAAAGCCCACTGGTCACAGGCCTACAGTGGCTGACAAATGACATCCCTTTCTGAATGATACAAACTCAGCAGTCCTCAAATCCACAGACAACTCAACTGTTGTTCAGGAAGACACCACCAAACCTCAGTATTATTTTGCTTGCTTCATTCATTATCCTTGGACTTCTCTCAAGGCCCTTTTATAGAGAAAAAAATTGTGACTGTAAAGGCAGATATTCTCCACCTTCACCTCACTGAACCTCCTCTGTGTGCAGCTCCAAGATGCCAAATCCAATCCTTCCTCAGGCTGGTCGTACAGGTGGAGCAGAGCTGTCCACTTCACTCCATAAACCTACTGCCTCTGCAAGCATTTGGCTAGGGGTGAGCTGATGATGTTGTGATGATGCCGTCAGCCCACAACCCAGTCATTGTAGCAGTAACACCGCACAAGTGCTGGATGTTGGAGTCCCTCGGTGTACTGGAGGGGCAGCACCAGGCAGAGGAAGAATCAATGGCCATATTTATTACCCATAACCTCCCACACAGCTGGAACCACTCTAGGAAACTGCGTGGGGGATTATGGGTAATGAAGATAGCCATTGCTTGCCGCATATGTATACCGTCATGTTGATAGGCGGCATTTCGTCACCAGTCGCCCCACCTCCATCAGCTCTGGAGGACGCAACAAGGCACCACTCTTCAGAAAAGCAACGCTGCAGCAGCCTTTTAGGCCTTCTCTATAAAAAAAGTTCACATTTTTCTCCGTCAATGGAGCTGGCCTCAAAGCAACGCCCCTTCATAAAAACACCTGAAGAGAGTTGAGAGATGGTTACATGTTGTGCTTCACAAAGACACGGCTCACACCCTCCACCCCGATTGTGCAGTACAACCAGAGAGCTTTTTATTTCTCCTGAAGGACCACACAACATCCTCAGGAAAAGGAGACAGAGATGTCAGCTTTCTAACCCACAGAACCTGATGATGTCCTGGTGAGCTCGCACTCCTGCATACCTCGGTGGAACCTGCCATAATAATTCACACCAATCACACTGACTATAGTCCACATCCCACCCCAGATGAGGGTGCTGGGTATACTCTTTACTTCAAATGATCTCAGTGAAATATCCAGAGGCTAAATTCACAGTTGTTGGGGACCTCAACTAAGCCACCCTCAAGAACGTCCAACCAAGCTCTGCCAGCACGTCTCTTGACCCACCAGAGGTCCCAAAATCCTAGAACACTGCTGCACACCCAGAAAGAATGCCAACCGTCCCATGCCCATACTTCCACAAGTCAGATCACCGGGCTATGTTGATGCTTCCAAACTAAGAGCAGGAGTTGAGGAGGGAGGGCCTGGTGGTGAAAGTCATTCAGTGATGTTCCAAGATGATAGATGAAATTATTTCGAGTGGGCATATTGGTCCATGTTCAAGGATTCATCAGCCTCGGTGAATATATCATTGTACTCTCCACCTTTGTGTGGAGAAGACAGCATGACCAGGAAGACAAAGAAGGTTTTCCTTAATGGGAACCATGGATGAACTAGAAAGTGAATTAGCTGGTGAATGCAGGCTTGGGCATTCTCGCCAGCTACCCAGCCCTCTCCAAAAAGTCCAAGTACCATTTCCGCAATACCATCAGGGAAGCCAAGTTCAAGTCTCAGGAGAACATCATGGACACACATTAACGGTGGCAGGGAATGCATGCTATCATGGAGTACAAAGCAGACCTAGCAGCACAGCGTGCAAAAGTGTAACTCTCTCCGATGAGTTACCGTAAATGTGGTCTAAGCTTCAGGGATCCGGCAGAGAAGTGATACCCACATTAACTACTACAAGTGATGACTCACACATGGCCACTGTTGTTGAATTCAGGGTGAGCCTTCCAGATATTGAACCCACGGAAAGTGGAACACCAGATGGTGTTCTGGGATGTGTCATGAGAACCTGTGTAGATCTAGTGGGGGACATATTCACAGACATATTTAATGTTTCTCCACAGCAGGCCACAGTTGCCACTTGCTTCAAGAAGACCATCACTCCAGTTCTGAAGAAAAGCACAATAATAGGCCAAAATGACTACAAACCATAAATCCAATCTGATGCTTTGAGAGGCTAGTCTTGTCTCACATCAGCTCAACTCCCAGCCAGCCTTGATCCACTTCAATTTGTCTACAGACCAAATAGATCCACAACAGACAACCTCTCCCTAACTTTCCACTGACCTGGAACACCTGGACACAGATGTTAAACTTCTGTTCCTGAACTTCAGCTTTGTTTGCCACACAATCCCCAGCAAACTCATTTCCAAACTTCAGGATCTAGGCCTCAGATTCCCCCTTTTTGCAACTGGATCCTTGACTTAATGTCTGATCAGTGAAGATAGATAACACCCCCTCCATGATCTCACTCAACACCGACACTCAAGAATGTGCATTCAGTCCCCTACTACACTCCCTCTAAACCCACAACTGGACAGATATACAATATTCCATTGACATCTTCAAATTCACAGTAATGGGCTGAGCATCAAACAATGACACTACAGGAAGGAGAATGGAAGTCTTGTGGCATGAAGGCAAGAAAACACCCTCTCACGCCACTAATGTGCGGGAGATAATCATTGACTCCACACCACTGTCTACATTAAAAGCAGAGAAGTGAATAAAGGTGATGGCTTCAAGTTTTTAGGTATAAATTTCTCAAATGACCTGACCTGGAACAAGCACATTGACGTGAAGGTCAAGAAGAGATGATGATGTCTCTACTTTCTTTGAAGACCAAGAAAGTTCATCATATCTCCTTTGTTCCTTAACAACATTTAAGGTGCACCCTTAAAAGGACTCTTGCTGGATGCATTACAACATGGTACAGGAACTGTTCTGCTCAGTACCAGCAGCTAGTTATCCAGTTCAGAATATCAAGCAAACTTTCCTCCCCTCCTTGGACTCAATATACATCTCTTGATGCCCAAGAAAGGCAACCAACATATTCAAGAACCCATCACACCCCGGACACACATTCATCTCCCTCCTTCCATCAGAGAGGAGGCTCAAGAGTGCGAAAGCAACTACAGACAGGTTTAAAAAAGTTTTTTCTCTGGAGTCATCAGGCTCTTGAATGAATCCCACAATAGTGTTCTCATGCTGGGGGCATGGGAAGATGGGGTAGAGGGCAGACATGCCATCCCACCCTTCCTCAGCCAGATTTTTAAGTACCTGTTTTTAAAGTTTATAAAAGTGATTGAAAGTTGTATTTTTATTTTTGGGAACATTAGTGGGTCATAATGGCTACGAATGTAAAAAAAACCCAAAAATTCAATTAAAGAAGAAATTACCTTTTAAAAGTACTGAAGAATTGAGGCCTACCTTTTCAACTGAAGCCACGGACTCATTGTTTGGAACTTCCAAGGCACAGAGAACTTCTCCTGGACTGAGTATTACACTGGCGCCGATCTTGCCTCCACAAGATGGCGCTGGAAAGATGACAAGCTCGGCTGGGGTTGAACCGTGCGTCCGTGATGTCGGGCTGAGAGAAGGGCCCGGGGCTGCCATCAGGTGGGTTGTGGACGCATAGAATGGCATCGGAAGCCGTCTCTGGGCAGTCCCTGGCCTTACTGGGCATGCTCCAAGGGTCCGTGAGTTACTGGATCGCATGTGGGCTGTGGGGGGGGGGGGGGGCCCAAGCGGCGGCGTCCCGACATAGTCGGGATGCCTTCGGGTGTGCAGACCCACAGCCACACTGGGAAGGGCCCGACAACATTGGAAAAAGAGGAAGATTTACCTTTAACGAGCAGTTCACAGGAACAATTGGAGGTGGAGTTTAGAGAAGGCAGGCCTCAAAGTATGGAATTGGAATAGGAATGGAGTCTGTTTGCACAGTCCTGGAAGGGATTGCTTACCAAATGGACAATATGTTTAAACAAATGGTTCAAGGATTTCTGGATGTGACAACTAAAATATCTAACATGTCTGAAGCTTTATCTACAGTTAAGAGTGATGTCAGTAAATGTTTTAAATCATTGGATACAGTGCAAGAAAATTTTTAAAAAATTGAAACAGCTTTTCTTGAATGTAAAAATCAAGTTGAACGTAATAAGGAAAAAATGGAGAAAGTGGAAGATTCTTTTGTGGATTGGAGAATCCAGAAAAAAGACTTACTGAAAAAAATTGATTCATTGGAAAATCAAAGTCAGAGAAATAATGTGAAAATTGTGAGTCTCCCAGAAGATATTGAAGGCTCTGATCCAATAAAATTTTTCAAGAATTGGATTCCCGAGAAGTTGGGCAAAGAGTTTCTTTTCAGAAGGTTTAGTGTTGGAGAGGACACACAGAGCGTTACGAAAGAAATCGTTACTGGGACAACCGCCACGGGCTGTCTTAGTTCGTTGTCTGAACTACCAGGACAGAGAAATGATACTACGGTGGGCGGGACAGAAAACACGACAAAGTCAATCTCCAATGATGACCCAAAATAAGAGTTTTTTTTAAAACGCAGATTTGAGTCAGGAGATTATTAGATGACGACGGGAATTTAATTCAGCTAAAGAAGTACTGTGGCGGAAGGGTTACAAATTTGCTTTTCGTTATCCAGAAGTGTTAAAAGTCTTTTATGGTAATTTTCAATCTCAATTTTTTGAGAATGACCATGATGCATTAATTTTTGCTAATTCATTACTGGATTTGCGAGGACATGGAAGAGTTTCGCCACCGTCGCCTAAAAAGAATGTAAATGGAAATGGGCAGAATGGGAAGAATGAAAAGAAAGAAGTTTTAACACAAAGTCTTATTGAAGATCCGGAACAATCATTGGGAATGGAGTCGTTGGGTTGAATATATTTACCGTACTGGATTGTGTTGATGTGAATAATGTATTTCTGGCTGGGGAGGGTGGATAGCACTGAAATCTCTGATAGTCATCTGCCACTAGTGGGGCTTACCACACGCAGTGTTTTAGGGGGTTACCACCTTTGGGTAGTTTTATTTGGGGGATAATCAAAAATTCTTTTTCTAAAAATATTTAGGGGAGGGATAGTGGTCTTACATTACTATAAGGGGAGCGATATTTTGTAGTAAGTGATTATATTGTTAGTTTATAAGGATGTCTAATTTGAAATTTGCAACTTTCAAAGTTTAGGGGTTAAATAATCTGATTAAGCGAAAGCGAGTTTTGGCTTATATCAAGAAAATGAAAATTGACTTTGCCTTTTTACAAGAAACACATTTAACTGAAAAAGAACATCTCAAATTGAAGAGAGATTGGGTTGGGCATGTGTGTTTTTTTTCTTCATTTAATTCTAAGGCAAGAGGTGAAGCAATTTTAATTCATAAGAATTTGTCTTTTGAATTACAATCTATGGAAGGAAATGCTGTAAGGGTTTTAAGGGTGAATTGTAAAATTTTTGCTGAATCTTGGACTTTGCTTAATGTTTATGCACCTAACGTAGATGATGAGTGTTTTATTTCGGATGCTTTTTTGTTGTTCAACCAAGCTAATGAAAATATTTTAGTTGGGGGAGATTTTAATTGTGTTTTGGACCCTTTGCTGGATAGATACCCAAAAAGTATAAAGAAATCAAAGACGGCGACACAAACTGGGGCCTTGATGAAGGATTTAAATTTGGTGGATATTTGGAGAAGGGTCAATCCCACAGAGAAGGATTTCTCTTTTTATTCGTCTCGACATGATTCATTTTCTAGAATAGATTTTTTTTTAGTATTGGCACATTTACAAGGAAGGGTATTACAGGCGGAATATAAAAGCAGGGTTATATCAGATCAATCTTTAATATTTTTTTCTTATGTAAGTTCAGAAGTGGTACGCTCATCTTATAGATGGAGAATTAATACAATGTTGTTGAAAAAAAAGTTTGTTACCTTTGTTAAAGAACAGATGACTTGTTCTTGGCTGAGAATGCTAATTCAGTAGAAAGTCGTTTTGTGTTTTGGGATGCATTAAAAGCTTACTTAAGAGAACAGATTATTAGTTATAGAACTAAAGTTAAGAAGCAGTATATGGCAGAAAGTTTAGAATTAAAAAAGCAAATTGATGAATTGGAGAAGGAATTTCAGAAGGAAGTGACAGAAAAAATTGGCTTTGGCTAATTTGAAATTGCGTTATAATACGTTCCAGACTTATCAATTTGAACGTTTAATTAATCGATCTAAGCAGCGTTATTATGAGTTGGGTGAGAGGGCACATAAGGTACTTGCATGGTAGTTAAAGATGGAATAGGTTTCACGGACTATTAATGCTGTAAAAAAAGAATTCAATAGTTACCTATAAACCTCAAGAAATTAATGATCAGTTTATTTCATTTTATAAAAAATTATATACTTCTGAGGGGAAACAGGATAGTGGTTCTATTCATTCTTATTTACCTAAGTTAGCGTTAACAACATTAGAAGAGGAGGATGTTATAGATCTGGAAGCTCCGTTCATAGAATTTGAGATTAAGGCGGCTATGTTGGAAATGCCCAATGGGAAGTCACCAGGCGACGATAGATTTTCGGTTGAATTTTATAAAACCTTTTATGAAGATTTATCTTCTGTGTTTGAGGAGGTATTACAAAAAGTGACTGAACAGCATGAGTTACCAGAATCTTGTTCTAGTGGTTTAATTATTGTAATCCCGAAAAAAGATAGAGACCCGTTGAAAGTGTCTTTATTGAATATAGATTACAATATTATAGCAAAAGTGTTAGCAAACCGACTTGCCAAGTATTTACCCAAATTGATACATGTTGATCAAACAGGTTTTATTAAAAATAGAAATGCATCAGATAATATTCTTCGATTGATTATTTTGGTCAATGTATATCGACAGCAGCCCAACCGTTCAATGGTGGTTGCACTTGACGCGGAAAAAGCCTTTGATAGGGTCGAATGGGATTTTTTATTTAAGGTATTGGAGAAGTTTAAATTTGACCCTTTTTTATTGGTTGGGATAAAGCTTTATATACGAACCCAATTGCTAGGGTGGTGACAAATGGTCAAGTCTCATCATCGTTTAAATTGACGCATTCAACTCGACATGGTTGTCCATTGTCACCAGCCTTGTTTGCATTGCCTATTGAACAGTTAGCTCAAACAGAATGAACAGATAAGAGGGATGAGAGTTATGGATGAAGAGTACAAGATTAATTTATTTGCAGATGATGTTTTGATATATTTAACAAACCCAGAGCAATCATTGCCACATTTGCTGGAACATTTATTACAATATGGAACATTATCTGGAGATAAGGTTAATTGGGACAAGAGTGAAATTTTGCCAGCTGGAGAAGGGGACTATTCAGAGTATAAAAACATTATAAAATTGAAATGGTCTGATAAAATTAAATATTTAGGAATAATTGTAAATCAATCTTTATATTAGTTAAATTATGTTTCTTTATTAAAAAAGATTAAAGGGATTTAATTAAGTGGAAAGATCTTCTGTTAACTTTAATTGCTCGTTAATTGTATTAAGATGAATATTTTCCCCCATATTCAATATTTATTTCAATCAATACCGTGTTCTCTTTCAAAGGGATTTTTTCAGGATTTAAATAAAGCCATGAGAGAATTTTTATGGAAAGGTAAATTACCGCGGGTAGCATTATATAAACTTACTTGGAAGTATACTGGAAGTAGGTGGGCTTCAGTTACCCTATTTTCAAAATTATTATGAAGCAGCCCAATTGAAATTTATTAGTAGACTGATGGATTTGGACCAACCCCCGAGTTGGGCTAAAGTTGAGATGGCTAGTATTTCTGAAGTTGAGGTGCATCAATTTATATTTCGATGGAATGTAAATTTGTTGCGGGAATATAATATGCCGATATTAAAACATTTATTAAAGGTTTGGACTAAAAAAATTTTTTTTAGGATCAAAAGGTAAATTGTCAATTTTAACTCTACTATATAACAATCAGCTTATTCCTTTTTCAATGTTTAATAATCATTTAAAGAGTTGGGACTCTAAGGGAATAAAGATGTTACAGGATTGTTTTGTAGACAGTTTCTTTCATCAATTGAAAGAGCATTTTGATATTGCTGAAAATTCTTTGTTTGTTCATTAACAACTTCGAGCTTTTGTGAAAGATATGTATGGTAAAAAGATGATTTTACCTCTATTGACGGAATTCGAGTCTTTGATTTCTTCTATACCAAAAAAAGGGTTATATTTCTGTTATGTACCAAGTATTACAAGACAATTTGGACAAACCGGAATGGGAGAATTCTAAGCTTAAATGGGAAAATGATTTAGCCTTTGTTTTTCCTGAAGACTATTGGGCAGATATGTGTCATGATAGTGTTACCAAATTGACGAATGTGCGGTATGGAATGGCAAATTATAACTTTTTACATCAGTTGTATTTAACCCCCGAGAAATTGAAAAAATATGGTTTTAGTAATTCGGATTCTTGTTTTAGATGTGGTGTATGTACTGGTACTTTTTTTACATGCTGCTTGGTCTTGTGTTTATGTACAACCATTTTGGCAAGAAATTAGGTTAACTTTGGAAAAACTATATGACATTAAGTTACCATTAGATCCATTTATTTTTTTAATGGGTTATATGATTCAATTAAAGGGATTAGGGTTGGATAAATTTCAAATTGCATTTGTACGCTTGCTTGTATTGTTATGGAAAAAATTACATATAATCTGCATGATAATTATTCTTTTTTTGTTAATAAGTGGTTACCATATTTGGAATATATGCATTTAGATATATTTTTATTTATTATATATTCTTAGTTTCTGTTAATATATTTTTGGCTCTCCTTAAGAGAGCTGGTTGATGGGGTGGGAGGGGATTTTTTTCCTGTTTTTTTTTAATATATATACTTATATAAATGGAATGTATGCTGTATTATTACTAATGATCTTTCAAATAAATAAAAGTTAAAAAAAAAAAACCAGGGCTAGTTAATCTTCCTTTTTATTGCAATCCCATACTCTGCCAATGGTGGTCTTTTCATGGCAGTTGGAATGTTGGAGATGACCTGCTGGTCTGCTCGCAGAAGAACCTTTCACACTGTACTAAGTATTTTGTGAGAAATAAACTTACAATAAAAGTTTACATTTCATCTAGGGGTGGTGTACTATCCATTTTCAAAGATGCTGAACCCCTTAATATTTCCATTTTATATTTATTCCATCAATATTTTAAAACTCATCTGCCTTAAAAACAAAACTGACAACATCCCCATCTTTTGCAAAAACAGATGTAAAATGCCCATTAAAATGCTCATCCATACCCTCTGCCTCCAGACAGGCTGCATTTTTGGTACTTTATGCTCTTCACCTCTTCCTGTTGCATTCAAAGAGTTAGAGAGATTTTTGATGAGGTGATAGAGGATTAATGAGGGGAATACAGCAGACATCATATACATGGTCTTTAGCAAGCCCTGAGGGGAGAAGGAATTGTGACTGTTTCAGGCTGCAAACTGCAGCTGTTACAAGCCCAGAGGACCCAAAAACCCAGCAGCAATAGATATTCACCAAGACAAATGGTTACAAAAACAAAAGTTGCTTTTAATTATCTTTAAATATGTAAACAGAATCACACTTTAACTTATCTCTATTGACTTAACTAACCTAACTTAACCCCCTTCTAATTCTAAGTGCAAGTGTATGTAATGTGTGAGAAAGTTCAGGAAAGTGATTCACAGTCCAATCTCACTTCTCATTCCTCCAAGTTTACTGGTTGCAAGCAATTCCTACATTGTGCATAGTTTAACATTTATAAAGTTCACCAGGCTTTGGTGCTTGAAAGGCAAATGGTTACCGCTGAGGAAGGTTCTTGTTAGTTTTCAGGGAGAGATTTGTTGTACGCTGGACACCCACAACTGATTCCTTTTTAATCAGCCACTTCAGTGTCTTGCCAAAGAAACTTGCCCCCTCAGGACTCTCCAGATGATGACCTCTTTCTTTCAGGTCACCAGAGAGCTTTTTGTTTCTCTTATTTCAAGTGAAACATTAGACAAGCAGTCCTCTCCTCTTGCATGAACCACAAGGGCTTTGACCAGGCTGAACCAAGCACTCACAACCTGTCTCCCAAATGGGGTTTTCCACAAGCTTGCCACCTTGTCCTGTTCCAGTCCTAGCTGCTGCTGACTGTAAAGCTGTAGAACTGATCTGTATGTGTGTGTCTCTCTCTCTCTCAGAGAGAAAGTCTGTTTGACTCTCTCTGCTTGCAAAACCACATGACTCTCTTAGAACAGCAAGTTCCCCTCCAGACAATCTGTGAATCCGACAAGTTCTTTCATCTGTTGCCTTTTTTTTATAACAACAATCCATCAGTGAAGTCTCTTGGGCACTCTCCAAAGCCTTTGCAAAGGTTGTTGGTCCAGACATGTCTAGCATGAGCAGAGCTCCAGTATTTAAATAAGATCGGTTTTAAAGTGTTTGTATGTAACCTACACTAAAAAAGCTGCCCCAATTTATCTCCCAAAAACATATCTATATTCTGTCACACAGCATGTGCAGAATGTGCCTGCGTGCAAACAACTCAGGAAGGCACCTGGCCTAGCACATAGGAGTTAGGCAGAACTTGCGGTTCGACTCCATTTAAACTGTAAAGAATGACTCGGAGGTTACCTGTGGATTGTTGGCTTCAGCAAGCTTGCATTGTCGAAGGAAGAGCTTCAGATTGCCCCAGTTCATGTAGGGCAGCATCACCATGGGCCTCTCTCCATCCTCAATGCAAACGTGATTGATGGGCAGAAGGTTTCTGGTCCAAAAGCACAGAACATTTGTCACAATCCAACAGCAGCTTTCGTTCCTGCCAAAGGCTTCCGCTCCGTAAACTTCACAGCCCATGACACTGTGTTCCTAACCATATAAAATACTCTGTTTTGACCTATGATATTCATCAGAAATCAACATATCCTATTTCCATGGCGTTTGTAAATGAAGGGTCGTCTGACAAGTGGGAGATATTTAAAGAAAAAGGAGGAAAGAAGAGGGAAAGTTCACAGACAGTGTGTGTCTGGTAAAGAGAAGAGCAAGACTGACAAGATTAGGGAATCCTTGATGAACAGGCAATGTCAAGAAAAGGGAGGCATATGTCAGGAATAGACAGTTGAAATTGAGCAAATCCCTTGATGGAGGAGTTCACTTAAAAAGGAAATAAGGTGGGCAAAGAAGTAAAGAGTAACCAATGTTTCAGCCCTGGGCCCTTCAGCCCTAATGGCCTGAAATTATGGTTACCTTTTACTTCTGATGGATGCAATGTGACCTGCTGAGTTGTTCCAGCATGTGTTTCATTCAACCCAAGCATTTGCTGAACCTTCTTTAATTGGGCTGAACATGATCTCAAGATAACCAAACTGTGGCAGAATAGTTATCGATGACCACCACTGATTGGCTATTGAACATTTAAAACAAGTATTAGTCCAATGAGTTACTAGCAACACAAGGCCAGACAGAATGAAGCTCTGATCGCTTGCAATTCGAATTTCCCCAAACTCATCATTTTCTTTGAAATGGATAACCCTCCCATGCACCTCACACCAGCCCACCTTGCTCCACCCTGATGGTCAACATTAAAGAAAAAGGGAGTGATAATTCCACCCTGGTGATCAGTGAAGACAGTACAAAGGATAACTGCACCCTGGTGGTTAGCAGTGAAGGCACACTGAGTGATAACTCTGCCCTGGTGGTCAGTGAAGACAGAGGGGAGAGTTAACTCCAACCTAATGGTCAATGAAGACAGTGGGAAGGATAACAATGTCCTGATGATTAGCATTGAAGTTAGAGAGACTGATGACACCACTCTGGTGGTCAGCAATGAAGGCAGAGGGAGTGATTCCTACCCTCTGGTGGCCAGCAGTAAGGGCAGAGAGAATGATTCCTCTGGTCTGGTGGCCAGCAGTAAGGGCAGAGAGAATGATTCCTCTGGTCTGATGGTCAGCAGTAAAGACAGAGGGAGTGATTCCTCCCCTCTGGTGGCCAGCAGTAAGGGCAGCGAGAATGATTCCTCTGGTCTGATGGTCAGCAGTAAAGACAGAGGGAGTGATTCCTCCCCTCTGGTGGCCAGCAGTAAGGGCAGAGAGAATGATTCCTCTGGTCTGGTGGTCAGCAGTAAAGACAGAGGGAGTGATAACCACATCCTGGAAGTCAATGAAAACAGAGGAAGAAATTACTTCACCCGGTAAAAACACAATGCTGGAAAAAACTCAACAGGTCCAATAGGGTACGTAACAAAGATAAAGACACATCACCAACTTTTTGGGCTTCAGCCCTTTATCAAGGTATGAACAAAATGTAGGCACATGTCTGGAAAAAAATGGTGGGGTAAGGGAGGAGCAGGAGCACTGGCCCACAGGATAAGGGAGGGAGGTCACAATAGAAAGCAGGGGGAGAGGGGATAGATCTGAAAATCAAGAGGGAAGGGGGTGGAGAGCTGGAAGAAAGGAGACGGAGGGATAGGGAAGAAAGGGGAAGGAGGTGGGGGCTACAGAAACTGGAGAAGTTGATGTTAATGCCATCCAGTTGGAGAGTAACCAGACGGAATATTAGGTGTTGCTTCTCCAATTTACAGGTGGTCTGGGTTTGACAATACATGGACTGACATTTTGGCACAGCTTTGGGGAACAGAAATGAAATAGTTGGTCACTGGGAGATCACTGTCATTCATGTGGACAAAGTGAAGGTGCTCAGTGAAGCAATCTCCTAATCTGCAGTAAAAATACACCAAAATGCTAGAGGAACTCAACTGGTCTTTCAGTGTTCATAGGAGACAAAGATATATTGCCGATGTTTCGGGCCGAGCCCTTCAGCAGAATGAGCAAACAACAGGAAATCTCAAAATACAGACAACGCTGGATGGGGGAGGAATCCAAACCAACCAAAGGTAATAAGTTTTAAATTTTTATTTGGATAGATAAGGGGAGAGGTGAGAATTAATTATGTCTGTGTGAAAGGAGAGAGGGAAAAGGGAGAGAGACAGAGCTTGGGGAATGTGATGGGGGAAGAATTTCCCCTGCCCCACTGAATTGGTTTCCGCTTACCTTGAGAGAAAAGCAATACCTCGACACTGTTTTGTCCCCCCCCGGTCCAGTCTTTTCCACCTAAATGTGGGACACTGCACACACCCTCCATTTCTTCAACAACTTCTAGTTACCTGAACTCAATCGCCTCACGTTTATCATGGACATCCAATCCCTAAGCATCTCCATCCCACATACAGCCTCTGTTTCTTCTTGGACAATAGACCCAAGCAGTCTTCCTCCACCACCGTCCTCCTCCAGCTGGGAGAAATTGTCCTCACCCTCAATAATTTCTCCTTTGACTCATTCCACTTCCTCCAGGTCAAAGGGGTAACCATGGGTACCCGCAGGGGTCCCATGCTATGCCTCCCTTTTTATTGCTTCGTGGAGCAATCCATGTCACAAGCCTACACAGGCAAGGCCGTTCAACTCTTCCTCTGCCACATCAATGACTACTTTGGTGCTGTCTCATGTACCCATGATGAGATCATGGACTTCATCCACTTTGCTGCCAACTTCCATCCCGACCTCAAATTCACTTGGTCCATCTCTAGCAATACTCTCCCTTTTCTTGATCTGTCTCCATCTTGGGAGACAAATACTCGAGAGATAAAATAAATCACACCCTTCACCCATCTCTATCTCTCTCCCTTTTCCGTAAAATCAATTCTCAACCTTTCCCCTTATCATATCCAATTAACACCTTTTGTTGGTCTGGATTGCTCTCCCAGACGGCACAGTCTGTATTCTGAGATTTCCTGTTTTTTGCCCATTCTGCTTATTCCTTGAAGAAGGGCTCAGGCCCAAAACATCAGCAATATATCTTTGTCTCCTATGGATGCTGAAAGACCAAATGAGTTCCTCCAGCATTTCTACAATCAGTGTCTGCAGACTTCGTGTTTCACTCTCCCTGTCTGTGTCCAGTCTCTCTGATGTAGAGGAGACCACAACAGGAGCATCGGATACAGTAAGTGACCCATGCAGATTCACAAGTGTAGTGTTGCTTCACTTGGAAGGACTGTTTGGTGCTCTGAATGGTGATGAAGGAAGAGGCGGGGGCGCAAGTACAGCACTTCCTGAGATCGCAGGGGAAGGTGCCAAGGGGCAATTAGAGGGAAGGGATGAGTGTACAAGGGAACAGAAAGAGCGGTCCCTGCGGAAGGTGTGAAGGGAAGGAGAGGGGAAAATGTGTCTGGTTGTGGGATCATGTTGTCGGTGATGGATCCACCCTACTCCATTCTGGTGGTCAGTGAAGTTAGAGGGAGCATGATAACATCCAATGTTCAGCAGAAGAGAGAACGACACCCATCCTTGCCTTATCAGGGGAAAGAAGGAAGCAGCAACCCCATCTGAGGTGGGAGACCAATTTTCATGAAGAGCAGAAAACCCTGGATCCCAGAACTCCTGTGGAGAAGAGTGTGACCAGAACCAGTGAGATGGAAAGTGATTGGGATTTGAACAGATCGGTACTGCCTCAATATTGCATTATTTCATGTGCATGTTTGTGAATAAAGTTGTGTTTTTCCACTGGGATCTGACTTGCATCCTTTTGTTTTCTTGAAAGTATAAAACACCTGGGTAAACACTCTTTTAGAGATGTTAGACAGGGAGAGGGTAGTTGGGGCCCTGACAGTGATTTTTAAAATTAATGGTGAGGTGCGAACAATGGGAGGACAGATAGTGTGGGGAGCTTGGGCGTGGTGCCTGATGACAGGAAGTCATCAAGTATGTTAACTATTCATGTGCAGCAGGATAACCCTGGTATCTCCAGGTCTGAGTGTCCAATATCAATGGTTACAAGGCATTCGAGAATCTCCTCAGGGACAGGATTAGTTTACAATTTGAAATGCAGGAATTATTCATAAATTAGTATGTCTTTGACGGGGAGATTCTGTCTGAACAACACGATGGAATTTTTTTGATTAAGGGTGAGCATTGTGAGTGGAGGGGGAGGAGAGCACTCATGATTCTCAATGGAACAAAACAAGCAGACATTGGTAAATTTCACCCCCTTTAACTTTAAAAATGGCCAAAATTTTATCATTGTTCAATGTTCACCCTAATGGACTTATCTCTGCTTCTAGTGAGATTTTGGGAGCACCCTCTTTCTTTTTAAAGACAACTTCTTAAATGTTCATTCACTGCACGTCACCCCAATGTTTGATTACCTGTGATGGAGTCCACGCAGTTTGCAGCTCTCTGTCAACATCATGGTTACTTGGACTTCTGAAGCATGGTCTACAAAAGAAAACAAAAGATGATCACCTTGGCTCACATCCTTTTATTGAACAAAATTTAGATTTAGACGTACAGCTCAATAGCAGGCTATTTTGGCCCATGAGCTCATGCTGCCCAATTACACCCAAGTGACCTATAGTCCCCAGTAAGTTTTTGAATGGTGGGAGGAAACTGAAGCCCACAGGGAAAACCCACGCAGACATGGGGAGAACGTACTAACTCCTTACAGACAGTGCAAGATTCAAACCCCAGTATCGATCGCTGGTGCTGTAAAAGTGTTGCGCTAACCGCTATGCCAGCTGTGCCATCTCAAATTTTCTTTCCACTAAACAAAGGTAAATTCAGCCTCTTTTAAGGCTACAGTTTTGTGTGCATGTGGCCAATCACGTGGTATCATGTTGTAGAAGGAACTCCATCAGCAAAAAAGCAGCCACAAGGCCAGGTTGGTGATGATTTGAGAAAAGCTAATTCTCAGAGACAATACTATCAATCCCATTCCATCACACTTCCCAGTTATCCATGTTAGTCACACTCATGTCAGCTGCACCCTGATTCTCCTCACACTCTGGATAATTTACACAAGCCAATTAACCTACAAAGTAGAAAAAGGCCTTTTGCCCATCCAGTCATTGCCAAACTGTTATTCTGTCCAGTTTCACTGAGCTGCATCTGGAACATAGCCCTCTATACCCCTCCCATATCCATATTTTTCTTAAATGTCAACATTGAGCCAGCATTCACCACTTCCGCTGGCAGTTTGCTCCAAATTCTCACTACTCTCTGCTTTAAGGTTCCTTTAAACCTTTCACCCTTAACCTATGTCCTCTAAATCTCGTCTCACCTAACTTCAGTGGAAAGAGCTTGCTTTCATTTACTCTATCTACATTCTTCATCATTTTGCACTAACTGTGGGCAGCACAGTTAGTGTAGCAGTTAATACAATGCTGTTGCAGCGCTAGCAACTAGGACCAGGATTCAAATCCTGCGCTGTCTGTAAGGAGTTTGTACGTTCCTCCTCCCACCCTTCAAAACGTACCGGGAGTTGTAAGTAAATTGGGTGTAATTCAGCGGCACGGGCTCGTGGGCTGAAAAAGCCTGTTATGTCTAAATGTCCCCTCATTTTCTGATACTCCAGGGAATAAAGTCCTAACCTGTTTAATTTTTCCCTTCAGTTCAGCTCCTCAAGTCCCAGCAACATCGTGTAAATTTTCTCCACATATTTTTTCAATTTGATCAATATCTTTCCTATAGTTTGGTGACCAAAGTTGCACACAGCACTCCAAATTTGGCCACACCAATGTCTCGTACAACTTCAAATGAATGTTAATCTTGCAAGGAGTGTTTTTTTTATTGCCAGAAAAAAGGGGCAGCACAGTTAGCGAAACACTACTACAGCGCCAGTGACCCAGGCTTGCATCTGCCACAGTTTATAAGGAGTATTCTCCCCATGTCTGTGTGGATTTCCTCCGGATGCTCCAGTTTCCTTACACCTTTCAAAAACATATGGGGACTGTAGGTTCATTGGTGTATTTGAGAGGGCCAGGCTTATGGGCCGGAAGGGCCTGTTACTGTGCTGTATGTCTAAAAGAAATGCTTGTATATCAACAGAACAAACACGTCAAGAAGCTGAGAGGTTATTGGAGACTCTCCAAATCCTTTTGCACTTTTGTAACTTGGGTCTGAGCTTCAACCTTTATATTTAAACAACTTCCAAGAAAATGCAAGCTTGGTGAGATTCATTTTTCCCTTAAATGGTTACAATCGATCCACTGCTGTCTATAAGTGCCTTGCAGCATGTTTGGGAATGGGGTCATTTTACACTTGGCATCTTGCCACAATGAAAATCTTATCCCAAAGCAATCAAATATTTTTGTTGTTTCAAACAAAACAATCTGAGTAGGTTGTTCCCAAATGGTGGCTCATTTCAGAGTGTAAATCTGGTTAGGTTTATACTTTATTTTTGAAGCTGGATGGTTCAGGAGGACTGGTTTCAAGCTTTCATTATTTTCACATGAATATTTTTCTACATCATGGGTGTCGCACAGAAACAGGTTCTTCAGCCCAATGAATCCCCAACCATCAACTCCCTATTTACATTATTCACACATTCACCACTGCCCAAATTCTATACTCATCTACACATAAGGGGATATTTACAGTGGCCAATTCACCTCCATCTGGGCTGTTGGACCAATCCCAAGCAGTTCTAGAGAGAATATGCAAACTCCACAGTCAGCAAGGTTAGGCTTGAACCAGGTCTTTAACAGCTCCATGCACTGCTCAACTGGTCTGCCCATATATGTCAGATATTCCAAGTATTTTAACAGTTTTGATCACTGAAAAACAGAAACATTAGCCCTGCTGAAGGTGAATGCAATGGAAGAACTACAGGCAGAAGCAGCCCAATGACCCCCATAATGTTCAATCTGTTTCACTTTGTGCTACTTTCCTGCAGTGCCCCATACATCCTCCAAGGACCAAGTGCAAACTCCAAAAGGCCAATACCAATGCAAGCTGGTGTCTCAGATAGCAGGGCTTGCAAGCCACCATATCCAAAAGGGAAAACAGCAGTGTCATCAACTACAATACATCTTCCACAAATAAGTTCAATGTCCCCTGTGCTCGCTTCAGAAGGAGAAGTGATGAAGAACCTTCATGAACCCCCAAAGCCCAGACAACTGTGCTCTCAGTCTGAGGCTGAAGTGAACAAAATCTTCAGGAGGGGTAATCCTCAAAAGTGTCCAGCCCAGATGGTGTAGCTGGCCGCATTCTTAAAGCCTGCACAGATCAACTGGCTGAAGCTTTTGCAGTCATATTCAACCTCTCGCTGCAGCAGCAGGAGATCCCTACCTGCTTCAAAAGGACATTTATCATTCCAGTACCCTTGAAGAGCAAGGCGACCTGCCTCAACGACTACCAGTCGGTAGCACTGACATCTACTGTGGTGAAATGTTTTGACAGTTTGCTTAATGACCAGATCAACTTCTATATCAGGAATCCACCAGTTCACCATCATCACAAATGGTCACAAGACAGGTTGCCATAATTCACTGATCAACACAAGGCAGACAGAAATACCCCTACATTAGGCTGTTGTTCATTGACTATAGATCAGTGTTCAAGACTATCAAATCAGCAAAATTCATGATTCAAACTAAGGAATCTGAGACTTCTTCATCACCAAACTCCAATCAGTCGCTGACCATCAACCCTACTCTACTCTCTGTATGCTCCTGACAGCTTAGCCACATTTTTCTCCAGTGTAATCTGTACATTCACTGACGACACCACTGTTGTTTGACAAATAAAGGGAAACGACGAATCAGAAGCCAGGATCCAGATGATGATTCTAGTTGTGTGGCGCCAGAACAATTAATCTTGTTCTTATTATCGCCACAACAATCAGAGCCTTTAACTTTGTATCCAATGAAGACATCCATACAAGGCACTGCCTCAAGTATGCACCCAATATCATAAAAGACCCCCTTGTCCTAGTCACAACCTTTTCTCACTACCACCTTTGGGCAGAAGGATCGGAAGCTTGAAGTCCAGCTCCTTAAGGTTCAAGAACACTTTCAAACGGCTATCAGGCTCTTGAACCTCTCTTTGGTACACTAATCAGGGACTGCTTCGACACTGCAGCAGAACTGTCACTTATTTTTCTACGTTAGGATAACAATGAATATTATTTATTTTTGACGACATAATCGTTGTCTCTTTTTAATCCAATGTATACTACTGCAGTCATTTTTTTTTCATGAAAAAACTGTCCAATAGCAACAAGTAAGAATTCTGGTACATAAATGTATGGTATGATGTATATGACAACAGGAAGTTTTGGTCACAACCACCAAAGTAACCATCAGCTTAGATGATAATGGAAGTGAGAGTCCAAGCTCTTCAATAACCAGGTAGATAACACAGCAGAACACACCTAGTTCAGTAAAAACAATGAGCTAGATTCTCTGAAGTCAAATGAACAGCACAAACTATCAGAAGTCTGGCACTACAAGTTGGGCATGTGTTGCTATTGAGATGGCCTTTATTTTTGAAGGATGGCAGCAATATGGCTCCACACTGCAATGGACATTGGAAGCATTGAAAAGTATGGTTGAGGGAAGCGGAGGAGTCTCTGCAGGACAGGTTTGAATCAATGGACTGGAACATATTCAAGAACTCATCCATAGACTTGAATGAATACGCAACAGGTGTCACCGACTTCATCAAGACCTGCGTAGATGAGTGTGTGCCCACGTGCACATACCGGCGGTTCTCCAACCAGAAGCCCAACCTGCTGAGGGTGAAAACAAGGGGATTTATGCCGGAGATCGGGATCTTTGCAAGAAGTCCAGATATGACCTGCAGAAGGCCATCCCTGAAGCAAACTGGCAATTCTGGAGGAAGCTATGGCAGGGCGTGCAGGTCATTATAGCCTAAAAAGTGAGGGCGAACACTGTAGATGGCTGTGATGCTTCATTACCCAATGAGCTGAACATCTTCTATGCCCACTTTGAGAAGAACCATCAAACAGTGCCTACTAGAATCCCTGAAAAGGCTGAGGACTCTGTGATATCTCTCTCCGAGGGTGACGTCAGAACATCATTCAAGAGAATGACCCCTCGCAAGGCATCAGGCCCTGGCAGCATACCTGGCATGGCACTGAAAATCTGTGCCAACCAACTAGCCGGAATGCTCACGGACATTTTCAATTTCTCATTGCTGCAGTCAAAGGTTCCCACCTGCTTTAAAAGGGCATAATTCATCCTGGTACCCAAGAAGAGTAGTGTGAGCTGCCTCAATGACTACTGCCCAGTAGCATGAACCTATACTGTGTTGAAATACTTTTAAGAGGCTGGTTGTGGCCAGAATTAACACGTAACTAAGTAAAGATCTGGACCCGCTGCAATTCCACCATCATCACCATCTCTCCACAGCAGAATCAATATTACTGGCTCTCCACTTAGTTCTGGATCCCCTCAAAAACAGCAATTCATACATACGGCTGCTCTTCAACGACTACAGGTCACCCTTCAATACCATTATTCCCTCAATACTGGTCAAGAAGCTACAAACTCTAGGCCTCTATACCCCACTCTGCAACTGGATCCTTGACTTTCTCATCGGAAGACCATAGTCAGTACGAATTGGAAACAATGTCTCCTCCTCACTGATTATCAACACAGGCGCACTCCAAGGATGCCTGCTAGCCTGCTGCTCTATTCATTATACAGCCATGACTGAGTGGCCAGGCACAATTCCAAAGTCATCTACAAGTTTGCTGATGTTACCACAGTTGTCGGAAGAATCACAAACAGCAATGAGGAAGCAACAGGAGGGAGAAAGATCAGCTCATTGAATGGTGTAACAACGTAACCTTGCGCTCAACATTAACAAAACCGGAGATGACTGTGGATTTCAGAAAGAAATCAGGGGAACACGACCCAGTCCTCATCGAGGGTTCAGTAATGGAGAGGGTCAAGAACTTCAAATTCCTGGGTGTCAACATCTTCAAGGATCTGTCCTGGAGACTCCACTTCGATGTAATCACAAAGAAGGCTCGCCAGTGACAATACTTTGTGAGGTGTGAGGAAATTCAGTACATCACCAAAGACTCTCATAAACCTCTACAGGTGTACCATGGAGAGCATTCTGGCTGGTTGCATCACTGCCTGGTATGGAGGCACCAACTCTCAGGGTAAGAGGGCACAGGAGCTGGGAGGTGATGCCTCAGCTGTTTAAGGCATTGGTGAGGCCAGGTTTGGAGTGCTGTGCTTATTTCTGGTGTCCAAATTATAGAAAGGATATAGATAAGATGGAGAGGGTGCAGAGAAGGTTTACAAGGATGTTGACTGGCTTACAGCATCTGGATTACAGGGAGAGATGAAGGAGACTGGGACTTTATTCATTGGAATGTAGACTGAGAGGAGACTTGATCGAGGTATTTAAAATTATGAAAGGAATAGATAGACTTGACATAAACAGACTCTTTCCCCTGAGGGTAGGGGAGGTTGGAACAAGAGGCCATGAGTTAAGCGTAAGGGGGAAACTCTTTAGGAGAAATATTAGAAGTGGCTTTTTCACTCAGCAAGTGGTGGCAGAATGGAATGATCTTCCGAATGAGATAGTTGCGGCAGGTTCCCTTCTGTCATTTAAGAGAAGGTTGTATGTGTACATGGAGGTGAGGAGGTTGAAGGGTTATTGGCGGAGAGCGGGAGGTTTGAGCTTGAGGAGTCATTCTAGTGAACCGGTACGGACTCGAAAGTCCGACATGGCCTGTTTCTGCTCCGTAAATGGTTATATGGTTATAGGGTTGTTAACTCAGCCTGCGTCATCACAGGCACCAGACTGGACTCCATTGAGGACATCTATATGAGGCGGTGATTTAAAAAAGCAGACTCTATCCTCAAAGACCCCCACCACTCAGGCCATGCCCTCTTCACTCTGCTACCATTGAGAAAAAGGTACAGGAGCCTAAAGACAAGCACTCAACAACTTCTTCTTCTCCACTGCCATCAGATTCCTGAATCATCAATGAACAAAAGACACTGCCTTACTTTTCATGCACTATTATTTTTATTTATAGTAATGTTGCCTGCTCTATGATGTTGCCACAAAGCACCAAATTTCATGACTTGTTCATGACAATAAATTCTGATTCTGAACTTGCTGCCATTTGGTTTCCTTTCCTCTTGCCAACATCCATTTTTCTCGAGTTGACTCTAGGGAAGCAGTGAGCCATTGAAATGAAGTACTATTCAGAACATCTTCAAGATATCTACTTTCACTTATTTACGATGGTAAATTATAATTCAATACTGTTGCCATTTCTCCATCAATTTCAGTGTTCTTTGAAGCTTGACTGCCTTACCACAAATACCTTCCGGCATTTTTTAATCACTTTGCTGGAGTCAGGTACACAGCTCAGAACAGGGACCTTTGGCCCAACTTGTCCATGCCACCCTGCTGCCTATTTCAGCTGATCTCATTTGCCTGTGTTTGGTCCATGTGTCTGAAGACCATTCCCATCCAGTATTTATCTGAATACATTTTAAATTGTTATTGCACCTGCCTGTCATCATCTAATTCCACATACACTCCACCCTCAGGTCTCTTTTAACTCTCTCTGCTCTTACTTTTCACCTATCCATCTAGTTTTAAACTCCTCTGATCTGGGAAAAGGCTGTAGCCATTCATTTTCTGGGTTGCTCACGATTTATATACTTCTGTAGAACCCCTCAGCTTCCTACATTCCTCTAGTCCTGATAACATCCTTACAAATCTTTTCTTCACCCTTCTGAGAGCTGAGTCACTAGAATCACAATACTCCAAGTCCAGTCTCACAAATGTCCTGAATAGTTGTAATAAAATGTTCCAACACTGATGCTTAAGTGCCCCAACTGCTGAAGGCAAGCATGTCAAACACCTTTTTCACCATCCTTGTCGACCTGCGATGCTCCCCAGAGCTGCTCCCTCTCTCCATTCCCCACTCCCTTGAGCCACTCGAAAAGGTGCAAAACTGGATGTGTGTGTGTGGAACACAGCAATATTCCTTCATTCAAGTTCAGCTGGAAGCAAAACTAATTTAACACAAAGCAAATTTCATTCACTTGGAAATGGGATTTACCTCATATACTCGTAGTTCAAAATATACCTTAGAGGGCAGAAAAATTAAATAAAAGCAGGAGACATGGATCAAAGGCAGAAGTTGAGAGGAATACATAATAGTTTTATGTTGAGAAAGATTCAAGATGCTGTATTTGACAAATTATTTTATAACCACAGTTTTGGCAGAAAAAACAATTATTACTGATTATTTTTAAATCTCCTGAACTATTTGAAGAATTATTTAAAAGAAACCCAGTTTAAATGACAGTTTGCAGCCTCCAAATGCCTGCCTCAAATATTTATACAACAAGGGATGATTTTAACAAGGAATATCCAACAAGGGATGATTTTATCACTTCTACTAAATAGTTTGTTCTACTGGTGGTAAGAATGATCGCACAACTCCTTGAGATGATGTCTTGCTATTGGTATCAACAACTATGTCACCCAATAACAAAATGCTTTCAAACCATAGAACACCACAGCACAGAAAATAGGCCATTTGGCTCTTCTAGTCTGTGCCGAAACATCATTCCACAAGTCCCAATGGACTGTAACCAGTCCATAAGCCTTCAAACCTCTCCCATCCACATATCTATCCAATTCATTCTTAAAACTTAAGAGTGAGGCCGCATTTATCAAGTCAGATGGCAGCACGTTCCACTCTCCCACCACTCTCCGAGTGAAGAAGTTCCCCCTAATGTTCCTCCTAAATCTTTCCCCTTTCACCCTAAAGCCATGTCCTCTTGCATTGATCTCTCCTAATCTAAGTGGAGAGAGCCTACTCGCATTTACTCTATCTATAACCCTCATAATTTTGTAAGCCGCTATCAAATTTCCCCTCATTCTTCTACACACCAAAGAATTAAGTCCTAACCTGTTTAATCTTTCCCTGTAACTCAACTCCTGAAGACCTGGCAACATCCTAGTGTAAATCTCTGCACTCTCATTCTTTCTGATATCCTTCCTGTAGTTTGGTGACCAGAACTGCAAACAATACTCCGATTTAGCCTCACCAATGTCTTGTATAACCTCACCAAAGCATCCCAACTCCTGTCCTCAATACTTTGATTTATGAAGGCAAAGATGCCAAAAGCTTTCTTTCCCGTCTACCTGTGATGCCACTTGCAGGGAATTATGAATCTGCATTCCCAGATCCCTTTGTTTCTCCGCACTCCGAGGGAATATCGTGTCAGGCCCATGGGGATTTATCTACCTTTATAAGGAAACAGGCACCTCCTCCTCATTAATCTCTACATGTTCCATCCCACTATTGCTTGCTTCCCTTCCTTCCTTCTACAACAAAAAAAAAATCAAGTCTCCCACTGATTGAGCTGCTGTCTCTTTTGGGATTAGTTATTTTGTTTTCATTGTGACCGATTTTTCTCCTTTTTGACTTTTATGGGTTTTTTTATTGTGTAATTTTAATGACTAACTCATGATTTTTGCTGCATTTCCAGGTTTGAAGATGCCATCCCTGATCTGACATGCATCAACGTAGTTTTTTTTTGGGAAGGAAGACGGTTGATCTCATTGCTTGAACTTTTTCTGTGGATTGTTTTTTGATAAATTATCATTAGTTATGTTCGTACATTATGTACTTCAAGCAGAGAGAATCAAAAACTGAAATTACATAATGTCTGCATTTCAGTATTTATTTCATTTGTAGTAGCATCAGTGTGGCCCTCCGTTCAACCACTGACACACCATCCGCATGCATGGCAAAAGGTTGCCTGCCCCTAGGTTAAATATTGGTTCGAAATAGCAATGATCATCTTTACATAACTCTGCTGTATTCATCTCAGACAAATTGACTAACAAATTTTGTTCAACTATCAGAAAATCCAGGTCAGGATAGTATTGTCCAGATCTCCAGAAATTAATGGAAAGATTATTTTTCTTTCAGGCTTATTTTCTTGGGCTTGAAGTAGGCTTTGAAACGTTGCAAGATTTATAATAACTGTTCTATATATTATGCGATCATTATTGTAAAATCAGGTGATGAGTAACATTCATATTTGTCTTACTATCCAGGATTTCCCAAAACATCCTCCATTTCCAGCTGCATTTCAACACTTGAAATTTCACACAACTAGCTAACATAAATAGCAACCAAGCAAGATAAATGACCGGTGCTAGTCAATAGCCTATAAATGGCACATGGCTGACTCCATGACCTGAAGGCCCAGCCTCCCCCAATCCCCCAAAATATGTTTCCTGGAAATGAACACAAAGCCCATCAGAAAAATGAGGCTCCTGGTCCATAGACAGAAGGAGAGGCAACAATAGGTCGCTTTTGCTCTTCATTTTCTGGGATTCAAGTTGCTCTGCAAAACACACTCACTCTCTTTCTCTCCATGTCCACTGATCTGTGGAGAAAGCCTGTAGATGAGTGAAGGAATCGAGGAACTGACTGACCATTCATATCCATGGATACTGCCTGACCTGCCGAGTCCCTCTTGCTTTTCTTTGCTTGATCAAGACTGCAGCGTCTGCAGTTTTTGCATTTCTCTAATAAACTGTCAGTCTTAAACAGGAATATATTACCAAAATGCATTTTACCCCATCCTTTCTGTTGATTAAATTGTTTCAACATTTCCAGAAATTCATTCCTTTAACAAATCAACAGGTGATAGATTACAGTCCTTTATCTTGTAAATTCCAGTGGTTTAATGGTTCATTAAAACACCAATTATTATATTCTACTTGGGTCAGAAAACAGTGAAGGTGTAAACAATTATTACGTGAATTGACCCTGGAGGATTAAAATCCCAGACCTGATGGATTGCACAAGTAACTTTGCAAGTAGTGGGAGAGACAGAAACAAATTCCGTATTAGCATTTAAGAATAAGCCTGTTTGCAGTGAGCAATGATCTGTATTTATATACTCTACTCTGCCTTTATGATACAATACCACCAAAGGAGATTTTTTTTGGTCTGAGTATTCCTCTGCTCATGCTGAGTGAAACAATTGTACATTACAGAAATTATTGTTCAATGTGGTTTTAAGGAGGATCTTAAATGGAGAAAAAGACTGAGAGATTTTAAGGAGGGTATTCCAGAGAATGGGAACAATGACAAGAGACGTGGCTGTGTGATTGTGGTGGATGGTGGTATGGAGGGAGAATTTTTTTCTTTTTGTTTTGAATAAAGCCAGAGTAAGAGGGTCAAGCTGTTTGGAGCAAATCATAGGCTAATTAAGATCATGAAAGGAATTAAGCAAAGGATGTTTTGGAATGACAGAGGATGAGAGGTGACTTAATGAAGTTATACAAGATTATGAAAGACAGATAAGAGTGAGAGATAGCAGCTTTTTCCCATGGAGAGCACAACAAATATCAGAGGACATCTGGTAAAGATGAGAGGAAGAACATTTTGGGGCGATGTCAGAGATTTTCTTTTACATACAGGTAGTGGTGGGTGCCTGTAATCCAATGCTGGGGGTGGTGGTGGAGGCTAGAACAATAGGGATATTCAAAAGACTCAGGCACATAGATGTAAGAAATATGAATGCGAGATTGGGATTAGACTGATGTAGAGTAGGTTTACATAGGTTGGCACATCATGGGGAGTAGGGCTGTAATGTTCCAGAATATTTATTAAAAAAATGGACATAAAAGGGCTCAAAACAAGATGATCCTCACACATTCAACGGCAATCCTACATTGAACAGAAGTGGAATAAAACTGCTGCACTTGGGAGATGAGGAAATCTAGGTAAACAAGAAAATATGCAGACTGGGTCCACGGCAGTGCACAAAAGTGCTGGAGCACAGGAAGTAAAAGGCAGTCAACATTTCAGGCCTGAAACCTTCCCAAAACACTAACTGCCCTTTATTTCCTATGAAGGCTGCATGACCTGCTGAATTTCCTCAGCATGTTTGTGCAATGTAGTGAGGAAATTGAATGGAATCATTACTCAAAAATTGCCAAGAAATTTGCCAGGAAAAATCAAAGAGTCAGCAACTTCTGATTAACCAAACATTTAATTCTTGAAAGTAACAGGAAGAGCAGACAATAAAAAAAATATAATACATTTAAATATAGACATTTTTTTTTGTAAAGCACATATTAGATTCAGAACATCCGAGGTCAGGAGATTAGAGGCAGGAAACAACAAAGTGGCCACATAATGGACGACTGATACGGGTTAAGTAAAGTTACCAAGCCTGGTGAAAGATAGGAAGAGTTGGTCCATGATTTGGAGTTGGAGATTAGAAGCACAATTTCAAAGTTTAGAACTGTGGAATACAGTGAAACTGAACATAGTGAAAGAAAATATCAAGAAAGAAAGAAATTTTATCACAGCTAAGCTTGAGGTGATATATTTTCCAAGGAAGACTGAATAAATCAGCCATACATTTTAGAAAAAAATCTAAACAGGAGTGAGAAGTCTGGAAATAGGAGCAGATGCCAATTCATCAACAAGGACAAAAAAATCAAGTGGTTTTGAAGTGGAGGGAAGTCTGCAGATGCTGGGATTGCAGTGGAATACACAAAAGTGATTGAAAAACTCAGCAGGTCATACAGCTCCTAGGAGAGTAAAGGGTGACCAATTGGGGTAAAAAGGAAAGCTGGAGCCCTTCATCAAGCAGAGAAGAGAAAAAGGCTTAAAAGTGATGAGCTGGGCGTAACTCTGAATGGAGAGGGATGGGTGCAGCGATCTGGAGGAAAGGAGACAAAGAGAGAGGGGGAGAGAGAGAGAGACTAGGTGGAGTTTAACTGAAGGTGAAGAAGTCAATGTTAATGCTGTCTGATTGGAGAGTGTCCTAAACAGTCCTTCCAAGTTGAGCACCATTTGTGAATCTGCAGGAGTTATCTACTGCATTTGATACTCCTCGACATTGGGGAGACTGGACGCAGACTGGGGAGACAGTTTCATCGACCACCTTTGGTTTGTCCACTGCAATAACAGAGACCTCCAGTGGCCAACTATTTTAATTCCACATATCATTCCCACAATGACAAATCCACATCCTCGAGCTCTATCAAAGCGAGGCTACCTCAAATTGGAGGAACAATACCTCATTCTTTCTGAGCACTGACCAACCAACAGCATTAACATCAATTTCTCTAGCTTCCACTAAACCACCGTCCCCAAATCTATATCTTTCCCTACCCCTCTTCCCCTTTCCTCCAGCTCGCCACCCCCTCCCCTCTCCATTTCGAGGGATCCCCTCCTCATCACTTCTCAGCTTTTTTCCCTTCTACCCTCTCACCTATATCCCACCTATGACCTCTTGTCTGCTAGTATGTGCTCCTCACCCTGCCTCTTCTCCTTTCCCCCTCCCCTCATTTTTATTTGTGCCTGCCCACTTTTTGGTCATAGTTTGACGAAGAGCTCAAGCCTGAAATGTTAGTTACTTTTTACTCTCTTAGATGTTGCGTGACCTGCTGAGGTTCTCCAGCACTTTTGTGCATTTCATGGTTGACTTCTGAGCTCTGTATTCTATGATCACCTTACCTTTGACTGTTTTGGCAAAAACATATTTTTCTTTATTTGGATCTTTCTCATCAACTAAAATCCCAAGAAAGATACGACCAAACGTGCCTGAAACAAGAAATTATAGAGAAGTTAGGAAAAAAGTAATTGATAATTTAAACTTCAGTGTGAGTTTTTGAAATCCATGCAAATTCTGTTTTGCTGAATTCAACTTGAGATTGTTCCAAATTAGTTCTGTGTGCAATATTCTTTCAGAAAGAATTTCAGTAGCCAAGATTTCATTGGACCAGGAAATGCTTATTCTCAGCCACTTCCACAGTTTGCTGTTCACTGTCCTGTCTCAGACAGTCATCAGTTTGCCAGGTTCTTCTGCACCCTTACCTTTTGACTATATCTGCAGATAGTCAGAGATAATTTTGCTGCTGACTGGCAGTTTGACAATTTAGATCAGTTCAATGATCAGACACTTAATCCTGTAGTTTTCAGTGATTATGAAACAAGTGGTGCTTCTTCTTTCTTTCTTCTTCTTCTTTGGCTTGGACGAAGATTTATGGAGGGGTAATGTCCACGTCAGCTGCAGGCTCGTTTGTGGCTGACAAGTCCGATGCGGGACAGGCAGACATGGTTGCAGCGGTTGCAAGAGAAAATTGGTGGGTTGGGGTTGGGTGTTGGGTTTTTCCTCCTTTGTCTTTTGTCAGTGAGGTGGGCTCTGCGGTCTTCTTCAAAGGAGGTTGCTGCCCGCCGACGGTTTGAGGGGATATCAAGTGGTGCAAAGTTTTGACAAAGGGCCTTCTACAGCACAGATGCCACGTGACCTGCAGGATGATTCTGCCGTAGCTCCAAAGACTGCATTATACAACAGGAGCTACAACTGAACTTACTGTGGAGCATTTGGGGTGCTGAAGACATAATGGACAGTGCGTTAAGTGAGCTGGTCAAGGGCAAGGTCCAGCTGCACAAGCAGGAAAGCATTGGTGACAAGCAGGATGAGGAATGGGCGCAAGCTGGGATGCAAGAGGACCCTATGGCCACCCCTTCAAACAGATGCCCCATGTTGGGGGGGGGTTGGCCTCTCAGGGAAAATCAGCAACAGCCTGTGGATCTGCTGAACAACAAGGGAGAAAAAATGTTTGATATCTAAAGCGATTGGGATCAGATTAAAGGGGAGCATGTAGGATTTTCTCTGGTCATGACCAAGACTCTTGAACTGTATGCTACCCCTCAGGTGCAAGGGTCATGGAAAAAAAAGACCTGGATTCAAAGTAAATAGCGATGTCCTGAAGAGAGTTCACATTACAGAAGAAGTGATGCTGAAGGTCTTAAAACACAAAGATACAAAAATCCCTGGGACCTAACTAAGTGTATCCTCAGAAATTAGGGAAATGTATATCATTGTTAGCTACAGATGAAGTGCCAGAAGATTGAAGAGTGACTAATGTGCCTTTATTTAAGGAAGGTTGAAGAAAATTGTAAGTAGATTACTGGGGGAAATTCTGAAAACACGATCAACATGCATTTGGAAAGGCAAGGTCTGATTCAGCAGTCAGTATGATGTGCATGACAAATGGTGCCTCCCAATTTTAATTGAGATTTTTTTTGGAGATAAGCTATATAGACTTTAGCAAGGCCTTTGACAAGGTCCTGTACTCAGATTGGAGACCTGTGATCAATGTTGAGTCCACACTTGTCATCTAGATTAACAAGTTGGATGATAATGTAGCTGGTTAGTAAATTTGTAGATATTACAAAATTAGTGGTTGAGATGACTGTTAAAGTTATCAGAGATTACAAGAGGATTAAGGTGAAGTGGGTCAAGGATAGAATTTAATTTGGACAACTGCCAAGTGTTATATTCAGGTAGGTTAAAACAAGGCAGGATTTGCAGAATAAATGGTATGGCCTTGAAGAGTGATGTAGTACAGAGACCTCAAGGTACATAGTTCCCAAAAGCAGTGACAAAAAGTAGATAGGATGGCCAAAAAGGCATTGCCTTGCTTGCCATTGCTCAGCGCACTAGATAGACAAGGTGTCGGTGAGATCACATGTGGCATATTCTGGTAGTTCTGGTCATCTAGCCATAGGAAGGATATAATTACCTTGAAAAGATTAATAGGAATGTTATCTGAAGTTAAGGGTGCAAGGTTGGGACTTTTCTCCCTGTAGAATGCGAGATTTATAAAATCATGCAGGGCACAGATTGTAAATCTTTTTTCCCAGAACAGGAGAGTCTAAAACTAGAAGGCTTAGATTGAAGGTGAGCGGGGAAAAATCTAAAAAGGGTCTGAGGAGCAACTTGCTCACAGGTGATAGACACATGAAGTGAATTGCCAGTGGAAGTGTTAGAGTGGGTACAATTACAATATTTCAGATGTTTCGACAGGTTCATGGACAGGCGGGTTAGAATGATTATGAGGCAAACACAGGTCAAGTAGACAACTTTGTCCAGCATAGACAAGTTGGGATGACGGACCTATTTCCTTGCTGTAAATCTCCTCGACTGAGTCGGGTAGCAAAGCTGCTGTGGATTGAGGAGAGTGAAGATCCTGTAGTTGCGGGACCTGGCAGTACCAATGACAAAGGTTAAAAAAAGGACAGTGATCTTGCAAGACTTAGAAATTAGGTAGCAAGATGGACATTGGTTAATTTCCTCAGTTCATCTTACTACCCAATTGGGACCTCTAAGGTTGTAATCCTCGGTATAAAATAATAAGTCAGGCAAATGTGTGGTTAAAGGATGGGATAGGATGGAAGACTAGATCTGTGTATCATTGGGAATGTTTCTACATTAGGTAAGCTGTATTCAAGCAGGATGTGTACACCTTAAACAGAATGGTGCAAGACCTTGCAGAAAGATTTGCTCATGCTGTTTTTGAGTGATGTTCAGTTAAAAATAGAAAAACTAGACGTCCTGTAAGCAAGAGTAAAGAAAGGTACAATAAGGCTGACAGGAGAACTAGCAGAGTAAGGTGAAGCAGAGGTCATCACATAGAACCACTGAGACATGAGTGAAAGGACAGGACTACCAATTCCACAGTACAGAAGTTTCAAGAGTGGTTGGGTCAAATGTAAAGGAGGGGTGATTTGAATTATTGGTCAAAGAGACCATCAATTCAGGAACACAGGAGGATGTTTCAGAAGGCAAAAATGAGATACTTGTTATTGAGAGGAACCAGTGAGATACCCTGCATCATCTGTCTATTCCCTTTCCCTCTCCTGACAGTCACCCAGCTACCTGCCTCACCTCCTAGGTGTGACTTCCTCCCTGCTACTCTTGTCTATCACCCTCGCAGCCTTCCAAATGATATGGAGTTCATACGGCTCCAGTTCCCTAAATCGGTCTGTGAGGAGCAGCAGCCTTCTTTCATGTGTAATTATCATGGAAACTTGGCTCTCAGATTTCCCACATCCTTCAAGAGGAGCATACAATTGTCCTGGCTGCCATTCCCATTGCTCAGAATATATAAGACCTTACCTGACCACACCTGCTCTAACCTATACTTTTTTTTAAGGAAACCTTTTTTATTCCCAAGGGCTGCCATCACCTGCACTATTTTCTCAGCCTCTGGTCAATATTCTTATGGAATATTAAAGGATATTATGGGGTACAAAAAAATCAGATATGATCTTGTTGAATGCTGGAGCAGGCATTCTTGTGTAAGACTGCAAAATAGCCACTCTTACCAATACCACCACAGGTTGATTTGAGGTCAGCGTCAACAATTGTGAATAATATAATTATAATGGAACTAATAATCAAAGGTTAGACAAATGAGTGAGTCACAGACTCAAAATCAGCCCCAGAAGTTAATTCACAATTAAATAACGTGGATTGAAACTCTAGTCTCGGTAAATGAAGGCGTGAAGCTCAGTGATTGCTAGTTGATGAATGTATTCAGAGAAGGAAATCTGCTCTTATTTGGTCTGTCATAAATGTGATTCCAACTTCATATTCCAGGCTCCTAGCTGCCCTATGGTAGCTAAGCAGCATGCTCATTTAAATCATGATTCAAAAACATACCTAATGGGTTCCATTAAAAAACATGTCAGGCATATGCCCCAGCCCCCTGATCCCCCTCTGAAATTACTAAATAACATATTCATCCAAACCTTGATATCACAACATACCCTGCTGTACAAAACAAAAACAAAAAGACTAGATGTGTGCACCCGGACAATTGACCTTGCAATCTCGAGACTTATATCCAGGGACGTGCCTAGACTAAGAGTTAATCCAAACTAGTCAAGCCAACACAAAACCAGCCAATGCCCTATGTGTCCCAATTATGATCCCTGGGAATTTTTGTCCAACCAAAAATACAACACAATGAAAGGCGATGTGCTCGCTGTATCAACAATGCAATTATGTGTAAAGAATGAGTCAAGTAAACAGTGGGCGCACATTTAATGATCTACGACTATTTTTCTAAAATGGCTTGCACATAATACACAATAGCTCCAAACATTACGTGACATTCTGTAATTAAATAGCATCAACATTTATAATATACATTCAGAAGTATAATACCTCGGATATTTTTGTTTGGCATTCAATTAACAAACAGGTTGATAAATTAATATTGCTACAATTCGAGTGCACACCCATTTTCAGACTTGGTCCAGCTTCTGAAATTTCCCAGTCCTAGTAGATGGGAATGACTGGGAAAATAAATCAATTCAAAAGCTTTTACTGAAAACTTCAAATAACTCAAATGCATTACCTTCCTGAAGAACATCTTTGAGAGTGACCCTCTCTCTGGAGATAGCTATGTCCTTCACTTTAGCTTTTGCCTCTGCTAGTGTGACACTTTTGAGATCATTCTTTTCTATTCGGAGTGTTGAGTAACCTGGAAGAAAAGGTGAAAGGCAATAACCCACCTGTTGACTCACCCACAATCCAAAGCTATTTATCTGTAGGATAAGATAGCAAAACACAAAAGATCAAAAAAAAGCCAGGCCCATCACAGGCTCCAATCTCTCATCCATTTTAGATATCAATGTGAGATGCTGCTTCTAAAAGGTAGCCAACATCACAAAGGACCCCCATTACCCTTGTCACAACCTCTTCGGGCAAAAGGTACAGAATACTGAAGACCAAAACCTCTCGGTTAAAGAACAGTTTCTTTACAATGGCTATCAGGCTCCTGAACCTCCCCTTGGCATGCTAATCAGACACTGCTCCAACATCACAAAAGGACCGTATGCACTATCGCCAAGTCAATTTTTACCAATTGTAACTTTGAATTTTTTTTTCATTTATTATCTCTTTTCAATTTAATGTAATGGATATAATCATAGTTTTATTTTAATCAAGTACGTGTGCAGTAAGGAAGAATTTGGTGCACATATACATTGTACAATGTGTATAACAACAAACTGATCATCATACTAATACATGGAATATTTTCCCATTCAGCAGATGGAGATGTGTGTTGCGAATCAAATTGTTATTGAAATCCTTATTGTGCTATTTAACTAATCTTAAGTTGGAGAGGAGCGAAAATAGTCAATGTTAAACAATAAAGCAGCAGCTATTATTTTATAATAAATAGGCAGTATATAATTAGAATATCACTCCATTCAGATAACACCAGTTGAGCATATATAATTTGCTTACAACTGAGAAATGCTATTCCATAGACTATTATTTCTAATTGTTCCACGATGAATGTTTTTCCAAATCTAATACTTCTGTTCTTTCCCTTGGACAACTACACGATTTGTGCAAAACTGCCATGCATGAAGCTTATGAATGCAGAGGCACAGTGGAACAAGGCAACTGAACCTGACCTCACCAGAGCAGCTATTGAGCCGCAATGGAACAGGGGATCTTCTACAGATGTGTAGTGGAAAGTGTGCTGACCAGCTGCATCATGGCCTAGTATGGGAGTACCAATAGCTCTGAGCAGAAAGTCCTCCAAAAGGTAGTGGACACTGCCCAGTACATCACAGGCAAAACTCTCCCCTCCATTGAGAAAATCTACTTGGAATGCTGCCATCTGAGAGCAGCAGCAATCATCAAACATCTAAACTATGTAGCACATGCTCTGTTCTTGCTGCGACCATTAGGAAAGTGATATAGGTGTCTAAACTTGTACAGCTAAACAACAAACTCAATCAGACATTCATTTAAGGACTCTTACTTTGCACTTTTTTTATTATCAATTTTTTTTCTGTCGCGCACAATTTGTTTACATTGCTCTCTTTTATATAAGTGTATTTTTCTTGAGTACAGTTTGCACTGCCAATAAGTAGAAATTCATCCAGGCCTGCAGGAAAAAGAATCTCAAGATTGCATACAATGTCATATCTGAAATCTGAAAAATCTGAACAGGCAAACCAGGGAGAGCCTAAGCCAGTCTCAGTGTTACACAGAGCCTAACCTCACCAGTGCAACTGCTGATGTGCAGTGTAACAGGGCAATGGGGAGAGTTCTAGATGGCCTCAGTGCTATACAGAGCCTAACATCATCAGAGCAACTGTTGATGTGCAGTGGAACAGATTAATGGGGAGAATTCCAGGCACCCTCAGTGTTAGAGCCTGACCTCACTCAGCCAGCTGCTAATGGAAAGGCCAAACAGCCTCCTTCCCAGAACCATCTCCATGCTTTGTCATATCACCACCCTCAACATTCTTTTATGTTACTTTTTGAACACATTACACAATATGGCAATAAACTGTTAAGTCAACTAGTTGAATGACAGAGTTTCACAGCACAGGCCTTTCGGCACAACCTGTCCATGCTGATGAAGCTGTTGACCTGAGCTGGCCCAATATGTCTATATTTGGCCCACATTCCTCAAAGCCTTTCCCATCCATGTACCTGTCTAAATGTCTTTTGAACAGGGCAGTTGTATTTGCCTTGATCATTTCCTCTGGCAGCTCAGTATATATATCCACTGTCCACAACCTGCCCTTCAGGACTTTTTAAAATTTTCCCCCTAATCTGAAGCCAATGATCTCTAATTTCAGACTCCCTACCATGGGATAAAGACTGTGACAATTCACCTTGTACATTCCCCACGTTACTTTTGTATGCCCTTGAAACCTGGAAAAGGAATGTAGGTATTGGAACCCTGAAAGTGGAAAGGAAGCACCAGAACTGGGCCAGCAAATTGGAGAGAGGCCTGGCAAACATAACCTGGTATGCCAAATGCATAACTATCAGACTTCCACATAGTGGTATAGCAAATTATCAGAGCTTTACTCCACTGCAGGTTCTAAAAAATGTAAGTGCAAGAAATTTTAAATCCTCCCAAATGATGAATGATAAAAGCCAGATGTGTCTAACGTTTCTCATGAAATTACACATCCTTTGTGAGTACAAGTCTTGCAAAGCTTCTCTGAACAGTTTTATTAATCGGGAAAGCAATGCAATTCCTTTCCTCCAAGAGACCTTTACAATGAGATTATTAATTAAGCCTTTCAAATCACACATAGACAAATTCTAAGTTTCCTTGTTGGTTCTATTATGCATTGTTCCAAGAAAATGCCCAATATGTGCCATGAGCTCTTCCTCAATTGACTTTTGCCAATTAGATTTCCCCAATGTATATTTAGTCATAGAGTCACATAGCACAAAACATGCCCAAGCCTACGGCCATACTAGCCTGAAAATGCCCGATCTCGTCTGATCTTTGAAGCTAAGCACAAAACATGCCCTTCAGCCCATCTTGCTTATGCTGACCAAGAAGGCATTGTGCCCAAGCCCCATTTGGACAATATCCTTCCAAGTCTTTCCTACCTGTTCAATCTTTTCAATCTTTTTTGAACATTGTAATTGTATCTACTTCTACAGTTTTCTCTGGCAGCTTGTGTGAGATACAGATAACCCTTTGAGTGGAAAAGTTGCCCTTCAGGTCCCTTTTAAATCTCTCCCCTGATACCCTCTCACTCTCGACTCATCCACCCTGAGAAAAAGATTATGAGAACAGATTATCCATGTCCCTCAGGATTTTATAAACCTTAATCCACTCATCCCTCTGCCTCCAACACTCAAGGGAATAAAGACCCTGCCTATCTTACCTATCCCAATAACTCAGCCCCTCCAGTTCTGGCAACATCCTGGAGAACTTCCTCTGTACCCAATCATATTTATTTATGTCCTTCCAACAGCTTGGACCAGAACTGCACCCAGTGCTCCAGGAGTGGTCTCACCAACGCATTCTATGGCTGAAGTACTGTTGCTATTGTTCACCACCATGTTCACGTGAGCTGCTACTTTCATGGAATCAAGTCTCTGTGCCCCATGATATTAGTGTTGAACAAACATCTCTAGGATCCTGCCATTCACAGTGTAAGTCCTGACCGGCTTTGATCATCAAAGTGCAACACCTCACACTTGTCAGAGTTAAATTCCAATTGCCTTGCCTTGGCCCACCGACCCAACTAATTTAGGTCCTGTTATAAATTTAGATATCTTTCCTAAATGTTTTGTGTCATCCACAAATTTCTCAATCAAGTTAACTACGTTGCTGTCCAAATCATTAATATAGATGACAAACAGCAGGCTCCCTTGAAGCACATTAGGGGACACCGACCTCCAGTTAGAAAGCAAACCTTTACGAATGCCTCCACCTTGTTCCATGAAGCAAGACTTGCATGCAACTGGCAAGCTGTCCTTAGATGTCATATGATCTGACCTTTTAGGTGAATTGCTAAGTGCAAGCTTACTAAAGTCCAGATATACAATGAACGTCCTGCCCTCATCCATAGTCTTAGTCACTTCAAGAACTTATTAGATATGAGACATGATCTATCATGCACAAATTCATATTATTGTTTATTGTTATAAACACTGTACAAATTCTTACTTGCTGCAGTCAAATGGGTATTTGCAAAGAAAAACTGTAATAGCCAACAAATTCAATGAAATTAAGAAATAATAAGTACATAATATAGATAATAAATATCTATTTAGAATATTTAAGATAAATAGTGCAAAGGGGCTTGCAAGAGTATAGTGAAACAAGGAGAAACAAGTTCAAGTGTCTGATGGTTGGTGGAAAGAGCTGTTCTTGAACCTAGAGGTGCTGGTCTTCAGGCTTCTGTATCTTCTTCCCAAAGACAGCAGTGAGACGAGGTTGTGACCAAGGTGATGCAAGTCCTCGATGAAGCAGCACCTCACAAAGATGTCTGCAATGGACAGGTTGTCAGAGCTAGGTTTCCTACCTTCTGCGTTCTCAGACACTTGTATTGCCAAACCTAGGCTGTGCTATCCAAATGTTGATAGATCCCGTCCCTTCCTGTAATTTTCCAACCAATGACACCAGGCTCTCTGGTTTTGACCTATTTGCCCCATATAAATAATTGAACAACATTCACCACCCTCCACTCTTTTGCACTTCACCCAAGGCCATAAATTATGTAAACCTATCAGGAAGGGCCTCTGCAATTTCTTCCCCAGCTTCCCACAAGGTGCAAATATGTAACCGGTCAACCCGTAAATTGGTGCCAATGACCTGGCCTCTTCTGCTACTCTCTGATAGGTCATTACCCTCAGCAGTATCCAAAACAGTAAATTTCTTATTGAGGGGAATGGTCATGGGGAACTCTGCACTGTCTGCTTTCTTAGTTTGCCATGGACAGGCAAGGGTCAAATATAAAGGTAGCCAGTTTTTTTTTGGGGGGGGGCGGCTGAAATGTGTCTAATTCAATGTTAGGAGTATTAGGAACAAAGGGGATGAACTTAGAATGTGGATGAACAGGGGGACCTTGGGTTCCAAATCCATATATCCCAAAAGGTCACCCCACAGGTTTATAGGATAGTTAAGAAGGCCTATGGGATGCTGGGCTTCATTAATGGGGGAATGAGTTGAGGAGAACAGAGGTCAAGTTCCAATTCTACAAATCTCTTGTGAGACCACACTTGCAATATTGTGTTTGGTTCTGGTCCCTCATTATGGGAAAGATGAGAAGCCATGGAGAGGGTGCAGAGATTTACCAGAATACTACCTGGAATGGAACACAAGTTTTATGAGGCAAGGTTAGCAGAGTTGAGTGTAAAAGAATGAGAGGAGACTTAATAGAGGTCTACAAGATTATTCCTACCCTGGGAAACAGGCAGCTTGGGCTGATGAAGAATTAGATTAAAACATATGATCAGGAAAACTGATTCATTCAAAGTCAAACAAAAGGAGATGGTAAAAAACTCAAAGTTGCAAAGAATTTTATAAATAATTAAAGGTGACTTCAAAATGAGTAAAAAAAAAATTATGTGTTCTATGTACCTAAAAGAAAGAGTAGTAATCGTAGTAATAACAGTGGGGAATGATCCTTCAAACAAGCACATTGTTCAGTCTTCACAGCAGAAGACAAAAAGGCAAAAGAAAAAAAAAAATCAACATTAAAATCATAATTCAAAGAACCTTTTCTGGGATTTCCAAACTATTTCATTTGATTTGACGGGTGAGAAAAATCACCTCTGTTATTTGATAGAATTTCCAGAGTAAATTTGCTGCTGTCAATAATGCTCACCTGGTTTTTTGGAAACTTGAGTGATACCATTTTGCCGTTCCTCCTCAGGATTGCACCCAGGAAGTTCCTTCAGATCACTTCCTAATGAGGACAGGAAGTTGTGCATTAACCTTATTTATTCTCTCTTTGAACAGAACATTTATTCAATATACAAATACCATAAAATATTATGCTTTTTGAGTCAGAAACAAAAAATGCAAAAGAAAAGATCAGAGGAAGAACAAAATGGTCTGTCTTGGCATTGGTGAACAAATTCAACATAATCTCTGCCACAACAAGACACAGGAATTTGCACATCGATGGGCATTGATCAAACTGTTTCATTGAACACCAGATACAAGAAGTTTTTCTGAATCAGTATGTTGAGGAACCAAGGATAAAGAAGCAATCTTTTTTAATTTTTTAAAAATTCTTCACACGATGAACCATATTCATCAAAATACACACAAACATTTCCCTCTTGAATATACAGTGTCATTTTCTCCCCTTTCTCCCTTCCCTCCCACCCCCAAACCCATTAAACGTTCATCATATACAATACAATAAACCCATTAAACAATGTCATCACACAATGAAAATAAATAAGAAAATTGTGTCATCTACTTCTACACACTGGATCAGGTCATTTTGTCTTCTTCTCATTCTATAATTTTAGGGGGTGGACGTCCGCGGTAGGCCCTCTCTGTTGTGTTTCATGTACGGTTCCCAAATTTGTTCAAATAATGTGACTTTATTTTTTCAATTATATGTTATTTTTTCCAATGGAATACATTTCTGTGTACCATTGCTGTACTATCAGGCTTTCTTCTGATTTCCAAGTTGACATTATACATTATACATTTTTTTGCTACAGCTAAGGCTCTCATAAAAAATCTTTTTTGCGCTTCATCCAGTTTGAGGCCTAATACTTTACTTCTTATATTACTTAGAAAGATCTCTGGATTTTTTGGTATGTTGCTTCTTGTGATTTTATTTAATACCTGATTTAGATCTTCCCAAAACGTTTTCACTTTCTCACATGCCCAAATTGCATGTACTGTTGTTCCCGTTTCTTCTTACAGCAAAAACATCTATCTGATAATGTTGGATCCCATTTATTTAACTTTTGGGGTGTGATATATAGCCTGTGTAACCAATTATATTGTATCATGCGTAACCTCGTATTTATTATATTTCTCATAGTTCCGGAGCATAGCTTTTCCCATATTTCATTTTTTATCTTTATGTTTAGATCTTGTTCCCACTTTTGTTTGGGTTTATAGCTTATTTCATCATTTTCTTTCTCTTGCAGCTTGATGTATATGTTTGTTATAAATCTTTTAATTATCATTGTGTCTGTAAGCACATATTCAAAAGCTGCTTCCTTCTAGTAATCTCAGTCTGCTTCCCAATTTGTCCTTTAAGTAGGTTTTCAGTTGGTGGTATGCAAACATTGTACCATGAGTTATTCCATATTTGTACTTCATTTATTCAAATGATAATAAATTATTTCCCAAAAAACAATTTTCTATTCTTTCAATTCCCTTTCTCTCCCATTCTCTAAAGGAAAGGTTACCTATTGTGAAAGGGATTAGTTGATTTTGCATCAATAATAATTTTGGTAGTTGGTAATTTGTTTTTTTCCTTTCTACGTGAATCTTTTTCCAAAGTTCCATAGATTCGGGGGAGGTCCCTGAGGATTGGAGAGTGGCTGATGTGGTGCCGATTTTTAAGAAGGGAGGGAGGGAGAAAACGGGAAATTATAGACCGGTCAGCCTGACGTCGGTGGTGGGGAAGATATTGGAGTCTATCATAAAAGGAGTAATAGCAGAACACTTAGGCAGAAATAATAGTATAAGGGCTAGTCAGCATGGATTCCTTAAGGGTAGGTCATGCTTGACTAACCTTCTGGAATTTTTCGAGGATGTGACAAAGAGGGTGGACTTGGGAGAGCCTGTGGATGTGGTGTATTTGGACTTCCAGAAGGCCTTTGATAAGGTACCGCACGGGAGACTAGTGGGCAAGATCAGGGAGCATGGTATTGGAGGTTAAGGTGCTGACATGGATAGGAAATTGGTTAAGAAATAGGAAACAAAGGGTTGGGGTAAGCGGGTCTTTTTCAGGATGGCAGGATGTGATGAGTGGAGTGCCGCAGGGATCGGTATTGGGTCCTCAGTTGTTTGTAATTTATGTAAATGATTTGGATGAGGGGATTATTAATAACTTGAGCAAATTTGTAGATGACACGAAACTGGGTGGCGGTGTGGGGTGTGAGGAGGATGTCAGGAAAATGCAGAGGGACTTGGACAGGTTGGGGGAGTGGGGTGCTGAATGGAAGATGACGTTCAATGTAAGCGAATGTGAGGTTATCCATTTTGGGGGAAATAATAGGAAAGCTGAGTATTATTTAAATGGAGACAAGCTAGGGAATGGGGAGGAGCAAATGGATCTGGGAGTACTTGTTCACCGGTCACTGAAGACTAGCATGCAGGTTCAGAAAGCTGTGAAGAAGGCTAATAGCATGTTGGCTTTCATAAAGAGGGGATTGGAGTATAGGAACAGAGACGCCCTTCTGCAGTCGTACAGGGCCCTGGTGAGACCCCACCTGGAGTATTGCGTCCAGTTCTGGTCTCCAATTTTGAGGAAGGACATACTAGCTATAGAGGGTGTGCAGCGCAGATTTACAAGGTTAGTTCCAGGGATGGCGGGGTTGACATATGCTGAAAGGCTAGAAAAACTGGACTTGTATCCGATGGAGTTTAGAAGGACGAGGGGGGACATGATTGAGGTATACAAAATTATCAGGGGGATAGACAGGGTGAAGTTGGATTACTTGTTCCCAATGATGGTGGAGACGAGGACTAGAGGGCATAGTTTAAGAATACAGGGTAGGCCCTTTAGGACGGAGATGAGAAAACATTTTTTTACCCAGAGAAGTGTGAATCTGTGGAATGTTCTGCCACAGAGGGTGGTAGAGGCAGATTCGCTGATTATGTTCAAAAGAGAATTAGATAAGACTCTAGTGGGCAAAGGAGTTAAGGGTTATGGGGATAAGGCTGGAAAGGGGTACTGATGGTAGTGATCAGCCATGATCTGTAAAATGGCGGTGCTGGCTCGACAGGCCGAAGGGCCTACTCCAGCTCCTATTGTCTATTGTCTAAATGTTGAGCAGATGGTGCAGTACTGGTGAACTTCTATATTGCACAAGTTTTTCATCCCACTTATAAAGTATATGCTCTGGTACCTTCTCCCCTATTTTATCTAGCTCTATCTTGGTCCAATCTGGTTTTTCCCTTGTTTGATAAAAATCTGATAGATATCTTAATTGTGCTGCTCTATAATAATTTTTAAAGTTTGGTAGCTGTAAGCCCCCTTGTTTGTACCATTCTGTTAATTTATCTAGCGCTATCCTTGGTTTCCCCTCTTTCCATAAGAATTTCCTTATTATTCTCTTTAGATCATTGAAGAATTTCTCGGTTAAGGGAATGAGTAACGATTGAAATGGGTATTGTATCCTTGTGAATTTATTCATTTTAATGCAATTTATGTTAGTGGTAATTCTTTCCAATGTTCTAAGTCATCCTGTAAATTTTTCATTAATGGCTGATAATTTAATTTGTATAGGTGGCCTAAATTATTATCTAATCTAATACCTAGGTATCGGATTGCTTGTATTTGCGATTTAAATGGTGATTCTTTTTTAAACTGTGTAATCCGCATTACTCATTAGCATTGCTTCACTTTTATTTGCGTTGATCTTGAACCCCGATATTTCACCATATTCCTTCAATTTCTTATGTAATTCTTTTATTGATATTTCTGGTTCTGTTAAGTATACTATGATGTCACCTGCAAATAAACTGATTTTATATTCCTTCTCCTTTATTTTTATCCCTTTTATTTTATTTTCTGTTCTTATTAGTTCTGCCAATGGTTCTATTGCTAAAGCAAACAGTGAGGGAGATAGTGGACATCCCTGCCTAGTTGACCTGCTTAATTTAAATTGGTTCGATATATATCCATGTACTGTCACCTCGGCAATGGTCCGTTATATAATGCTTTAATCCAATTAATATATTTCTCTGGTAGGTTGAACCTCTGTAATACTTTGAATAAATAATTCCATTCTATCTCGTCAAAGGCTTTCTCTGAATCAAAAGCAACAGCCACTGTTGGTATCTTATTTCCTTGTAATGCATGGATTAAGTTAATGAACTTACAGACATTGTCCGTTGTTCGTCTTTTCTTAATAAATCCAGTTTGATCTAGTTTTACTATTTTTGCTACACAGTCGGCCAATCTGTTTGCTAATAGTTTTGCTATTATCTTATAATCTGAATTAAGTAGAAATATTGGTCTATCTGATGCTGGTGTTAGTGGATCTTTCCCTGTCTTTGGTATTACTGTAATTATTGTTGTTTAACATGAATCTGGCAAGTTTTGTGTTTCTTCTATCTCGTTCATTACTTCCAGGAGAGGAGGAATTAATAAGTCTTTAAATGTTTTATAGAATTCTATTGGGAGTGTGTCCTCTCCAGGCATTTTGTTGTTCGGTAGCTTTTTTAATATATCCTGTATTTCCTCTATTTCAAATGGTTTTATCAATTTGTTTTGCTCCTCTTCTTGCAATTTCGGTAGTTCAATTTTAGCTAAAAACTCATCTATTTTGTTTTCTTTCCCTTGGTTCTCAGTTTGGTATAATTGTTCGTAGAATTCCTTAAAGTTTTCATTAATCTCTATTGGGTTTTATGTAATTTGTTTGTCCTTTTTCCTTGATGCCAATACAGTTCTTTTAGCTTGTTCTGCTTTAAGCTGCCAGGCTAGTAAACGCCAGTGCGTTTTTTCTCCTAGCTCGTAATACTTCTGCTTTATTTTCATTATGTTCTTCTCCGCCTTATACATTTGTAATGTTTCGTATTTTTTTTTGTCCGCCAATTCTCTTCTTTTTGTTGTATCTTCCCTTGTTGCTAGTTCTTTTTCTGTACTTACTATTTCCCTTTCCAGCTGTTCTATTTCCCGATTGTAGTCCTTTTTCATCTTAGTTACATAACTTATTATCTGCCCTCTAATGAAGGCTTTCATTGCATCCCATAATATAAATTTGTCTTTCACTGATTCCGTATTTATTTCAAAGTACATTTTAATTTGGCGCTCAATAAATTCTCTAAATTCCTGTCTTTTAAGTAGCATGGAGTTTAATCTCCATCTATATGCTCTTGGTGGGATGTCCTCCAGTTCTATTGCTTATAACAGGGGATCAGATAGCAATCTAGCTTTATATTCAGTTTTCTAACTCTCTCTTGAATATGGGCCAACAACAAAAACATAGCAATCCTTGAGTATGTTTCATGTCTACTCAAATAATATGAGTATTCCTTCTCCTTTGGGTGTTGCCTCCTCCAAAAATCCAAAAGTTGCATTGATTTAACCATAAAATTGGCTACTTTGTTCTTTTTTGCTAGTCTTTTGTCCAGTTTTATCCATCTTTGGGTCCAAATTAAGGTTAAAATCCCCTCCTATCAATATATTCCCCTGCGCATCTACAATCTTCAAAAAAATATCTTGCATAAACTTTTGATCCTCTTCATTAGGTGCATATATATTGACCAAATTCCAGAATTCTGAATATATCTGACACTTTATCATTATATATCTCCCTGCTGGATCTATTACTTCCTCTATTTTGATTGGTACATATTTATTGATTAATATAGCTACACCTCAGGCTTTTTAATTATATGATGTTGCCGTTACATGCCCTACCCAGTCTCTCCTTAATTTATTATGTTCCACTTCAGTTAGATGCGTTTCCTGTACAATTGCTTTAGCTATTTTTTCTTTTTTCAGTAAATTTAATAGCCTCTTCCTTTTGATTTGGTTATGTTTCCCCATTTTTATCTCTCAGTTTTCCTTTTTTGAACTCAATGTATGACAACACTTCTAAAACAAAATACTTCAACCACTCCCACATCTAAATTCCCTTAACCCCAAGTTTCCCCCCCCTCTCTGAGTCGCCCCTTGACTCTTGCCGGGAAACCACAACTCCCCTCTCCATTTGGATTGCGAACCTGTTCGCAAGTGTCAACTGATTTCACAGTGACTGTTATTCTCTCCCACCCAACCCCCTCCAGAAAAGACTTTTTATCTTCACATTAAAACAAAGCTCCCCCTCTTTTCTTCTCTTTTTACCCCCTCCTCTTCCCCCCTTCTCTCTTACTTCCCTTTTCTTCCCTTCTTTAGTTCTTACTTCTACATTATTTTTACATCTTTATATGTAGTTTGTCATCGTTCTTCATTCTTGTTACATCTCTTCATCCCTCTTTCTGTCCTGCAGGCGTTCTACAAATTCTCGTGCTTTCTCCGGATCCGAGAACAGTCTGTTTTGCTTCCCCTGTGATAACTATTTTAAGCATCGCTGGATATCTTAACATAAATTTATAGCCTTTTTTCCATAGGATCGATTTTGCTGTGTTAAACTCCTTCCTCTTCTTTAGGAGTTCAAAACTTATGCCTGGGTAAAATAAAATTTTGACCCTTGTAGTCCAATGTTTTTTTGTCTTCTCTAATTTTATTCCTTGCCTTCTCCAATATATTTTCTCTTGTCGTGTGTCTCAGAAATTTTACTAAAATGGATCTTGGTTTTTGTTGTGACTGTGGTTTTGGGGCTAGTGTTCTGTGTGCCCTTTCTATTTCCATTCCTTCCTGCATTTATGGCATTCCCAGGACTTTTGGGATCCATTCTTTCATATTTTTGCCTTCTTCATCTTCCTTTAGGCCCACTATCTTTATATTGTTTCGCCTACTATGCCTGAGCCATTTCTCGTTCTTCCACATTTTCTAATCTTTTCCCTATTTCTGTCATGACCCTCTATTCTACTCACTTTTTCTTCTGTACTTTTCATTTCACTAAATTCTAGTGTCAAACATCCTTTTAATGCTTTCATTTGTTCTTGAAAATTTTTTAAATCTATGTACTGTCTATTCATTTTACCGTCTATTCCTCTGTGCAGAGCTTGGCGTTCTTCTTCTTCTGTGTCTGCTCTTGGGTTTGTGTCTTCTACTTCTCTTCCTTGTATCTGTCTCTTCTGACTTTCTTTTTGAGATGCTTGCCTCAGTTTGTTGGGTGTTTTTTTCCATGGCTTCTTAATGTTGGTCCTCTTCTTCTGGGCTAGTTATCTGTTTGGTTTCCTGTTGCTGTATTTCTTTCTTATCACTCCCTTTCCCATTGCTTTCCTCTTCTTCCAGCTGAGAGCCCTGCTGTCAGGCATCTCTCAGCTGGTCATGCTGTGTAGGTTCACTCCACAGCTGGACCTCCCTCCCGTTGGTGTTCTCCTTTTCCTTGTTGTGCACCTCTGTTTGGCTCAGTGAGACATTTTTGCAGTCCCGCGGTCGGGAGGTTGCGACCCTCCACTAACCTTGGGGAGCGGGCTCCTCTGTCCACAGCGGGTCCCTGCTTCTTCATGCAGGTAAGGCCTTTTCCTTTCCCTTCCGGCGTCTTTCCTTCTTTTTCCTGTTCTTTTTGGTTTTTTTCTTTGGTGCCATTTTCTTTCTTTTCTCCACACCTTTATCTTTTATTTGTGGAGTTTTATGTTTCTTGAGCTTTGCGTTTTCTTCACTCTTTTTCTTCTTTTCTGGAGAGGGCTGGTATTCTCCTCCCGGCCACTACTCCATCACGTTACTCCTCGATGAAGAGGCAATCTTGAATCTTTTTTTGTGCGCAATTTGAAATAGTTGACTGATAACACTGTCATCAAGGCTTTGATGACAATGGCTTTGAGAGGGAGCAAATATTGAATTTTACAATAAGTTGACAAGTGATGTTTAATGCAATTCCAAACAAAGAAATCAACAAAGAATTGATGTCTATTGACCAGTCACTGGATTTGAACTGTTTGTTGTAAAAGGAGCTAGAGAAAGACATAGCTGTTTTCTTTTGTCTCAGCATCAGACTGCAGGCTTCACTGAAAATGTGTATTATTTCACAACTTTATGCTGAGTCAAAGCAAGTAACTTTCACAGTTAAATTTATGCAGGCTGAATTTTACTGAAGCTTGCAATTTCAGATGGAGGTAAAGAAGGTACTTGGAGAGACACACCTTCCATTTGTAAGTAATATCCTTTTCAGACGACTGAACACAACTGTGAGTGAATAAAAAGAAAGCAGAAAAGTTTCTCACCTCACTTGTCCAAGTGTAGTGGTGAGTGCTTCACCACACAGGCCCCTGATCGGCCAGTCAGGTTGGTGATGGGCGAACATTTTCACCTTTTTATGGTTAAAATAAATAGTGCTGACTGACACTTTTAACATAGAAGAGTATGTAAAAACTCTACCCACAAATGATGGTTTGAATGTTTGCATTTTCAAATCTTGCATTACTGGTCCTGCTTGATAAAGGAGTTTAAACTAGTTTTAGTGAAGTGTGGCAGAATCTTGTGATGAGGCAAAACAATCTGCAGGAGAAACTCCATGGATCAAAGCAGCATCAATTTAGAAACTGAACTGTCAGCATTTCAGGTCAAAACTTTTCATCAAGACTAATCAGGGAGAGGAAAGAGAGTCAGGAAATGAGAGTCACTGCTAGGTAACAAGGCTGTTCCAGCCCATGAGCTTGCGCTGTCCAAATACACCCGTGACCAATTAACTAACTAAAGGGACAGTAGGGCAAAGGAAGCTCACCTTCAAATTCTGCCTCTTCTTAATCGGTATCTGGCCTATTGCCTTTCCTTTCACTGATCTCGTCTGCCTTTGGCTAGCGCCTTCTGGGTTAGGGGTAGTAATTTTGTCACATTCTTCCATTCCTGTTAATTTTAATTCTTCTTTAAAAATTCAATCATACAGCACAGTAACAGGTCCTTTCAGCCCATGCTGTCCAATTATACTCAATTAACCTACAATCCCACGTACGTTTTGAATGGTGGGAGGAAACCAGAGCACCCGGAGGAAATCCACGCAGACAAGGGGAGAATGTACAAACTCCTTACAGACAGTGTGGGATTCGAACCCAGGTCCTGAATACTTGTGCTGAAACAGCATTGTGCTAATTGCTACGCTAACCATGCCACCCTGTATTCAGTGCATCAGGGGCATTATAATCAGGTGTGAACTGACGCTGTGAATTGCTCACAATTTACAGATGCTCCTGAGGGTGTCGACTCGAGAATGCCTTCCTATCCTATCCATATGTTGATGGATTCATCACTTCTCCACAGCAAGCGTATCTTTGGCACAGGAAACTTTAAAACGTCAGCACAGGTAAACTACCAGAAAAGTGAGATGTTGGAGATTTCCAAAGGAGTCTTGAAGTGACAGGGTATCACATTCATGTGGACCACAAAGCTCTGGTGCTCCAAGATCAATATGTGCTTTCCCACATAGTTTTGATATTGTGAGAGTATCTGGATCTTTCCCAGATCCTTTCTGAACCTTTTACCATTCCCCCAATTGTTCCATCCCATTTTCAGACTCTCTTCTTGGAAGAAAAGTTTTTTCTACCCTTTTGATGCCACGCCTAATTTTGTACACCTCTGTCATTGGCCCCTCGGCTTCCTTTACTCCAAGGGAAACAAATCGAGCTGATCTGGTCTCTCATGAATGAAGCGCACCATACTATTGTTTTAATCATCATGGGATATTGGGGATAAATTACATCAATAGAAGTTGAGGACATGGGTTAGAGTGAAAGGTGAATTTTTTAAAGGGAACGTTAAGGGGGACTTCACGGAAAGAGTAGTGGGAGTTTTGAACAAGCTGCCAGCTGATATGGTTAATGTGGGCTCAATTTTGTCATTTAATAAAAATTTGGATTAGTTTATGGATGGAAGGGCTATGATCTGGGTGCAGGACATTGGGATGAGGCAAAATAGTGGTTCAGCACAGACTAGATGGGCTGAAGGGCTTGATTCTGCACTGCTGTGCTCCATGGTTCTAGAAGGCCAAATTTGAACACCAATTTATTTTATCAATAGGGTATCGAACCATTAGTTCAAACCTGGGCACACAGTTAACTGTACAATCAATAAATTAAAACAGCGAGCTCAACCTCTCTTAATGCAAGGAAAGTCCTTACTGGTTACAGGTGCTGCATTGTTGGGTGTGTCTGCTCTCAGATACTGCGTGGTCTGTGTGGAGGGCTGCGACAAGCCCTGAGTGCTTCCACTCTCACTCACACTGACAAAACAAAAATAGCACATTACCACACACAAAAATACAATTCATATCTGCATTTCAACTGCCAACTTGCAACACCTTGTTCTTGTACCTTCTTTGTTTAAAAGCAAAACAAGTCACATGATCAAATCAAAAACATCTTCCCCATTTCCAAATTGGTGAGTTGAAATTTGGAGTATTGTGTGCCATCATCTAACTATAGGATTAATAAAATTGAAAGAGCATAGAGAAGATTTACCAGGATTTTGCCAGGATTTGACGAACTGAGTTACAGTGAAAAGTTAAACAGCAAGGACTTTATTCCCTGGAGCATAGAAGAATCAGCGGAGATTTGATAGAGATTTATAAAATTACGAGGGGTAAAATAGAAAAAAATGGCTGTGCCACTGGAGCTGCTGTAATGGCAGTCCTGCCACTGGTGCAGACCCAGGAGAGTGGGGAGTGGACACAGCACTGCTCCGAAGGGCTCACCCGCCCCGTCCTAATGCTAGCAACTCCGTATAGGTTTTAAACAGCCCGTTAAAGGAGCTGATGATGTTTTTATTTAAAATCCTGCAACTGCGTGGTAAGTGCCCAGTTGCCATGAAAGGTTGCAGGCTTCAGAGGAGCAGTAGACCGGAAACAGGGGGAACATCTCCCTTTGAGAAGGAGAAGCAGAGGTGACGATCTTACAGAAAGGTGACCATGGTGGCAGACCAGCGGGATGCTCAGTAGCTAAGGGACCGACACAGGACTCGAAAGGGTGCTGAGGGCAAGAAGGGCTCCTGATGGGCCTCTGGCAATAAAGGTTTCCTGATTGTATTGGAGATTTGGACCTGGAGCTCGGTATGCTAATGGATCAAACAGGCGTCTGTGTGCTTGACACCCCATGTCCCTGAAGGGAATTTCTTTTTCTCTTACTGCAAGGATAGCCAGGTAACACTAACGGTGACTATTTGTCTGTCTTATAGCAGGTAGAAGGCAAATTTGTGTAATATTATATGTTCTGAACTATTACATGGCAATAACGGAATCTTGAAATGCAAACAGGCTTTTTCCACTAAGGTTAGGTGAGACAAGAACAAGAGGACATGGGATGGAAAATAAAATGTTTAAAGGGAACAGTGGGGGAACTTCTTTATGAAGAGAGAGGCAAGAGTGTAGAATGAGTTGCCAACTGAAAACCACTGTTTTAATTGTACCTACAGTAGTTGGGGTCCAAGATTTCATTATGCGTTACAGCTGAATCGCGGAACAGATGCATATATGTCATGATTCAGGAAGCAAGAAAACAGAATACTGTGACTCAAACCCTATAATAAGACCTTTAAACTCCACATATTAACAAACACATCTTGTAAATGAGTCATGAGAGTCCATTTTTGAGTTTGTGGCTGTTAGTCACTGTTAGCCTGACATCCTAAAATCAATGTTTGGGGTCCACAGACACCCGTGCTATAAGCGATTCCGCGGATTAACGAATCGCATTCTAATGAGGTTTCATTGTAATTGATTCGTTATGTGCACGGTTTCAGAACTCCAAAGGAAATGAGCCAATGACAATATGTCTCAAGCAAAACATTTCAGTCACAATTGGGTCTAGAGCAGTGGTTCTCGACCTTCCCTTCCCATTCAGATACCACCTTAAGCAATTCCTTACTAATCACAGAGCACTGATGGCATAGAGATTACTTAAAATGATATGTGAGTGGAAAGAAAAAGGTTGAGAACTACTGATTTACAACATTTAGTTTCTACTGTGAAAAACAGTCATGACTATATTGACAGATTCAACCAGTTATGCTCAGGGACTTGCATGTCCCTGAACTTCTGTACAATAAGTTACTGGAAAATGAACACAGTAAAATTATAGGCAAAAGCAAGCACAAGTTTACCCAACTATCCTCAATAATTAAGTAGATACTCTACCTCATAATCAGTGTTACAAATCATTTAAAATAAGTGAACCAACATTATGTCATCCTCAAAGTCATCTTATGCTATTTCAAACAGCTACACTTATTTTGGTGAAGGCAGTTCCAGAATTTGACCCAGTAATAAAGAATATATTTCCAATTCAGGATAGAAGCTAGTTGCGAGAGATGATTTTTGGATGCTACGTGGAAGAGGCATTTTGTGCAAGCTGAACAGTCACACTGACCAGTGTGCATCTTGGATTTGTTTCAAGTTTGAGTTTGTTGATACACAAAAATGCTGGAGAAACTCACCAGGTCTTGCAGCGTCCATAGGAGGCAAAGATATATAACCAACATTTTAGGCCTAAGCCCTTTGTCAAGGTATGGGCAAAAGCAGGCAGGTGCCTGAATAAAAAAGTGGGGATGGGGAGAGAAGTGGCAGGGTGAGGAGCACAGGCCACAGCGTTGGTAGACATGGATATCTTTGCCTCCTATGGATGAGTTTCTCCAGCAGTTTTGTGTATAACAAAACAAAAACTCTGCTGCTTGCAAGTGATAAATATCCCTCCAGCCCCTTCACATTCATGGATGCATTGAGAAGCCTCTTAAATGTTATTATTTTATCTGCTTCTACGAGTACTCCTGACGGCCAGTTGCTGGCATCCACCACTCTCTGTGTAAAATATTTACTCCAGACATCATTTACCTTACACTTCCTCCACTTCACCTGAAACTTGTGTGACACTTCTGCCATGGGGAAAATATTCTGGCTGTCCACTCCATCAATGCCTCATGATTTTATATATCTCTATCACATCTCTTGACACTCCAGAGAAAACTATCCAAGTTTGTCCAATCTCTCACCATAACTCATACCCACTAAACCGCTTTTGTACCCTTTTTCAAAGCTTCCACATCCTTCCTGTAATGAGGCAACCAGAAATGCCGTGTTCCAAGTACAGCCAATTAAAGTTTTATATAGTTTCAACATGAACTCCTTTCTTGTATACTCAATGTCCCACCACCCTATCTGCTTGTGTGGCCACTTTCAAGGAGTTACAGACCTGGATCCTCAGATCACTCTACACATCAATGCTTTGATAAGCTCTACTCTTAAATATGACACCTCCTACATGTCCGGCTTGAACGCCATCTGGGCATTTCTTAGCCCACTTCTTTTTTTTAATATTTTATTTTAATTTTGTGGACAACAGGCATCCAAAATAATTATCCAAATACATAAATTGAAATAAAAAAAATTAATGGTACAAGCTATCCATATCTCCAAACAATCCCATCCCCCTCCCCCAAACAAAACCCAGAAATAAAGAAAAGAAAAAAGATAGATGAGAAAAAAGAAAAGTAAAAAGAAGAGAAAATGGACTGTCAGGGTCCAGTATCCAGGTTATAAGATCAAATTCCTTTACTTAGCTAAATCTCCACTGGGGAAAGAACCAGGGCGTAGAACTCAGGAACAGAGTAAGTGTCCCTAAATAATCAACCCTGCAAATATGCTGCCATACCTGCAAAAACATGCTATACTTCTTCCTTAAATTGTAACTAATTTTCTCCAGGGCAACACAACTATGCACTTCTACATTCCATCTGGCTATATCTAGAGGGGAAACAGACTTCCAAGTAACCGCAATACATTTCCTGGCTACTGCCAACGTAATTTTAAGAAACCCTAATTAATACTTGGACAGTTTCATTTTGGATTTAATGTCGAAAGTATTTCCTAGGAGAAACAATTCTGGACCCGGTGATGAGAAGGGCTCACTGATAGGCCGCTCCCCAGATAGCACTAAACAACCAATCCCAGGAAGCAGATCATAATGCCACCAGTTGGGTGGCATGATGACATCGGAGATGGGCTTCTGAGCCCTTTATTGCTAGCACAATAAACCAGTGTTGAATTCCCTCCCGTCGTGTGGATCTCTTCTTTGAGCATAACCTCTGCAGTAGTAGCAGCCACACGACATACTCTAAGATTCATAGTTTTACTCAAGCCTTGTAATCTAATTTAAAACAAAGGCATTGTTATTTGGAATACTGTAACATAATATACAATGTTACTTACCAGATTTGTCAAACAAATTGTTCTCTTTTTAAAAAAAATGAAAAACTCCTTTAATCTTTTTCATGTTTGTGCCTTTAAAATCATAATTTTCATTGCTTAAACTGGAAGCCACTCACCTGTCATCAATTTCCACTCTTTTCATGCTATGTAGGTGCAGGACAGCTAATATTATTGCCACCAAAAATATAACTGCACAGCAAACTCCAACACTGATGTAGAATACACGCGTGGAGGTAGTGGGAGCGATGTGCACGGTATCAACTGTGAGAAACAAAGCACATAGACAAAAATTTACAGCATCTATACCCACACTATAACATCTGCATAAATGCAAGAAAATCAACATTGAAAATTGTACTTGGATGATATGAAGCAGTCGGCAGAGAAGAATCCAATTATGCAGTTTATATCATCTTCAAAGAACAATTTAAGGACCTCAAAGGGGGCACAATCTTAAAATACATCTTAATAAGTCCATGCAAATTATTCATCTGCTGAGGGTACTGACTGAGTGGTAGATTAGAAAAATGAATGCATGTTCCAATTAGAAAGTTACATAAACTGTCCTACAAGCACCTTGAGTCCATGCATAAACATTCTGAGAGTCATAGAAACAGACCCTCAACAAGATGTCTACCCAAGCTGGTCCCAGTTGCCTGCTTTGAACAATACTCCTCTAAACCTTTCCTGTCCATACACCTATCTTTTAAATGTTACAATTATCCCCACGTCTACCACTTCCTCTGGTAGTTCTACATACGTATCCACTTCTGTATGATGAAAGTGCTCCTCAGATCAATTAAAATCTTTCCTCTCTCACTTGACTCATTATCTTGACCATGATCCTTATGTTTTAATAAACCTTTTAAGATTCTCCCTCAGCATCCTATGATCCAGGGAGAAAACTCCTAGCCTATCCATATAATTCAAGCTCACCAAGCCTAGTAACATTTTTGAGACTCTTTTTTGCCCCCTTTCCAGTTTAATGAAATGCAGAGATAACTACAGATGTAGCATGTCCCTGCTCCTATACTCATTGTCATGACTGATGAAGGCAAGTACACCCGATGCCTTTTTTACCCACCCTACCTGTGTCTCCACTTTCTACCCCCAAACTTTGCTGTACCTTAACAGTACCCTACCATTCACTGTGTATGTCCCTCCCTTATTAAACCTAACAATGCAAAAGCTCACATTTCTCTAATTGAAACTTCAATTGCCATTCACAGAACATTACAGCATAATTATAGGCCCTTCAGCCTATCATGTAGTGCTAACCTATGTAAACCTACTCCAGAACAATCATTTTTCCCCTTCTTCACACCCATATCCCTCTTTTGTTTTAATAAATACACTCTTTTGAATGTACCTATTGTACCAACCTCAACCACCACCTTCAGCAATGCATTCCAGGCACCCATCATTCTCTGTGTAAAAAAAAATCTAGCTCCTCTAAACTTTTCTCCCTTCATCTTATGCAGATATCCTCTGGCATTTACTATTGTCACCCCAGGAAAAAGGTATAGCCTGTCCACCCTATCGAGGTCCCTCATAATCTTATACACCTTTAGGTCAACTTTCATCCTTCGTCACTCCAAAGAGAAAAGCCCTAGCTCTGTCAATTTTCATTCACAAGACATTCTCCATTCCAGGCAAACATCCTGGTATATCTCCTCTGCACTCTCTCCAAAGCATCTACATCCTTCCTGTAATGAGATAGCCAGAACTGAATGTTATACTCCAAGTGTCGTCTAACCAGAATTTTATAGAGCTGTAAAATTACTTCAAACTCTTGAACTTAATCTGCCAACTAATGAAGGGCAATACACTATATACCTTTTTTGGTTCACTTTCCCAGTTATCTGGATATTGTTATAATCTCTAATTAAAATTTTCACTGTCCTATATACCAATGTATTCACTTTTGACTTTATTGATATAACAGAAAATATACAATTTTACTGATACAATCATTTCTAGCACCACCATTATAGACAAAAACACAAATTTACCAAGGTTAGGTTAGCTGAATGGATGACACTTGGCAGATTGGCTTCAACCTTTATGCATGTGGTAGTACAGCATGATTTAAATGGCCAAATAGTTGAAAAGTGGAAGTCCAAGGTTATTTAGAGATCTATGCATGAAGTTCCTCAGAGTGCACCTGGCTGAAAATCTCACCTGGTCCCTTAACACCAGCTCCAAAGCCAAGAAAGCCCAGCAGTGTCTCTACTTCCTGTGAAGGCTGAAGAAAATCCTTCTCCCACCCTCCATCCTCACTACATTCCAGAGAGCATCTGTGCAAATGTATCACCACCTAGTTTGGAAGCTGTACCACCTCAGACCACAAGACGCTGCAGAGGATAGTGAAATCAATGAAAAAGACCATTGGGGAACCTCTTCCTAGCATGAAGGGCATCTATTACACTCGATGCAAGCAGAAAGCAATAAACATTACGAAAGACTCCACACATCCCGCTTGCAAAGTTTTCCTTTCTGCCACCTGGCAGGAGGCACCGCAGCACTTGGATTCTTACATTCAGAGTGGGAAGCAGCTTTTCCTGCCCAAGCTACGAGGGTCCTGAACTCCCAGCACAAATGTGAATAGTGCGCCATGGACTTTCAGTGCATACATCTTAATACCATAATATTTTAATGTGTAAACTGCTTTCCCAACTTATATCTATGTAAATATGCTCCGTGGTCCAGGATAAACACTACCATGCGATCATGGTATGAATGATAAATGAAGTTGGTTTGACTGAAGTTTAGTAATCAGAACAAAAGAATATTATGCCTAAAAGCAATAAATAAACAGAAGATAAATAAAAAAAAACATGTCTGCAGATGGTAGAAACTGGAGTAAGACACAAAGTGCTGGAGGAACTCAGCAGGTCACGCAGCATCCGCGGAAGTGCAATAGACAGTTAAAGTTTCAGGGTGAAATCCTTCATCAGGAAGAGCAAGAGATGAGTAGAAGCCTGACCTACTGAGCTCTTCCAGCATTTTGCACTGCAAAAAATAAAGGTCTGGGTGATGAGACAAAGTTTTGATTCAGAAATCCATTTGGAGTACACCTGGAATAGGTATCATTTATTTCATTGCAATAGAATTTGCAAAGGAATGCAGTCCTTAGAAGGAGTACAGTCCAAAATAACCAGAATGTTCTCATCGCTCAATACTGAGTACTGGAGAAAAAAGACAAGAGTAAGAAAAATATTAAAAATATTCAGCAGGTCAGGCAGTATTTATAAATAGGACACAGGCTTATTGGTCCACATTTCTTTGCTGCACAAGATGCCCAATGGCTTGGGTGAACTCCAGAATTTGCCTAGTGGTAGCATCATATTGGAAGTGCCAGACATGACTGAGGACGTAAGCAGTGGTGGAGGAGGAAAGCCGAAGACTTAGAGTACGAGGCTGAGGAGAGGAGGTACAGTGCTCTCCATAATGTTTGGGACAAAGTCACTTTTTTCATTTCTGCGCTCCAGTTTTAAAATTTGTAATCAAACAATTCACATGTAATTAAAGTACATATTCCAGATTTTAATCATGGTTATAGGTATGCATTTTGGTTTGAGCATGTAGAAATTACAGCACTTTTTATACATAGTCCCCTCATTTCAGGGCAACATAATGATTGGAAGATTTGGCTTTACAGGTGTTTGAGAATACTCAGGTATGTTTAATTGCTTTATTGGTCTAGGTAGAAGAGAGCTACACTTGCTTCTAAGTTTTTGATCACCTTTGGAGCCTGTAGTTGCCATTTTTCAACGTGAGGACCAGAGTTGTGCCAATGAAAGTCAAAGAAGCCATTATGAGGCTGAAAAACAAGAATAAAACAGTAAGAGACTTCACCTAAACCTTAAGATTCAGATTTTAGATTTATTTTCAGAGTACATACATGGCATCACATATATCCCTGAGATTCCTTTTTCATGCAGGCATGGCAGAATTACCACTAATAGCTAGTGCAAAAAAAATACACAGCATAAAACATGTAAACAAAGCACTGTAAACAGATAACAAATGTAAGCAAATTGACTGTGCAATACAGAGAGAACAAAAAGAAAATCAATAAAGTGCACAAGTAAAAGTCCTTACATGAGTCTCTGATGGAGTTTTTCATTGAAGAGTCTGATGGTGGAGAGGTAGCAGCTGTTCCTGAACCTGGTGGTTTGAGTCTTGTGACACCTATATCTCTTTCCTGATGGCAGCAGCAAGAACAGAGCCTGTGCTGGGTTGTGAGGGTCTTTGAAGATTGCTGCTGCTCTACAATGGCAGTGTTCCTTGTAGATGTCTTCAATAGTGGGAAGGGTTTTGCCTGTGATGTCCTGGGCTGCATCTACTATCTTTTGGAGGGCTTTACGCTCATGGGTATTGGTGTTTCCATACCAGACCGTGATGCAGCCGGTCAGCACACTTTCCATCACACCTCTAATAATTTTTGATGTCATACCAATCCTTCACCAACTCCTGAGGAATTTACTCATCCTCTCCACCTCTGATCCCCCAATGATCACTGGATTGTATACCGCTGGCTTTCCTTTCCTGAAGTCAACAATCAGCTCCTTAGTTTGGTTAATATTGAGTGCAAGGTTGTTGCTGGTGCACCATTCAGCCAACTTTTCAATCTCCATCCTGTATGACCAAAATCAACAGATTGGAACATCATTAAGAAGAAAGAGCATACTAGTAAGCTCAGTAATTGCAAAAGGACTTGTATTCCAAGATCTCCACTGCTGATGGCAGAGGAATTCTCATCATAATGAAGAAAAATCACCAAAAGTATGTCTGACAAATCAGAAACATTCTTTGGGAAGCAGGTGTGAATATGTCAGTGATATTATCCATAGAAGACTGCTTGAAAAGAAATATAGAGGCTACACTGCAAGATGCAAACCATTAGTTAGCAACAGAAAGGATAGCCAGATTACAGTTTGCCAAGAAATAGTTAAAAGAGCCTGAAGAATACTGGAAAAAGTCTCGAGGACAGATGATACCAAGATTAACCTGTATCAGAGAGATGGCAAGAGCCAAGTGGGAGGCGTAAAGGAACTGCCCAAGATCCAAAGCATACCACCTCTGCCATTGTTTGCATCTGACAGTGTAGCCTCTGTATTTCTGTTTATGGTCTTCTGGAGACAATAGTCATTGACACATCTACATCTGCCTGAAGAAGATTGTTTCTGATCTGTCAGGCATATGTTTAGAGATGTTTCTTCATTATGATGAGAATACTTCTGTCATCAGCAGTGGAGATCTTCCTTGCAATGTTAGTCCCTTTGCGATTACTGAGATCACCAATTTGCTCTTTCTTAACGATGTCCAAACTGTTGATTTTGGTAATAATAAGGTTTGGGTGATGTTTCTGTCTGTTTTCTTCTTATTCTTCAGCCTCATAATGGTTTCTTTGACTTTCATTGGCATAACTTTGGTCCTCACACTGAAATATGCCAACTACAGACTCCAAAGGTAATCAAAAGCTTAGAAGCAAGCCTAGCTCTCGTATACCTACACCAATGAAGTCATTAAACATACCCAAGTACTCACAAACATCTGTGAAGCCAAATGTCTCAAACATTATGGTGCCCTGAAATGGGGGGAATTATGTATAAAAAGTGCTATAATTTCTATATGTTCAAACCAAAATGTATACAAATAACCTTGAATAAAATCTGGAACATGTACTTTAATTACATGTGAATTGTTTGATTACAGATTTAAATCTGTGAAACACGGGCAAATAAAGAAAAAAGTGTCTTTGTCCTAAACATTATAAAGGGCACTGTATATAAACTCAAGAGGAGCTTATATAGTGTAACTAGTCACAGTTGTTTTCGGGTAGTTGAGTCTAAAACCAGAGGGCATATTTCAAGCTTATTTGTCATTAAGTACCTAGTACAGTAAGAAGGATTCTTCTGCAAGCAGACCAACAGGCCACCTCCAATATACTGTACCTACAGCTGTGTAAAGAGCGTAGAGCATTGGACATGTGCCAACCTCAACCTACTCTAAAAACAGCCTAGAATTTAACTACTACATAACCCTCTACTTTTCTCAGTTCCATGTACTCATCTCTTAAGAGATCCTATTGTACCTGCCTCATCCACCATTGCCAGTCACGCATTCCATGCACCCACCACTCTGTGTGGAAAAATTTACTCACTCCCAAGCAATTTAAAACCATGTCCCATTGTGTTTGTCATTTCAGCCTTGGAAAAAAGCCTCAGGCCATCCACATTATCAGTGCCTTTCATCATCCTGTATATCCTTTTCAGGTCACCCCACATCTTCTCACTCCAAGGAAAAAAGACCAAGTTCACTCAACCATTCCTCATAATGCATGCTTTCCAATCCAGGCAACATCCTTGCAAATCTCACCTGCACCCTCTCTATAGCATGAAAAGGAAGATCAATTCGCACCAAGGGCAGCATGAGAGCACTACTATGGGATTCTTTCAAGAGCGCATTGGCTGTGGGGAAGAAACTGTGGTTTCTCACACTTAACCCTTCTCCCTGATGAGAGGAGGAAGAGAGTGTGTCCAAGGTGTGGTGGATCTTTCAAAAAGTTGGCTGCCTTACCTGGGCAGTGGGAGATGTAGATAAGAGTTCAGGGGGGCGGGGAGAGTTTGAGAGATGTTTTGAGCTGCATTCACCACCATCTTCTGATCTTGAGCAGAGCAGCTCCCACGATGCATCCAGCAAATATGCTTTCGATGGTTCTCCTGTATAAGTTGTCGAAAGACAGGGAGGACATGCCGAACTTCCTTTGTCTTTTTAGAAAGCAGACGTGTTGGTGCACTTTGGGTCAGGTTTGTCCCGGGTCAGGTCATTGGAGATATTTATTTCTGAGAACTTAAAGCCATTTATTCTTCCTAGTTCAGCATCATTAATGTGGAAAGGAGCATTGACCCTGTTCCTCGCTAAAGTCAATGATCATCTCCTTTAACTTATTGATATTGAGAGGTTATTATCTTGGCACTGTGCGACTAGATTTTCAATCTGTTTTCCTGTATTAAATCTCATTGTTATTTGATACCCACCCCACTACAGTGGTGTTGTCAGTGGATTTGAAGATGGAGTTGGAAAGGTGTTTAGCTGTACAGTGTTGAGTATAGAGGGAACATAGTAGTTGAACTAAGTATACATCCTTAAGGATCACCTGTATTGCCTATGATTGTGGTCTGTTAGACAGGAAACCAAGGATCCAGTTGTTGAGGGAGTGCTGAGGTCTTGATTCTGATGTTTGGGAATGTGTTTGCCAGGCGCTATGGTATTGAAGGCAGATCTGCAGTCTATTAACGGTAGTCTTGACATAAACTTCTTTAGCATCCAGGGAGTGGATGAAGTGTGTCAAGAATTCCAGGGAGGCTGGAATTAGAGTGACCAGCCTCTCAAAGCTCTTCATGATGGTGGAAGTCAAAGTCATTTAATTGAGCCATTGAGGTCTGTTATTGTGCTTTTCTTCAGTACTGGGATGATGTAAGCAGGGACGTGGCCTATTGTAGGGAAGGATGTCTGTGAATAGGCTCGCCACTTGATCTGCACAGGCTCTCAGGACGCGTCCTAGGAATCCATCTGTGCCAATCACTTTTCATGAATTCACCAGCTGATAGGCCACCATGACTTCAGCCATGATGGTCTCCTGGGATTCCAGCTTGGTCTCGTGCAGTGAGATTTAAGCACTGGCTTAAAAGTGAGAGGAGAAAGTTTAAAGAGACCTAAGGGACATCTTTCTCACACAGAAGGAGTGGGTAGAAGTAGAGACAATTGCAACGGTAAAAAAAATTAAAACAGTTACATGGGTAGAAAAGATTTGGACCACAAGACAGGACTCTTGATTTCCTTCCTAATCAAGAACCTATCTACATCGGTCTTAAATATACCTGATGGCTTGGCTTTCACAGTCATCCGTGGTAACAAATTCCAGATTCACCACTGTCTGGTTAAAGAAATTCCTCCTCATCTCTGTTCTGAAGGAACATTTTTATACTCTGAGATTGTGCCCTCTGATTGGACTCCCCTACCATAGGAAACAACCTCTCCATGTCCACTCTTTCCAGTCCATTTAGTATTCAATACAACCACCCTCATTCTTTTAAATTCCAGCGAGTATAGTCTCAGAGCCATTAAAAACTCATCACATGATAATCCTTCCATCCCAGAGATCCTGAGAGATTTAGAGGAATATGGGCCAAATTGCAGGCAAAGGGTACACAGCTTGGTTGTCATGAACAAGTTGAGCTGTTTCCATGCTGTAAAACTTTGACTCTAGGATGCAAATGAAAGTTCAGGAGGAATAGTTGAGAAAAAGGGGGGACATGTTAGATGCAATATGAATATCGGGAGACAGCAGGAATTAAATAGTCTCCGTCCAGAAGAATCATAGTATCATAGGGTACAAACAGGCCCTTTGGAAGAACCCAACCACACCAACCAAGTTGGCATCTTTGGTTAATCCTGTTTGCTTGCATTCTGAATTACAAAAATTAAACTTTCTCTTTGCAATGAAAATTGAGGTTTGATTAATGTTCTTTACTGCAGAAAAAGTTAAAAAAAAAACCTCTATTACTGTTACAGGAGGCAATGTTAAAAATAAGAGGCAGGCAACCCAGGAGCAATTAAAAAAACTTCAGTCTACATTATCAGGTCCTACCTTATGGTACTTAGATTTCCTCCATTTCTCAGACCTTCTCAAACAGAACAGAAATAGTTCCTTTAATTCCCACCTTTCACCTCAACCAGCCTCTGCTTCCGTTTGTCATTTGTACCAGCTATTACATAATCCCCACCAGTCACATCTCCCTCTCCCTACCCCATTCTTCCTTATGCAGCGACAAGTTGCTCCAATACTCCCTGGTTTGCTGACCCCTTTCCACCCACACCTCCCTCATCTGGCAACTATCTTTCACAACCATAGCTGGAATATTTTATACTGCAGTTTCTCCTTGATCATCATCTCGGGACCCATAGACCTTCCAGGTGAAGTACAGATTCATGTGCATCTCATCCAATCTTGACCACTTCATTTTGTGCACTTGACATTTTGGAGAGAGAGGAGATTAAACTACTGCTTTCTGGGACAGCTATACCCTGCCTATGATGACCATCTTAAGCAGTTTCCACTCCCCCTCTCATTGCCACACCAACCTGTTTGTCAACTTCATCCATTGTCAGGGTGAGGCTAAATGCAAGCCACAGAAACATCACCTTACGTTCTGCATGGGTGGTCCTCAACCCAATTGTATGAACAGTAAACTTTCCAACACTCATGGTGCTCCCTTCTCTACCATCCCCCACCTAGTTTGATCTGCTTATCACCCACATGTTGCACCTTCTGGTTTTCCTCTATCATCCTCCCCATCGCCAGTTGATTTGCATAGACTCTCGGAGTACGTCCTGGGAATCCATCTGGGCCAATCACTTTCTACGAGATCACCTGCTGGTAGGCCACCCTGACTTCAGGAACAGTGACCATGGGCGCTACATTGCTTGTAGGAGTTGGCATGGATGTCACCTCCCTGGTGGATCCCTATTCAAAGTGAGCAGAGTCGGTATTTAACTCATCGGGGAGCATTGTATTCCCTTGTCGATTTCCACATCACCTTCAAGCCTGTCCCTCCTTCCCTCCCTCTACCAAGCCTTTTTCTCTTTCCCCATCTGTATCTACCTATTGCTCATCAGCCCTTGTCCCCTGACTCCCTCTCCCAATACTGCCCACCATCTCCCTCCTCACTTGGTTATATATTGCCTGCCAGCTCCTCCACCTCACCTCTATACACCGTCTCCTTTGCCCCTACACTCTCTGTCCTGTTGCAGGGTCTCAACCTGGAGCGTTGACTATCCCATTTCTTACACAGATCCTGCATTGCCTGCTAAGTTCCACCAGTTATTTGTTTTTGCAATCCTTTGGGGCTCCAAGCTTATAACATTAAAATCAGTTATAAAAATTCAGGACATTAGTTTCAGACCATCGTAATAGTCATCATTCTTTAAAACAAAAAAATGAAGCAGTTCCTTCTAATTGCATTTAAAAGGTGTGTATCACACAGCGTACAAGAAGAAAACCTGTGGTTCTGAACTTTTCATTGCAGGGAAACAATAGTCAGTCTGTTTCCCAGCACAGTAAAATCCCACAATCTGCAATTCAATCAACTGGAAACTCAAATAACTGACACACACACAAAAAAATCAATGGTGGAAATAAATAAATAAATAGATGCAATTCACATAAATAGGACTGGGTAGACGGGCCCAGTGGGGAAGTAGCAATGCCCCTCAATCCGCATCCATTCTTTCGCTGTCATCACTTGCATAAAGGTGAATCGGGTCGCACCAGGTCACTTGCACAAAGTTGAGTCAGATTGTCCTCGCGAGGCAGGCGCGCCAACGGCCTAACTGGGACACTTGCACGGAGGTGAGTCGGGTTGTCAGCATGAGGAAGGTGCACCAAGGGCCCGACCGGGACCCCCTTATGTGGAGGTGAGTTTGGTTGTCAGTGCGAGCAAGGTGCACCAATGGCCTGACCAGGACACTTGTGTGGAAGTGAGTCCGATTACAGAGCGAAGGAGGTGCGCCAAGGGCCTGACTGAGGCACTTGCCTGGATGCGAGTCAGGTCGGCAGCATGAGGAAGGTGGCAGCGTATAACTAGGGCCTGATCAGGTCACTTGAGTCAGAACTGGTGGGATGGGGATAGGCTCCGGAGGGGGAGTTTCAATAAAGATGCGATGGAATGAAATGACAGCACCCAGGATGAAGAGCCGGCCAGTGTTGCTCGCTACTGGGGCAACTCTCCCAAAGTGTCTCCCTAACTCTGTCTAGTAAGAGTCTTTATTTTTATTAGTATTTGTTATATTAGTAAGGCTTTATCTGTAAACATGGGCGAGGGGATTTAATTATGATGGCAGGACCATTAGCATAGCAGTTAGCGTAACACTGTTACAGCGCCAGCGACCAGGGTTCGAATTTAAATTTTGCAAGTTATAGGAATTACCTGTTTAAAGTGAACTTTACATAATTAAAGACAACACTGATTTTTTTTTTCAAAATTACTTTACATTTTGCACTCTTTTGTCTTTTAAACAGTGTATTCTTAATGCAGATGTATTAGTCAAGCATTGGAAGTGAGTCTCAGTCAACCGGAAAATTCGCATCTCTGGCATTCTCAATCCCCATAGATGCAGGACAATGGTGATTTTATTGTATTTCTTTCAACAGGCAAGCACATGCCAATGTCATTACTTACACGCAGTTCTTCCACTTTTACTGCTGTTTCTCCCTGTATAAATGGATTTTTTTTCTTCCTGTTCAGGTCCTGGAGAAATTAAATAGTTATTTTTAACTTTCAAAAAGTAAAGCAAGTAACACATGTCAACATACTAACATTTTATTTCCAGAATAAACACAAAAAATGTTTATTCAGAGCTCTCCTCTAATCTGAAAAGGGAAAGATGTGTCAGGGTTCAGCCCACAGACTGATTTGTACTACTGCCTTAGCAACACTAAGGGTCACCTGCAGGATAACTGCATTGTGCTTACAGATCCCAAATGGAGTCTGACTTCCAAACATTTCCCAGACTTATTTTGTCACTTAGCACAGAAATTTACAGCACAGAAATAGGCTGTTCAGCCCAACTTGTCCATGGCACCTGCCTAAGCTGATCCCATTCCCTGCATTTGACACAAAATATGCCCCTCCCTATGTATCTGTCTAAATGCCTTTTAAACATTCTAAATGACCCATATTAAGACCTCCTCTCGCAACTATTTCCATATGCCAATGTGGTCCCTTTTAAATCTTTCTACTCTCACTTTAGATCTATGCCATGTCAGTTTAGATTTACTTACTGTAGGAAATCCACTCCCCTCACAATTTTATAAACCTCTTAAAGATCCCAACTCACCTCCTATACCAGGAGAAAGGACCCATCCTCCACTTACAACTAAACCCACAGGTCTTGGTGATATTCTTGTGAATATTTTCTGTAACCTTTCCAGTTTTGTGATACCTTTCTCATTCCTGGGCAACCACAATTGTGCTCAGTACTTTCACCAAGTGTTGTCTCACTAATGTCTTTCCCTAAATCATCAGTAACCTTTTTTAAAAATCAGAATTTCATTGTTTTGTGGTCACCCTGACCAGTTAAATAATAACAGAATTACAACTAACAGTCATTCTCATTTGTACTAGGCATGCTCTTTATGGATTCTGAACTTTACACTACTCAATGTGGGGAAAAGCAAGGTAGATATGCAGCTTGGTCAGAATATTATCGAGTTCAACATGCAGAACGATACTAGCGTCGATCTCCTTACTTTTGTAACACATTTTCCTCCTTTTGAAGTTTAGAACTGTAATGTTCTTTGCAGAGTTAATCGTTAGGTTAAGCTGCATTTCCATGGTCACCTCGGAATCCAATTTTCCTGTGCACAAAAGGTCCACTCTAAATACTAAAACAGACAATAAAAATTGTGAAGTTTATTGGAGCCAGACTCTACACAATACTCCAAAAGTGCTCCAACAAGTTATATAATGCAGCAATACAACTTCCTTATGCACCATCTATCCAAAGAAGACACATGCCGAATGCCTTCTTTACCACCTGTTCTGCTTGTGTTGCCACTTCCAAGAGGCTAGGGAACTAAGATCCCCTGTTTAAATGCTCTTGCCATTTCCTGAAGACTTTCATCCAGCAGTTCACCTCTCAGAATGCAACAACTCACCCTTTAACACAACTTGTCCATGCAGACCAATGTGCTTATCCAAATCAGTCCCGATCCATCTCAGCCTTTGTCCTGCATGGTCATAGATCAATCTGGAAGCTTCTTAAATATGACTATCATATTTGTCTCCATGATTACTCCTGGTGGCCCATTCAAGGCACCTATTTCTCTCTGTATAAATAAAAATATCCTTTGACAACCTTCCCCACTATTCATAACTCCAATTTTGTTTTCTTTGTATTTATGAATAGACCATCTACAATTTCGTCACAAATTATACTCGACCATAGACCTCTCCTACCAGAACAGCTCATCTTCACCTACCCTGTCTCCTATGACCAAACAAATTTCGTGACCTATTTACCAATTCACTGCAGATCCCATGTAACCCCTGGAACAGCCTACATTGATGGGCTCTGTCAAATGCTCCACTAAAGCAGACAACAACCTCCTGCTCTATTCTTATCATTACCACCTCATTTTCTTATAACATTCAATCAAAATTTGGGAAACAGGGCCTCACTTACCTCATCAAGTTCAAGTTTATTGTCATTTGATTATATATATTACAGGTGATGGTCAGGGAAGAAGACCAGACCACAGTGCTCACAAACAGAACACCCTACACAAAAGACATATTTACATTGTTATCCAAAATATATATATATAAAAATAATTTACATGTTTCTTGGATTGTTTAACAATCTCACCGCTTGTGCAAAAAGCTGTTTCCCAGCCTGGCAGTCCTTATATTTATGCTCCTGTATCTTTTCCTTGAAGATAGTCTCAAAGATACTGCGGGCTGGGTGGCAAGGGTCCTCAATGATTCTCTGGGCCATCTTTAAGTACCAGTCCCTGTAAGAGGGAAGGGAGACCCCAGTGATCTCAGCAGTTTTAATCACCCTTTGTACTGACCTCCAATCTGACACTTTGCAGCTACCATACCACACTATGATGCAGCCAGTCAGGTCACTCTCTGTTGTGCTCTCATAGAACGTTGTTAGGATGGTGGCCAGTAGCCTTGCCCTCTTCAACCTCCTTAGGAAGTGTAGGTGCTGCTGCACCTACCTGAGAAATGAGCCATTGTTGGTCCAGGATAGGTCATGATTTAAATGGATGCCAAGGAACTTTGTTCTCCTCACTCTCTCTCTACAATGAGCCTATTGAAATGTAGCAGGAGTGGAGCTTCATCTTCCTCAAGTCCACAGTCATCTCATTTGTCTTGTCCATGTTGAGACTCAGGTTGTTGCTCTTGCACCACTGCACAAGCCTTTCAACCTCCTCTTTGGAAGCCAACTCATCTTTCTTGCTGATGAGACCAACTACAATCACGTTGTCTGCAAACTTGATAATGCTGATGGAGTTGAACCTGGCAGCGGAGTTCTGAGTTAGCAGCATGAACTGTAGTGGGCTGAGCTTGCGACCCTGAGGTGCGCTAGTGCTCATTATGACAGGCCTTGATATTTTGGTGCCAACCCAGACAGACTGTGGACTTTCAATCAAAAAGTCCAGAATCCAGTTACAAAGAGGGGTACTGAGTCCCAGTGAGAACAGTTTATCCACCAGACTTTGAAGTAAAATTATGTTGAATGTCGAGCTGAAATCAATGAAACATTGGCATATGAAACATCGTTCTCTAAGTGGGTCAGGATGGAGTTGAAGGTCAAGGCTATTGCATCGTCTGTGGATTGGTTTGGCCAATAGGCAAACTGGAATGGGTCCATTGTCACTGGTAGGTGTGCTTTAATGTGCTTCATTACCTGTCCCTCAAAACACTTCATGATTGTCGAGGTCAGAGCCACTGGATAGATGTCACCTAAACAATATAGGCAATCTGCACTAGTCATCTTACCAATCAACCTGCACATTTTTGGGATGTGGGGAAAAAAAACCCAGCAAGCAGCATGTGCAAACTCCACATAGCAGTAGCAGAAGTCAGGATTGAACATGGATTACTGAAGCTGTGAGCCAATAGTTCTGCTAGCTGCCCTACTATGTTTCCCATAATTGCAACACATTTTAAATACAACTTGCGTGAACATGGAACATAACAGTACAGGCCCTTCTGCCCGACCTATGAAAACTTACTCCACAATATTCTTATTTTCCCTAAATCATAATCATAACCTATTTTCCATACATCTATGCAACCATCTAAAACAAAACTGCTGGAAGAACTCTGCCAGTCCACTGGGAAGAGATTAAAAAGTGCAGGAGAAACTAAGCAGGTCACACAATACATAACCAACGTTTCGGGCCTGAGCCCTTCGCCAAGGAAACAGCAGGTACATGAATAAAATGGTGGGGGAAGGGAAGGGGCAGCCTCCACTACAGGTGCATCAAGAAGGGAACAGATTTAAGGTCATTTATAGAAAGATGAAAAGTCAAAGATGGGGAGGTCAGGTACTTGCTGTGTGCAGTCAAGGAAGAAAACCTCATCAACACACAACACCTGGATAAGCCCTTGACCTGCTGTAATCAGAGCTGTAAACCAAATGGACTGAAGTGAATCCAGCCTCTGCAGTCTGATTGGCCTCCGTTGTTTTGGAAATTTATGCAGCTCCACTGATAACTTAAAGGGCTGGTATGTGGATGGGCATAGAAGGTTTTCTGTCCACCAATCCATTTCACTTAACCAGAGTCAGACACAGGAATGGGCATTTAGCTAGAAACTTTCAATTTTTACCTCTTATTTCTTATCTCATCCACATTTCAAAGGAATCAAATAATATTTTACAGAGTAGACAAAGAATTGATAGAGGAACTGAGAAGGTTAGACAGCATCAACAGGTAGAAATAGTGAGATGTTTCTGGTAGAGATTAGAGGGAATGGAGTGTCTTTCACAGTAATTAAAAAAAATAATTCAGCAGGCTAACAGGCCACTTTACACCTAATTAACCTACTGCCCTGGTAATTTCAAACAGTGGGATGAAACCAGGGTTCCTGGGGAAAACCCACATACAGACTCATGGATTCAAACCCTAGTCCCAATAGGGTTGCACTAACTGCTATCCCAACCATACATAAAGAGAGAAAGATGCTTGAGGAGGGGTCCAGAGGTGACAGAACAAAAGGCGTGGGAGGTGGAGAGACAGGAAGAGGAAGAAACTATTCGGGAAGAGGTGGGGGGGGGAAGAAGGAGAAAAGTTGGGAAGATTTTTCTTTACACAATTGAATAGAGATGGAAACAATGGAATCATATTGGGGTGGGAATTACCTAAAATGAGAGAAATCAAGGTTCATGTAATTAGGTTTAATGCTGTCCAAGAGGAATATGATGTGTTGTTCCTGAAATTTATGTTGAGACTCAGGCCGAGAACTGACAATGTCACTCTAGAAATGGCTGGCGAGTTGCAATGGTTGGCTACAGGAAGATCAAGTTTAGATGCACAAAGAGAGCACAGGAGTTTGATGAAGTGGTCACCCAATTTGTGTTTGGTCTCACTGATACTGAGGAGGCCACACCAGGGTCACTGAACACAGTACTCAAGTAGAACAAGGTGTAAGTAAAGGTCTGCCTCACCTGGAAGGTCTGTGTATGGCCTACTATGGAGATCCAGGAGGAGAAGTAGAGACAAGTTTTGGACATTCTGAAATTATAACATGAAGAGTAAGTGGGAAAGGAGTCTCAGAGAGATTTCCCTGAGAAAAATAGGGAAGATCTGTCTGGTAGTGGGATTTCGGAAGGTAATATGAGATACGGAGGCTGGAGGGGTGGAAAGTGAGAACCAGAGGGACTGTCCTTAGCTTACCTTCCCACAGAAAGAACAAGGGAAGAACTAGGAGAAATGGAGGAGATACAAGTTCAGATTTATTGTCAGAGCTGACATGACATCACATACAACACTGAGATTCTTTTTTTTGTGGGCAAGGCAGAATCACCACTTAGTGGCAAGTGCCTGTACACAGAATATACAGTACAATACAACTCTGATTATCCAAAATCCTCAGCTATCCAACATTTTTTTTTTGAGAGCCGAATTGACGTCACAGGTTGAAAACTGGTGAGAATAAAACATTATTTCATGCTTAAAAAGCCTTCCTTTAATGTTTGTTGTTGTTAAAAACACTGTTACAAGTGATTTTCTGTTGCTACTAGGCTGTTAAAAAAAAAATCACCATTTAACTGAAAATATCGGGACCATTTTGGATAATTGGAGTTGTACTGTACATGTCAACAAATAAAGAACTGTGCACATGTAAGATTTTTTAAATGAGTCTCTAATTGAGTTTGTTGTTGAGGAGTCTGATGATAGAGGGGTAGCAGCTGTTCCTGGACCTGGGGGTGCGAGTCTTGTGGCACTGAAACCTCTTTCCTGATGGCAGCAGTGAGAACAAGGTGTGTGCTGGGTGGTGTGGATTCTTGAGGATTGCTGCTGCTCCCTGACAGCAGCGTTCCCTGTAGATGTCCACGATAGTGGGGAGGATTTTGCCTGGGCAGTGTCCACTACCTTTTGGAGGACTTTACACACAGGGTCCCCATACCATACTGTAATGCAGCCAGTCAGCACACTTTCCATCACATACATGTAGAAATTTGCCAGGTTTTCTGGTGTTATACCAAACCTCTGCAAACTCCTGAGGAAGTAGAGGTGCTGACATGCTTTCTTCAAGATGTCATTAGTACACTGGGTCCAGGAAAGATCCTCTGAGACAGTGACTCCCAAGAACTTTCAATAGAGGAATTATGTAAAAGGGTGGCATCCTTATAAGGGAAATGAAGGGAAGAAGTACAACCCAGGTAGCTGTGAGAGTCTGTGGGTTTGCAACATATGTCCATAGATAGCCTGCACAGAGATAAGATTTTACCACTGATTCTAGATCACCTTTTTTTTTCTCCCTTCTGTTAAAACTTAATTCAGCCAATACTTTGTACTTCCAATTCAAATTTTCAACTTAAGTTGTGCAAAGAACTAAATAAAGATTTGGTCTGCAGAGCTTACTATTGTCAATAGACAAAATTTAACTCATATTTTAAATATGAATTTACCTATTCTTTCCAAAGGAACTGTATGTCAAATGTCAATGTATATCTTACCTGACACAGTGCGTGGAACTTCCCCTTGTACAGAGATGTTAGGTTGAGGCATGCCCATGGCTGTTGGGTCATCCACCTGAAAACCCAATCTGTATTCAACCTGTCATAGGGAACATACAACAGAATAACACATAAGAACAAATGATTTAACTTCATGGCTACCATCAATTTAAAAAAAGCTTAAAATGTTCATAGCTACTTTATTCACACTTTCCCATTTAACTAAACTTTTAAACAATGAGCAATAAACAATTTGTTGGAGGAACAGTGGATCGAGCAACATCAGAGGGAGAGAAAGAATGGTCAAGGCTTCGGGTCGGACATCAAGATATTCATAATGAAAGGTTCTGGTTCAAACACTGACCATTCTTTTTTTCCCCGCACTGATGTTGCTCAACCTGTTGAGTTCCTCCTGCCAAATGTTCATTGCTCGAGTTTCCAATATCTCCAGTGTGTCATGATAAATGTTAAGGGATGGTGGAGCAGGGATGGGGAACAATTCTTACAACTCTGAGGCCTATTTTCTGTGAACCTGTTTTCAACCGGATTCAACATTAATACAGTAAAACCCTTGTTATGTACCACCTATGAGGATTGGTAAATATCAGGTAAGTGAATCTTCTGGTTGCTTGAGGCTGCATTTGGCAAACTAATGGCGAGGTGTACCAATTTTAAATCTACATCTTTCACCTATTTATTTTCAATGATTTCTTTTACTGGTTGCTTGAATTCCAGATAACAGGGGTTTTACTGTACAAATTTATTGGCCACATTTCTTTCCAATGGCTTAAATCTGCAATTGCTGAGGTCAAGTTGAAAACACAAATGTTCTGGAGAAACTTAGCAGGTCATGCAGCATCTGCAGGAAGTAAAGGGCAACCAATGTTTCTGGCCCGTGCCCTTCAGAAACCTGAATGAGTTTTTTGATGAGATACTTAAAAAAAAAAGGCAAAGTAATAGACAAAGGTTAAATGGATAGCAGCAAGACTTTTAACAATGATGGGCTGGTCCAGATGGTGAAAGGTCAAGGGATCTGAGGTGTATTGATAAATTGGATCCTCCACCCTGTCATAAGTGCCAGGAGATTTATGGAGGGGTAAATGTCCACGTCAGCTGCAGGCTCGTTTGTGGCTGACAAGTCCGATGCGGGACAGGCAGACACGGTTGCAGCGGTTGCAGGGGAAAATTGGTTGGTTGGGGTTGGGTGTTGGGTTTTTCCTCCTTTGTCTTTTGTCAGTGAGGTGGGCTCTGCGGTCTTCTTCAAAGGAGGTTGCTGCCCGCCGAACTGTGAGGCGCCAAGATGCACGGTTTGAGGCGATATCAGCCCACTGGCGGTGGTCAATGTGGCACCAAGAAATTTCTTTAGACAGTCCTTGTACCTCTTCTTTGGTGCACCTCTGTCACGGTGGCCAGTGGAGAGCTCGCCATATAACACGATCTTGGGAAGGCGATGGTCCTCCATTCTGGAGACGTGACCTACCCAGCGCAGTTGGATCTTCAGATAAATAGGCAGCATATTTGGAAAAATATACCATATTTATTTCTCAAATTGCATGTAATTTTTCTCTAAAAGAATGCAACTCTGAATTTCCACATTCCATCTTTCCATACTCAAATATGAATCTGATTTCTAAGTAGTTGCAATGCATTTTCTTGCCACTGCTAGTGCCATTTTAACAAATTCCACTTGATATATTGATAAATTTGATTTACGTCTCATCCCTTAGGTATATTCACCAATAAAAATAAATCTGGATTTTGCAGAAATACAACATTTGTAACCTGTTCTAAAAATCCACCCAAAATTGCCTTACTTTGGGACATGAACATGTTTTAAAATTTTTATTTTTCACACTATCAACCATATTAACCAAAATACACACATACATTTCCCTCTTGAATATACACAGTGTCATTTTCTTCCCTTTACCCCCGCTCCCTTCCCTCCCTCCTTCCCACCCTCCTCCCTACCCACTAAACGTTCAACATATACAATACAATAAACCCATTAAACAATGTCATCACACAATGAAAATAAACAAGAAAATTGTGTCATCTACTTTTACACACTGCTTCAGTTCATTTCGTCTTCTTCTCATTCTGTCATTTTAGGGGGTGGAGGTCCGCAGCATGTCCACTCTGTTGTGTTCCATGTACGGTTCCCAAATTTGTTTGAATACTGTGACGTTATTTTTTAAATTATATGCTATTTTTTCCAATGGAATACATTTATTCATTTCTATGTACCACTGCTGTACTCTCAGGCTTTCTTCTGATTTCCAGGTTGACATTATACATTTTTTTGCAATAACTAAGGCTATCATAATAAATCTTTTTTGTGCTTCATCCAAATTGAGGCCTAGTTCTTTACATCTTATATTACTTAGAAGAAAGATCTCTGGGTTTTTTTGGTATGTTGCTTTTTGTGATTTAATTTAATACCTGATTTAGATCTTCCCAAAACTTTTCCACTTTCTCACATGCCCAAATTGCATGTACTGTTGTTCCCGTTTCCTTCTTACAGCGAAAACATCTATCTAATACTGTTGGGTCCCATTTATTTAACTTTTGGGGCGTGGTATATAGCCCGTGTAACCAATTATATTGTATCATGCGTAACCTCGTGTTTATTGTATTTCTCATAGTTCCGGAGCATAGCTTTACAGTAATACCAAAGACAGGGAAAGATCCACTAATACCAGCATTATATTTAATTCAGACTATAAGATAATAGCAAAACTATTAGCAAACAGATTGGCCGACTGTGTACCAAAAATAGTAAAACTAGATTAAACTGGATTTATTAAGAAAAGACGAACAACGGACAATATCTGTAAGTTCATTAACTTAAACCATGCAGTACAAGGACATAAGACGCCAACAGTGGTGGTTGCTTTAGTCACCGAGAAAGCCTTTGACAGGGTAGAATGGAATTATTTATTCAAAGTACTACAGAGGTTCAACCTACCAGAGAAATATATTAATTGGATTAAAGCATTATATAAGGGACCATTGGCGAAGGTGACAGTAAATGGATATATATTGAACCAATTTAAATTAAGCAGGTCAAGTAGGCAGGGACGTCCACTATCTCCCTCACTGTTTGCTTTAGCAATAGAACCCTTGGCAGAACTGATAAGAACAGATAATAAAATAAAAGGAATAAAAATAAAAGAGAAGGAATATAAAATTAGTCTATTTGGAGATGACATCATAATATACTTAACAGAACCAGAATTATCAATAAAAGAATTACATAAGAAGTTGAAGGAATATGGAGAAGAATCAGGGTACAAGATCAACACAAATAAAAGTGAAGCGATGCCAATGAATAATGCGGATTTCACAAAGTTTAAGAAAGAATCACCAAAGAGCAAACACAAGCACTCTGATACCAAGGCATTAGACTAGATAATAATCTAGGCCATCTACACAAATTAAATTATCAGCCATTAATGAAGAAATTACAAGATGACTTAGAACATTGGAAAGATTTACAACTAACACTGATAGGAAGGGTAAATTGCATTAAAATGAATATCTTCCCAAGGATACAATACCTATTTCAATCGTTACCAATTCCCTTAACAGAGAAATTCTTCAATGAGCTAAAGAAAATAATAAGGAAATTCTTATGGAAAGGGAGGAAACCGAGGATAGCGCTAGATAAATTAACAGAATGGTACAAACAAGGGGGCTTACAGCTACCAAACTTTAAAAATTATTATAGAGCAGCACAATTAAGATATCTATCAGATTTTTATCAAACAAGGGAAAAACCAGATTGGACCAAGATATAGCTAGATAAAATAGGGGAGAAGGTACCAGAACATATACTTTATAAGTGGGATGAAAAGCTGGTGCAACATAGAAGTTCACCAGTACTGCACCATTTACTCAACATTTGGAAGAAGATTCACGTAGAAAGGAAAAAAACAAATTACCAACTACCAAAATTATTATTGACACAAAATCAACTAATCCCTTTCACAATAGATAACCTTTCCTTTAGAGAGTGGGAGAGAAAAGGGATCAATAGAATAGAAAATTGATTTTTGGGAAATAATTTGTTATCTTTTGAACAAATGAAGTACAAATATGGTATAACTCACGGTACAATGTTTGCATACCACCAACTGAAAACCTACTCGAAGGACAAATTGGGAAGCAGCTTTGAATATATGCTTACAGACACAATGATAATTAAAAGATTTATAACAAACATGTACATCAAGCTGCAAGAGAAAGAGAATGATGAAATTAGCTGTAAACCCAAACAAAAATGGGAACAAGATCTAAACAAAGATAAAAAATGAAAAATTGGACATGACCATGTTGAATGCAGGGAAGTCCCCACTTCCAGACCACATCTAAAACATTGAGCCGATATATCTGATTTTATTCTATTCCATTTTTGTGGCGTTAGGTATAAATGATGTAAAAAATTATGCTGAACTTATACCTGACATTAATAGTATTAATCACACAATCTCGGCATAACTCTGACCATCTTCGTTTATTATAATATTCAAATTTGTCTCCCACCTTTGTTTAGATTTATCAACTACTTGTTTAGGAGTTCCTGTTTGTAATAAAAAATACATTCTAGAGATTTTTTTTTTCCATATTGCCTTTTCTAATGAGATTTTCTATTTCTCTACAAATAAATAATATCATAGTTGAACCCAATTTTTCTCTTAAATATCCTTTCAAACGGAAATAACAGAAGAGTGCTACCAGATATCCCAAATTTATCCCTTAATTGTTGAACAACATGAATTGATCCTGTTCATAACAATCTTCAATATTCTTGATCCCTTTACAAGACCAAATACTTAAAAACTGATTATTCATTGAAAACGTATAAGATAATTTTGAAATAATGGAGTCTTAGGGGATACACCTCCTTTAATTTCAATTTCATCACTTATCTTATTCCAAACATTAATTAAACGTTTCAACAATGGTGTTTCTTTAAGAAGGGAAGAATTGAAAGAATTGGAGGAGCCTTGAGGAGTGATCATGGATCAGAAGTACAGTAAAGGACAAGAAATAGGGAGGATTGGTACATCAGACCTGAACCTTGTAGGACTAATTTGGGACTTTCTTCCCACTATAAGCAATGAACACTGGAAGGTGAGACTAGAACTGGGAGACAGCCTCAAGATTTTTTTTGGGGGGGAGGGTGGGGAGAGTAGTTTTAAGACAGAGACGAGAGGAATTGCTTCACTCAGAGCAGTGAAGTTGGGGAATTCTCTGCCTGAGAAAGCAGTAGATGCTCCCTCATTAACACAAGGCACAGATAGATAAGTATTCCCTATGCCATAGGTGCTCTGTGATTAGTAAGGGATTGTTTAAGGTGGTATGTAAGAAGAACTTGGAAAACCACTGTTTTAATCATACCTAACTGACTCATTATGTGCACAGTTCAGAACTCCAAAGGAAATAAGGCAAAGACAATTTTTCTTAAGCAAAACATTTCAGTAACAATTGGGCTGGAACAATGATTCTCAACCTTCTCTTCTCATTCACAAACCACCTTAAGTAATCTGCTACTAATCACACAGCACTGATGGTATAGGAATTACTTAAAGTGGCATGTGAGTGGAAAGAAAAAGGTTGAGAACCACTGCTTTAGAAGAAAAGGGAATTAAGGGTTATAGGTAACAGGCAGATAGGTGGAGTTGGGTCAACAGCTAGATCAGCCATGATCTCACTGAATGGCAGATGGCATCTTTCTGCTCCAGTTTAACGTTCTTGTATCCATTCTGTTGAGCTCCAGAATCCTGCATGCTTTAATTAAATCTCCCATTTTTGTGAACTTCAGTGAATACAAGCCTAACCTATCCAACCTTTCCTCAAAAGATTACCAAGTAAATCTGTTCCCAACATTTTAACATTCATCCTCAAACAAGGAGACTTGCATTCCACGTGACCTCAGCAAAGCTCCAAATAACTGCAGCATAACTTGCATTCTTCTGTACTTGTTTCCTCTAGCAATAAGTGTTAACATTGTTCATTTTCCAACCTGCTCCTGTAGCTGCATCTTCACCTAAACTGAATCATGGACTGGAACATTTGCACTGGGTGCTTTCCGAAAACTTGTCGAAACTTATAGAGGAAAACAATCCGGGATGATAACAGATGATCTCCACGGTTGCTACCTGCCCAGCCAATTACATTAGTGTGCATCAAGAGAAGCTTCCATTTGTTTTCTAAAAAGCTGACAAATCACAGAAACGTGATAAACCACCACCATCTTTTAACAAGCTCTCAGTTCACGAGAACCCAGTATAACAAAGCTCGAAGCATCCCTGAAAACTTCCATGAAAGTTTCTATCGAGTCAGCAAGAGTATGCTAAAATTGAGAAAGCACACAGCACGGAAATCACTCCCTTGCCAATGTCAGTAATCCCTGCTACTAGTGCGAGATCTACAGTGTTTTCTGATTTGCCATTTGTCTCCATCTATATACTCGTCACACAACTCAAGTCTCTGCCTCCTCCACCCTCTTAGGCAATGATGTCCAGATTCCAACCACCCTCTAGGTGAAAACAGTCCTTCCTCAGATTCTCTCAAAACTATTCACTCCTTACTCCAAATTGATCTCCTTTGGTTTTTGACATTGCTTCCAATGGGAAACGTCTCCTTCTAAACAGCAAGGTTGCCAGGCTCTTCTCTTTTGAATGACGAAGGACAAAAGGTGACGTAGGGTAAATAAGGTTATCAGAGGCTTAGACAGGGTGGACAGACAGGACCTATTCCCTGGGGTGACAATACTAATACCAAATGACATTTAAGTTAGTGGAGGAAAGTTCAGGTGAGATGTCAGAGGTAAGCTGTATTTTTCCCCCACTGAGAGTGGTGGGTGCCTGGAATGCATTGCTGTGGGTAGTGGAGGAGGCTGGTACAATTAGGACATTTAAACGACTCTCAGATAAGCATATGGATGGAAGAAAAATAGGTTATGGGAAGAATTAAAATGTCCATGGCCTCAAGCGCTGCCAAACCAAGGCAACCCATAAATTGGAGGAGCAACACCTAATATTCTGTCTGGGCACTCTCCAACTGGGTGGCTTTATCATCGAGTTCTCTGATTTGTGTTAGGCCGCAGAAAGCCAAGAAGTTTAGTGCATGTGTGCTTTGCATTTGCTTGTATGACAATAAATTCACCTTGTATCAGATGAGAATGGAGAAAACAAATGAGAGCACTTTAGATTATAATTGAGGAGCCAGAAACAGACAGGGTTATCAGATGATAACCAATCAGATCATCCAAAGGATCCTGAATTAGTGGGCAGTTTTATAGACGATAAAGGACTTTCTGGAGTCAAAATGAATCACTAAACCACTTATCTGCTATAACTGTTACTCTGTTCCTTGGGCACATAGAGGATTGTGAACCTTTAGAATTCTCTACTCCAGAGGATTGCTGAGGCTACATCATTGGAGATATTTAACGAGGAGAGAATAAGATTTTTGAAAAATCAGGGAATTTAGCAGTCTGAGGTACATTTCTTTCTTTGGTTTGGCTTCGCGGACGAAGATTTATGGAGAGGTAATGTCCACGTCAGCTGCAGGCTCGTTTGTGGCTGACAAGTCCGATGCGGGACAGGCAGACACGGTTGCAGCGGTTGCAAGGGAAAATTGGTTGGTTGGGGTTGGGTGTTGGGTTTTTCCTCCTTTGTCTTTTGTCAGTGAGGTGAGCTCTGTAGTCTTCTTCAAAGGAGGTTGCTGCCCGCCGAACTGTGAGGCGCCAAGATGCACGGTTTGAGGCGATATCAGCCCACTGGCGATGGTCAATGCGGCAGGCACCAAGAGATTTCTTTAGGCTGTCCTTGTACCTCTTCTTTGGTGCACCTCTGTCACGGTGGCCAGTGGAGAGCTCGCCATATAACATGATCTTGGGAAGGCGATGGTCCTCCATTCTGGAGACGTGACCTACCCAGCGCATTTGGATCTTCAGCAGCGTGGATTCGATGCTGTCGGCCTCTGCCATCTCGAGTACTTCGATGTTAGGGATGAAGTCGCTCCAATAAATGTTGAGGATGGAGCGGAGACAACGCTGGTGGAAGCGTTCTAGGAGCCGTAGGTGATGCCGGTAGAGGACCCATGATTCGGAGCCGAACAGGAGTGTGGGTATGACAACGGCTCTGTATACGCTAATCTTTGTGAGGTTTTTCAGTTGGTTGTTTTTCCAGACTCTTTTGTGTAGTTTTCCAAAGGCGCTATTTGCCTTGGCGAGTCTGTTGTCTATCTCGTTGTCAATCCTTGCATCCGATGAAATGGTGCAGTCGAGATAGGTAAACTGGTTGACCGTTTTGAGTTTTGATCTACTGGCAATCCTGCATCTTCTACAGGTTATTTGGCTCTGTGACCATGAGTCTGAGGTACAAGCACAGAAGAGAAGACCCAATGTAGATTTACACAGAACAGAGGTGTTGGATCACCTCCTACAATTTTCTCATGTATCATGAACAGAGGAGTGGAGAAAAAAAAACCTATAAGAGAACTGTCTGTATGAGAGAGGGCAATCTCGGAAGGAGATCATTAAAAAGATGGAGGTGAATGTGTGTTATACCAATTAGTATCTACAGAAATATTTTGACAAATTAAGGATCAAAATGTAGACACCTAAAATATGAGCAGAACTGGGGGGGCGGGGGGAATTTTCCCAAGTATGTACAAAGAATGTATTGTGAGCATGAAGTGGAAATTGGATATATGCAATCCAAGAAAGTGATCAGGGATAGCTTTCCTCTCTGATTAGTCAACAAGCTGTGTAATTGTTTTTTAGGGAGCTTAAAGAAACCCTACAATGATTTTATTTCCCTCAACTTCTCTCGCATATTATGGTGAAATCTTGACAGATACTTTAAAATACACAGTAATGCTTCTAATTAGTACAATACCTCCTAGTTTAAGCTCAGTTTTTAATTCATCAGCTATCAGGCTCTTGAACTTCTCTGCACTACCTCATCCCTCACCATGATTTACCACAGAACCACCGAAAGATCTGAATGCAACCACTAAAGTGTCAACTTTTTTCTTGCACTGACTATTTACATTTTTACATGATATTTACATTTTTTTTCACCATTGGGGTAATCATGTGTTCCTGTTTGGCTGCTTTCATACAAGTTATGTGACAATGATTTCCCTTTTAACATTGAATATGGATAATTTGTCTCCTGTGCAGTTTGTGTTATTGTAAGGTACAGAGGTACAATTTAATTGTGCAATGCGATTTAATCACATCTGCTTACCTTGGATTTAGCATGCCATGTAAAGTGAAGACTGTTGGTCTCGCCTGGTACAAGTAATTTAAAAGGGAGTGCGAAGTGACTGACAACATCATTCCGCACATAATACAACTCAGCATCAAGACCTGCAGAGAAGAAAAAGAAGTGTTACTCCAATCTCTAGCCCTTTTCACACTGGCTAACCTGTAAATTTTCCATTCAATAAACTGGGTAAAGAAACTGTTTTTGCCATTCATACTGCACCACTGTTAATCATTTCTCTGTGCCCTTTCACACTCACCACCAGGCATCCCCAGGGAGAGGGGCGCCTCTCCTCCACCGGTGACGTCTGAGTGACGGATCCACTAATTTATGATCTTGTATTTAAACAAAATTAATCATGCCTAATTATAACATGATTCAGCTTTATGTACAGCACAGTATGAGTGAGCCCTTCAGCACCTGTTGTGCTGACCTATATAATTTTTTATTGTATTTGAACATTATATATAAGACAATGTATAAATTACTTACGATTCACATTCTGTATTCTATTGTAATTATAGGCTGTGTGATGATTGTATGTTCACTATGTAACATGTAATATTTATCTCACCCAAATCAATAAAAATATATTAAAAATTAAAGAAATTCCTATGGTACAACATCTGACTCACCAAGTAACACTGAAATATTTGTAGCAACACACTGAGGCTCCAGATCCCATGGTCTGAGGTCGTGGATCTTGTGGAAGGTTTCTGGGTCTAATGAGCAGTTCTGGCTGAGCAAGAATAAGTTCAGTTGAGATCGCCACACACCATGGTTCTCTCAAAACCCACCATAACCAGACTGCCAGAAGCTTTGCCGTGAGCCTACATGGCCAGCAGCTGACCTCGACACTGACTAATACATTCCTTTGACTGACCACGCAGAGCAGCTCTTCCACTAGCAAAAGGTCCCAGTAAAGGACAGAAGCTGCATGTCATCCTGGAGGCAGTGCACCTGGCAAAAGAGATACATTGCCAGTGCACAACTCCTGGAAGGATGCTCCACCTTGAGAGCCAATGCCCTGGATGATGGCTTGCCATGTTTCCTCAGCACAGTTCCAGCCCCCTACCAGAGAGAGAATGAGCACCGTGTTTCAGGCGTAGAATCAACGCAAGAATCAGGAATATTTCTTCCATGAAACGAGCAGAGGATGTAGCCTAAGAGATCTACTGGCAATCCTGCATCTTCTACAGGTTATTTGGCTCTGTGACCATGAGTCCAGATTACAACTTACAGATAGATGTGAGTCCTGCCCATGTTCCACCATAACCTTGAGGGGAAACCTCCCATTACCTTCTCCTATCATCTCAGAACCAACAAAACAAATCCCTGAAACAGCCAACCCCCAGCAGGTTATTAAAGTGCCTGCATATGATTGCAACTGTTTGTACAACTATGTGATGGTCCAAGCATGCCAGTGGGCACAGAGGGTGCTACATGGAGGAAAGCGCAGGAGATAGAATGGAGAGTTTACCAGATGTTCACCGAATGTTGGGTACTCATCATTTCCCACAACAGCACCAGAATAACAGACATCAGTCTGCCTCAAGTCCTTCTAGGTTGTTAATGAGAATCCTCTGAATTGGACAACAAGCCACTCAGTTGAACTGACCCATCTAAGGTCAAATGCAAAAAGGCAGTAAGTGCTTTTGAAAATGGATTACTCCATCATCATACATGTGTATACCTGCACATTTCAGTCAAATTCAGATAATCCACAATGTGAGTATTCTGAAAGCTCGATGATTCAGCCTCTAGGTTACAAGGTAATGCTTGGCACTCTCCAATTCCACTCATCGATGACGCAGATTTCACATTACATCTCACTGCAGCCAGTTTCCACGTTTCATTTGCAGCAACTGGGATGCCATTTCCAATGAGCATTTCCAACTCAATGGAACCTTGGCCCCATTTTCCATTTCCACCCTCCAGATCCCACACTTGTCCCACTCACAAATTCCCTCTCGATTCACTGGGGCCCCACTTACCACACTCCCTTTCAAATCACTTGGTAGACTGAAAAACACATTGCAGTGTGTTTAAACCCAAGAAATGAAAGTGTTGAGACTTTAATAGAAATAGCATTCTGGCCTAGAAAATCTGCCAGTTCAGCACCAAAATCCAGGCACAGCTGACAACTGAAGTTTTACTGTATAAAGCAAGGAGCTATATCACCTCCACAAAGAAACCCAATTTTCAATATGGTAGATGCATTTATTAGTGAACATCATTATATTAAGGCCAACTCTGTTATATTTAAAAATCAGGAAAAGAGCCTTTTTAGTATAATTCTCCCTAAAACAAAACTAGTTTTTGGACAATAATTCTGTTTATGAGAACAAATGCAATAAAGTTAGACCATCCAATCCACTAATTTCAGCTATGGTGCAACGCAGAACATCAGAGCATCATAGAGCAGAACAGTAAGTACAGGCCCTTCTGCTCACATTTCTGTGCCAACACGATGCCCTATTTACACTAAAACCCTGCTTCTTGCACATCCCCATGGGCCTATTTAGAAACCTCTTAAATGCTACTATTGCACCAGCATCCACTGCTACTCCTCGCAGCCTGTTCCAGACACCCACCATTCTCTGCACAAAATATTTACCCCTCACATCTCCATTAAACTTCCTCCCTTCACCTCAAACACATGACCTCTAGTGTGTGATGGATTTGCCCTGAGGAAAAGATTCTGACTGTCCACCTTGTCACACCTTGATCAAGTCTCCCCTCAGCCTCAAATGCTCCAGAGAAAACAACCCAAGTTTATCTAATCTCTCCCCATAACCTATGCCCTTTAAACCAGGCAACATCCTCGTAAAACCCCCTTCTGTACCCTTTCTAAAGCCCCCACATCCTTCTTGGAAAGAAGCAACCAGAAATTTTACATAATATTGCAAATGTGGCTTAACCAACATTTTATATAGCTAAAACATGACTTCCTTACTTTTATACTCAATGCCCTCCCCAGTGAAGCCAACCATAGCATATACCTTCTTTACCCTCCTATCTACTTGCATGGGCACTTTCAATGAGCTATGGACCTGGACCCCACCCAGATTCCTCTGCACATCAATGCTTTTAAGAATCCTGACCATAACTGTTTATCCTTACATTTGAACTCCCAAAATGCAACATCTCACACTTGTCTGGATGAAGCTCCATCTGCCATTTCACTGCCCACATCTGATTCTTTGATAACCCTCTACACTACACATGTCAAATTCTGGCCCATTTTTTTGGCCCGCAAGATCATTTCAAAAATGTATTAGAGGTGGCCCACCCCGCAGCGAGAGCCGATGCTGTTTTTTGGTAATGTCACCGCCACCATCCTCCCTCTTCATTGCACATCCTTCCCCATTGTAACACGAGAAATTGTAACACGAGAAGTCTGTCGATGTCATCAGCCGGCAAACCAGTTGGAAGGCTCCCCGCACAACCAGTCACTTCTCCCACCTGTCAAGCAGTGCGGCGGATGGGCGAGCGCCTGTGATTTCCTGTCAGCGCGACGGACATGGCAGGCTGCGCACGGCCCCATGGCAGCGTGATCCCCGCGCGACTGGCACCGGAAAGCCCTTCCACAGCGCGAGCGCACTTCTCCCGGTCGCCACTGCCTTCAGCGCTTGCACCCGCGCGAACCCCAGGGACGGCTGGTTCGGCCCTGCACGTGAAGAGAGAGATGGTGGCTGTCTGCAAAGGCTGATCGGCAGCGTGCTGGGCCTGAGTGGGTGGGTAAGCAGGGGTGGGCAGAGGGTGTAGGTGAGGAGTAATGGACAGGGGAAGTTATGGTGGTGCGGGGGGCAGTTAAAGGGAGGGATGAGTAGAAGGAAGGGTGGATAGGGAAGAGGTAAAAGGGGAGGGGCAGGGCGAGTAGGGGAGGGGTGGTGAGAGACGGGTAGAGGGAGGAACAGGTTGAGGGGAGAGGCAGTAGAGGGGCGTGTATAGGATGGGGTGGGTAGAGGCAGAGCGAGTGGAGTGAGGGGTGAGTAGAGGCTGGGTAAAGGACTGGTCAGGTAGAGGGATGGTGGGTCGAGGATGAATAGAGGCCTAGAGCCTGAGGAGTGAGCAGGAAATGCTGAGTCCTGATGCAGGCCAAAATGGACACAGCCTGTGAATGCTGACTACATCTCCACAGGGACCAAATATGTTTCCCTCAGGTCAAGCAAAGGGTGAACTTGAGCTACCTACTCCTGACCTGTTATATCCTAAAGTTTAACATTACATATGTTGAAAGAAGAGAAAACATGCAGATGTTGTTGAAAATTTTCAATAAATATTTAGTTCGGCCCTCGACTTAGTCCAAGTTTTTAATTTTGGCCCTCCGTGAATTTGAGTTTGACACCCTTGCTCTACACTATCCACAATGCCACCAATCTTTACATCATCTGCAAACATACTACAAGCTCCTATTTTTCATCTGTCATTTATGTACATCAGAAACAAGAATCCCAACACCAATCTCTGAGGAACACCAGTCCTTCAGCTCAAATAACAACTTTCCACATGAATATGAGCCAATTTTGCATCCAAACTATCAATCACCATGGATCCCATGCATCAGCACCTTCTAAATCAGCATCTTTTGAATCAGCCTACCTCGTCAACCTTGTCAAATGCCTCATTAAAGTCCATGTAGACAACATCCACTGCCCTCCCCCCATCATCCATCTTCGTCAACTCCCCCCCAACTGGCAAGACACAACCTTCCCTAACACAAATCCATGATGACTGTCCCTAATTTGACCATGACTCTCCAAATGAGTGTGAATCAATTCTCCAAGTATCCCTTCCCATATTTCCAATACCCAAACACCAAAATGAACTACATACTGCAGTCATAAGCTTCCACAAAAGCTATTTGTAAAACCATAAAAATGAACAGCTAAATAAAATGAAAAGTATACTGTATCAGCACTAATAGGAGTGGATTTTACAAATTTTATGCAGATGGGATTTGCCTGTCTCTCTTCTCATGGTAGTATCTAGGACAGGAATTGATTGACGCAGCTCAACTTCTTATGTAATATTACAAAACTTTACTAATCCAGTTTGTTTGGTGGTGCTGAAGTGATAGATTTTACAGATGTTATTTCAATTTATATAATTTTAAATTTAGAGATACAGCACGGTAACAGGCCCTTCCACCTCATGCCGCCAATATACACCAATTAACCAACAATTAAACGTTTTTTTGAGGGTGATAGGAATCCAAAGCACCCAGAGAGAATGTACAAACTGCTTAGAGATAGCGCCTGGTTCAAATTCAGGTTGCTGGCACTGCACTAGCATTTTTGCGAACCACTAACCATGCTGCCCAAATGGCAGACTGTTAACTTGGAGGGTATTTAAGGGTTAATCACATTGGTGGTTTTGCAATAAATTATCAGCTAGACTGGCAAGTGTTCTTCCCCAGATGGAGATGAGTAAATTAGACAGCAACTTAATGACAATCCTGTAGTTCTGTGGTGATGCACACAACTGACTGTTTTTCCTTTAAATTCCAGATTTATGAATATAATTTTCTCAGCTACCATTGTGGGATCAGAATGCAGATCTGTGATTTGTTAGCCTTAGCCTCTGGACAATCATTCTGGAATCAACATCGCAGATGTAAGAGAGTGCCACTGAAATAAAAGACTTCCTGTGTCGCTGGTGACCATGTGTGCCGGAAGTGCGTTCAGCTGCAGATGACTGACTGCATTGAACAACTGGAGGTGTGGACAAGATCACTGGGCAATAACTATGATGCTGAGAATACGTCAACACCACATTTACTGAGTTGGTCACACAACCACGTGCAGAAAGGCAATAAGATACCACCAAGAAGAGGTATGTACAGGTCAAGCATGCAAGACTCCTTCCCCCTCTCAGATAAAGCATTTATGGGGGTGGGGGAGAGATGGCCTTTCAGGAGAAAGCAGAGACAGTCATGTCAGTGGTACCAGAATTGTCTCTGCTTGAGAAAGCTTGGAAAAAAACTGTTATAGTGGAAGATTACTTCACAGCGAAGGGACAGGTTTCTATGGGTCGAGAGCAAGGCTCAAGAATGATATGTTTGCCTCCCTGAAAGCAGGAATCAGGAATTTTCAAGTTGTTCTCATGTATTCTGAAAAGGGAAGGCAAACATCTAGAAAGCATGCCGCATTGCAGACAGAAAAGAACCCCTCAGTCCACTATATGGATGTCATCTGAGAAGAGAGATGATGGTTGTAGTGATGTGGTGATACCAACAGCACAGGCTACAGGTAGTTAGATGTCCACCAGGAAAGACAAGGGGAGTGCAGAAGTGCAAGATTCCCCCTGTGGCCATCTTGCTCAGAAACAAATATACAACTCTAGATACTGTTGGGGAAAGTGGCCTTCCAGGGACAGCAGCTGCAAGCAGGTCAGAGACACCTTAACAGGGTCTGAGGTTCAGAAAGGAATGGTAGAATCAATGAAATATGAACATAGTTAGGGGGGCAGACACAACCAAGACACCAAGAGGGTATGTCACATTTTATGTACTAGGCTCAGGAATGTCATAATGTTGGAGAACATTATGCACACTGGAATAGAGATGAGGACCTGCAGAGTGAATTTAGAGAATTATGGAAGAGAATAAAAAGCAGGACCTTAAGAGCAGTGATCTCTGATTATTCACAGAGCTACAGGCTAGTGAGATTCAGAACAGAAAAGTAGGCTAGATAAATGCATAGCTGAGGAGTTGGTGCAGGGAAATTTCTTGGATTTAGATTGGCAGGGGGTTAGGCCCCAGAGCAGAGATGAAGTTGATGAGAGGTTGATATCCAAAACTGTTGTGCATCAACGACAACCTCACAGTCAATGTCACCAAAACTAAGGAGCTGATTCTTGATTTCAGGAAGGGTGTACAATCCAGTAATCATTGGCGATCAGAGGTGGAGAGGGTGAGCAAATTTAAGTTCTTAGGAGTCACTACCTCAGAGGATCTTTTCTGGACCCAACACACAAATGGTATCGTGAAGAAAGCATGTCAGGAATTTGTGACGGTTTAGTATGTCATCAGAAACCCTGGCAAATTTCTCCATGTGTGTGGTGGAAATTGTGCTGACCAGCTGCATCATTGTCTGGTATGGGGACACCAATACTCCTGAGAGGGAAGCCCAGCAAAAGCTAGTGGACACAGCCCAGGACATCACAGGTAAAACCCTCCCCACCACCGAGAACATCTACAAGGAAGGCTGCCATCGGAGAGCAGCAGCAATCATCAAGGATCCACACCACCCAACAAACGCTCTGTTCTCGCTGCTACCATCAGGAAAGAGGTAATAGATGCCACAAGACTCACACCACCAGATTCAAGAACAGTTGCAACCCCTCAAAGACAAACTCAATCAGGGATTTATTTAAGGACTTTTATTTTTTGCACTTCATTGATTTTTTTTCAAATCTCTGTTTCACAGTTTGTTTACAGTCTTTTATTGTTTGCATGTATATGTTGAGTCAGTTTTGTTTTCTGCACTCCCAATAAGTGGGAATTCTGCCTTGCCTGCAGAAAAAAAAAGAATCTTAAGGTTGTATGTGATGTCATGTATATACTCTGGCAATAAATCTGAATGCCATAGCACAACAGCTTGGAAAGGGTGGAATTTGATAGTGTATCCATGAGAACCTCCTCATGGATGAGTTCTGGTTGAGGACCCTACTATAAACACAAAATAGGACTTCCTCTTGAGGAACAAAACAGGACAAGTTACTAGTGACTATGAAGGAACCACTTTGGGACCAGTATCTTCAACTCCATTTAATTTTAAAATAATCATGAATAAAGATGGGTCAGGTTACAAGTTGCAGTCCTAAATTGGGGCAAGAACAATTTTGAAGCAATTTGGCAGGACCATGCAGAAGTTGAGTGGCAGAGGATTTGCAAGCAAAAGTGATGGCTTGAAAGAGAAGGCTTTTTAAAGCTGAATGAGCAAGAGTTCAAGCACTGCATGTTCCTATTAGGCTGAAAGACATGACTGGCAAGTCTAGGAAACCTCGGTGACTGGCATATTGAGGCTCTAGTAAAAAAAAAGATACATCAGCCCTACGAGTCCATGTCGTCAAATTGTCACCCCATTAACCTAAACCCCGGTATGTTTTTGAAGGGTAGGAGGAAACCAGAGTTCCCGGAGAAAACCCACACAGACACGGGGAGAATGTACAAACTCCTTACAGAAAGTGCAGGATTCAAACCCAGGTCTGGTCCCGATTGCTGGCATTGTAAAAGTGTGGCACTAACCACTACGTCAACCATGCCGTCCATGGTGAATACTGGTGGGAGGAGGAAAAGGGTATATTGGTGTGTTAAAGGGAAAAGAAGAAATGGGGAAAAAAGGAAGGTTATAGGAGGATGAGGCAGAGGGCTGAGGAAGATGCACTCTGATAGGATAGGACAATAGAATGAAACAAAGAAGGGGAATGAGGGTGTTGCAAGTAACAGGCAGGAGGAGAGGACAGGGCACAGGAAAGAAAAGGAAAATAAAGGGTCATAAGCCAGGTAACTACAGGCCAGAGAGTGGATTGCAGTAGGAACCCATTGGAAAAATTATTAAGAAACAGGACTTATACTTGGAAAAGAAATAATTGATTAGGGATAGTCAACGTTGATTTGTTCATAGAAAATCTGCTTCATTCATTTAAATGAATTAAAAGCAAATGAATGAGCATTGTTCGCACAGACAATCAGAAGGTAATTGACAAGATCTTGCACGGTAGGCTGGTCCATGTTTAAAGCCCATAGACTCCAGGTCAATCTGGCAAAGTGGACCCAAAACTGGGTCATAAAGCACTCAATCATTCAGAATTAGCCTGCTGCAGAAGGCAGAGTGCCGATGTAGATGGGATATCCTCTGCCTGGAGGTTGGTAACTTGTGGCATTCCGCAGGGATCTTTTCTGTAACTCAAGCTCTTTGTGAGTTTTACAAATGACTTGGACAAAGAAGTATGTGTGTGGGGGGGGGGGGGGGGGGGGCGTGGTGTGAGTCAGTAAATTTCAAACTGATACAAAGGCTGAAGGTGTAGTGTATAGTGCAAGTTATCATACGTTACAACAGGATATAGACAAGATGCAGAGTTGGGTGGAAAAGTAGAAGATGGAATTAAATCCGATAAGCGATAAATGATGCACTTTGGAAGCAGGGAGGAAAAAGACAGATCTTAGGATCAAGATCCATAGATCCTTCAAAATTGGTATGCAACATCAGATGATTAAGAAGGTGTATGGCTTGTTGGTCTTCATTAGTAAGGAACCATGAAGTAATGTGGCAGCTCCATAAAATTCTGGTTAGACCATACTTGGGAGTGCTGTATTCAGTTCTGGTGGTCTAATTACAGGAAATATGTAGAAGTTTTAGAGAGGATGCAGAGGAGGGCTAGGGTTACCAGGATGTTGCCTTGAATGGGGAACATGCCTAATGAAGCAATGTTGACTAAGCAAGGTCTTTTATTTTGGAGCAACAAAGAATGAGAGGTGAGGGGCATAAGTAGGGTGAATGGCCAGCACCTTTTTCCAGGGGAACAACAGCAAGGTAAGTGGCGGAAAGTTTCAATGAGCTAAGCTTTTTACACACACACACATATATATATATATATATATACACACACACACACACACGTATCCACACACATACACACACACACACACACACAAAATATATATAATATATATACACACACACACATATATGCGTGTATATATGTACATATATATATATTACACACATACATATATAAACACAGAGTGGTGGGTGTGCCTGGAAAGTATGGTCAAGGCTTGTATAATATTGGCATTTAAAACACTCTTAGAGAGGTACATGGATGGAAGAAATATAGAGGATCATAGGTGTGAGCTAGGGAAGGGCAAGACTGACATGGAGCATGTTTACATAGGTTGCCATAACATTGAGGTGCATAGTGTATGTACTATGCTGTAATGTGTTATTTCTATGAAACAGACCCTTTGGCCAAATTTGTCCATGCTCACCTTTATGCCCATCTCAACACATCTAATTTGCCCACAAATTTTCAATATCGTGTCTATTTAAGTGCTCATCTAAATGCTTTTTAAACTCAGGAATTGTGTGATTCCACCATTCTCATTTTTGATACCCCTGCAATGGGAAAAAAGATTTTGACTTTCAACCCAATCTGCACTTGCATAATTTTATATGCTTATTTCAGGTCAACCCTCAGCCTCCCTCACTCCAGGAAAAACCAGCCCAGTCTACCCAATCTCTCCCCATAACCCAATCCCTCCAATCCCATGATGCATCTCTCTTCCTCTCTATCCAGTACAAGAGTGTGGAAACTGGAACAAAGACATTGCCTACTCAATGTTTTGTAAAGTTACAATGATATCCCAACCTGCTCCTTTATTATCCTATCTAGCTGCCTTTCATGCAACTGAAGACTTCCAAGTTTCTCTGTTCAACATTCCTTACTGCCCCATCATTTACTATGATGTCCATCCCTTATTTGACTAACAAAATGCATCATTTTGCATTTGCCAGGATTAAATTCCATCTGCAAATGCTTCAGCCATATTTCCTTTGATCTCTGAAAAAACACAAATGCTGGAGAAACACCACCAACATTTCGGGCTTGAGCCCTTCATCAAGGGTTGTTTGACCTGCTGAGTTTCTCCAGCATGTGTGTTTTGTCACTTAACCACAGCATCAACAGAATCCTGTGTTTTACCTTCCTTTGATCTCTATTTTTGCTGAAACCTTAGACAACCGTCCTCATTATGCACAACACCACCAATTTCCATGTTATCTGCAAAGATACTAATCAGACCTCCCAGGTTCACATCCAAATGCAAGGAAGATGATGATGGAGGTTTGTTTCTCTGATTGGAAGGCACACTGGGACCCAAGAGCTTTGTGATATCCATTAACAACCTGGATATGAATGAAGGAGGTAGAATTAGTAGGTCTGGAGATGACATAAAAATGATGATATTGTAGATAAAGAGAAAGGCTGTCTTAAGGCTTCAGCAAGATGCAGTATTGAAACAGGGATTGATAGATAATTTAATCCTGTCATGTGTGAGGTAATATACTTTAGGAGGGATTTAAGGACTCTCACTTGTGCACTTTATTGATTTTTAAAATTCTCTCTGTATTGCACTGTTTTTTTTTACATTTGTTATCTGTTTACATTTCTATTTGTTTACATATATACACTATCTTTTTATTCACTATCAGTATGTCGCAATTCTGCCTCACCCACAGGAAAAAAATCTCAAGATGTCATGTATGTACTCTGACAATAAATCTGAAAATGAGGGTTGGATACACAATAAATAGTGGGTGTTAATGACAGAGGGTTCTTGAGCACATACATAAATCCCTGAAAGTGGCAGCACGAACAGATAAGGTGGTGAAGTCATATGGCATGCTTGCCTTCCCCAGCCTTGACACAGAGCAAAGGAGCTGGTACTTTATAATGACAACATTGGTGAGGCCACACAGGGCATTGTCTATAATTCCAGTTATCACACTTTACAAAGGACATCATTACACTGAAGATTCACCAGAGTTGTCTGAATTGGAGCACTTCAGCCATGAGGCAAAATCGGATAAGCTAGTTATTTCTCCAGAGCAGAAGAGGTTAAGATGCGACCTGACAGAATATACAAAGTTATGAGGGGGATAGGAAGAATCTTGCTCCCATTGTGCTAATCTCAGACAAGAGGACCCAGGTTTAGGATGAGAGGTAGGCAGTTTAGAGGGGAACAAAGAGAGATTGGAGTCTGCAGTGCACTAATTGAGGATGTGGTGGAGACACATTCACTCATAACACTCTTGAATCTAAACAGGTCCAGCATGACATTGAATGACCTGTTTCTAAGCTGCACAATTCTATCCAGTGTCATGTCACACAGAAGCAGTCCCAGCATGCCCATGCCAATCATTACCAACCTAAATGAATCCCCTTTCCAAGTATTCAGTGCCTTGGTGCTTCACAGGTTCGTCTAAAGATGTGGTTCTCAACCTTTTTCTTTCCGCTCACATTCCACTTTAAGTATTCTGCATGCCGTAGGAGCTCTGTGATTTGCAAGGGATTGCTTAAGCCGGTAGGTGATTGGGAAGGGAAGGTTGAGAACCACTGCTCTCGACCCAATTGTTACTGAAATATTTGGCTTGAGAAAAATTGTCATTGGCCCATTTCCTTTGGAGTTCTGAAACTGTGCACACAATTATGTACAATTAAAACAGTGGTTTTTCAAACTTTTTCTTTCCAACCACATACCACCTTAAGCAATCCCTTTGTCACAGAACACCAATGGCATATGGATTACTTAAAGTGGTATGTAAGTGGAAAGAAAAAAGTTGAGAGCCACTGATCTAAATGCTTCAATGATGTGGGAGCATCTGCTTTCATCATTCAGGTATTGAGATCCATGTTGGTGAAAATATTCTTCTTCAAATCCCCCCTAAATCTTCTTTAAACTTACTCCCTCTCATTATTTAATTTAAGAAGACAATCATTCACATTTATTAATTATGCTGTTTGCTAACACCATTGACAGTTCACTAACTAGAAATAGAAATCACAGCACAAAAATAGAACAAGAATCCACATTTGGACCAAAACAATGCTATTCTGCAAGTTTCTTCCAACACTTCAGAAAGCATCTTCCACTCCTTTGTGAACACAGCTGCACTTAATATACCAATATATACCTCACCTGCTGTTTTTTGCAGTTAAGCTTGACAAGTTCACTAATTGAAATTTTTATGGAAGAATGGGTGACATTTCACTTGGAGGCCACTCAAACAGAAACAATCTCGACACGTACTCATTCAAAAGCACAAACTCCCTCCCAGTTCCCAACTTCTCATCTAAACATTGGGAGTATCAGGTATCCCCCTGCTGCCTCAATTGACCACCTCTAAGCTCCCCCCTCTTACCCCGTCTCCTGGTTTTGTCCACAACCCCTTCTTCAGACTTCCTCTGCTTATTTCCTCACTCCTGCTCTCCTCTTTTCTCATCTACTCCATCCTCCCCTGGCTACCATTTACTTCCTCTCTCTATGCCATCAACTTTCATCAAATGATCACTCTCCCTGCTGTGAATTCCCATGCACAATTTTATCCTTCCCTATCTCTCCATTTCTACTCAACATCCCCCCCTTCCCAACGCAAACTCACATGTCACCCAATCACACTCTCTCACCCACTCTTGCCCCAACTCTCCATTCACCCCTCTCACCACCATTTTCTCCACTTTCCCATCATCTTCCCCTTTATTCAATCCCTTCAGGTCCAAACCAACCATCAATTGCTCCACTATATCCACCAATTATCAGCTAGCCTCTCTTACATGCCATTCACTGCTGAACACTCACACCTCCCTCTCATTCTCAACACTCTCCCCCCATCATATTTTCAACAGTCCCATTCTCTCTCTTCTTTTTCCACACTCTCAACTCGAAGCACCTAATCTCCCCAACTCTCAACCCATCATCCTTCCTTCCCATCTCCCTCCAAATATTCTCCTCCCAGCACTGGACCTCACCCACATCGTGTTCTCTCCTCACATTCCCCTCTGCTCCATCACTCTGGTCCTCCACCAGCCTCCCTACCACTCCTCCCACCATCCCTGTACCTGACGCAACTCTCCTCATTCCAGTTCTCTCTCATCAGCCTCCGCCACTTCCCATCTCGTCACCCCTTCTTATTCAATCCTCTGTACCCCCGGCTGTTTGCTCTCCCTACCCCCCCGCCCACTGCCACCCCTGTACTGCCCGCCGCCATGTCTCCCCCCCCCCACCCCCGCCGGCTCCTCTCCCCCATGTCTCCTCCTCCTCTCGGCTCGCCACTAACCCCATGTCTTCTTCCCCCCCTCCCCTGTCTCCCCCCGCTCCCCCATGTCTCTCCCACCCCCGCCCCCCACTATCTCCATTTATTCTCCCCTGCCCCCTCTCGGCTTCCCCCGCTCCCCAATGTCTTCTCTCCCTCCCCCCCTCTTCCCGGTCCCCCTCCCGCCTCTCCGCACCCTGCGCTGGGCAGGGCCGCACGACAGCTGCGGCGAGCAGCGCGGCCTCCACGGCAGGCCCTGAGGCCGCACTCACCGATCAGCCTCCGCATTTCCTCCACGCTCAGGTAGACGTTGACCCCGGGACCGTCGGAACAAACTGCGGGGAGGCAGCAGCTCCAGAGCAACAGCAGCGCCGGCCAGAGAAGCTGCGCCGACCAGCAGGCCCGAGCCGGAACCGCCATCGGTCGTGCCGCCAAACTGCGCGCACCCTTCTCCGCCGCTCCGCTGCATGGCAGCCAGCCGCGCACCGTGCGCGCTCCCGCACACGGCCTGAGCGCAGGCGCGCACTATCCTCCCCTTCACCCCCAATCTACCCCAATCCCCTTCACCCCCAATCACCCCAATCCCCTTCACCCCCAATCTACCCCAATCCCCTTCACCCCCAATCTACCCCAATCCCCTTCACCCCCAATCTACCCCAATCCCCTTCACCCCAATCTACCCCAATCCCCTTCACCCCCAATCTACTCCAATCCCCTTCACCCCCAATCTACCCCAATCCCCTTCACCCCCAATCACCCCAATCCCCTTCACCCCCAATCCCCTTCACCCCCAATCTACCCCAATCCCCTTCACCCCCAATCTACCCCAATCCCCTTCACCCCCAATCTACCCCAATCCCCTTCACCCCCAATCTACCCCAATCCCTTTCACCCCCAATCTACCCCAACCCCTTCACCCCCAATCCCCTTCACCCCCAATCAGCCCAACCCCATTCACCCCCAATCTACCCCAATCCCCTTCACCCCCAATCTACCCCAATCCCCTTCACCCTCAATCAGCCCAATCCCCTTCACCCTCAATCTACCCCAATCCCCTTCACCCCCAATCTACCCCAATCCCCTTCATCCCCAATCTACCCCAATCCCCTTCACCCCCAATCTACCCCAACCCCATTCACCCCCAATCCCCTTCACCCCCAATCTACCCCAATCCCCTTCACCCCCAATCTACCCCAATCCCCTTCACCCCCAATCTACCCCAATCCCCTTCACCCCCAATCTACCCCAACCCCTTCACCCCCAATCTACCCCAGTCCCCTTCACCCCCAAACCCCCCTTGACCCCCGAACCCCCCTCCTCCCCTTCACCCCCGAACCCCCCTCCTCCCCTTCACCCCCTCTTCTTCATTCCCAACCCCCTCCACTTCAACCCCAACCACCCTCCTCTTCACCCCAACCCGCCCTCTTCTTCATCCCAACCCCCTCCTCATCCCCAATCCCCCTTCACCCCAATCCCCCTTCACCCCCAATCCACCCTCCTCCTCTTCAATCCAAATCCCCCCTCCTCCACCCCCAATTCCCTACTCCTCCCCTTCACTCCAATACCGCTCCTCCTCTTCACCCCCAATCCCCTACTCACCTTCACCCCAATCCTCCCCTCCTCACCTTCACCCCCAATTCCCCCTTCATCCCCAATTCCCCCTTCTCACATTCACCCCCAATCCTCCCCTCCTCTCCTTCACTCCCCTTTTTCCCCTAATCCCCCTCCTCACTTTCACTCCCCTTCACCCCCAATGCCCCTCCTCAACTTCACTCCCAATTCCCCCTCACCTCTCCTCTCAACATGACCCCCCTTCACCTACACTCTAATTTCCACTCACCTTCACCCTCAATCCTCTCACCTTCACTCCCCTCCTCACCTTCACTCACAACTGCTTGCTCCCCTCTATCCTTCTCACCCCATTTCCTGTTCTTTCCCTCTTCACCCCACTTCTCAACCCACACCCCCTCCTCTCCACAATCCCATCAACTCCACACACATCCTCTGCTCCCAATTCCCGCTTCCCCTTCTCCCCACTCCTCTCCCTGTACCTCTCACTCCTCTCCCCACCCCATCCTCTCCCCACTCTCCCTCCTCAACCACATTGCCTACTCCCACTTGAACACCTGTCCCCCATTCTGTCCTGCTGTCCACCACTCTCTCTCCTTTCTCTCCTGCCCCTCTTCTCCCACACATACCTGCCCTCTACTCACTTTGACCTCTTCCCCACCTCACCTCCACTATCCATACACTGTCCCCACTCCTCTTCCCCTAACTCACTGCCTAGCTCTTTCTCACTCCTCCTCCTTGATCTACACTCCAGATCCCCGCTCCGAGACCCGCTCATGGACCCAAGCTCCAAGATCCGCTCAGGGACCCGTGCTCCGAAACCCGCTCCGGGACTCCCACACCGAGACACTCTCCAAGATCCCCAGTCTGGAAGCGCCACACCGAGACATGTTTTGGGACCCCCTGCATTGGGACACAGTCCAGGAGCCCTGCTCTGAAACACTTCATAACCCCACTTCTAGATCACACTCTGAACCCTTCTCTGGTTCCAGATTCTGACTTCAGGACACAAGAGCAGCTCAGACCACGCTCCACACCCTTGGCTCCATGCCAAGAATCCAAGCTGTATTTTGGAACCCTGGCTTTGTACTGTCATGGCTTCCATCCAAACAGAGTCCATTCCCATGAAACAAACATTTACAATTGCTTCTGAAAGAGAAGTCATTCACTGAAATTATACGAGTTAAATTTAGTTAGTGGAAATTAAGTCAGACATTGTAATTGAACTTTGCAAGTACATCTGTACATCAGTTTGGATATCTGAGTAAGAGCAGAATTCTTGTACTACAGAATTTATGAATGCAATGCAACCTCACAATGATATGAATTTCAAAGGGCTTCATAATTCTTTTCTCCCACTTCACACAGAACACAACACAAGAAGCCGGTACAACCAATAAAAAGCCTTCTGGTGAAGTGGAGATTCCAGACAGGAAACAACAAAGAATACACCACAGTGGAGGCAGGCCTAAATACACAACCTGCTACAAAACCAAAAGCGGTGCAGTAGGAGACAGCAAAGCTTCACTCCCAGATGAACTCAATACCTTCTACACCTGATTTGACCACCAGAACAAGTAAGAACCACCACTGCGCACCTCCATGTAGCCTGTTGATTCTCTACTGTCAGTATCCAAGGATGCTGTGCAGGCTACCTTCAGGAGAGTGAATCCAAAGAAAACAGCCAGTCTGGATTGAGTACCTGGCCTAGTACTGAAAACTTGTGCTGACCAACTTGACATGTAGTCACAGATATCTTTATCATTTCACACCAGCAGGGTAGAGTACCTATCTATTTCAAACAGGTGTAGTAACCTGCTAAAATGACTACTGACCAGTGGCACTCACAGCCACGGTGACAAAGTGTTTTGAGAGGCTGGTGTTTTTCTCCAGCTCCTCTCTGAGCTGTGACATGGATCTGTTCCAATTTGCCTACCGTCAATTTGCCTACCGCAGCAACAGGTTCTATGACATGCTATTTCATGGGCTCTACACAAAGCTCTGAAACACCTGGACAGCAAACATGTACACCAGGATGCTCTTAATCAACTACAGTTCGGCATTCAACACCCATTATCTCCTCAAAATTGATCAGCAAACACCAAGACCTGGGCATCAATATCCCACTGTGTACTTGGATCTTGGATTTGCTCACCTCCAGATCAGTGAAGATTGATAAGAGCATCTCCTCCACAATCTCCATCAGCATCAGAGCACCACAGAGCTGCATCTTAGTCCCCTGCTCTCCTCGCTTTACACCCATGACGATGTGGCTCGTTACAACAATAAACCATCTACAAATTTGCTGATGATATCAAGGTAGAGGGTTGTATAAAAAGGGGTGATTAGTCTACAGGTGGGAGATTGAAACCTTGGTGCATTAACAATGTCACCAAAACCAAGGAGCTGGTTGTGAACTTTAGGATGGGGAAAACCAGAGGTATATGATCCAGTGATCATTGGGGGATCCAAGGGTGAGCAAATTTAAATTCCTGAGAGTCACTATCTTGGAGGACCTTTCCTGGGCCCACATATGAAGGTCATTGTGAAGAAAGCATGCCAGTACCACTACTTCCTCAGGAATTTTCAGAGGTTCTGTATGACATCAAAAACTGTTGCCAACTTCTTGTATAGTGGAATGTGTGCTGATTGGTTGCATCACGGTCTGGTATGGGGGAGCACCAATGCCTCTGAGGGGAAAGCCCTGCAAAAGGTACTGGACATAGCCCAGTACATCCCCACAATCAAGAACATCTACATGGAACGCTGCCGTCAGGAGCAGCAGCAATCGTTAAGGATCCAGGACATGCTTTTCCCCCTGCTGTCATCAGGAAAGAGGTATAGGTGCCATAAGACTCAACCACCAGGTTCAGGAACAGCTGATACCCCTCCACCATCAGACTCCTCAAACTTTTGTATCTGTATCTTTTCATGACTACAGTTTTTTTTGGAACTACCAATAAGTAGAAATTCTGCCTGGCCCGCAGGAAAAAGAATCTCGAGGTTGTATGTGATGTCATGTACTCTAACAATTGCTAGGGAGTCCTAATCAGAGTGACCCACAGTCACCAGGAGTGAGTGTTGCCATGGGAGCCATCCATTAACTAAAAGACTCATGAGATTGGCTTGTGACCTGAAGTCACAAGCTTGTAGAAATACTATAAATAGATTACACCATTTTGTGTAAATAGGTCTATGTCTTGAAAATGGAAGTAAAGAGCACGGTATTTTGGGAAACCTCTGTGTCTGTCATTTCATTACTCTGGGTAACCAAGAGTGGGAGTTAGGTTCCTCATTTAACATTTCTGGCCATGGTTACAACATATTTTGGCAACGAGGACCTTGGATAACTGAATTTAACAACAAATTGTCTACATTGAATGGTAGACAATTGAGGAGTGCAGAGCAACAAAGGGATTTAGGAGTTATGGTAAATAGTACCCTCAAGGCTGTTACTCAGGTAGATGGTGTGGTGAAGAAGGCATTTGGAATGTTGGCCTTCATAAATCGGAGTATTGAATTCAAGAGTAGGGAGGTTATGATAAAATTGTACAAGGCATTGGTGAGGCCAAATTTGGAGTACTGTGTACAGTTTTGGTCACCAAATTATAGGAAAGATATACAAAATAGAGAGAGTGCAGAGAAGGTTCACGAGAATGTTGACAGGATTTCAGGGTCTGAGTTACAGGGAAAGGTTGTGCAGTCCGGGGCTTTTTTCTCTGGAGCGTAGAAGATTGAGAGGGGACTTGATAGAGGTGTTTAAGATTTTAAAAGGGACAGACAGAGTAAATGTGGATAGGCTTTTTCAATTAAGAAAGGGGGAGATTCAAACTAGAGGACATGGTTTAAGATTGAAGGGGGAAAATTATAAGGGGAACATGAGGGGAAATTTCTTTACGCAGAAGGTGTTGGGGATGTGGAATAAGCTTCCGACAGACGTGGTTGAGGCGGGATCATTGGTTACATTTACGGAAAGACTGGATCGTTACATGGATAGGAGGGGACTAGAGGGGTATGGACCAGGTGCTGGTCAGTGGGACTAGGAGGGTGGGGATTTGCTACAGCATGGACTAGTAGGCCGAACTGGCCTGTTCTTTGCTGTAAGTTGTTATATGGTTATATGGTTATATGTCAATAACAATGGAACAGCTCAAGGCTATCCTCAAATAACAGCAAGAGAGCTTTGAGCTTATACAATCAAAATTAATGGACCAGCTGGCAGCAAAAATGTTCATGGGAGCTTTAATTATTGAGGAAGGTGAGCCTGCACTTAAAACAAATTCTGCAGACACATTAATGAACTCTATCACTGAGTTTAATTATGACTTGGAGTCATGCACTTTTGAAACTTGGTTTAGAAAGTATGAGGACTTGTTTTCAGTAGACTTTTCCAAGTTCAGGGAGGCATGGAAGATTAGGCTGTTGTTGAGGAAGTTAGGCACTCAAGAACACGAGTGCTACATAAACTTCATTCTCCCAAAACTTCCCCAGGAGCTCAGTTTCAGGGAAACACGAGGTAATGGCAGAAATATTCAGTGAACAAATATCACTGTTCAACATTTGGTATCACTGTTTAAAAATGACCAAGAGAGATACTGAAGATTTCGTGGCATACACGAGTAATCGTAAATCAACAGTGCGAGTGTTTTAAACTGTCTCTGCTGACAGAAGATCAGTTCAAGTGTCTAGTCTTTGTAGCAGGAATGCGGTCGCACCAAGATGTAGACCTCAGAACGTGGTTGCTGCCGAAGATTGAAGAGGAATCTGACATGACCATTCGAAAATTAATTGCTGAATGTCAAAATTTAATTAATTTGAAATGCAACAGCAAAATGGTGGAAGCAGCACACTCATCTTCAAGCGGTGTACAGACAGTTAAGTCAGCAGACCCTGCTAGACCAAATAAAAGTGTGACCCACTCATCCAAACTGCCCAGCGCCTGTTGGAACTGCAATGAGTAGCACTACGCTCGTGACTGCCCATACAGATGGCAGCGTTGCAGTAAATGCAAGTGTCAAGGACATAAAGCAGAATGCTGCAGAGGGAAAACACCCGTTAAGTTAGCTTCACACACAAAAGTGAAACCAATTAAAACAACTTTTAAGGTGGTAACTGCCAAATGCAGGAAATATGTGAAGGTGTACATTAACGGCATTCCAGTGAGGCTGCAAATTGATACAGGATCTGATATAACCTTAATATCAAAGAAAACGTGGAAACAGAGTGGTCAGCCAGAGGTGTCTCCAACTGAAAACACGGCATGGAATGCTTCTGGGGGGGGGGATCCTGGAGTTGTTAGGTTCGGTTGACTGTTCCAGCAGCTTAAACGGTGCAGAAGGGAATGGATCATGTTATTTGGTAAAATGTCCTAACCTTGACCTCATGGGCCTCAACTGGATTGAAAGGTTGAAGCTACTTGACCGTCCACTTAATGATATTTGTCAAAAGTTGGAAGTGGCACATACCCCAACAGCAGCAAATACAGCACAAGAGTTGCTGATAGAGTTGAAGCAATGCACAGGTATTTTCCAAAGGCCTTGGACGGTATACAATAACAAAGGCAACATTCTGTCTTTTTGCCAAATGTGAAACCGACTTTCAAGACAAAACGACTTGTCCCATACGCAGCACTGCAAGAAGTGGAGCATGAATTGGAACGGCTGCAACATGAAGGAGTGATTGAACCAGTCAACTACTCATCATGGGCTGCACCTATCATTGGGATGAAGAAATCTAATGGATCCATACGTCTGTGCTGATTTTTCAACTGGTTTGAATGCAACATTGGATGACCATCAATACCCACTGCCATTGCCTGATGACCTTCTCGCAAAACTGAATGGGGGCAAATGCTTTGCGAAGATCAAATTAGCAGAGGCATATCTACAGGTGGAGATTGATTTTGCCTATCAACACGCATCGAGGACTGTTCAGATACACACGTCTACAATTCGGAGTGAAGACTGCTCCAGCTATCTTTCAACAGATCATAGATACAATGTTGAATGGTGTTCCGGGAGTTGCAGTGTACCTAGATGATATCCTGGTCATGGATATTCACAAGCTCGCGAATTGTTTGATCGTGTTTTGTCCTACATCAGAGACTATGGGTTTCGAGTGCATCCAGAAAAATGCGTATTTTTCATGAAATCAGTGAAATATCTGGGTTTCATCATTGACGAAGATGGACGGCGGCCAGATCCACAAAACACTGGTGCTATCAGGTACTTGCCTGCACCCACAGATGTGATCACACTACGTTCATTTTTGGGTCTAATGAGTCATTATAGTTCATTCCTGCTGGAGATTCATAAACTCCGTGATCCACTCAACAAGCTTCTTACACAAGGTAGCAAATGGAGTTGGACTTAAAAGTGTCAAGAATGAATTAATCGAGTTAAGACAATGTTAAAATCGAACCTTCTTTTGACGCACTACAATCCTAACTTGGAGGTTGTTGTAGCTTCAGATGCATCACAGTCTGGGGTGGGTGCAGTCATTTTACATATATTCCCAAATGGGAAGCAAAAAGCCATAGCACACGCAGCACACTCTCTAACTACTGCAGAGCGTAACTATGGACAAATTGAAAAGGAGACTCTAGCAATTGTTTTTGAGGTGAAGAAATTCCATAAAATGTTCTATGGATGGCAATTCACTCTTCTGACAGATCACAAGCCGCCATTAGCAGTATTTGGTTCAAAGAAAGGAATTTCAGTTTACACGGCAAAATGACTGCAAAGATGGGTAACCATGCTTCTTGGGTATAATTTCAAAATTAAATACCTGCCGACTACAAGTATCGGACAAGCTGATGCATTGTCACAACTCGTTAATGAACAAGTAACAGAGCTGGAAGATATTCTTGTCGCGGAACTATCAGTAGAGGCAGAAGTCAACCAAGTATTTAAAGATGTTATTAACTCACTGCCTGTTACCACAGAAGGAGTCAGACAAGCAACGAGCGATGATGACATTCTTCAAGAGATAATGCGTTATCAGTGTACAGGGTGGCCAAAAACTTGTCCAAGAATGGAAATTCAACCATTTTTTAAAAGACAAGGATCATTAACAATCTCTAATGGCTGTCTTTTGTTTGCAGAAAGGATTGTGACACCACAAACTCTGCAATCAGCAATCCTAAAACAGTTTCAAACATCCTGGAACAAATTGCGGAAAAGCCCTTGCACGAAGCTATGTTTATTGGTCTCTGATAGATGACAAGATTGAATGACTAACTTGGTCTTGTATCAGAGGTGCCTCGGCTGCAAAATTCCCTGTCAAGACGAATTTATGTTCCTGGCCACAACCAAGCAGGGCATGGAATCGTCTCCATGTAGACTATGCAGGACCGATTAATGGGGAGTACTATCTAATCGTAGTGGATGCATACTCCAAATGGCCGGAGATCATTGTTTTGGTGCTCCTGCAACATTAGTTTCAGACAATGGGATGCAATTCACTGCAGTTGAATTTGATTTATTCTGCAAACAATATGGCATCACTCATATTTGCTCACCTCCATACCACCCGCAGTCCAATGGTCAGGTAGAACGCTTTGTGGATACATTCAAAATGGCTCTAAACAAAGCCAAGGGGGAGGCTCCAACGGAGGAGATCTTGCAGACATTCTTGTTAAATTACAGGATCACTCCAAACCCACAAAGTCCTGGTGGCATTTCACCTGTGGAAAACATCTTTGGTAGGAAAATTAGAGCACCATTTGACGTTATAAAAGTCAGAACCTGGATGCAGAGATTTGTCTATGAAAAGGCAGTTTAACCACTGGCATGGATCAAAACAAAGAACGTTTCAAGATGGACAACATGTGCTGGTGTGAGTCTACAGGGTGAAATCAGGTGAGTGGCAGCTGGGGAGAATCCTGAGGAAGATCGGAGAGGTTCTCTATCATTTGCAGGTTGGACCGGACAGATGGACTAGACATGCCAACCAGTTGCGACCAACCAAATGTAATCTCACTGAGACATCTGAGCAACTCAACTTGGATGCTCTGTTGGAAACTTTTGAACTGCAGAAACCAATGACCAACCAAGAACAACCATTACAGGAAAACGAGATTTTACCTGCTGCACCACAGGAACCTGTACAAACTTCACAAAGAGTTTGCCAACCAGTAAAGCCCGTCCAAGTGGACCCAAGTCTCACTTGTATGAGTAACAACTCAAAGGGGGAGGTGCTAGGGAGTCCTAATCAGAATGACCTACAGTCACCAGGAGTGGGTGTTGCCATGGGAGCCATCCATTAACTAAAGGACTCATGAGATTGCCTTGTGACTTGAAGTCACAAACTTGTGTAAACACTATAAATAGATTATGACACTGTGTAAATAGGTCTATGTCTTGAGAATTGAAGTAAAGAGCATGGTGTTTTGGAAAACCTCTCTGACTGTCATTTCATTACTCTGGGTAACCAAGAGTGGGAGTTCGGTTCCTCATTCAACATTTCTGGCCATGGTTACAACAACAATAAATCCGAAACTTGAACGGATTCTGAGATGAAATTTTCCATCCGTCAAATCAAATGCACCCACTCCAGTGCAAAGATTTCCTTCATCTGTGTGTCTCCTGACCAGAATTGCACAGTTTAATGTTGTTCTCATATTTTCAGTGCTCTAAGTTCCATCAACATTCGTCACCAAAACCCTCATCTCCTGGTTGTGCTTCTGCTTCTGCTTTCAAGGAACATTTTACTTGTAGATGGAATATCACGAGTTCCTCAAATATAAATATATAGATTGTTCTCATCTGTGGCTGGCTTTGTGTACGTGTTGAGTAACATCGTATTCCTGCAGATACTGTTTATTTTTTACTTCCTGCTGTAGCTCAGCTTCAACTTCCTTTGGCCCTTCAGGAGATTATTTAACACATCCTCTGCATCTCTTTAAATGTGTAACGTTATGTGGTGGATGTGAAGCTGCCCGGAGGGTTCCACAGAGCACATTACATCCCCTTGCCCTGATCCTCAAAGGAATGAAGGAAGATGACACCAAGCAGAGGATATCCTCCAGCAACCTGGCATGACATGGGAACAACTGGCATCAGCGCTGACACTGTTGCGAGGCGGTTGTGTATAGGAACGAGCATCTCTTCAAGAACAAGAAACTTTCAGTTCTTCACCATAAATGGGTGAAACTGCAAAGCATGGTTGCAACTCCAGGTTTTCTCAAGATGATTGATTTTTGGCGTCCTTTCAGGCATGGCACAGGGCAGATGGAGTGTAGGCTGTTTTCCTTCCTCTTCTCCACCCAGACATTTTGCTTTGGAAGTGTTTACAGATTTATTGCTGCTTTGGAAAATGTGTTTCTTTGTTTGCATCAAGAGTAAGTGGGGAAAGGATGAGTGTTGCAAATAACTCCAACACATTGCCCTTTTACAATGACTTCTTTACTTGAACCATTGCATCAGTTCCTTATTTATTCACAAGCATATAAGTGATGTGACTTTTATCACAGGAATGATAGGTGTTCAATTGCTCTATAATTCACTTCAAGAGGTCAATCACAGTGGCATTGTTTATAGCTAACAGATTACCTTGTATTTACATGGCATCTGCCATAACTTCAGGACAAAAATGAAGTTATAGTCATGTGTAGGACACAGTCGCCAATTGGTGCACAGTTCCATCAAAGAGCAAAGTGATTATGACCTGGTAAAATTGTCCACGTACCTTTATTGTGGGACCCTACCTTCGGGGTAACAGATTCATCCTCCGATCTCCTGACAACTGCAAACACCCCCCAATCCAGGAAACAAGCTTGTGAATCTTCACCCTCTCTAGCTTTGTCACATCCATCCTGCAATGTGGGGACCAGAACTACATGCAATATCCTAGTGCAGTCTCACCCACACTTTGCAGAACTGCAACAGGATGTTCCAGCTCATGTTCAATGACTCAGCTAATGGAGGTGTGCACCATACTCCTCCTCCCCAAATCGTCTTGATGTTCTTGTTGTTGAAGAAGCATGCACTTTCACCCTGTAGCCCAGCAGTAGTTCTGCTCCACAACATTCCTCAAGCTTCTGCTTGATTGTCCTGCTAGTTCCCTCTCCACAAATGCATTCCATCATTTTCTCAATGACATTGGGTCAGAGACCTACCATTTTCCTGCTTTGAGTCTCCCTCTTGATCAATGCAGCTAGATTTGTGGTTCACCAATCCTCTGGTGCCTCACCACAACACATCCACAATCTGACCACGTGTTTTGGCTACATTTTGCTCTGGAACATTCCTTCCACCTCAGCGGGCAGGTGAGGACTGATTACTTCCACCTGAGCAGCCAGGCGAAGTCCTGGTTACTTCTACCTGAGAAGGCAGACTAAGGCCTTGTTGCTCCCACCTTAGAGGGTCGGCGAGGCTTGATTATTCCCAATTGAGAAGGCAGGCTAATAACCATATAACCATATAACCATTCACAACACGGAAACAGGCCATGATAGCCCCTCAAGTCCGCACCGGCTCACCTGAACAACTCCACCAGCTCCTCCGCAAACTCCTGAGGAAGTAGAGGCTTTCTTCATGATGCCATTGGTGTGTTGGTTCCAGGAAAGATCTTCTGAAATAGTGACTCCCAAGAACCTACATTTGCTCATCCTCTCCACCTCTGATCCCCCTCTTAATAATGCCTCAGTCTCCCAGCTGAGGGGGCAGGCAAGGTTGAGATTTAATGAGCTGTCAGTCAGACGCTTCCTGGAGCACAGCTACTCTCTTTGGTATGGCCCTGATTATGAGGGCCATACCTTCAGATGAGGAGGCACCTCTGTGAGTTCTGACCACCACATTTCATTTGATCCCAGAAGCTGCTTGAACAATGTTCCAAAGATCCAAAAATCGGGAACATTGTGGGCAGTGCTGGGAATTGGGTGGTGCTCAATGACTCCTTCCTCTCTTATCCACAGGCAAGGTCAGGAGTGAATCCAATGTCTGTTATTTTAGAAGATGGAATAATACAGCACAGGAACAGGCCCTTCAGCCTACGTGACTGTGCCGAACATGGCACCCCAATCAAACTTAAACTGTCTGCATTTATTTCCCTCCATCCCCTATATATTTGTGTCTATCCAGAAGCCTCTTGAATGCTCCTGTAGCACCTGTTTGCAACACTTCTCCTGTCAGCCTGTTCCATGTACCCAGCTCTCTGTGTGTAAAAAACCTTGACAACATGTCTTCCTTAAATTTCTTCCCCTTACCTTAAAAACATATGGTCTAGTATGTGATATTTTTACCCTGACTGTCTACCCTATCAATGTCTCTCATAATTTTAATCAGCCTCCAATGTGCCAGAGAAAACCACTCAGGTTTCTCAAATCTCCACCCATAACTCATAGCCTCTAAACCAGGCAACATCTTGGTAAACCTCTTCTGTACCAAAGCCTCCTAATCTTTCCTGTCCTGAGGCAGCCAAAATTGCACACAGTATTCCAAGTCTGGCCTAACCAAAGTTGTATACAGCTGCAATGTGACCTCCTTACTTTTACACTCAGTGCCCCACCCAATGAAATCAACCAAGCCATAAGCCTTCTTTACCATTCTATCCACTTGCATGGCCACTTTCAATGAGCTACAGACCTGGACCCCCATATCTCACTATACCTCAATGCTTTTAAGAGCCCTATAGTAACGGAATATATTCCCCTTACATTTGACCATATTGAACAACGGAGACTGCTGAAAATAGTCTCCACACATCTAGTCCTAGGCCTCATTGGGAATCATTTGGAGATAACAACTTGTGAGGTACTGCTTTTTCTTATCTCTCTGCAATCTGTCCCATTCCCCTGTCATTTGACCTCCCAAAGTACAACACCTCAAACTTGTCTGAATTAAACTCTGCCTGCCATTCCTCTGTCCATATCTGTAACAGATCTACTGCATATCATGTGTATTCTTTGACAATCCTTCCTCAGTCACTAGTCTTTGTATCATTTACAAACTCATTAATACACTCACCTACATTTTCATTCAAGACATTTATGTATAATCACAAACAATAGGCCTCCAGCCCAAATAATACATCTTCCACCACTACTTTCTGTCTTCTATGAGCAAGGAAATTCCATACCCAAATTCTCAACTCACCATAGAAGCCATGAATTAGTACCTTCTGAATTAGCAACCCATGGAGGTCCCCATCATGCAGCTTACTTAAGTCCATGCAGATATCATCCCAACACTCATCAACTGTCTTTATCACTGCCTCAGAAAATGTATTCAAATTGGTAAGACATCGCCTGCCCCTCACGAAGCCATGGTTATTGTCCCTGATCTGACCATGGTTTTCCATAAATCCTATCGCTTTTCCTATAGTTTCACTGCCACAAATATGAGGTTCACTTGTCTATAATTTCTTGGATTATCCCTTTGAATGAGGGTACAAAATCAGTCATTCTCCAGTGCTCAGGAGCTCACCTGTTGCTTGAGGCTAAATACCATATATTTCAGTGTATAAGTTGAGCTGTGAAACCCTAAAAAAATTCTCAAAAAGAAGTTGTCAACTTATACGTCAGATATAATTTTGAGACCTTAAATTCACAGAAAAAAAGCAGCTTGATGTCAATTCGGCATAAGTCAATGCTAGAAGCACCTCCCCACCACCAGCACCACTGCTCTGTAACACCTCCCTACTGCTGGGCGCTGCCATGACCACTCCTTCCTGGGACTCTGAGGTTGCCATTGCCAGTCCTGCCTGGTAGACTGAAGTTCCTGCTCCTGCCAGGGGCACGATGTCGCCGCTCCAGCTCCATGGGCCGTCGCCACTGCTGCTTGGTCGGCCGAGGTTTCTGCTACTGCTGGGAGCATGATGTGGCCGCTCCAGCTCCGTGGGCCATTGCTGCTCCTGTCCGGTAGGCCAAGGCTTTTTTTTAAAAAACTTACTTTACAACTTTGTTACTTGTAATTGGGGTGTTTTAAAAAAAATTTGGTTGGTTCCTGGGAAGCCCGGGCAGTCCGAAAAATGGGGGTTGACATACATGCCAGATATAATATAAAACCTTTAAAATGTGACTAAAAAAGGGAAATCGACCTATTTGCCAGTTGACTTATACTCTGAATGATACAGTAGGTAACGAATGAGTTTATTGCCTTGCACATTGTACAAAGTGCATGTGCGGCAAAATACTTGTTTGCTGCAGCTGAAGGAGAACCTTTATTAAAAAAATACTATAATATTATGCAGGAAAAAAAAATAAAGTGGGATAATAAATGGAAAAGAGATTTAAAAAAAAAAGTGGGTTAGCAACTACTATCCATGAAAAAGCCACTCGGAAGCTAAGTAGGCTCTTAACTGTGATGCGTTAGAACAAATTCATAGCAAAGTCCAGATGAGTTTTAAACACAAAAGGACTCATAATGTAGCATAGTAATGTTCTGACATTTATTAGAGTGTCCAGGAGGGCTAACAACTGTGTATCGGTGAAGAGAAAATATCAGAGCCCCACTCACCCTCCTCATCTCTCTCCCACCATGTCAGTCAATGTGGGCTAATGACTGCTCAAGCGCATAGAAACCCCCACAGATGTGCTGCCAATCAACATGAATATCGCATGCGTCCTGGAAGAAACAGAATGCGCACAGCCTCTGGACCCCAGGACTTCACCGATGCCCGCAGCCAAACCAAAGACAATAAAACATGCACCTTTGGCTCTTACAAGGGTTTTGTGGTGTTGGAGTATTTTATGATTAGTGTTACAAGGGGAGGTTCAAGAGAATGAGAGCTGTTGGCAAGAAACTGTTCTTGAACCTAGAGGTGCTGGTCTTCAGGCTTCTGTACCTTCTGTGCCACAAGATTGATGTTGCTGCCTTCTAAAGGCAGTGCCTCTCAAAGGACTTCAATGTATAGGAGATCAGAACCTGTGACGAACCTGTGTTACCTTCTGCATTCCTGGACATTCGAATTCCCATTACCATGCTGTGATGCAACCAGTTCATATACTTTCCACAGTGCAACTGTAAATAAAGTATCCAATGACATGCCAAATCTCATCAGACACCTTGGAAAGTAGAGGCATCAGTATGCCTTTTCACATTTGCCTTGAAGGTCTTTTAAAAAACCGACTTCCTTGTGATCTTCTCTACCTCAGTTGTGTGGTAGGGTGTGTGGTCCTGCAGCTCTTCCTTCCTAAAATCAACAATGAGCTCCTTGGACGATGATGTTAATAACAAGATTGTTGTTCTGGCACCACCAAACTAGGTTCTCGATCTCCATCCTGAACACCAACTCATCACTTTCAGTGTTCGACCAGCAGCAGTGGTGTTTTTTTAAATTATAATTTTTTATTTTCCACACTGTGAACCATATCAACCAAAATATATACAAACATTTCTCATTAAATATACACAGTGGCATTTTTTCCCTTTTGTCACCCCCTACCCTCCCTGCCCCCTTACCACACCCTCCAAAACCAATAAATATTCAACATATACAATACAATAAACCCATTAAACAATGTCATCACACAATGAAAATAAACAAGAAAATTGTGTCATCTACTTTGTTGTTGATCTACTGGATCAAGTCATTTTGTCTTCCTATCATTTTAGGGGGTGGAGGTCCGAGGAAAGCCCTCTCAGTTATGTTCCATGTACGGATCCCAAGTTTGTTCAAATAATGTGACTTTATTTTTTAAATTATATGTTATTTTTTCCAATGGAATACATTTATTCATTTCCATGTACCATTGCTGTATTCTCAGGCTCTCTTCCATTTTCTAAGTTGACGTTATACATTTTTTTGCTACAGCTAAGTCGATCATAATAAATCTTTTCTGCGTTTTATCCAATTTGAGGCCTAATCCCTTACTTCTTCTATTACTTAGAAGAAAGATCTCTGGATTTTTTGGTATGTTGTTTTTTGTGATTTTATTTAATATCTGATTTAGATCTTCCCAAAATATTTTCACTTTCTTACATGCCCAAATTGCATGTACTGTTGTTCCCATTTCCTTCTTACAGCGAAAACATCTATCTGATAATGTTGGATCCCATTCTTTTAACTTTTGAGGCATGATATATAGCCTGTGTAACCAATTATACTGTATCATGCGTAACCTTGTCTTTATTATATGCTTCGTAGTTACAGAACATAACTTTTCCCATGTTTCATTTTTTATCTTTATGTTTAAATCCTTTTCCCACTTTTGTTTAGGTTTATAGCTTATTTCATCATTTTCCTTATCTTGCAGCTTGATGTACATGTTCGTTATAAATCTTTTTATTATCATTGTTTCTGTAATCACATATTCAAAGCTGCTTCCTTCTGGTAATCTCAGTCTGTTTCCCAATTTATCCTTTAAATAAGCTTTCAGTTGATGATATGCAAACATTGTACCAGAGTTATTCCATATTTGTATTTCAACTGTTCAAGTGTTAATAAATTATTTCCCCCCAAAAAATGTTCTTTTCTTTTGATTCCTTTTCTCTCCCATTCTCTAAAGGAAGGGTTATCTATTGTAAAAGGGATTAGTGGATTTTGAGTCAATAACAATTTTGGTATTTGTTAATTCATTTTTTTCCTTTCTAAGTGGATCTTCTTCCATATATTAAGTAAATGATGCAATACTGGTGAGCTTTTATATTGCACCAGCTTTTCATCCCACTTATAAAGTATACGTTCTGATACCTTCTCCCCTATTTTATCTAGCTCTATCTTAGTTCAGTCTGGTTTTTCCCTTGTGTGGTAAAAATCTGATAAATACCTTAATTTTGCTGTTCTATAATAATTTTTAAAGTTTGGTAACTGCAAACCACTTTGGTTGTACCTCTCTGTTAATTTATCTAACACTATCCTCGGTTTCCCCCCTTTCCACAAGAATTTCCTTATTATTCTCTTTAGTTCATTAAATAATTTTTCTGTTAAGGGAATTGGCAACGATTGAAATAAGTATTGTATCCCTGGGAAGACATTCATTTTAATGCAGTTTACCCTCCGTATCAACATTAGCAGTAATTCTTTCAAATGTTCTAAGTCTTCCTGCAATTTCTTTATTAGTGGCTGATAATTTAGTTTGTGCAGGTGGCTTAAGTTATTATCTAACCTAATACCTAGGTATCAGATTGCTTGTGTTTGACATGTAAATGGTGATTCTTTTTAAAATTCTGTATGATCCGCATTACTCATTGGCATCACCTCACTTTTATTTGCGTTGATATTTCTCCATATTCCTTCAATTTCTTATGTAATTCTTTTATTGTTATTTCTGGTTCTGTTAAGTATACTATGATGTCATCTGCAAATAAGATGATTTTATACTCCTTCTCCTTTATTTTTATCCCTTTTATTTTATTTTCTGTTCTTATCAGTTCTGCCAATGGTTCTATTGCTAAAGCGAACAATGAGGGGGATAATGGACATCCCTGCCTAGTTGACCTGCTTAATTTAAATTGGTTTGATACATTTCCATTTACTGTTACCTTCGCCAATGGTTCATTATATAATGCTTTAATCCAATTAATATATTTTTCTGGTAGATTGAACCTCTGTAATACTTTAAATAAATAATTCCATTCTACTCTGTCAAAGGCTTTTTCTGCATCCAAAGCAACAGCCACTGTTGGCTTCTTATTTCCTTGAACTGCATGAATTAAATTAATAAGTTTACAGACATTATCCACTGTTCATCTTTTCTTAATAAATCCAGTTTGATCTTGTTTTACTATTTTTGGTACACAATCAGCCAATCTGTATGCTAATCATTTTGCTATTATCTTATAATCTGAATTAAGTAGGGATATTGGTCTATATGATGATGGTGTTAATGGATCCTTCCCCGACTTTGGTATTACTGTAATTATTGCTGTCTTACATGAATCTGGCAAGTTTTGTGTTTCTTCTATCTGGTTCATTACTTCCAGGAGAAGAGGAATTAATAACTCTTTAAATGTTTTATAGAATTCTATTGGGAATCCATCCTCTCCAGGCGTTTTATTGTTCAGCAGCTTTTTTAATATATCCTGTACTTCCTCTATTTCAAATGGTTTTATCAATTTATTTTGTTCCTCTTCTTGCAATTTTGGCAGTTCAATTTTAACCAAAAACTCTTCTATTTTATCCTCCTTCCCCTCGTTCTCAATTTGGTATAACTGTTCATAAAATTCTTTAAAGTTCTCATTAATCTCTATTGGGTTATATGTAATTTGTTTGTCCCTTTTCCTTGATGCCAATACAGTTCTTTTTAGCTTGTTCTGTTTTACGTTGCCAGGCTAATATTTTATGTGTTTTTTTCTCCCAGTTCATAATACTTTTGCTTTATTTTCATTATGTTCTTCTCCACCTTGTACGTTTGTAATGTTTTGTATTTTATTTTTTTGTCCACCAATTCTCTCCTTTTCGTTATATCATCCCTTTTTACTAGTTCCTTTTCTGTACTTACTATCTCCCTTTCCAACTGCTCTATTTCCCAATTGTAATCCTTTTTCATCTTAGTTACGTAACTTATTATCTGCCCTCTAATGAAGGCTTTCACTGCATCCCATAATATAAATTTGTCTTTCACTGATTCCGTACTTATTTCAAAATATGTTTAAATTTGGCATTCAATAAACTCTTTAAATTCCTGCCTTTTAAGTAGCATGGAGTTTAACCTCCATCTATATGTTCTTGGTGGGATGTTCTCCAGTTCTATAGCTAATAACAGGGGTGAATGGTCAGATAGTAATCTAGCTTTATATTCAGTTTTCTAACTCTCCCTTGAATATGGGCCGACAACAAAAACATATCAATTCTTGAGTATGTTTTGTGCCTACTTGAATAATATGAGTATTCCTTCTCTCTTGGATGCTGCCTCCTCCATATATCCATAAGTTTCATTTCCTACATTGATTTAAGCATAAATTTGGCTACTTTATTCTTTTTACTTGCCTTTTGTCCAGTTTTATCCAACATTGGATCCAAATTAAGGTTAAAATTCCCTCCTATCAATATATTTCCTTGGGTATCTTCAATCTTCAAAAAAATATCCTGCATAAACTTTTGATCCTCCTCATTAGGTGCATATATATTGAGCAAATTCCAAAATTCTGAATATATCTGACACTTTATCATTACATACCACCCTGCTGGATCTATTATTTCTTCCTCTATTTTGATTGGTACATTTTTATTAATTAATATAGCTACACCTCTAGCTTTTGAATTATATGATGCTGCCACTACATGTCCTTCCCAGTCTCTCTTTAATTTGTTACGCTCCACTTTAGTTAGATGCGTTTCCTGCACAAATGCCATATCTATTTTTTCTTTTTTTCAGTAAATTTAATAGGCTCTTCCTTTTAATTTGGTTATGTATTCCATTAATGTTTATAGTCATATAGTTCAACGTGGCCATCTCATATCCTGTTTACACCTCATTTCCATTTCCTCACCACCACCATCCCCCATTTCCCCATTTTCATCTCTCAGTTTTCCCTTTTTAAACTCAATGTATGACAACACATTTAAAACATAAAATACTCCAACAATTCCCACATCCAATATTATCTTAACCCCAAATACCCCCCCCCCCCACCGAGTTGCCCCTTATCCCTTACCAGGCAACCACAACTCCACTTTCCATTTGAATTGCTATCCTGCTTGCAAGCATCAACTGATTTCACAGTGATGGTTATTCTCTCCCCCCACCAAACCCCCCCCAGAAAACACTTTTTTACACATATAACAAAGTTCTCTCTTTTTTCCCCTTCCTTTCTTCCTTCCTTTCATTTTCCCTTCTTTAGTTCTTTACATATTCATTGTTTTAACATATTTATATATACTTTATCACCATTCTTCATTCTTATTACATCTCTTCATCTCTCCTTCTGTCCTGCAAACGTTCTGAAAATTCTTGTGCTTCCTCTGGATCCGAAAACAGTCTGTTTTGCTCCCTGGGGATAAATATTTTAAGCACAGCTGGATGTCTTAACATGAATTTATAACCTTTTTTCCATAAGATCAATTTTGCTGTATTAAATTCCTTCCTCTTCTTTAAAAATTCAAAACTTATGTCTGGATAAAAACATATTTTTTTACCCTTGTATTCCAATGGTTTATTGTCTACTCTAATTTTATTCCTTGCCTGTTCCAGTATATTTTCTCTTGTCGTATATCTCAAAAACTTTACTAAAATGGATATTGGTTTTTGATGTATCTGTGGTTTTGGAGCTAGTGTTCTGTGTGCCCTTTCTATTTCCATTTCTTCCTGCATTTCTGTCATTCCTAGGACCTTCGGGATCCATTCTTTTATAAATTCCTTCATATCTGTGTCTTCTTCATCTTCCTTTAGGCCCACTATTTTTGTTGTTTCGCCTACTATTATTTTCTGAGCTAACAACTCTTGTGTCTCTTTAATTTTTTTATCACTTTCTTCCAATTTTCCTCTTCAGTCATTTACTTCCATTTCTATAGCCATTTCTCATTCTTCCACATTTTCTACTCTTTTCCCTATTTCTGTCAAGACTAGTTCTAATCTTTGCATTTTCTTCTGTTCTTTTTATTTTTCTTTTAATTGCACTAAATTCTAATGACAACCATTCTTTTAATGCTCTAATTTGTTCTTCAATAAAAAGCTTTATCTATATTCTGTCCATTTGTTTTACCTTCTATTTCTCTGTGAAGATCTTCTTCTTCCTCTTCTTCTGGGTCTGTACCTGTGTTTGTGTCTTCTTCTTCTTCTTCTCTTCTTTGTATCTGTGTCTCTTCTGATTTTTCTGATGAGTTGCTTGTCTCACTTTGTTGGGTCTCTTCTTGCTTGTCCTCTTGCTGTTGGACCTCTCTTTCTGAGCTGCTCATCTGTCGAGCCTCCTGCTGCTGCTCCTCTTGCCGTTCACCTCATCAACTTTCATTCTCACCTGTTACTTCACTCCCTCGCCTGCCACTTTCCTCATCTTCCAGTTGAGAGCCCTGGTGTCGGGCATCCCTCAGCTGGTCGCGCCATGGTTGCCTGCTCCTCGGCTGAGCCCCCCTCCTGTTGGTGTTTTCCTTTACCTTAGATTGTGCAGTTGCACACTTTAGTTTGGCTCAGAGAGCCACTTTTGCAGTCCACCAGTCGGGGGGTTGTAACTCAGCAGGGCCGACACCAACCTCGGATATCGGGTGCTCTTCGCCACCATCGCTCCCTGTTCCTTCGTGCAGGTAAGGCCTTCTCCTTTCTTTTCTGGTGTCTTTTCTTTTTTTCCCATTGTTTTCACTTTTTCCTTCTTAAGTTCCATCTTCTTTCTCTTTGCAACTGTATCTTTTATTTCTTATATTTTATATTTATTGAACTTTGTATTTTCTTAACTTTTTTTTCTTCTTTTCTGAAGAGGGTTGGTTTTACCCTACCATCATGTGACTCCTTCAGCAGCAGTGGTGTTGAAAGCCAATTTATAGATTGAGTTGGAGCTGAACTTAGCTACATAATCATGAGTCCCAGATCCTTTAAAAATTTGAATGGTAACAGGGCTTTTCAACCCACAAGCCCAGTACACCCAATTGATGTACACCCCAGTACATTTTAAATGGGGGGAGGAAACCCATGCAGACATGGGGAGAAAGAACAAATTCCTTGGGATTCGAACCCCCATGGCTGGCACTATAACAGCTTTGCACCATAGTTTGGTCATGGGTTTTGGTGATATATGGTGTTGAATGCAAGCTGTAGTCATGTGCAGTAGGTGTTCCTGTGGCCTAGGTGATCTAGCAAAGAGTGGAGGGCCAGCACAATGGCAAAGCTTGTTCTGACAATAGGGGAACCGATGTGCGTTGCGATCCTTCCTGAAGAGGAGATGATTTACTCCATCGTGAACCTCTCGAAACATTTAATCATGGTGGATAACAGTGCCACTCATCAATAGTCATTTAGATATGTCATCGTGCTCTTCCTGGGCACCAGAATAACAGATGTCCTTTTGAAACAAGCAGGAATCTCTGACCATTACAACAAAAGGTTGAAGATATCCCAAAATCTCTACCCAGATGGTCTGCACAGGTTTTAAGCAGTTTTGAGGTTTCTTTGTCAAGCCCTAATAATCTTTTCCCTTGCCTCTTTAAAAAATCTGGGATATTTCCCATCTGGCCCTAATCTGGACCATGTTAGTGCTCTTCCAAAGATCTGACACTTTTATCTTGATCTCAAAATGCTTCCACACGTGAACATTCTTTTTTTTTTTTTTTTTTTTTTTTTTTTTATTTATTGAATATTTTATTTCTCATTTGTTAATGCTTCTGGAAAGAGTTTATCCAAAACTATTATTAAACATTTATTTTAATAAGAAAAAGTTTAACATTACATATGTTGAAAGAAGAGAAAACATGCAGATGTTGTTGAAAATTTTCAATAAATATTTAGTTCGGCCCTCGACTTAGTCCAAGTTTTTAATTTTGGCCCTCCGTGAATTTGAGTTTGACGCCCCTGGTATACAATGTAAACAAACTGTGCACTACAGAAAGAACAAAAGAAAATCAATAATGTGCACAAGTACGAGTTTTTAAATGAGTCTCTGATTGACTTTGTCGTTGAGAAGTCTGATGGTGGAGGGGTAGCAGCTGTTCCTGAACCTGGTAGAACAAGTCTTGTGGCACCTATACCTCTTTCCTGATGGTAGCAGCGAGAACAAAGCATGTGCTGGGTGGTGTAGGTCTTTGATGATTGCTTCTTCTCTCCGACGACCACGTTCCCTGTAGAGATACTCAATAGTGGGGAGGGTTTTCCCTGTGATGTCCTGGGCTGGGCTGTAGCTACTACCTTTTGGAGGGCTTTACACTCAGGGGTATTGGTGTTTCCATACCGGACCAAGATAAGCCAGTCAGCACACTTTCCACCACACCTCTGCAGGAATTTGCACACGTGAACATTCTTCACGCTGCTCTCCCTCTGTTCCATTACCTTCTCCTCAGTGAACACACAGAGGCAATGAGCCCATTGGACAGACAATTTACTGTGAACAAAGTCATCAACTGATGTTGAACTCCAGCAGATAGTGCTTGTTGATAGAACACCTTTGACCAGTGGTGTTTTAAGGACAAATAACTGAGATGTGATGGCTCACTCATGAGGAGAGAGTGAATGGGCAGAGTTTGTATTCCTTTGAGTAGACCTGTACACACTCCACAATTCAGGGCATCAGGGAAAAAGTACTTCCTTAACATTGTTGTTTGTGGGCACCTTTCCTTCTTCTTGGGCAACTGTAACTGCTGGTTCTCTTGGGACTGTGGAGAGACTATGTTTGGACTATGTGACAGAATCTGCAAGATAAAGGGAATAACCGAAGTCAATAAAGAGGTTCAGTGTCTCCTTCTCTAATGGCTCAGTGAGCGTCCCACCTCTTCCTTTCCTTATCAGAGAGCTACACTTAACCCTCTCTTTATAACCTCAGCTTTTTTACTCTTCTACCTTCCCACCTACTGCCTATTACCTCTTACCTGTTAGACTGTGCTTCTCCCCTGCCCCTTCCTTCCTTGTCCTCCTACATTTTTATTCAGGCACCTGTTTCTGCTTACACCTAACGAAGGGCCCTGGCCCTTCATTGACATTGTTTACTCTTTACTTCTTATGGATGCTGCAAGACCTGCTGAGTTTCTCCAACACTTCTGAGTATTTAATTCAACCCCAGCATCTGCAGATTTTTATTTGTTATAATCCTTCTTGAATTGATTTAATGATCTGGCTTCAGCTGCAGTTTCACAGTTCTCGCCTGCAGAAAGTGAGATTTCCCCTCAGTTTAATGTTAAATGGCTTTACTCTTGTTGTTAGACAATGATTGTTGGTGCCAGACTGTGAAGCCATTGGGAACCTTCCTGCATCTCCTTTGTCCAATCCTCACCTTCTTGAACCTTTGAATATTCAGAATTGTATTTACAGTCAGTTTTTATGTTATTTTCAAGCTTTATCTCCCACTCTATTTTCCTTCCTAATAATTGTTGGTGGTGTATATGTTGTTTCCTTTATTGTATTAAAAAAAACTTGGGTTCTTTTAAAACAAATATACTTTATTAGCTATAGAATTCATTCATGACCATGTGGAGGCATTCATCATGAATTTAACCCAAGCTGCAACCAATTTGTCTCTACTCCCTCTAGTGGTCAGGAGTATCCATGGCTCTCTTTCACCACATCCCCTTTCCTTGAGATGTTTAATCTAACAACATGACACTCTAATAAAGTATTCATTTGAATTTACAGTTCAACATAAATGTAAACAAAAACAACAGCAGCACAAACTTTTTAAGTGTACAGTTCCTTTTCTTTTAGAGTGCATTGATAACACACATGGATCTCCTTAGCACAGGTGCTTGTGTCGGCTCTGCTGGTCCACTACTGACTAGCACTGGTGGTGTTTCCTCTGTAGCTGTGCAGGCTGGATCTTCTGCAGTTGTCTGTTCCTGCAGTGTCTTTTGCATTTTCAGCAGGCTCTTGTGATTCCTCCTCAGTGTTTGACAATCCTCTGTTCTGGTGGTGTAGAATTTTGGGCTTAACACTTCTAGAACAGTAGCCATTTTGTCCCAAGTGTTGGAATCTCTGTGTCTCACTGTGCCATGTTGTGTCAGAGGCCCTCAGCTTCTTGCTCTCCATTGAAGATGCTTTTGTTTCCATTTAACATCTCTGTTCTTGTTTGGGTCTGTAGAGTAGGGTAGTGTGATGCACAGTCTACATCCCATCAGAAGCTCAGTGGGTGACATGCTATTTTCAAGTGGCGAATCTGTGTAACAATAGAGCGAGATACGGATCTGAGCCACTGTCTATTGTTTAATTGAGTAACTGTTTAACTATGTGAACTCCTTTCTCTGCTTTGCTATTTGACTGTGGATCCGGAGGACTTGAAGTCACATATCAGAAATCATACCCTTCAAAAGTTCTGGAATTCTCTACAGCTGCAGCATGGTCCATTGTCACTGTAGACAATTTGAGGAATTCCATATCTTGCAAGGATCGATTTCATAAATTGGATTACACAAGCAACAGACATGCTAGGAGCAATCTCAGAAAAGTTTGATGGATAATCAATAACCAGCAAGTAAATATTTCTATCCATATGGAACAGATCAGTCCCAACTTTCTGCCACGGTTCCACTGGTACATCAGTTATTATCATGGGTTCCTTGTCTGCTTTGTGTGATGTTTCAAACAAGGCTGACAGCTGTAAACCATCCTGTCAATGTCAGCATTTATCTCTGCCAAAAAAAACAGCCATTCTGGCCCTCCTTTTGCATTTTTCCATTCTAAGGTGCCCCTCATGCACCCTTTTCAGCTTTTCTTGTTGCAGTGATTCAGGAATCATAATTCTGCTCTGTCTGAGTAGAAGCCCAATGATAACACTCAGCTCAGCTTTGATGTTGGAATATGGCTGACATTCACCTCTAGGCCATTCTTCATTCTGAGTTTTGATGACCTTCTGAAGGACTATGTCCTTTTCTGTTTCAGCTGCAAACTGCTCGGATTTCAAGTCAGATACTTGAAGAGATTCAGTGATCAGGTTCATGTGGAAATTTACGTGTGTCTCTGCGGAACTCTCATTGTGTGCTTCACTCTGCATCATTTCCCTCGATAATTCATCAGCGAACACAATAGGTTTACCTGGTGTGTACACCCTCTTGATTAATCTTAAGTTTTTACATGCTTTGTCACCAAGGAGTGACATTGAGTCATTGCTGTGTCCTTTGTAGGCTTTGAGCTGTACAAGATTTGATTGGATGTATGACTTTATCTTCATTGCACTGTTGTTGCACTCACCCATCAAATTGACCATTGGCCCTGTGTCCAGTTTGAGAGGAATATTTGTTCCATTTGTATGTAATGACACAGCCCACTGTGACCTCTGTTCACGCTTGGCTGTTCAATGTTTGTTGGTTTATAATCTTCCTGAACTATCATGCCAATGAATAGTGTATCACTGAAAGCTGTTTCTTCTATAGTGTGTACAGCATGCACACTTTTACCACACTTTCACTCCTGTTCTGTTTCCCTTTGGAAAAGCATTGGTTTCCATAGTGATTCTGCCCTTTGCACTCATTACAGATTTCTCCATGGGTAGGTGTTGTTTTGGTGCATGTTGAGTTCCACATTATTTGCACTTGAATGCCTCTCCATCTTTTTGTTGCTTTCTATATCTAATTTTTTTGTTTGTGAGTGTCCAGACATTGTGGCTATGGCTATGCATTTGTTTTCATTGGCTCTTGCACTCTCACAAACTTTTTTGCATGCTGCAGATTGATTCACTGGTGTGGCATATCTTCAGAGCTCCAGCTAAAGTAAACGCTGTCTGTCGCAGCAACCTCTCTTTCACTTTCTTATCAATAATCCCGAACACATTTTGATCATGGATCATTGAACCTTGTGGCAATGCAAAATTGCATGTTCTTGCTTTTAATTTTAAGTCTATTAAAAAAAGTATCAAAGCTCTCTTCCTACAGCTGTGTGCGCGAGCAAAACACATACCTCTCAAATGTTTCATTTTTCTTTGGTGAACAGTCATCATCAAACATCTCGATAATCTTGTCAAACTTGCCCTTGTTTTCTGCCTCAGCAGAAACAAATGTAATCAAAATCTCTAGTACTTGAGGTCCTGCCACGGTAAGTAGCAGTGCCACCCTCAGTGCATCAGGTTTGCTATTGAGCCCAATGGCTTGCAGGTATAGCATAAATCTTTGTTTGAACAATGTCCACTCATGGTAGACATTTCCAGTTCAATTTACATCATCATGAGTTTTTACATTCTCTATATTTTCTGCTGATATGGACTGATTCTCACTCCTCATATCATGCCCATTCCTGGTATCATGTGATGTTTCTTTTATTGTAGTAAAGAAATATTGGTTCTTTTAAAAGTATATATACGTTATTAGCTATAGAACTCATTCATGACCATGTGGATGCATCCATCTTGAATCCAACCCAAGGTGCAACCAACTTGTCTCCCATTCCCTCTAGTGGTCAGGAGTGTCACTAGCACTTTACTGCTACAGTGTGGAACCAGTAAAGGCACTACCGTTGAATTTCATAGGGATCTCGTTAGATTTTCCCTTGGTCTTACTTGTAAAATTGTTGATTGTACTCACCAGCAGATTTTTACTGTTCCATGAACATCCTCCCAGGGCTAGGACAAAAGCTTTCCTCCTGTCCTTTGTTGAATTCCAAATGATTCCCAATGACCAACACCCGGAGGAAACCCATACAATCATGGGGAGAATGTACAAACTCCTTTCAGACAGCAAAGGATTTGAAACTGGGTCACTGACACTATAATAACATTGTACTAACAGCTGCACTAACTGTGATGGGGCACTGAGTACAAGAGATAGGATGTCTTGTTATGCAAGGTGTTGGAAAAACCACACTGGGAGCATTGTGTGCAGCTTTGTTGCAGTACGAAATATGGGAAGGACATGGGGTGATCCGAGAAAGTCATCTAAAATTGTGAAGGGCATAAATAAGGGGAATACTCAGTCTTTTCCCCAGCCTAAGGCAGACTCGATCTGGAGTGCAGAGATTCAAGGTGAAAGGGGAAAAGCAATAAAAGGGACCAGGCAGACACTTTTTACACATAGAGAGTGGTGGGTGTGTGGAACAGAAGAAGTTGAGAAGATTGAGGCAATTGTAACATTTACAAGGCATTCAAACAAGTACATGGATAGCAAAGGAATAGAGCCATATGGGCTGACCATGTGAATGGAACTAGCTTAGGTAGGTCCTTAGGTCAGCATGGATAAGTTTGGCTGAAGGAGCTGTTTCCATAACTCTGTCTAAATAAATCTATTTAGATCTGCCATTTTTCTGCCCACATTTCCAGCTGGTCTGTGTCCTGGCATATCTTTTGAAAGCCTTTCTCACTGTCTGCTTCATGTAATCTGCAAATATAAAAATCGGCCCTTATGTTTTCATCCAGATCTTTTACTTGTATCACAATCAATAGAGATCCCAGCACTGATCCCTGTGGGACATGACTGGTCATAGACCCAGCCTACATAACCCCCTTCCCACCTCTACCTTCTACAACCAAGTCAATTTCATATCCAACTTTCCAACTCATCATTAGTTGGATCCTGTATGAATTAATCTCTTGAGTCAGCTTTCCATGAGGGGCCTTGTCAAATGCTCCAATGAAGTTCATAAAAACTACATCTACGGCTTCTTCTTCGCCAACACACTGATGTTTTCTGCCCCTTGATGGCCCAAGCCTGAACCCACAAAGACTCCAAATCTGTTGTTGGCAGACCCACTCTACCATGGTTGGTGGCAGAATCACAAACAAGAATGAGGAAGTGTAGAGGAGGGAGGTAGATTGGCTCGTTGAGTGGTGTTACACCTATAGCCTTGCATTCAAAGTTAGCAAAACCAAGGAGATGATTGTGGACTTCAGGAGGAAGCCAGGTGAACACAAACCAGTCCTCATTGACGGATCAGTAGTCAAGAGGGTCCAAAAACATACATTCTTGGGTGTCAACATCTTGGAGGATCTATCCTGAAGCCTCCATGTCGATGCACTCACAAAAAAGGCTCACCAGTGGCAACACTTTGTGAGGTATTTGAGGAGATTCAATATGTCACTGAAGACTCTCAAAAACTTCTACTGGTGTACCATGGAGAGCATTCTGGTTGGTTGCATCACTGCCTGATACTGAAGCACCAAAGCTCTGGACAAGAAAAAAACTCCTGAGGGTTGCTAAATTGGCCTGCAACATCACGAGCACCAGTCTTGACTCCATCGAGGACATCTACAAGAGGCTATGCCTTAAGAAAGCAGCCTCTATCTTCAAGAACCCCCACTACCCAGCCCATGCCCTCTTCACTCTGCTACCATCACGAAAAAGGTACAGGAGCCTGAAGACTAGCACTCAGTGGCACAAGGACAGCTTCTTCCCCGCTGCCCTCACATTCCTGAATAATCAATGAATAAAAGACACTGCCTGACTTTTCACGCACTGCTATCTTTATTTTTGTTTTTGTAAGATCGTTTATATGAAATTTTGCTCTATTGACGCTGCTGCAAAACAACAAATTTCATGACTTGATCATTACAATGAATTCTGATTCTTATTCTTGGATCTGTTGCCTCTTGAATGTTTCTTGGATCTGATATTCCTCTCAATTGTATCATTTCCCTCCTTTAATAACAGTGCTATTCCATCTCCTTCCCTTTACCTGTCCTTCCTCATACCCAATACATACTGAGATCTAATATTAGCATATTAGATTGCACCCTCACCATCAACATCAAGCTCACCCTAATGGCCAATAATTTTTTTACACCCGTTAAACCTGCTTGTGCATTATTCCATCAAGCTTTTTGCAAATACTTTGTGCATTGTGGAACATAGCCTTTACCTTTCTTCACCAACCCTGCCTGAAGTTGTACTGTAGCTCTGCTTGGGTCCTGATCTCCTTGGCCTCCCCACTTGCTGTTTCTTCTTTCTCTCCTTGATAACTTCTCGGCTTCCTCACTCCAATTCCCATCCTCTCACTGCATCCCAACTGCATGTTCTAAAATAATTAGCTGGGAAGTGTCATTATAATTTATTTTCCTGAGTCACAGCATCAAGTTTGTGTAAGTCCGTGGATACAAAATTACTTTACATCGTCATTAAGCAGTCTATTATTATTCTTAACGTGCAAAATACTCACTTTTAATAATAACATGCAGTTCCCATTGTTTAATGAAACATTTTCTTCACAGGTTAACAATAAAAGGAAACAGCAGGACATTTACTGACGCCCTTGTACAAAATGGACAATGTGTGTGTCGGTTTTATCACGCCAGGAGAGTGCAGGACAGATTATTTAGTTCAAACTCTCTGGGGACCAGCTTCTTTTAGTTGGTCGTGGAGATTGTGATAAGGTTCCAGTGCCGTTAAGTGGATGGAACAAAACAACATTCAATGTTTTCAGAAAGAGGAAGAACGTGTGTGGATAATTTGTCATTAGAAAGTTGATTTAGCAGCTGTAAAGTAGACAGAGGGTTCCTTTGGTCACAGCTTACTTTCCCAGAGATTCTCCTTCAACATTTCCATGCCAGGTTATGAAATGGTCTGGATAATTAGTACTTTTAACTCGTGAAGCATGACTGGCTCTTGTAGTGACTTCTTTTCATGAAAGACTGCTTGTGACATGTTTCAATTTAATTTACTATTAAGCCCAGATGAGTTTTTAATGATTTATTGATAAACTTAAAAGTCTTCTAGTGATCTATTATGACATAATGTTCCAATATTAATAACAATAATAAAAATAACAAGTGCTGTCACGACATCCGCAGTAACGGTCAACAAAAATATTCGAGCCCTACTCACTCTCCTAGTCTTTAACCCTTAATCCTAGTCAATGGGCTAACAAACTCGGAGGAATCACTCCCAAACTCCCATGCATGTGCCAACCGTTCCCAGTATGTGCCACTCACCGCGCACACGCCAAACGTCCAAAGAGAATAGCAGATGTAGCATGGCACTGGAAATGGGCAGTGTCAATGGGAACAGCCACTGAAATGACAGCGGCAACTGGACCTCGCAACCTTTGGACCCAGGATGTCGCCGATGCCCTCAACCATCCCAACAAAAGTAAGTTACATTCTATGGCTCCTACAATACCAGCCCCTAATTATTATAATGAGACACAATGTCTCAAATAATAATAACGCCATTGTATATTCAATTATAAATAACAACCAAATACAGTAAATTTCAATATCATGTAGCTCTTCATTCTTCATAAAGCCAGAGGTTACCAGCAGGTAGCCTTGAAAAAGTGTTATTTTTACCACCACTCTGGACCAGTAAAGTAAGTAGCCGTTGTTGTGGTCAAGGAACAAGGTCCAAAAAAAAAGTCAGATTGTAATTCAAAGTTCCTCCTTCTCCTGTAGAAGGCAGACTTTGTGTCTGATGTTAGACCATTTCTATCCTGCGTTTTAAAGTCTTTCTGACAGTATCTTAATCACAAATGATCAGTTTCTTGAACAAACACTGGTGTGCAGTTCTCTATGTGATATAGCTGATCAGGGGTGCACTGCTCCAATACAGGCTCCAAGATTTCAAATGGCACTCTTCCAACTTCGTGAATAGAATCCAGATTATTTTGAAGAACTCGAATGCACTGTTCAAATAATGACATCATCTTTGGAAGATAAACAATCTTTAATCCAGTGTACACTTGTATCTTTGAGTTAAAATGGTGATGAGTAAACCTCAGATCTTCCTCATACAGAATAGACAAAGCTTTCCCTTTGGATGGTGATAATGGTGTAAACTCCATGGAAGGGAGAGGTCTGCAATGAGGCTGGATAAGTGGCAATTGAATATATGGCAAGACCGGTACCACAACAATCCCCCTTTTGGATTTAACATGAGGCACGCCTTCATCGTGTCATTTGGCTTTCTACTTTTCTTCAGCATTTTGCTTCTCATAGGAAGAGTTTGAGCTCTCAGAACCAGATTATGAAGGAGGTTTACCTGATCCTTTTGATTTTAATGGACAAGTTTCTTTAACCTTCCCAGCAACAGGTTTGCTCATCTTTTTCTTTCTTTTCTGTGCTTGGTCATAGATAAGATTCAAATGACATTGATTCTTCAATCTCATCAACAACCAAGGCATTTGTAGAGTCCTTCTGTAAAGAAGCTGGCTGACTCCACTTATGGCTCCTACAGAACTTTTCAATAGAACTGCAGCCTTTTCAACCACTTTGGCTTCTATTGCCTTTTCCTGCAATTCCAGATCTAATTTTGCAACTTCCAATTCAGTCTAATTTTATTCCAGTTTATTTTGAAGTATTTTAGTAGATTCTCTCTCTGCATTCAAATCTTTCAAAAGGAAAGTAATTCTCCCATTATCTTCTGAGAAGTTAGTAACTTGATCTGCAAAATTCTTATCAGAGTAATAAATTACCTCATTAGTCAACATTTCTACCTTCATAACAAATCAAAGATTATGAAAATAATTCAGAAATGACCCCCACAGAGTTCAAAAATTTGATGAATTCAAATCAGAAATAGAGCATCTAATCTTCTCTAAATTTAAATATGACGTAACATCACATCGCCATTGAGCACGAATAGATGGAGCAACATCCCTCCATCTGAGCAACTCTGCCCGCCTAGCCATAAGAGAAATAAAAGCTAATACATCCAGATAGATGTAGTTAAAGTTATGCCATTCTCTCCAACAATACCAAATAAGGTAGTTAGGTTTAAAATTAACTTTAAAAAGTCCAGAGAAAGTTTGAAATACTTTGTTTCAATATTTCCTAAGACTCTGACATGTCCAGAGCATATGAATTAATGAGGCATCTCCATTGTTGCATTTATGACAACGAGGAGATACATCTGCATAAAAATAAGATAGTTTGAGCCCCAAGGACTACTTGAAATTGTAGGAGGGAATGAAAAAATTAACCAATTTGAGAATTGGATTCCAAGTTATTTTAGAAATTAAAAGCTGTAGGTCCAGTTCCCAGGCTTTTTAAATTTTATCGGCGGGAGCATGAACATATAATAAAAGTTAGATATTGAATCATTATAAAAAGATTGTAAATTAAAAATTACATCAATTAAATTTTTATCAGTCCTCTTAGAAAATGTATGTAATTGAGATCATATATCTCTAATCTGTACATAATCACAAAAAGATGAGAATTTGGGTGACTGTATATAACTGAAAGTTGTTCAAAGGAGACAAGACATATGCCTAATCTATATCATTCTTCAAAAGCTACCCCAATCGTGCAAGGTTTAAAGAAATAATTATAAAAAATATGACTAGAAAGAGAAAATCTCAATAAACCAAAATGTTTTATAAGTTGTATCCATTTGTTACACCCAAATAGGTAAATTGAATTCTTACAATTTTAAACAGGTTAGTATTTATCAGTGCCAAATCATTCAAAGGAAAAAGTTCACTCTTACATTGATTTAACTTATAACCTGAAGATTGGCTAAAATGAGAAATTAAAGTAAGCATAGAAGGCAATGAAGTCTCAAGATTAGGAATAAATAGCAATAAATCATCAGTAGAAAGCAAAACTTTGTAAACTGTGCGCTTCTGTAAAATACCAGTAATATTAATACATTTTAATAAGTGATAGGTAAGGGTTCTGAAACCAGGTCAAAAAGCAATGGACTTCTGAAGGACACAGGTAGAAGGTGATGGATATAGTAACTTAATCCATTAAATAAAGCCAGCCCCAAAATTTAAAAAAAATTCTGAAGTCTTAATAATTCTTAAATAAATAATTCCCTTCTACCCGATCAAAAACCTTTTCTACATCCAGAGATATCACACATTCGGAAACCTCCTTAGATGGAGAGTATATAATCATTAATAAATGGTGTATATTGAAATGGAAGTACCTATTTTTAATAAATCTTGTCTGATCATCAGATATAATAAGTCGTAAAATATTTTCAAGTCTACAAGCCAAAACCTTGGATAGAATTTTAGTGTCAACATCGAATAAAGAAATCAGCCTATATGAAGAGCAGTCGACTGGATTTAAAAAAATTAGTGAGGTAGAACCCTCATACAAAGCCTGTGGCAACTTGCCAAGTTTAAAAGAAACAGAAAGAAGAGAACATAAATAAGGTGCAAGTAGTGAGGAAAAAGCCTTTTAAAATTCTTCAGGAAATCCATCAGGACTTGGTGACTTCCCAGAGTGTAGTGAATGTTCAGTTTTGATAATTTCTTCATGAGAAATAGATTGATCCAATTGCTTTTGATTAGCAGCAGATAATTTATCTAAAAAAAGTAATATCATCCTTAGGAGAATTGGAACGATACAGTTCAGAATAAATTTCTTTAAAAATATCATTTATTTCTCTTTCTGATTTTTTATTGAGTTTTGTATAGATACAGCTCATACATAGGTAATAGCAAAAATATATATCTAACAAAGTACACATATATTAACAAATAGCTGTAAGCAGCTTATGAAAAAGGCAAAAAAACCCAAAATGCATATAAAACAAAAATTATTCTAATGATCTAACCCTTCCCTTGTTAGGTTATGATTAAACATATATGTTCCATTATTGAATGAAAGAAAGGACAGCCAAACCGTAAAATGGGATCCAATAATCATAAATTTTGAAAATAATTAAGGAAAGGAGCCCATAATTTAGAGCATTAAGGTTCATTACATTAGTGGAGCATCTAAATTTTTTCAGGCTCAAGCATAACCATTGGGTATGTGTAGGAGGGACAGTTTCCTTCCATGTCATAAGTATAGCTCTTCTGGCAATAAGAAGAGCAAAGGCATGTATGTGGGATTGTAGCCCAAACAACTTTATTTATTTATTCCAAACAGGGCAAGAAAAGGATTAGGAGCCAAATTAACATTAAGAACTAAGGATAAGGTATGGAAGATACTTTCCCAATAATTGGCAAACAAGGAACATTACCAAAACATATGAAATAATGTACCTTCTTCAGTCTTACATCTATCACATTTTGACAAGAAATTAGAATAAAATTTAGCCAATTGAACTTTCGAAAAGTAAGCTTGATGTACTACTTTAAATTGCAACAATGAATACCGGGGACATTAACCAGTTTCAAGATAGAATCACATATTGCTTGTTGAAAATCTTGCTCCCATTGTTTCTTAGTCTTGTTCAGGGAATTGCCACTAGGCATCAATAATAACTCATAGAGAACTGATGACAACTTTTTGGTATTCGGTTTAAGATTATAAATCTTCTCAATCATCTTTAATTCTAAATCTTGAGGGAGTTTTAATACCAAGGAATTAAAAAAGATCATAATCTGTAAATATTTTAAAATTTATTATATTTATTTAAATTTATTACATTATAAAAATTATTTTAAATTTAGAAGATAATTGTTCAAAAGAGGCCAAATTTTGGTCAATAAAGAGATCTTGGAAAGATTGGATACCAAACTCTGACCATTGACAAAAATCAAAGTCTTGTACCAAAGGTAAGAGAAAGGAATTAGCTAAAAGAGGTCTGATCAATAAAAATCGATGCCATCCAAAATGTTTTCTAAATTGAAATCAAATCCTCAACACATGTTTAACAACAAAATTATCAGTTAATTTAGATGCAGAAAAGGGTAATAGAGCTCCAACTATCAAAATGAGGGCATATTTCATGGTAGAATAAATTTCCAAATTAATCCAGCTAGCAACATTCTATCTGTTCTTCTGATGAATCCAAGGTATAATATATCTAATATTAGCTGCCCAATCATTAGGCATCCCCAATCCCCCTTTCTTTTTAGGATTTTAAAGGAAAGTTTTATTAAGATGAGAGCATTTATTTCTCCAGACAAAAGAAGAGATAATAGAATTGAATGAATCAAAAAATGTTTTGGGAACATAGGTACAGTTTGAAAAATATATTGGAACTTAGGCAGGATATTCTTCTTAATAAAATTAATATGTCCTTTTAAGGACATTGAAAGAGGAGACTACTGAACTAAGGATTTCTTAACATGGTTCATTAAAGTAAGAAAGTTCTCCTTAAAATATTGTTGAAATTCTTAATAATAGTAACACCTAAATAATTAAATTTTAACTATTTTAACAATTTTAAATCTTAACAATTTTAAAAGGAATGGCAAAATCTAGAGAGTTACAGGAGTTTAACTCACTTTTTTGGAGATTTAATTTATATCCAGAAAATTGACTGAATTGTTGAAGGAATGATAAAATCACTGGAATCAAACGATAAAATGTAATCTGCAGTCCCACCCCTTGTAATACTAGAAATGTCATCAGATTGCTGAAAGGCCATTGTTGATGGTTCTAATGCTAAATTAAACAATAATGGGCTTAAAGGGTAACCTTGTCTGGTTCCCTGTTGGAGCTTAAATGGTTTGGATTTCATTGAGTTGGTAAAAATTGAAGCAGTAGGAAGACAAATATATTTAACTTAATCCAATAAATAAATTTGGGCCAAAATTTCTCCAATACATTAAATAAATAGTTCTATTCAACTATGTTAAAGTCTTTTTCAGCATCTAAGAAAACAATACATTCAGAAGGTGAAAGAGCAAAGGATATTTAATAAATGACAGTTATTAAATTGTGAATAATGACCCTTTATAAACCCAGTTTGATCTTCAGAGATAATGAGGCATAATATATTCTAGTCTATGGGCCAAAACCTTGGACAATATTTTAGCATCAACATTCAAAAGAAAAAATGGCCACTAGGAATAAAAATCAGAAATTTAAAAATAAGAGAGATTGAGGCTTCTAAAAGGTATCCAGTCATCTCCCAGCAGCCAAAGACTCAGAAAGTACTGAATCTAAATAAAGAGTCAATAAGTAAGAAAAAAGCTTTATAAAATTCTGCTGAGAAACCATTGGGACTGGAAACTTTACTGGTCTGCAAAGAGTTAATTGCTGTGATAATTTCTTTAGAAGAAATAGGTTTCTCCAACAATGACTGCCTCTCTGAAGACAATGAAGGAATATTTAATTTGTCCAAATATTAGCTTTGCAAATTTCTTTGATTTGATGTTTGATTGCTAAAGCAATTAGACAATAGTTTACCTGTTTTAATTCTATGGATATAGACTTTTTTCTTTTAAAAGTTGGCTTTCAATAGGATACATTAAAATAAAGTAATATTTAGTTTTAATTTCAATACGTCATTTAGATAAAGCAGATTCTGGAGCCAGAGCATACCTTTGCTCTAACTGTTTCAGTTGGTTAGCTAAATTAGTTTTCTCTTGATAAGCCATTTTTAATGCTTTCAGTGTAAGAGATCATTTGTCCCCTAATAAAAGCCTTAAAAGTGTCCCATTCAATAAGACTGGAAGTCTTTTTCACAGTATTTTTTCAAAAAAGTGAGTAATTTGTTCCTCCAAGAACTGTATGAAAGTTGAATTAAAATGCCTGAATTAAAGTGTCTGTTTATTTGAGGAGGACCATGAAAATTTAAAGATAGTAACACAGGAGCATGGTCAGAAATAACTATATTTTTGTATTCACAAGAATGAATTAATGGGATAATTTGACTATCAATGAAAATGGTCAATTTATGAGTATGTACGGTGAACAGAAGAAAAAAAAACCAAATGTTCCCTGCCTTCCAGATGAAAAAAAAAATGACAGACATCAATAAATCCACATTTTAATTTTAAAAAATTGAATGAATAAAGCTGATTTGTTCAAAGTGACTGGTTTAGGAGAAGAATGGTCTAAAACTGAGTCTAACCAGCAGTTAATGTCTCACTCATCACTAATGAATAAAGACTCAGATCAGGCAAGAGTGAAAAAAATTCAAAAATCCAGGGTCATCCATATTTGGAGCATAGACATTAGCAAACACCAACAATTTATTATACAATTTTCCTGTCACAATAACAAAGCAACCATTTGTGTTTGAGACAACATTATGTTGAACAAAGGGAATTGTGTGATCTATAAAAATTGATACCCCTCTAAATTTGGCCTGAATTGAAGAGTGATGCTGTAGCCTGTTCCACCATCTAAAAAGGTGCATGTCATCACTCTTGTGTATATGGTTTCATGCAGAAATATAATTGGGGCCTTAAATTTATTAACATTAGCAAAAGTTTTATTTCATTTTGCAGGGTGATTCAACCCATTAACATTAAAACTAATTAAATTAATAGTTTGACTCATTTTAATTACTTTAAAAAAGCAAGAAAATAAGCAAGTAAAAAGCTCATTTCAATTAGATTGAACAGGAGCTGAAAATTAAATAACTAAAACAGATGATTTTCTGTATAGCCAAAGCAGCTTCCAAGAAAAAATTGACCTCGATTTCACCCTCTCCCTCACATCCAGAAAGCCAATGAATAGACAGACAGCATGCTATTAATTACATTTCCCACCTCTCAAAATTCCCTGCTAACAAAATACTATTATTATAATGAAACCTGAAATGTGTTCCAAACAAGACAAGATATATCTACTGCAATTAATGCCAAGGTCAAAAACCAAGATACTCATTATATTTTCACAAAACTAAGAACGCATTTTAAACCATTAATAACAAAGGAAAAGCATTAACTAAAAATACAGAATTATTAAAATATTGATTTAAATGGTAAAAATAATCAGTAAGCTAAGCATTTTAAGCTGTGATTTAAAAAGATTAAAGTGTCAAAATTATTACTGAAAAAACAAATCAAAATGTATAAACACTTAAGGTACTAATTCATTAAGACCTTATTCTTTTAATTAAACACTAAAAAATGTAAGAAGTGAATCATCTAATGAAAGTTAGAGAAACAATTACTCAGGTGAAAATATAATAGCTGGTAATTCTTCATCCAGAAACCTTTGGGCTGAGTTGAGAGAACAAAACCATTTCTTAGATTTGTCCTTCAATGGAAAAAAAAGCAATGAAGGCTTAAGCCCTTGATTGTAGAATTCTGACGTGATTTTTTTTATATTTAACATGCTCCCTCATGATGTCAGGTGAGTAATCTTCAACAATAAGAATCTTCTGTCATTTGTAGTCGATCATTCCTCTGCAATGAGTTTCACATATTAAAAGTTTCTTAGTTTGAAATTCATGAAAACACACAATAACACATTGAGTTCTCTGATCAGGAGCTGGTTTAAAAACCAGCGATCTGAGTGCATGATCTATCAAAGGGAGATCCGGCAAAATTCCAGGACCAACAATTCTAGCAAAATATTTGCAAAGAATGTACTGGGTTGATCACCCTCAGTAGACTTTCAAACCCAGAATTCCTGTTATTTCTTCTACTTCTAGATTAACGATCTTCTGCTTTAATTGTTCATTAGTTTTTGAAAGCTTTTAACATAACTATTGTATATCCTCCATTCTTCCATCCAAAACACTCAAAATTGCTTCATTTTCTTTAATACATTTGTCACGATCTTCTAAGAATTCTTGAAAAGAGTCAAATTTAGCATCCATCTGCTTAAACCCTTTTTGAATTCCTTTCTAAAATGCTTCTCTTGTAGTTCCTTCAGCACTCCTTGTATCTATATTAAAGACAATTACTGTCTTTAATCCAATAAATTCAATAAGCAGTAAAGTTTAAGAATAAGGACTTGAAAAAGTTGGAAACAGTATGAAAAGCTGGAGCAACTTCAAAAAACTATTACACCTTCAATGGCCACCAGAATCTCTCTGTTTTTATTATTATATAATATTTCCAAGTCCTTTTTCAACATTTTGTTCTCTGAAGGCAGTTGCACCAATTTTATAGTCAAATGCTCCTTTATTCCATCAGTGTAATTTTCTGTGTTCACGAGTTTTGCAGCATCTTCTAATACTTAATTTTCATCAATTTCTGATGAAATAATTCCTTCAATGTTGGTTTAGATGCTTTTGATTTATTTTCATCAGCCTAATTTTCATATTGATCTGTTTTCTTCAGAAGTGGCTTTCTTATTTAGTCTTTTGCTGCAGTGTTGACTTTTACTTAACATGTGTTTTAAACAGAGGCTGCCCAGAAGAAGCTGAATCAATCTCAGCGTAAACAGAAGGAACATCTATTTTCTGCTCTTTATTTCCTTTTATTCTCTTTGTTTCAGGTATGCATATTTCTCCTTTCTTTAAAGGTAACTCAATGCAGTAATGGCCATCGACTAACTTGGCAAATGTTTAGACTAAATCCAAGAACTGCTTGTCTTCTTTTGAAGGTTCTTGGTTGTCACTGAGGCACTCAGTAAAGTCAGTCCTGAACAGCTGATCCCACAAACTAATATCCTGTTTACACTTTCCACTGACTACTCTTGTGTTATCACCCTAGAGGTCTATTAATTGTCCAGCCAAGCATGGTTTTGACAGCATAAAGTCTGTCTCCCAAACTCCATATTGCATCTAGTGGCTCTAGAGCCTTTGGTACATCTGAACCAATCAGCCACTCTATCTCAGAGGCAATTAGGTAGATGAACAGATAAGACCACCAATCCATATCGTTTTGATGTGGGATGTTTCCTTTGTTCACAGGCATTACCTTCTGGATGTATATGCCTGGCAGATCACAAAAATCACTACTGCCCAGTCCAGAGACATCTTGGCCTGAAATAATGCTAGTTTCAATTACCTTCCTTTGACACATAGTTCTCAGTAGAATCCTTGACCTTGTTCCCTGAAGACTAAGCTTATTCATTAGCCCTAGTGTGCAAAATGGCGCAGTGCTACCTGGGTCAAGAAATCCATTAGGATGCACTATTGCAATCCCCTTCTTGACCTTGACTTGTACAGGCACTATTGAGAATTTGCAGTTGTGCTCACTGGCCGCAGTAAGACCACTTGTCTGAACCAAGGGTATAGCACTGGTTTCAACTGCTTCCTTTGTTTCTGCTTGCTCATTCTCCATTTCTTTCTTTGGTGTATATGCAGCATTCTGGGATGCTTTAAACCACATATATTGCAGTTGAGTCACTTACTGCAGTATTTGCTGATGTGACCTATACACAGACAGCCAAAGCATACTCTATTTTCCAACTATGGACACATCTCCAAAGCAGGTCCACCTCTACAGAACAAACAGTTCTTCACAACAGGGAAACTCTCCTTTTCCTTAGTTCCTTTATTATTTTCCTTAAAACTGTCACCATAGTAGCAAAGAAACTTTCTTTCAATTTTGGATGAGGCTGTGACTTAATCCTCCTTACATATTTGCTAACCATTGGAGCGTCCTTGATATTTCCAAATACTGGCTTCGTAGCAATCCTCATTTGCCTTTCAAGGAATTCCACCATATCCTTAAAGGAAACCTTTCAATTGTGTTTTTCCTGAAATTCACAGACCACAGTTCTCCACATATCCCTCAATCGGTATGGCAATTTCCTTACTAGCTTATTAGCTGGCAGATTAAGCTCATGCATGTTGTCAATATTTTCCATGACATTGCTCTTAGAAAGATTCTTGTGTCTTCCGGTTTTTATCAACGACCATGAAAGAGCTTTCTCCTTATAAACTGTAGCAATTTTATGCTCGTTTCCAAAATGCTCCTGTTGTAAAGACTTAGCCTTCCTGAATCCCCTGTCTGAGGCCATATGTAGGCAACTCCTTACAAAGTTCCCTTGGCTGTTCCTTTTGTGTACTGTTCTAGATAATAGAGACAATCTCTGGGTTTCTTGTTCTTGCTTTCAATACTGTGTTCAAAGGATTTAATGAATATTTGTTACTGAAATGGGTCACCATCAAAAACTTGAACCTCCTTCTTGGGCATGGAAGGAAAACACTAGCTAGATTAATGATGCCATGATTCCATTTTTCCTTTCCATGACTGAGAATATGTTGCTCTGTTCACTGTTGCTTGTAGCAGGTAATGTAGCTGGAGATGTCACATGTGCATGTGCACCTGGATTTCTAATACTTGTCTGGAGTGTCACAGGAGCTGTGGTGAGAGATTGGAATTGAGCTACAGCTCTGTCTGTGGTATTTATTATTGGTGTTTGTGGATTGGTAATGTAATGATAGAGTGCTAGTGATCCTCCTGACCATGAGAGGTAGTCAGAGACAAACTGTTGCTGCTTTGGTTGGATTCAAGATGGATGCTTCCACACGATCTTGTATCCTTCAGCTAATAAAGTGTAGTTATTTTAAAAGAACCCAAGTTTCTTTATTACAATTTTTTTAAAATCACATGGTACCAAGAGTGAGACACCAGGAGTGTGTAGAGAGAGAATCAGTCAATAGCAGTAGAGAAGAAGAAAATGTGACATATCCGGATAGTCTAAATTGGACTGGAAATGTTGACCACAAGTGGAGGGTGTTCAAAAATTCATATTGTATCTGCAAGCCATAGAAGATTGCACAGCTACTTACAGTGACAGGACCTCAAGAACTAAAGGTTTTTATCAAAGCAGAAGGCTAGAGCAAGTTTGACAAGGTTATTGAGATGTTTGATGAATACTGTTCACCAAAGAAAAAAGGTATGTGTTTTGCCTGTGTACATAGCTGCAGGAAAAGAGCTTTGATACTTTTTTAATGGACTTGAAACTAAAAGCAAGAACATACAATTTTGCATCACTGCAAGATTCAATGATCCATGATGAGAAAGTGAGAGAGAGGTTGCTGTGAGAGACAGAGCTTACCTAAGCTGTAACTGTGAAGATATTGCCACACCAGTGAATTTGCTCTGTAGCATGTGAAAAAGTTCGGTGAGAGTGAAAAAGCCAGTGAAAATAAAAGCATAGCAAGAGCCACAGTGTATATCCACACACATAAACAAAAAATTGAGATATAGGAAACAACAAAAAGATGGAGAGACATTTAAATGCAAATGATGTGGCACTCAACATGCACCAAAACAATGCTCAACTTATGGAAAAATCTGTAATAAGTGCAAAGGTCAGAATCACTATGGAAAGCAATGTTTTTCCAAAAGGAAACAAAACAGAAGTGAAAGTGTGCACACTATAGAAGAAACTGCCCTTAGTGACACACTTTTCGTGGCATGGTGGTGCAGGAAGATAATAAACCAACAAACACTGAACAGTCAAGTGTGATCAGAGTTGAGCAAGATAAGTGGGCTGTGTCATTACATACAAATGGAACAAATATTCCTTTCAAGCTGGACACAGGGGCAATGGTCAATTTGATGGGTGAGTGCAACAACAGTCCAATGAAGATAAAGTCATACATCCAATCAAATCCTGTACAGCTCAAAGCCTACAAAGGACACAGCAATGACTCAAAAAGTACATATAAACTCAAGGTGAAAGTTAAAGATTACCACCTCAGGTTTGCAGTAGTCACAGATGGACATGAATCACTCCTTGGTGACAAAGCATGTAAAAACTAAGATTAATCAAGAGGGTGTACACACCAGGTAAACCTATTGTGTTCGCTGATGAATTATCGAGGGAAATGATGCAGAGTGAAGCACACAATGAGAGTTCCGCAGAGACACATGTAAATTTCCACATGAACCTGATCACTGAATCTCTTCAAGTATCTGACTTGAAATCTGAGCAGTTTGCAGCTGAAACAGAAAAGGACATAGTCCTTCAGAAGGTCATCAAAACTCAGAATGAAGAATGGCCTAGAGGTGAATGTCAGCCATATTCCAACATCAAAGCTGAGCTGAGTCTTATCATTGGGCTTCTACTCAGACAGAGCAGAATTATGATTCCTGAATCACTGCAACAAGAAAAGCTGAAAAGGGTGCATGAGGGGCACCCTGGAATGGAAAGAGTCAGAATGGCTCTTTACTGGCTAGGGTTAAATGCTGACATTGACTGGATAGTTTCTAGCAATGAGACCTGATCGAAAAATCACACAAAGCAGTCAAAGGAACCCATGATAATAACTAACATACCAGCAGAACCACGGCAAAAATAGATGGAAATAATTACTTGCTGGTTATTGACTATCTATTGAACTATCCGGAAATAGCGCTGCTTCCTAATATATCTTCTGCATGTGTGATCAAATATATGAAATTAATCTTTGCAAGACATGGAATTTCTCAAATTGTCTACAGAGACAATGGACCATGCTACAGCTGTAGAGAACTCCAGAACTTTGCAGAAGAGTATGATTTTCGACATTTGACTTCAAGTCCTCTGCATCCACCATTAAACAGTAAAACAAAGAAAGGAGTTTGCACAGTTAAACAGTTGCTCAAGAAAGCACTAGACAGTGGCTCAGATCCGTATCTAGCTCTATTGAATTACACAGCTTCGCCACTTGAACATAACATGTCACCCACTGACCTTCTGATGGGACATAGATTGTGCATCTGTCTTGGGTAAACATATACCTCTCATTTTGTTCATTTTAGATTGGTCACAGTGTTTGAGCTACTGAAAGAAAATAGACACACACACCGAGAGCAGTTCAGTTTATACAAATGTTTATTACTAATTCAAAAGCTGATTTCACACTACAATATGCAAGCCCTTCCCAACTATACTTATCAATGCTTGGACTGGTCTCAACTGCCGAAGCGAGGCAACAACTGCACATTTGCAGTAGGATGTCAGGGCGCCGGTAGCAGCTTCTCCACCTCTCCCGACCGGGACATTGCTCGAACTCTGGCTGTTCTTCCTTCTTGACAAGGGGTGTTCCCACCCCTCGGAGAGTCTAAACTTCAGCAGCAAGTCCACAGGCTTATATACCCCAAAAACAGTTAATCATGCGCCTATGCCTTCTAACATTTGTCAGTCAAAATCAAAGCTGAACATACTATCCTACCATTTAGAAGATTAATTATTATGGAACCAGGATGTTATGATTTCCTGGTTTATCTCATAGATGCAAAGACTTATTAAAACTTCTCGAGCAAGACAGGCTGTGACCAATTCGTCAATTTCAGAGTGATGCATTTGACAACTGCTTTCCCTCGGCCTCACAGTGGAATTCCATTTCAAAGTGTATCTTCAGATAAATCCCCATGGCTGAGTTTAATTACATCTGCTAGTTCTGAAAGTAAGGTGACCTGAGTGTGGCCCCAGTGTCGTCAGTTCCACATAAGCAAAAAGCATCTGGGCACATGGCTTTAATCCTCTATTACAGCATCACACTACCTTACTCTGCAGACCCAAGCAAGAACAGAGATGTTGAAGACATCGACTGGAAATGAAAGCATCTGCAATGGAGAGCAAGAAGCTGAGGGCCCCTGACACAACATGACACAGTGAGACTCAGAGATTCCAACACTTGGGACAAAAAGGCTACTGTTCTGGAAGAGTTAAGTCCAATATTCTACACCGCCAGAACAGAGGATGGTCAAATACTGAGGAGGAATCGAAAGAGCCTGCTGAAAACGCAAGAGACACTGCAGGAACAGACAACTGGTGAAGATCCAGCCTGCACAGCTACAGAGGAAAGACCATCAGTGCTAGACAGTAGTGGACCAACAGAGCCAACACAGGCACCTGGACAAGTGGCAGCACTTCCAAACTGTATTCAAACCAAATAAATATGCAGAAGGAGTCCACAAGCATGATGGCTGTGATATGCTGCTGTCAGCAAGTGAATTTCTACTGGAGCTGCAGTCATTAATATCGCTGTTTCTCAGGAAATGGCTCTGCCAATGTGTCTATAGCATGTTCTGCTCTAGGATTAGAAGCCCTGGATACTTGGACCAATGGAGGCAGATTACTATCAGCAGCCTGCACTCAGCATTTCCACTATGTCCACCAAATTATTTTCAATATCCTCCAAACCAAGGCTGTTTGTTAGGACAATTTCCACTACAAATGTTCCAAATCCTTTTCTGTTCCAACAATATTTTTCATTGACTAAATGTAGCAACATATGCAACATGGCACTGGAAAGGGGTGATGCCAATGGGAAGAGCCACTGAAACGATGGCAGCAACTGGACATAGTAGCCTTCGGTCCCCAAGATGCGCCAATGCCTGTGACAACCCAACAAAGGTAAGTAATGCGCTTATGGCTCCTACAGCCCTTGCAAAAAAAAAATCCCTCTATTAACTAATGTTTAAATTTGTTATCATCAGATTTTACAAGTATAGTCTGATGAAACAGTGTTCTCCAGTCCTCGGTACAAAAACACAAACATCCAGACATAATACACATGCCCCAGCCACCTGCCCACCAGAGCTCCTGACACCTCAACTGCAGACTCTCGCTTAGGCCAAGGCCTAAGGCTCTCGATGACTCTAATTTGCAAGTATGTACCATGGTCAAAAGTGTATGCATGTAATAGATGACCCCTAAATTTTATCCTAAAATTGGTCCACAGCATTTGACTATTACATGTGCATATATAGTATGCAGTACATATGTACACATATAAAAATAAATATTGTTTAATAGAGTTTTGGAGAGTTTGTATGAGCAGTTAATTCTCTTGTTCAGCTGTCTCACTGCCCATGGCAAGAACCTGTTCCTCAGCCTGGTGGTTCTGGCTCTCATACTCTTGAATCATTTCCCCAACAGGAGTAGCTGAAAGATGCTGTGTGTGGGGAGGTAGGGGTCCTCAATGATTTTGAGAGCCCTCTTCAGTTACATTGATAGTCGGGGGGGTGGGGGTGGGGAGGCAGATCCCAATGATCCTCTCTGCCGTTCTTATAGCCCTGCAGATTGATCTCTGATCCAATGTTCTATACCAACCATTTGACATTGTGATGCAGCTGGCCAGGATGCTCTCAATATAGCTCCTGTAGAAAGTTGACAAGATGGTGGCTGGTAGCTGTGCCTGCCTCAGTCTTCTCAGGAAGAGCAGTCACTGTTGTGCCTTCCTGACAAGTGGGGAGATTTTGTGTGTCCAGGATAAGTCATTACTTCAGTGGACTCCTAGGAACTTGGTGCTCTCTACTCTCTCCATTAGCAGGCTATTAATCTGTAGTGGAGGGTTCTTATCCCTGGTCCTCCTGAAGTCCATAATCATCTCCTTTGTTTTGTCCACATTGAGACACAGGTTGCTATTCTCACACCATATCACGAGATTTTCCACCACTGCTCTATAGTGTAACCCATTGTTGTCATTGACGAGGCTAACTACTACTGTGTCAAAGTTAACTTTTCCAGGAGTAAATCTAAATTTATTAAAATTGCATTGTCAGTAGCCAGGAACTGTATAACGGTAACAAGGAAATCCCATTCCCTACTTCACAATGATTGTTGGAACGTGGAAGGGAATTGGATACAATTGGAAACAATTGGAACATTGTATTTCCCTTGAGATTATTTATAATCTTTAGAAATAGATATAGTATGTTCATCGAAATTTGGCAACTTTATTTAGATTACTTAAATGCCCAGAATGTATAATTTATTTTGATATTTGTCAATTAGTATACTCCTTATTAGAAATTTAATATTTAAAAAATGATGAGACTTTGAGATGTTGAACCTTGCTCCTGTTGCTTTTTCTTTTCTATTTTATTTATTTTTATCTCTCTCTATTTCCTGCTGTCTGTCCCCTTTTCTTTCTAATCGGGGAGGGGGGACTGGGAGATTTTGGGCTCTCCTTTATATATTTTTTTCAGACTTTATGAATGCTTTTCTATGATTTTATATTCAATGTATTATTGTTATTATATTAATCGAGTCCTATATTTTGTATTTTCTTAAAACTTAAATAAAATATTTTTTTAAATTACTACTGTGTCATCTGCAGGCTTGGTGACTCTGTTGCAGCTGGATATGGCATTGCAGTCATGGGTCACTACCATGAACAGGAGCAGGGTGAGCACACAGCCCTGAGGGATGCCTGTACTCAATGTCATGGTGCTCAACGTTCTGCTGCCAATCCGGACAGAACTGTTGTCTACTCTGAGGCTGAGAAAATCATTGAAGTCTGCCTTTCCTCCATTGACTTTATTTACCGTGAATGTTGCTTCAACAGGGCTCAAATAATTACGAATGATCATCAAAATCAGGACTGCCAAGCTAGAAAATAGCTTCTTCCCACAAGCTGTAAGATTAATGAACAGTATCCTGTAACTTAGAAATTAATTCCAAATATTTTAAATTAAAACACCCAACCCCAACCAACCAATTTTCCCCTGCAGCCGCTGCAACCGTGTCTGCCTGTCCCGCATCGGACTTGTCAGCCACAAACGAGCCTGCAGCTGACGTGGACTTTTACCCCCTCCATAAATCTTCGTCCACAAAGCCAAGCCAAGCCAAGCCATGAGCTGTGTATTTTGTGTGTGCACCGTGGTCCAGAGAAATGTTGTTTCATCAGGTTGTACATGTACAGTCAGACGAGCTCAAACTTGAAAAGCACATTTTTGGCAAAATACTTAAAGGTTCAATTGCTGTTTGGTTATTTACATTTTCAGTCACACAGTTTGAGTTTAACACTTTTTCCCGATGGTGTATTGACATGTTGGAAATCTGTAGATTCAGGAAAATCAAAATCCTTGAGTGTGGTAACAGCTCAACTAAACCTCTCACGATGGTCCATTCTCTGCGACACAATGCTGTTGAAGCTGCAATTTCAATCCAGTTGCAGAGTGGCCTCCGGCAAGGACACGTCCTCATGCCAAACCTCTCAGGAAACTTGCTTCGATGTTGCAACAGGCCTGTTATCCATGCCCAACAGGCTTCCTGCTATGGTGAAGTTCATTGACAAGGCCAAGGGGGAAAATGAAGTGACCTCAACTCCAGAATCAAAGTTATCTGAACCTCAATCACAGAACAGTTGTCTGCAGATGGTACTGAGCCCCAGGTGAACACTGACCTGCTCAAGAAGTACATGAGAAGTTGGGCATTGCAAAAAGCCTCTGCAAAACAAAGGTCCCCCAATACATGATCACCTCATGCCCAATTACAACATAATGGGATCAGCCACAATAAATAGTTTGGCACAGACTAGATTGGCTGAAAGACTTGTTTCTGTGATGTTGAGTTATATGGTTCCATGGGTTTGTAGTCCTAACTTGACACCTTCCTGCACACCATAGAACAATGACAATGTGACATTAGGGCTGAAGCATAAACTTGGGGGCTGTTCAAGAACTAACCCAACCTGATGGCATTCGTGTGCTCTGGCACAATCAGAAACACAGCAACTTTTGATAAAGATGTGTATATGCACTTGTGTGTGAGAATTGCATACTGAAATACAAAGTGCCTTTCCACCTTCATCCTGATGTACTCCTTGAACATGTGCTCCTGCAAGCTCTCAGTTTATAGTACACAGAAAAGTAAAGCAAATGTCTAAATCAGAATTCTGCTGCTTACATCTGATTGATAGCCCTCCATTCCTTTCTTATTCACGGGTCTATCAAAAACTTCTTGAACACTACTACTGTGTAATATCTGCTTCCACCATTACACCTGGCAACCCATTCCAGGCATGGAGAATCTCTGTGAGTGGATATCCCAGGCCAGCATTACCAGCTGAGATGAAAACTGTATCTGGTTCAGTCATTGTGCCTGATCCCACTGCAACTTAAAATGTTTGAGCAAGATGTTTCCTTCACACATACCTTGATGGATTTATGCTATGGTAAATGGTTGCTCCTCAACCCAGTGGCATCGATGATTACCTTTACCTGGGCCATTCGCGTGCCAGCAGAGCCATTGGCTGACTGAGATAAAGTATTTGAAGATCAAGTTCTCACAGCTTTCCCAATTCACAGTCCAAATATTATATTAACTGGGATTGCCTTGATGTAAAGTTTAGGCAGGGTTTGAGGGAGGTGGGAAGAATTTTTCAGGTGAATCCAGGAGGTTTTTGATGCAGTATGCAGATAGACCAATGAGGGAAGAAGGATCACTATGGATCTTGTCTTGGGGAACATAGCAGATCGGGGTGGAGGGGTTAGGTTGGCAGGAGTGGGATGTTATTCCCACAGACTGTGTTCAGCTTCGCTTCTTTTGCCTGTAGAAACATCCTGCAGATTGTGATCAGGTCCTAATTCCTGAAGAAACATCCTGTAGACATGGCTCAGGTATGCTTTCCTGGAGTAACCTCCTGCAGGCAAAGCTCAGGCTTGTCTGTGTTCCTGAAGTAACTTCAAGACATGAGTCAAGTCTGCGTTCCCGGAGAAACCTCCAGATATCGCTTGGGTCTGCATTCAAGTCAAGTTAATTGACATCTGATTGTGTAGGTATAACCCAACGAAATAGTGTACTCTGGTCCTCGGTGCAAAATGTGCAGACATACAACCAGATATAACACACCTACAGACAAATAATACATATGCAGGACATGTATTTTATCGATAATAATAAATAAATATTGTTTCATGGATATGAGAGTCTTGGATGGTTAGTATGAGCAGCTCCTTTGGTCGTTCTGCTTTGTCATTGCCCATCAGAAAAAGCTGTTCCTCAGCCTGGTGGTGCTGGCTCTGGTATGCCTGTAACTCTTCCCTGATGGGAGCAGCTGAAAGCTGCTGTGTGCAGGGTGGAAGGGTCCTCAATGATTTTGCATGCTCTCTTCAGCAATGATCCCGGTAGATCACGTCAATGAGGGGGGAGGGAGAATCTTGTGATCTTCTCCTCCACTCTAATGGCCCCGTGCATTGACCATTTCTCTACAGGAACCATATCACAGTATGATGCAGTTGGCCAGGACGCTCATGATAGAGCACCTATGGAAGGTTGACACCATGGTGGCCGGTAGCCTTCCCTGCTTCAGTCTTCTCAGGAAGTGGAGTCACTGTTGTGCCTTCCTGACAAGTTTGGAGATGTTGTGTGTCCATGATGGATCACTAGTTAAATGAACTCCAAGGAACTTGATGCTCTCCACTCTCTCTTACCAGAGAACGCTGCTTCATTGGGTTGTACTTGTACAATCAGATGAAAATAAACTTGACTTGACTCTCTACTACAGATTTGTTAATATGTAGTGGAGAATGGTTATTTCTGGGTCCTGTCAAAGTCCACAGCCATGTCCTTCGTCTTGTCCATGTTGATCTCAGGTTGTTACTTTTGCACAGTTTCACAAGATTTTCCATGTCTTCGCTGTAGTGCGACTCATCGTTGTTGCTGATGAGGCTGACGAATGTTGTGTCATCTGCAAACTTGATGACACTGTTGGAGCTGGATCTGCTGATGCAGTCATGTGTCAGTAATGTGAACAAGAGTGGGCTGAGCAACCAGCCCTGAGGTACACCAGTGCTCAGCGTGACTGTGCTCGATATTCTGCTACTAACCCGGACAATCTGTGGTCTTTCCTTTAGGCAGTCCAGGATCAAACTACAGAGAGGGGTGCTGAGTTCCAGCGAGGACAGCTTCTCCACTAACCTCTGGGGAATGATCATATTAAACGCTGAACTTAAATCAATGAACAGCTGCATGGCAATATGAGGTGACGTTCTCCTAATGGGTCAGGACAGAGTGAAACAGTTTCTATTATAGGCAAATTGAAATGGATCCAGCATCTCTGGGAGGTGTGCTTTGATGTGTTACAGACCCAGACGCTCAAAGCATTTCATAATGGTTGAAGTCAGTGCCACAAGGTGGGGGTCTTTGAGGCCTGGAGTAACCTCCAGACATGGCTTGGGTCTACGTTGCTGGAGTAATGTCTCGACTGGCTTGGGTCTGTGTTCCTTTAGTAACTTTCTGACATGGCTCGTGTCTGCATTTCTGGAGTAACATCCAGACATGGCTTGGGTCTACGTTGCTGGAGTAATGTCTCGACTGGCTTGGGTCTGTGTTCCTGGCGTACCATTTTCAGAGAATAACAAAGGGATTGAGTGTGGAAGTAGGCCCTTTGGCCCACTGAGACTGGGCCAACCATCAAGCCCCCAAGCTGCAGGCTGACTCAGGAACAGGAGTTTCCGAGTCCCTTGCATTCAGGAATAGATTTTCTCCATTTTCCCCAGGAGCATTCTCTGAGGAGGGAGGGATTTGGTGCTGGGGAGTGGCTGTACCCTCCAGAGGGGCAGGATGAAAGACAGGTGAACAGGGATGGGGGGGTGGGTGAGAAGACAGTTGACCATTGGTACAACTTAGGATGGATCCCAAGTCAAGGATGTCACTAAAAAGCAGCAGGGCACCCTGAATATGGAGAGTGAATCGGTAAGAAGGTTGACCATTTCGGCACCAATGATGCAAAAATGAAATTCCACCTCCTTGTGTGGTGACGGTGGATCACAGAAAATTACACCTGGCAGCAGAGGTGACTGCAGCCAGGAAGTGAGATGAGTGCCTCTATCTCTCCTTATTCTCCATATATCTGTCCACAATCGTGGTGAATAGGACTGTCGTCAGTACATTCATGTGAACATCTTGGTTCAGGATTAATACATGCTAGAGGTTGGCCTGTGGATAGTTCCCTGTAACACGAGGACAAACCATCATCCTGGGGTTATACAGGATTGAGGACAGGTCCTTTGACCCAACTCGTCCATGCTGACCAAGTTGTCTATCTAAGGTGGTCCCCTTTACCTGTGTTTGACCAATATCTTCCTCACCATTCCCTCTCCATTTATTTGTCTAAATGTCTTTCAAATGTTATAATTGTCCCCACCTCTACCACTTCCTTTGGCAGCTTGATGCACACAACCCTCTGTGAAAAGCACAGCCTTTTAGATCCCATTTCAATCATTCCCCTCTCATCTTGAACCTGTGCCCTCTAGTTTGAGACTCTCTTCCCCTGAGAAAAAGTCAATAATTATTTACCTTATCCATGGCGCTATTGATTTTATAGATTACTATGTCCCCCTCTCAGCCTCTTAAACTCCAGAGAGAAAAGACAGCCTATCCAGCCCCTCCTGATATCTGGATCCTCCGTGATGCTAAGCACATGGTCAACAAGTACATAGATCGAAAAAGTTTTGAGGGACGTAGCCAGGCAAAGGTGAGTCAGCATGGATGAGATGAGCCAAAGGGTTTGTTTCCATGCTGTAAATCTCCATGCCTTTATAGAGAGCACATTTTGTGAATTGGTCACACTGCAAGCATTGGCTGCTCAGGCAGTGAAGTGAATGAACCAGGGTAACGACTGCCAGTGAAATGGTCTCAACTACCTACGGGAGGAAGGTCCATGGGACAGAGTTTATGTTCATTTGGAAAGGAAGGAGGTGATCAGGTAGAATCAGTGTGGCTTTGTGAAGGGACAATCCTGTCTCAGAAATTGATGTCTTTTCAGAAAGTGACTAACAAGACAGATGAAGACATGGACTTCAGTTGGGCATCTGGCATTGTTTGCAGGTCCAGAAGGCATGGGATCCAAAGCAATCTCAGTACTGTAGATATAAAATAGACCTGGTGATTGAGGGCTAGTGATGGAAGAATGTTATTTTGATTGGTAGTATGGTGCCTGCCACATTGACCACCGCCAGTGGGCTGATATCGCCTCAAACCGTGCATCTTGGCGCCTCACAGTTTGGCGGGCAGCAACCTCCTTTGAAGAAGACCGCAGAGCCCACCTCACTGACAAAAGGCAAAGGAGGAAAAACCCAACACCCAACCCCAACCAACCAATTTTCCCCTGCAACCGCTGCAACCGTGTCTGCCTGTCCCGCATCGGACTTGTCAGCCACAAACGAGCCTGCAGTTGACGTGGACATTTACCCCTTCCATAAATCTTCGTCCGCGAAGCCAAGCCAAAGAAAGAATGAAACTAATAGGGTGTCACAGGGATTGGTGCTGGGATCCTTGCTCTTTGTGATAAATATTAAAGAGGGATGTCAATGTGAGAGGAATGATGAGTAAGTTTGTAGATGACACCTTCACAACTGCTAGTGTTTTGAATTTCTCCATTGTACCAGCCTCCATCACCCATTCCAGGCACCTGCAACTCTCTGTGTAAAAATAAGTACTTCTAACAACTCCCCTAAACTTTCCTCCACACACCTTAAACAGATGACCTTGATATGTACCCCAGGAAAATGGTACTGGCTATCCAAGACCCTTATAATCTTGTACATATCATTGGGAGACTTCAACTACCCTAATATTGTGCAAAAGGGTCAGATGGGGCAGTCAGTATGTGGAGCCAGAGGACATGGATTAGGTCTTCAGTGAATATTACTCATCTGCAGTCAGCAGGGAGAAAGAAGTAGATTTAAGGGAGGGGGAATGCAGACATTTTATAGCATGTTGACCATTAAAGAAGATGTACTGGAGAACTTAAAGCACAAAGGTAAGTAGGACCCTGGAGTTAAACAAGACTTCAAGAGGGGGAAATCAGAAAACCAATCAGTCCTCATCAAGGGGTCAGCAGTGGAAAGGATTAAGAACTTCAAATTCCTGGATGTCAACATCTCTGAAGATCTAAACCTGGGCCTCCATGTCGATGCAATCACGAAGAAGGCTCGCAGTAGTTATACTTCGTAAGGAGTTTGAGGAAGATTTGTTACGTCACCAAGGACACTTGCAAATGTCTACAGGTGTGTACCATGGAGAGCATTCTGACTGGTTGCTTCACTGTCTGGCATGGAGGTGCTAATGCGCAGGACAGGAACAGTCAACAGTGAATTGTGAACTTGGCCAGTACACTTCATGGGCATCAGTCACCACTTGCATTAAGGGCATCTACCAGAAGTGATGTCTCAGGAAAGCAGCCTCTATCCTCAAGAACCATCACCACCCAGGCCATGCCCCCCTTCATACTTCATATAATCAAGAACGAAGTTCAGATACCTGAAGGTGAACACCCAAAGGTACAAAAACAGCTTCTTCCCCTCTGCCATCACATTTCTGAATGAACAATGAATGAATCACAGACATGATCTCACTCTCTCTTCTTTTGCACTAATTTTTTTAAATCTTTAAATAAATGTAATTTATTATCAATATTTACACTTGTGATGTTGCTGCAAAGCAACAGGTTTTGTGAAATTTTCATGGCAATACATTCTGATTCTGAGAAGATTTTGTGATTGTAGTTCAATACACCAAAGTGCTGGAGAAACTTGGCAAGACACTCAGTGTTCCCTATGTAGAGAAAATATTTGACCAATGAAGGGCTCAAACCTGAAACATTGCTACATGAGTAATGTCATGTGACTTGCCGAGTTTCTCCAGCATTTTGCTTATTGAGATTAGACCTCAGGGCCTGTATGTGTTTCTGTGGCCATTGGGGAAGTGAGGAAAGATGTTGCAGGAGCAATGGCGGAGATATCTGCATCATCATTAACCATGGGTAAGATAAGGGAAAACATGAGAGGGGTGGCTGATGTTGTGTCTCTATTTGGAGTCAATCCAGAGAACAACTGCCATGAACTCAGCCCTCTCCCACAGCTCCTCTATTTCCCACTCATCTGCCCTCACCCCTTCTTCCCCCACCACACCTCTCGTCCTCAGCTACCACCCCAACAGACACCGCATCCAGCATATTATCTGCAATTTCTGCCACGCTTCTTTCAGTAGGGATCATTCCCTCTGTGACTCCTTCATCCACCCAATCACTTCCTTGAGCCAATCTACATTTGGAAGAACACCTTATATCTGTCTCAGCAGCCAAGCTTCTTTCAGTAGGGATCACTCCCTCTGTGACTCCCTCATCCACCCAATCACTTCCTTGAGCCAAGCTACATTTGGAAGAACACTTTATATCTGTCTCAGCAGTCATTTTTGTTAATCCTACCCCCAGTCTCTCTCTTTCCTTACCCCTGTCTCCCTCTAGCTCCTCACCCCTTCCCTTCCTTCCCCTTCAGCCCTCTCCCCTATCACTTCTATCTTCCCATCCGTACCCACCTATTACCTCCTACCTTTTTATTCAGATGTCGATTTGATTTTCATCACTCCTGATGAAGGGCTCAGTTCCGAAACATCAGCTGCCTTTTACTTCCTATGGATGCTGTGTGATCTGCTGAGTTTCTCCAGCATATTTGTATATTGCACTCAACCCTAGCATTTGCAGATTTTCTTGTTTATAGGTTAGCATGTAGGTCCCTGCACTTCCTTGTGCTGGGAATTCTGAGAGACAGGATCTATCAGAATTTGAAAAAGCAAGGTCTGAGTAGGGAGAGTCAGCATGGCTTTGTATGTGGGGAAATTGTTTTTGGAATTTGACTTTTTAAAAAAAGAAGTAACCAAGAAGATTGATGAGGCAGGGAGTAGACAGGAATCTATGTGAAGACACACAAGAAACTGCAGATATGGAATCTGGAGCATCAAATTAGCAAATCGAGCAGCATCAGTGGGAGAGAAATAATGGTCAATGTTTCAGTCCGAAACACTTCATCAAATTGGTGGTTGTTGACAGTTGTATGACAGATTAGACTAGTGGAGTGCTGCTGGAATTGGTGACGTTGTTTGTCATCTAAATTAAGTAGCCAATGACGATATAATCAGCACTGTCTGTAATTTTCAGTTGACACCAAAATTGGTAGTATGGTGGGGAGTTAAGGTTATCTGATGTTACAACAGGCAGTGAGCCAAGGAATGGCAGATGAAATTTAACCATGTGTGAAACCAGGGCAGTACTCACACAGTAAATGTGAGGGCCCTAGAGAGTATTGTAGAACAGAGGGAGCTCGAGGTGTAAGTACATGGTTCATTAAAGGTGGCAAGACAGAAAGGTGAAGATGGCATTTGGCATGCTTGCCTTCATTGTTCAGGGCTTCGAGCATGGGAGTCAGGATGTCAATTGTGCAGGATATTGGTGAGACCACACTTGGATTATTGTATGGAGATCTCGTCATTAAGGTGGAATGGGTGCAGAGGTGATTCACAAGGATATTGCAGGTCAAGAGGGCTTGAGTGTGTCAGAAATTGGTTAGGCCCAGATTGGAGTGTCGGGCTGTGGGGGGGGCAGGGGGGAGTCTATATTCGAGTTTATGAAATCATAAGGACACAAATCATGGATAAGATGACTTATTCCCAGGATAGAGGAGTCTGCAACCAGACAGCATATGTTTAAGGTGAGAGGGAATTAATTAATGGGGACCTGAGGGGTAAGTTTTTCACAAAGAGGGTAGTGACTCTGTACAAAGGAAGTGATGGATGCAGGCACAAATTCCACATTTAAAAGACATTTGAACACGGATGCAGATAAAAGGGATGAGTATAGGTGGACAACTTGGATGGCATGGCAATGGGCAGAAGGCTTGTTTCCATGCTGTAAAACTCTGACTGCAAAGGACAAAGTATTGTATGTCTTGGTTGGGTTCACAGGTGGATAAATCAGACAGGCCTGATAATATGTGGGAGCAAAGGGAAGAATTGTTGGAGACATGAAGAAGCTTTCTAAACATTTGTTAGCCACAGGTGAGGTGTATGTGACAGGAAGACAACAAATGTTGAGTATCTATTCAAGAAGAGTAGCAGGAATAGGTCTGATAATTACAGACCAGTTAGCGTGGCATCAGTGGCAGGGAAAGTATCAGAAAAAAAAAAAATCCTAAAATACATGTTTAACTACAGTTGGAAAGGCAAGGATTTATGAAGGAGTGGCTTTGTTGGTGTGAGATCCAGTCTGACTAATTTGTTTAAATTTTTAAAGGAAATAACAAAATACATTGTTGAGGGTAATGTACTCGATGTAGCCATAGAGTCAGACAGTGTGGAAACAGGTCCTTAAACTTGTTCTATCCATACATCCTGTAACAAACCACAACCCTTTTAAATTTTGTTTGGGACTAAAGGGACTTTGTTAGCACTAACACAGGAACAGCAATGGAAAATTCACCAGACAATGGTAAATTCAAAATAATAGTATTTATTAAACTATTAATAACATAACATTTCTTACTTACCTCTTAACTCTAAATTTAACCTAACTATGTGCTAATGTAAACGTTTGTGTGTGTAATAAAGTCCTACTCTGAAAAGTCCATTTTTAAAACTTCAGCATCAGTTTAAAGGACTTAAATTTTCAGTTATGAAATAATTATAAAACCTTTTTAAACATCATATCTTCTGGCCTCTTTAAACTCACAATTCTTTTGGTGAATTGTCCTTGAGAGATATTCTTCAAACAGAAGTGACCATCTTCTGGGTGACAGATTTGTCTCCTTTGAAAAGGATGACAAACTTCCTGTCTTTTCAGGAGGTCAAATGGATAATACCTGCCTTTCCAGGATGTCTATTTTTCTTCTCTTGAATGAAGACTGTTTTCCAAATGAAACTGCTCTCTTTATCAGAGACAGTTAGAAGTAGGCTTCTCTTTTGAAATCTATTTATTCGGTGTCCCCATTTTCTTAGAAGTAGCACATAACAGCACCTATTCTGGCTACTGTAATTCAACCCTGTCTTCCACAAGGTTCCAACTCCTGTGTGTGTCGCAGGGTTTTGACTTCTGTAAACTAATCAAAAAATGTATGAATTCAATACTATATTTCTCCAACTCATATGACAGTTACATCAACAATGAGGTCAGTACCAATTTTTGGAATCCACATGTCTATTAGTTTTATTTCTACCAAACATCTGGCCTTTTTTAAAACCATTCCAAATCTATAACAACCTCATCTCTGTTCAAGAGGCTTAAGTGGTTTGGTTTAAAAACAGGGAGCTTCCTTTAGCAGTTCTTATTGAGTACATGGATACTTCAGTTTTTAATAAACTCTATTGTTCTTGAATAATTAAGACCTTCTTCAGATCCATTAGCTCCGTCTTTTTAGATGCTGTGACTCTGAGAATGAGCTCTCTTCTCTGAGTACAATGATTCTCTGTAAATGTACTGTGACCTGTGTGTGTGACTCTGTAACCAACCTACACCTAACCTAAGACATATAATTAATATTAACACAGGTCCATTACCGTCCGTCCAAATGTTTCTTAAATGTCACAATAATAACTGCCTCATTCACCTCTCTGGCAACGCATTCCATACACCCTCTGTGTAAAACAGTTGCCTTTCTCTCCCCTCTCCTTAATCCTATACCCTCTGGTTACTGATTCTGCTACTCTGGGCAACAGACTCTCTGTGTTCACCTGATCTATTCCTCTCATGATTTTGTACACCTTTAAGAGATCACCACTTATCCTTTTACCTTCTAAGGAATAAAGGTCTGGCCCATTCAAACTCTTTGTACAGCTTAAGACCCTGAATCCTGGCAACATTTTGTACGCTCAATGTAGTGGTTCAGATCAATTGGCTGTCATTGGGTGGCTTGGGCTCATGGGCCTAAAGGGCCCATAACCGTGCTGTGAAAAAATATTCTCTGCATCCTCTCCAGCTTGACAACATTTTTCCTGCAACATGATGACCAAAATTGAACACAATACTCCAAATGGGGCATCACCAATGTCTTACACAACTGCAACTTTACTCCCAACTTCTATATTGGTGCCGAAAACCTTCTGACCATGAGCAGCGAGGATTGGTAAGAACTGCTCCTCCACAATCTCCATCAGTACTGGAGCACCACAGGGCTGTGTTCTTAGCCCCCTGCTCTACTCATTTTACACCTACGACTGTGTGGCTTGGTATGACAATAACACAATCTACAAATTTCCCAATGATACCACGATAGTGGGTTGTATAAAGGAAGGGGATGAGTCAGAATACAGGAAGGAGTTGAAAACTTGGCTGAATGGTGCACCACAACAATCTTACACTCAATCACCAAAACTAAAGAGCTGATTGTTGATTTCAGGAAAGAAAAGCCAGAGGTTTACAATCCAGTGATCCAGAGGGGAGGTTGAGCAAATTTAAGTTCTTGGGAGGATCTTTCCTGGACCCAACACACTAATGACATCATGAAGAAAGCATGCCAGTGCCTCTACTTACTCAGGAGTTTGTGGAGGTTTGGTATAACACCAGAAACACTGGAAAATTTGTTCAGAGATGTGGTGGAAAGTGTGCTGACTGGCTGCATCATGGTCTGGTATGGAAACACCAATACCCCTGAGCGTTAAACTCTCCACAAGGTAGTGGTCGCAGCCCAGGACATTACATGCAAACCCCTCCCCACAATTAAGTACATCTACAGGGAACATTGCCATTGGAGAGCAGCAGCAATCATCAAAGACCCACATCTCTTAGCACAAGCTCTGTTCTCGCTGCTGCCATCAGGAAAGAGGTGCAATAAGACTCAGACCACTAGGTTCAGGACCAGCTGCTACCCCTCCACCATCAGACCCTTCAACAACAAACTCAATCAGGGACTCATTTAAGGACTCTTACTTGTTCACTTTATCAATTTTCTTTTTGTTCCCTCTGTATTGCACAGTTTGTTTACATTCGTTATCTGTTTACGGTTCTTTGTTTACATGTTTTATGCTGTGTACAATTTATTTTTTTGCACTACCAATTATGGTAATTCTGTCGTGCCCACAGGACAGGGTTGTATGTGATGTCATGTATGTACTCTGACCACAAATCTGAAATCTGACCAACTTATCTACCCTTGAAGCATCTTTTCAGGTAAGCTTTTTTTTGGGTGGTATTTAACATACATGAAAGACAGAGAAATAGAAATAAAAGAGTGGACTTATTATGTTAACAAGAGATGTCAGTAACACAGTGCTTCAACAGGACACTATAGATATCGGAATCTAAGCATAACTGTCTAAGACAGTTAGGCTTGGCAGATTGTGATATTGAAGTTGAATCAGTTTGGGTGAAGTTAAGAAGCAGAAAAGAGCAGAAAATATTGGTGGGAATGGTTTACTGGCCTCTGTATGATAAAGGGGATAGGATAAATAAGGTTCATATCTTGGGGTGGGGGGTCACTTTAGGGTAGGAGTCTCCAAAGTGGTTGATATTGACCTCTGGGGGATGATGGGACTATCCAAGGGGTCAAAAGATCCCAGGGGGGTCAAAAGGGGGTCGATAAATGCTGGGTAGTGTAAGGTAAAACATCATGAGATGGGAATGTGTAAGGAGTTACCCTGTACAGGGCTGTAACAAGATGTGAATGCATCCTTGTACTTACAAGATAAGAGAGACATTGATGGATTGAGAGGCAGGAAGCTAGCAGGGAAAGGATAGCAACAGTTTTAGTCATTGGACAAGTAATGATATGATGATGTTCTAAGCATGTATCCAAGGGTATAAAAAATCACCATTTTGCTGATAACGGCAGAATGCATTCTCCGACTAACATGGTTAGTTGCAAGTGTTACAATCCGGTAATAAAGAACAAAGAACCCTGATTTCGACTCAGCCTGGTGTTTGTCTCACTCATTCATGAACAAAGCAGACCTAACAATTGTCAATTGAACTTTTGGGATCAAAAGAATTGTAAACCCCAACTTCCCCACTCCTGCCAGGAGCCCGAGGTGACTTCTTCGATGTGGACAGCACCACACCTGATGTTGAGAATGGAGTCGCCATTGGTGATGCTGAAGACTTGGACCCATTTGGCATCTTCCCGACCAGAAGCAAAGTATTTTTTACTGTTATTGTAATCGCTTGCTTGCTAAATTTACAGATTTGTTACTTGGCGATTAGGGTGTTGTAACAAAGTTGCATTGTTGCTGGGAGGTCTGGACACCATGCATATGATATGCAGTTTCCCTCACTAGAACATATGGAAACAGCACATCAACTTAATTATTTATTTATTATTTATTTCGTACATGCCTGGGGGTCTACGAGGGATGAAGGATTCCATGAAGAGGTCGATGGTCCAAAATGTTTGGGGATCCCTGCTTTAGTGGGACATATCCATGTGAATGTAGATGGTGGAGAGGATGAATTTCTAGACCAGGAGTACCTGGTAACTATTTTAGATCAAGTTCTATGCAACAAGAAAGCATTAATTTATAACCTTGTTTGAAAGAAGCCCCTGGAAAGAGTGACCATGATATGATCAAATTTTATATTGTTTAAATGTAGCTCCATTTAAAACAATATTTTCTATGTAAACAAAAAAAGCTAGAGGGCATTAAATCTAGGGAAAAATCTTATAAAATTGCCAGCAAAAGCATTAAACTTTTGGAAGTGTTTTCAAAGTCAGCAAAGGATGAGCAAGGAAATGCAAAAATAAGGAAAAACATGAAATTAAATTAATGAAAAACAGAAAGAGCTTTCATAGTAAAACAGTAAATATGTGTCCTTATGGATAGAGATGGTTAATGTATAATGGAACATTCAACCACTACCTGATTATGATAATGAGTTTATTGTCCTATCCATTGTACATTGTACATAAGAGGGTATACACTTTGCTGCCATCGTCAACCCTGATCTCAAATTCACTTGGACATATCTAGCAATGCTCTCCTCTTTCTCTCTCTCTCCCTCTCAGGAGACAAACTATCTACAGGCATCTTCTAGAAGCCCAATAACTCCCACAGTTACCTTGGCTATACCTCTTCCTACCCTCTCTCCTGTAAGGATTTTATTTCTTTCTCTCAAGTTCTCCATCTCTGCCATATCTGCTCCCAGAATGAAGTCTTCCATTCTTGGACATCTGAGATATTCACCTTTCTTCCTTTTTCAGAAACCATAACTTCCCCTCTAGTGCCATTAACTCAGCCCTCATCTGCATCTTTTCCATTTCCTGCAGGTCTGGCTTTGGCCCTTACCCCCATCCCCTAAGATGCAACAAGGACATGATTCCCCTTGTCCACACCTACCACCCCACTAGCCTCTGCATCCTTCATATTATTCTCCTCCATCTGCAATGTGACCCCACTCCACAAAACAAGAGAGAGATAAGAGGACCAAGTGAAAGAGCTGAAGGGATATAGAGGTGTTTCAAGAGGATGTTGTGTGAGAGACACATCTTCCCAAACTCTCTCCTCTCCTGATTCCAGAGGGACCGGTCCTTTCGGGGCTCTCTGGTCCACTCATCCCTTCCCACCAATTGGCCCCTTGCAACCTACCCCTGTGGTCACAAGAAGCACTACTCTTACACCCACACCTCCTACCTCACCACTATTTGGGGCCAAAATAGTTTTTCCAAGTGAGACAACTCTTTACCCGTGAATCCGTCGGGGTCATTTACTGCATCCAGTGTGGCCTCCTCTACATCAGGGAAACTAGACACAGACTGGGAGATCACTTCACTTGCTCCGCTGTAACATCCAGGACTTCTCAATTCCACACACCTTTGCCACACTGTCATGTCTGCCCTTGGCCTCATGTACTGCCAAATTAAGGCTCTTCACAAAATGGAGGAACAACACCTTATATTTCCTATTGGCAGATACCAAACAGATGGCAGCAACATCAACTCTCCTCTGGTCTTTTTCTTTCCCTGTCTCATTTCCTCCATCTCCCCTTCTCCTTCTCCCACTAGAGAGCTACCCTTCTTAGCCCTCTGGCATCTCCCCAGTCATTTCTCAACCTCTTTAATCTCCCACCTATTACCTCTTATTGGTTAGCCTGTGTTCCTTCCCCCGACCCCCCCCCCCCCACTCCCTCCTTTCCTCTCCTCATTCCCATGTCCCCTGACCTTTTAATTCAGACATTTACCTCTTTTTCCGGATTCCCAGCAAAGGGCTCAGGTCTGAAATATCAACTGGCTTTTATTCCTATGGATGATGTGCGACCTGCTGAGTTTCCCCAGCACTTTTGTGCACTACACTGTACAATGGTTAGAGACACCTAAATTCATACAAACACATACTTTGTAAAATAAATCAACAACTACCCAAATATCAACAAAAAAACAACTGCAATAGGATACAATTTAATTAAAAAGAGAAAATAATTTAAAAAATATACAGTATTCACAGATATCCTCATGTTATAAATGTGTCTTGGACCATAGAAGACTGGAGAACCAAAACGTGAGTGATGAAATGAAATAAATTAATATCAGTGAAGGAACATGACTTAATGAGGATGGCAAAGTTGGCATAGCGGTTAGCGCAACACCTTTTCAGCACCAGCGATTGGGACTGGGGTTTGAATCCTGCGCTGCCTTCAAGGAGTTTGTATGCTCTCCCCGTGTCTGCATGAGTTTTTCCCCGGAGGCACCAGTTTCCACCCACTGTTCAAAACATAGCAGGGGTGTAGGTTAATGGGGTGTAAACTGGGTAGCACGGACTCATGGGCCAAAATGGCCAGTGACTGTGTTGTATGTCTGAATTTAAAATTTAAATTAAAAGTTAAAGATTTTCAAAACTGATCATCCCCAAGGAAGGTAGAAAATATGACCCCACTCCTCAAAACAAGAGGGAGATAAGAGGACCAAGTGAAAGGGCTGAAGGGGTATAGAGGTGTTTCAAGAGGATGTTGTGTGAGAGAGCATTTTGATTATGGGAGAGAATGGATTAAGATAAAATGGCAGACTGCAGGAAACCTCTCTTATCAACAGAGGTGAATAAAACAAGAGGACATAGATTTAGGGTAAAGGGAAAGAAATTTAGAGGGGATCTGAGGGGATCTTTTTCGCTCACAGTGTGCTGAGTGACTATAATGATATTTAAGGGCACTTGAATGAATGAGGGATTTAAGACGCTGGATCATGTGCTGGAAGGTGGGATTAATAGGGATGGTGTTGATGTGAGATATCAGAGGTAAATGTCTGAATTAAAAGGTTAGGGGACAGGGGAATGAGAAGAGGAAAGGAGGGCAAAGCAGGTTCAGTGGATCAAAAAGTTAACTGTTCTTATTTCTTGGAGTTACAGACTGCAGGGAGCAGGCCATTTGTCCCAACTCATCCATGGGCATTCTGGGCTATCCCCATTGCCTGGATTTGGCCCATATCCTTCTGCCTTTTGTGTTCACATAGCCGTCCCAATACCATAGTCGTCGTCGCTTCTATTACTTGCTCTCTGTTCTCTGTTCGTTCTGGAATGGAGCACATTCTGACAAAGGTGCATTTCATGTCTCTACCCCTATCTCCTTAAACCTATGGCCTCTCGTTCCAGAATGGTGTCTCCGTGCCCCTCTTGATGTTATAAAACTTGAGAAATCAGTCTCCTCCGCTGGTCAAGGAGTAACATCTTCCAGAAGTGACTTCTGTCAACCCTGCAGCAGCTGCTGAGTCCTCAATACCTTAACAGCTGTGCACGCTCGCCTCCTTGGAACCACAACCAGGGCTGGTTTTCCACCAGCACTGGTATCAATGCATTCTCTGGCACTCTCTGCAGTAATGAACTGTCCGTGATGCTGGCACTGGCTGCGATGCTTGCACTGGCTACACCGAGGGCGGGCTCGCGTGCTGGGGCGCTCTTGACGCGGGACCTGTCATCGTGGGCACCAGCTATAAGTTGCACGCCCGGAGCGGTCGGCTCAGAGTAGCGGCGAGCGTCGAGGGTCGCGTCTGCCCTTCTGCTCCCTCCGGCCAGCAGACACCATGCCGAGTGTGCAGCCACTCCGCAGACTGTGCTGCGGGTCGGGGGGCGGCCCGTCGCAGCCCCTGGAGTTACGCGGGGAGCGCGCGGGCGGGCTGCAGGAGCGGGACGGGACCGGGACTCGTCCGGGATTCTTCCACAACATCAAGGTGAGCTGTGGCGTGCACCGGTCCATATCACACCCGGGGCTGGCCACTGCACAGGGTAACACCGGGGCCGGGCACCGGCTGGGCGGCAGTGGGCAGTGTCCTGTTGCACCCGTGTGCGGGGATCGGGTGGACACGAGATAACGGGGGCACCGGGTACCAGGCGAGCCCAGCGGGGGCATCGCGGAGCAGGTGGCTCCGGTCAGAGTCAGGGCGAGGAAGGGGCATAGGGGGAATCAGGTCGGGAATCCTGCGCAGGTACCGGTCCTGGCACCAGTGAGGACGAGATTTGTCTATCTGTCACTGGTACAGCGAAGTGGGTTCTTCTGCGAGCAGTCTAGCAGGTCGACTCTGACGCTTATACAGCGTGAAAAAGTGGCAAAGTACCACGAGTTAGAACATAATGCTGGAGAAACTTAGCAGGTGTACTTTGTAGAGCAAAGATACGTAACCAACCTTTCATCAAGGGGCTCACGCCCAAAACATTGCTTATGTGTCTTTAGTAAATCGGCCATTCAGTGTCCCGGTTCGGTGTTTTTGCTGTTCACACTTGGCCACTCTTAACCGGGACCCTTCAAGAACGCTTTCATACTCACCACGAGTTAGGACTGTTCCACCTTCGACTGGGGAGGTCACGACGCATCGAGCGATGCTGGACCTGCCTTAAATCCTGATCAGTGTATTATCTGATATTTGAACAAAATTATAATTAAACTTTATGTGCAGCCCAGTATGAGCCCTTCGGCCCCTGTTGTAGTGCCGACCTATATAACCCTTTATAAGGGACCGGGGGAAAGTGCAAGCAATAAATAACAATAGCGAACAATTTTTCAACAAGCCTGGGGAAAATTAATAGAGCTATTGCGTACAATTTATAAAAACCATGGGAAAAAGCGATGGCGGACCTTCCTCCCAGAATGACATGTGGCAGAGAAAGGACTGTATGCACGGAATTCTGGGAGGGCAGGTCCGCCAACACTTTTTCCCATGGTCTTTATAAATTGTACGCAATAGTGCTACTAATTTTCCCATACTGTTTAAAAATTGTCCTCTATTGTTATTCATTGCTTGCAGTTTCCTCTCTTTCTCTCTCTCTCTCTCTCTCTCCCCTGCTGCTACTTTCCCATGGCAAAGTTTATACCTTCATTTTAATCTTTTATTTTGTTTACGTTCCTGCACTCATGCAAAAGCGTGCATCATTTCTGACCGAGAAAGCAATTTTCACATTCCACTAGGCTAATTTTCACACTGGAGTCAGTAGACACTGGGGTTTGCAGTAGGGGTCGAGGCCGTCTACTCCCAGCTTGAAGTGATGCCATTTCACGCAGGCATTCAGACGATTTTGATTTCACACTTGACCCTTAACCAGTCAATTGGCTGTTAATTCCTGGGACAAGGTGCAAGGGTGAAAGGGGCTTTTATCTGGGCTACATAAAGTACATGGTTTGACTTGCTGAGCTTCTCCAGCAGACTTTCATGTTTTACTCCTGCCCGCCCTCCCCAACCTTCCCACAGGCTGTGAGATTAATGAACAATATCCTGTATCTGAGTAAATCTTTCTAAAATATTTATATATATTTGAATTATATCTTTATGTACATATGTGATTATGATGTGCTGTGTGTATGTGTGTGCACCATGGTTCAGAGAAACGCTGTTTTGTCTGCTTGTGTCTGTACAGTCACATGATTATTAACTTGAACATGTTTAACTCCTTTGGACTTGTGGATAGAGGAGAGGCAGAGAGAATCTGGATGAGTGGAGTGTTGCTTTTTGGGAGTCGATATGAGAGGAAAGTATACATTCAATGGCAGGACACTGAGGAGCATTGATTTAGAGAGGGATCTTGGGGTGCAAGTCTAAATCTCCTGGAAAATGGTAACACCAGTAGTTGGGATGGTAGGGAAGGAGTCATGGGTCAGGGTATTGAGTGTAAAAGTAGGGAAGGTTATGCCGCAGGTTGGGCCATGTGTGGAATATTGTTTTCATGTCTGGTCACCACATTGCAGGAAGTCTGTGGAGACTGTGAAAAGTTTGCAAAAGAGATTAAACAAGATGCTGACTGGATTGGAGAATATTAGAGGTTGGGCAAACTGGGCTTGGTTTCTCTGCAGTGTCAGAGGCAGAAGGAAGACCGGCTTGAAGTTTATAAAATTATGAGAGGCATCAGTGGGGCCTATACAGTCATGTTCCCATGGTAGAAATGTCAAATACTTAGAAAACTACAGCACAGAAAACAGGCCATTTGGCTCCTCTAGTCTGTGCCAAACATCATTCCTTTAGTCCCACTGACCTTTACTCATTCCATATCCCTCCAGACTTCTCTCATCCATGTATCTATCCAATTTATTTTTAAAATGTAAGAGTGAGCCCACATTTACCACATCAGATGGCCTCTCATTCCAAACACCCACCACAAAGGTTTTAGGTGAGAGGGGAAAAGTTGAAAGATTTGCAATACAAGTTTTCTTAAGGTACCTGAACTAGGCTGTCAGAGAACATGGTGGAAGCAGATACAATCATAGCATTTAAGAGGCATTTACACAAACACGCAAACAGCCACAGAATGGAGCAAGACACACCATGTACAAGCAGATGGAGGGAGACACACTACGTATCGGCAGACAGAGTGGGATGCACCATGCAGATGGGATTAGTTTGAATTGGCCCCATGGTTGGCACTGACATTTTGGGTTGAAGAGCCTGTTCCTGTGCTATGTTCAACGTCCATGGAAGTGACAACATGGATAGATCAGTTGAGATCAGTTGCTTACCTTCACAGATTGGGCATAGAATACAAGCGTTGGGGCGTGATGCTGGAAAATTATAATGCACTTGAACGACTCTGTGCACCTCCCATTCAGGATATCTTGCTGCTGTTCAGTGAGACCCTTGACCTGGGCTCCATCCCGGTCTCATGTCTATGCCCCCCTTTCTCCACGAAACAAACTGTTCAGTCCTTGGTCACTATTTCTCTGTTATCTTTCCATCTTCCTTATTACGGTGACACTAATCTGAGAAATCATTTTTTTTATACGAATATCATCAGAATGAGAATTTTTGTCATGAATATGTCATATGATTCATTGTTTTGCTTCAGCATCACATTGCAAACATTTATATAAACCACCTTACCAAATAAATACAAATTGTGCAAGAAGAATAAAAAGGCAAAATAAGACAGTGTCTATGATTCATTGATTATTCAGGAATCTGATGGCAAAGGGGAAGTAGCTGAGCTTGTGTCCCTAAGTGCTCATCTTCAGGGTGCTGTATATTTTACCTTATGGTAGCAAAGTGAAGAAGGCGTAGCCTGGATGGTCCTTGAGAATAGACACTGCCTCTTGTAGATGTCCTCGTTGGAGTGAAGACTGGTTCCCGTGATGTTGCAGGCCAAGTTAACAACCCTCTGGAGTTTTTTTCTTGTCCTGAGCATTGGCACCTCCATACTAGACAGTGATGCAACCAGCCAGAATGCTCTCCACGGTACACCTGTAGAAGTTTCTGAGAGCCTTCACTGATATACTAAATCTCCTCAAACTCCATTTGCAAGCCATCTTACTTCAATTCCAATTGCCCCCCCCCAGCACCTCTTTACCAACATTAGTGATACCTCACATGCCCTCCAACTCTTCAATAACTTCCAATTCCCTGAACTTGACCACCTCACTTTCACTATGGACGTACAATTTATCTCCACCCTCCTGGCACAGGTCAATCCACCAAAAAGGCCCAGTCATTCACAGAGCATACTTTGCTCTGAATTCAACAGAATGGCTGGCCACAAGAGCTGCTTACAAGGAGCTGTTTCCTCTCCAGCAGTCGGCTAGTTTCTCTCTTGCAAAATCAGTGTCTTTGCAAATGTATCGAATCTGGAACAGACTGTGGCACGCCTTCTCTCAGCTCTTCTAATGCATCGAATTATCACTGGACTGTGACTTGTGTTGCACTTGGTGTGTGTGTAAAATGTTAATCGTGACCATTCAGTCCCTCCTGTCTATACTATCGCTTACAGTGATAATCCCATTTTACTAAAATGGGAGCTTGCAAGAACAGATGAAATACTTGTCCTGCATATGTATTGTTTGTTGGTATGTCTGGTTGCATGTCTGCATGTTTTGCACCAAGGACTGGAGAACGCTGTTTCATCAGGTTGTACGTACAATCAGATGACAATAAACTTGACTTGAAGGCGTTGATCATGAAACACAGACTCCCCCAAAAAAATGCTCCTTGATTGTTGCTCCGCCTGATGTTCAACAATGACCCCTCAGTCCATGCTGATGTGTTGTCCCTGATGTTTTAATTTTGTCTTACTTCAACAAGTTCCAACATCTTCCGGTCCTAGCTGCAAAATTTACTCATCCATTTAAGAACATGTTTGTGAATGATGGAAAATATTTCCCCACTGCCTGGTGACTATATCCCCTGACATATCTTTTTGTTTCTGTGTAGCTGTTTGTCCTTTGCCATGGAATGCTGCAGTGTGCCCAACTCTTGTACAGTGCCTACTTCAAGAGCAGCATTACCACCATCGAGAAACAATTTGGCATGTCCAGCTTCTCATCTGGAATCCTCTCCAGTATGCATGAGGTATGAAGAATAAATCCAGAACAAGCGTTGGAAATGTAAGAGGTCAGACCAAAACAGATTGTCTGGCTTCCTGATTTTCAGTCTGAAGATGGGACCGGGGTTGTTGGTGTTTATATCTGTGTGGACACTTGGCCTGCAGTTGTTTAAATGTGTGCACCGTGCTACCAGCCAGTTTACTCACATTGTGCTGTTGATCAGTCCTCACAGATGGCAGGCAAGAAAATCTGCAGATGCTGGGGTCTAGTGCAGTGTACACAAGCGCTGGACCTGCTGACTTTCTCTATCACTTCTATGTCCTGCTCCCAGGCGTCAATGTCATTTGGTTTTCTGGGACCAACAACAGTGCTTATGTCTCTAACAACAGGCGTACATTGAATTGATTGAGATGTCACTTGGGCAGTGTTTCCTGTTGCTTCTGTCCAATTGACTTGGATGGTTTGCTTGATGCCATCAGACAGTTCTCTTGGACACCACTTGAATGCTGGAATCAGAGACAATGTGTCGAAAGAGATTTTCTGTAGAGTTCCCAGATGGTTTCCTGAGGCATTTCTTCTACACACACAAGAGACTGCAGCTGCTGGAATCTGGAACAAAAAAAAACAACTACTGGGGAGGGGGGGAATTGCAGGGAGAACTAACGTTTTTATTAGCTGACAACACAGGTAGGGTTCATGGACAGGCTTCAGAGGGATTCTGGGTTTAGGCGGGAAACCAGGGTTATATACGGGCCCCTGGGGGAGGAGCGGGAGGTGGAACCAATCGTCAGTACAGCACACAACTAGTGAATCCCAGTTCACTACAAGTGCCAGCGAACCCGGTGTGGCACGCTGAGGTAGTAGCAAACAAGCACAAAACTCAAAAGATTGTCCAACAGGCTTTATTCCAATAAAAGTCTGAACACCAGTTCATGCCTTGGTGGCTCCCCGTGTGACTGTCTCGGGAGGGTTCATATTCAGGTCAGGTGGAGTCAGCCCCTTAGCTGGTCTTCCTGCAGGTACAGAGATCATCCCCTGCAGCAAGGCTGGTGGTCGTATCACCACAACCGGGTTCAAATCTGTTGCATTTGGGTTGTGTTTATGGTGAAGGGCACAGGTCTGAAACGTCAAAGGCCTTTTACTTCCTCTGGATGCTGCGTGATCTGCTGAGTTCCTCCAGAAGTGTATCCACTTTCACCGCTGATTATAAGGACTCCTGGTCTTGCTTCAGTTCCTGCTGCTGTTGAATGAAACTGGCATCTGCCAGCTGAACGAATATTTATCTGTCTGTATTTCGACTATCCTCTCTTCTCACTTGTGGTAATTTACTTTACACTTGTGCCTGTATTTCACATACTTGTGACACTGTGAGAAGAGATTCCCAGCTTGGTACAACAATGACTGTTCACCATCATCACAGATATCTAGTGATGAAAATGGATGCAGGTGGATTGAGAATTGTTGGCCTGGGTCATCCAGTTACCATGTCAGAGGCGATGTCGTTTCATTTTTTTTTCGAATATTTTATTTACACTTTTTAAAACCAAACATGCAATCAGCAAAAAAAAGAGAATATTTCAAATACAGAAAAGAGCTAGTCATCTATGATGATTCATGATGACAATAATCCCTCATCCCACCCACCCCCTCCCCATCCTCCCAAGGAAAGGAAAAAGGAGAATTAGTAAAGAAAGAAGAAATCCCAGGGAAATAAAGAAAGTAAGAAAAAAAAAGGAAGAGGAATTGTCAAGGATCTGTCGTTTACTCCACAGGCTTCAAATTTCCATGACTTACCTAGATCTTGAGGGGAATGTTGATGGAGATCTTGAGGGCACAGCTAAATATTTTCACCCAAATTTTGTAAATATGGCTGTGTATCAGCTCACCGGAAGCTTATTCGAACTGGCTTTGGAGGTTCCGAGTGACGTCATGACGTCACAATGTGACGACGTCATTTGGAACGCATGGAGTTTTCAAAAGCTGCAGGTGACTGTTTGAACAAATCACTTCACCTGAACTTCGACTAGACTACGTCTGATCATTTTCTCGTTCTTCATTTCGCACTGCGACACAGTTGCTACATTGGTGACCTCGACGGGCCCAAATGGATTTTGGATTCAACATGGACAACACAGTGGTTTCACTCAAACTGCCTATCTTTTGGCACACTCAGGCTGGCTGAGGTGAAGTTCCACATTTGCAAGATAGAAGTGGATGCCACTAAGTACTATCACGTGGTAAGTACCCTTGACCAGGACACAGCTGGTCGAGTAGTGGATTTCCTTCGGGACCCACCAGCTCTTGGCAAGTACAAAGCCCTAAAAGACTTCCTTCTCCAGATTGATGGTGTCTTACAGCGAGTGCAAGCTGCATGGCTCCTCCATATTGATGGCCTGGGGGACCGCGCCCCTTCAGAGTTAATGAACAACATATTGGCACTGGCAGACAGCTGTAGGCCTTGCTTGCTCTTCGAGGAGTTGTGTTTAGAGCATATGTCAGAAGATATCTGCCTCATGTTGGCTGACGAGGACTTTGATAACCCTCGAACAGTGGCCGCCCATGCAGACATTCTGTGGCTTGTGAAACAGCAAGGTGCAAGGCCCACAGAAATTAGTGCTGTGCCACACCCAAAGACCCAGGCTCCATGAGTATCGGTGACGAGAGCACACATTCCCCTGGACAACCACCTGGTGTTTTTACCATCAACATTGTGGTTCTGGAGCTCATCACTGCTGACCTTCTTGCACTTTTCCAGAAAATGTCGTGGCCAGTCGTCGCTAATGGCTATGGCGCTGGCCACCATAACAGCCTACTCTACCTCCGGGATGAACTCTCCCAGCACAAATTTCTAGTCAACATGGGTGCAGAGGTTAGTGACCTTCCTCCTTTGGGCTTTGACACCTGTACCAGGAGTGCTGGTCCAGCACTCACTGCAGTGACTAACAGTTTGATTAGTACATATGGCACACAGACTATACTCCTGAAATTCGGTGACAATAAGTTCACATGGAAGTTCATTCTTGCTGCTGTGTCCTTATCGTTGCTTCTTCAGAGCTCACTCACTTAAAAGGGCAATGGTTAGTGAACCCAAACTACCCGCCCTGCACCTAGATGCTGTGGAGTACTCCAACAACAAATTTGTCAAACTTCTTGCGGAGTTTCCGGATATTGTCGCTCTCCAGTTCTCCGCTGCCACACCTAAATATGGTGTCACACACCACATTCTCACCTAAGGACCTCCTCTTCATGCCCAATGCCTGTTGCCTGACAGGATGTGGCTTGCAAAACAGCAGTTCCATAAAATGGAGGAACATGGAATCATATGCAGGTCTGATTGCCCATGGGCTTCCCTGCTACATATGGTGCCCAAAACTACAGGAGGCTGGAGACCTTACAGGTGTCTCTATGTTGTTACCACTGCAGACCACTACCCTGTGCCCCATGTACAGGACTTTACAGCTAATCTTCATGGGACCAGGATATTTTCTAAAATTGACTTAGTGTGTGGGTACCACTAAATACCTGTAAACCCAGAGGATGTGTCCAAGACCGCTGTCATAACACCATTCGGCTTCTTTGAATTTTTGAGAATGCCTTTTGGGCTCAAAAATGCTGCACAAGTGTTCCAGCGACTTATAGATGCAGAGGGGCGTGGCATGGACTTAATTTTTGTATACTTGGACGACATACTCATTGCCAGCCACTCCCACAGAGAGCACCTGCAGCATCTGCACTTACTCTGCCACCATCTTCAGGAGTTCATGCTAATTGTGAACCCTGCCAAGTGCAAATTTGGGTGGTCCTCTATTGAGTTCTTGAGACATCAGATCAGCAGCCGGGTGTCATTCCATTGCCTAGCAAGGTGGAAGCCATCTTCAAATTCCTGAGGCTCGATACGATCAAAGGATTCCAGGAATTTGTGGGGATGGTCAATTCCTATCACTGCTTTCTACCCTCTCCAGCTCATATTTTGAAACCCCTCTTCGACCTCATGTCCAACAGTGCCAAAGAACTCATGTGGACAAAGGAGACAACGGTAGCACTCCAGCAAGGCAACAGACTGCTATGAAACAATCGTACAACTTGTGTACTGGACATTGGGGGTATCCAGAGACATTTACGAATGACTGAATGCCCGCTCATCTTGACCTTGCAACAACCCCAATGTAAAGGCACGGACAACCATCCAAGAGTGGTGGACAGTAATGGCACCAGAGGTTTATTCACCTATCGCCGGATCTTGGGGAAGTGGGGCATGTAACCGCTCACCTGAGGCTTAATCGAACTGACTCGGGAGGTTCCGAGTGATGTCATGATGTCACAATGCGATGACATCATTTGGAACGTGCGGGGTTTTCAAAAGCTGCAGGTGACTGAGTAAACAACTTTTAGTGAATTCAACTTGACTATGTCTGTTCATTTTCTCATTCTTCATTTCACACTGTGACACAGTTGCCACAGCTGCCATATTTTTATAAACATGCCATACTTATATCTTAGGTTATAGGTAATCTTCTCAAGAGGAACACAACTTATACACTTCTGCATTCCAACGAGCTATACGTAGAATGGGAATCAGACTTCCAAGTAACTGCCAACATGATCTCGACAAATTCTGTTTGGTACTTGGATAGTCTCAATTTGCTGTAGGTCTTACACCTACAATATTCCCCTGTAAAAACAGTTCTGGGTTCGCTGATAATTGAATTCCTATAATTTGCTCTAGGAGATTCCCCAGATCCACCCAGAAGGGCCTCACCTTGGGACATGGCCAAGTTGAATGTAAAAAGGTTCCTAACTCCTCTCTGCATCTAAAACATTGATCCAAAATATCAGATTAAATTTATTTAATTTTTGCGGCGTTGAGATATAACTGGTGCAAAAAAATTAAATCGCACCAGTCTGTATCTTACATTTATTCTGTTCGTCATACTGCCCCAACATAAATCGGACCAGTTTTGTTCACCAATTCTTCTATTTAAATAGAAGAATTATTATTTCACTTCTTGCCCTTGGATTGGCACATTGTCCCCTCTGCAACATCAGCAACATGGTGAGTGGTGCACACTGCAATAACTGCCCTGATGCGTTGTGTGTTACACAAGTAATGATTCTGCTGTGCATTCTTTCAGATTGGGAACTTGGTGCTGATTGTTTTTGTCAGCTACTTTGGAGCCCGTGTTCACCGGCCGAAGCTGATTGGATTCGGTGGCCTTCTGCTCAGTGCTGGAACCTTCCTGCTCACCCTGCCTCACTACATTTTTGAGCCGTATCAGTACAGCAGGACCATCATAGGTAAGGCAGCACTTGGCTTATCTTCCTGTGAGTACCTGTGTAGACACAAATGGGAAGGTGGATGCCTGATCATCTCCCTGACGTACTGATGTGTTTGAGCTGATGCAACGATTTTTTTAGACACTGGGGAGGGACCTGGAAAAGGAAAATCCTGCCGATGTAGTAGATGGAGAGGGTGTGAAGGGAACAGGAGGGGGCCCGTAGTGGGGCAGAGGGGAATCCATAGGGCCATCGAGGGGCAGAGAGGAGGGATTCAATCATGTGGAGGGATGGAGGGGTGTCTGTAGGGGGAATGGAGAGGGGTGTGAGGGGTCAAAGGGGTGAGTTTGACCGTGGAGGGGACAAAAGGAGTGTCTGACTGTGTGTGGGGGTGCATGTCCAGGAGGGAAGAAAGGGGTGGTTCTGCCATGGGGGAGGGAACTACCAAACAGATACCAGACCTCCACCCATCTAGTCTGTGCCAAACTATTATTCTACCTAGTTCCATTGACCTGCACTCGGACCATACCCCTCCCATCCATGTACCTGTCCAAAATTTTCTTAACTGTCAAAATTGAGCCCGTATTCACCACCTCTGCTATCAGTTTGTTTCACACTCTCCCCCCCGGTCCCCTGTGTGAGGTTCTCCCTCATGTTCTCTTTAAACATTGGATCTTTCACCCTTTATCCATGTCCTATAGTTGTCCTGAAGTTCTCCCTAATGTTCTCTTTAAACATTGGATCTTTCAACCTTTATCCATGTCCTATAGTTGTCTCAACCAACCTCAGTGGAAAAAGCCTACTTGCATTTACTCTCTCTATACCCATCATAATTTTCTACACTTCCATCAAACCTCCCGTCATTCTCCTGCGCTTCAGGGAATAAAAAGTCCTATCTTAACAGAGTGTTAAGAAGATTGCTGAGAGAGTTGAAATTGGGATTACAAAATTAAAGTGGTAAATTGGTTGATGAATGTCGTCGAGTGAGTCGTTGAACCAAAGTATTGATTTTGTGCCTAAGTCGTCCAATAAGATCAAGTGCATTTCGTCAGGTGAGTTAGAGAAAAGGTGAGTGAATGAATCCGGGTTCATCACAGCTGCGCTGGAGAATGCTGTGTGTCTGTCGATGAGATTTATCAGACATTATTTTACCTCTGCATTTGGTCTTGATCAGGACATTAAACCTGAGCTAGAATAATCTCTAGTGACAAAAGGTGGAAAGATCTTCTGATGTTTCCATTAGTTAACTCTGACGATGCTTCTGATCAATGTTTCAGACTCAAAAATTTGACGCCCACTTCTTTCCATATCTTCACTCTGACCCCGTCCAGTGTGTGTGCCGCTTCCATGATTTTGGAGTTTGTGTTGCCATGAGTAGCTGGAGGGTGATCCACTGGAGTAAGAAAAGTGAAGATCAAAAACACTGCAAATGCTGGGAATCTGAAATAAAAACAGGAAGTGCAGGCAACACATAGCAGGCCAGGTCGCATCTGTGGAAACGGATAGTTTAGTTCTGTGGTCTGGTGTACTTCATCAAAACTAGGAAAGCGAGACAATGAGATTGACGTCAGTCGCAGGGAAGATGCAGGAGGTTTGGGTGGAGCAAAGGGAGCATCTCTGAAATGTCAGACCAAATGACAATATGGCATTTAATAAAAATGATGATCAGATTAGGCTGTTTTCTCAGTGTCAGGTGTTGCTCATGGGAAGACTAATGGGTGTTCGGCAGGACAGACTGTATAGTTAAAAAAAGGAAGATGAATCCAGAATGATATAGAAAATCCTTTCCATCCACCACAAAATATCATTGATACATTATCATCAAGAAGAAGGGAAAGAGGCAGCAGAAAAGAAATTATAGTCTGATGCTAGTGGTTGGGAAGATATTGGAGTTGATCGTGCAATACCCACTTCCAAATGCTTTGATTTTGGCTGTCTGTGTAGAACTAGTCGCTCACATCCTTCACCTGCGAATGTCTGGCTAAAAATTTGTATGATTGAGCATTTGAAACACTGATTTACATCGAAAGAGGTTCTGTAGTGGAATGGAAATTATCCAATGCACTGTCTCCCTTACACCGATAAACCATTTAACTTCCATGCTGGGTGGAGACCAATGTGCATTTGAAGGATGTAGATGCCTTGAAGGGGGTGCAGAGGAGATTTATCAGGATGTTGTCTGGATTGGAGAACAAGTCTCATGGAGCAAGGTTGACAGAGCTAGGGCTTTTCTCTTTGATGCAAGGAAGGTTCTATGGTTACAACAAAATTTGAATTCCTGTACACTTCAAGCAGTAACAAGAAGTTTGGTTTAATTCATACTCTCAACAGGAGTTTCTCAGCCTGACGTGGGCTAGGGTGGAATGCCAAATAATTTCCACCAACCATGTTATGCCTCTCCCTGAGACAGATTTATCATTTTGAATGGATACCAGTCTGAAACAAAGGTTTGCGCAGCAAAAAAGAGATTTGAATTAATTTGGTGTATTTCGTGATTTTGTGTAATTCTTAAGGTGTAGGGCAACACAGCATAGTAGATGGTGCAATAATATCACAGTGCCAGTGACGTGGGTTCAAATCTACTGCGGTCTGCAAGGAGTTTATATATTCTCCCCTGACCTGCACCGGTTTTCTCCAGCTCCACTGCTTTCTTCCTACCCTCAAAAAACGCGGGGTTGGTGGCTTAATTGGGCGTGATTAGGTGGCATCAGTTTAACTGCCAGTAGAATAACTATTGAGACTCTTGTGATATAAAAATCAAGGTATGCCCTGTAAAAAGCCTAACAAATAGTGTTGTGATAATCAACAGATAATATTTTTTCTTGATAATGTGGCTTAATGGATAAAAATTGGCCAAGGTAGCAGGTACAACCAACTTTGCAAAATAGTATCGTGATCTTTCTGGTCAACCAAGGGAGCAGAGGAGACTTCTGCTCAATGTCTTGTGAAAGTGAGCTCTTCGGACGTTTCTTGGGCACTTGGTGGCTTGACTGATGATAATAAAACTGTGCATTGGGAGTTGAACCAATCTCCTTCCACAATGTCTGAGTTAGAAAGTGCTGAAGTCCACCTAGATTCCTGCAGAAATTGTAAAGTAAAGGAAAAGAAAATGAAGCCTTTGGAATTGACTGAATTGTCTTCCTTGCAGGAAATTCAAGCCATTTCAACGCAGACACTTGTCAAGTGATGAATCAGACACACACCTTCCCAATTTGTGCCAATTCAGGCCAAAAGTTCAAGACGTTGGGCAGCGTTTGGGGAATAATGGTGATTGCTCAGTTAATGGTGGGCATTGGCACAGTTCCCATTCAGCCTTTTGGAATTTCGTATATCGATGACTTTGCCGAACCGTCCAATGCTCCATTGTATATCGGTGAGTTTCAAAATACACGATAATTTTGTATATTTGACCAGGATGCAATCACAATTTTCCATGGGGTTAAGTATTTTTTGCCATCTCTGTATTGACAACATTTACACTATCTGATTGGCCAAAGACACCACAAATTCAAACCACACAAATCCTATCTTTACCCCTTCTCAGTAAAGAACTAGTCCTGTGGTGAAATGCCTTTCAAAAGTCCATGTACCCAACATCACTGCCCTACCCTCATTAACCACCTTTGTCACTTCCTCAAAATCCTCAGTCAAATTATAAGAAGTGACCTGCCCCTCAAAAAGTCATGCTGACTATTTCTAATTTGACCATGAATTTCAAAATGTGCTTAAATCCTATCTGTAAGTATTCTAACCATTAGTCTACTAAATAGAATAATACCTAGTGTCGCTGAGAATATTCTCCCAGAATCACAGTGCGGCTTTCGCGCAAACAGAGGAACCACTGACATGGTCTTTGCCCTCAGACAGCTCCAAGAAAAGTGCAGAGAACAAAACAAAGGACTCTACATCACCTTTGTTGACCTCACCAAAGCCTTCGACACCGTGAGCAGGAAAGGGCTTTGGCAAATACTAGAGCGCATCGGATGTCCCCCAAAGTTCCTCAACATGATTATCCAACTGCACGAAAACCAACAAGGTCGGGTCAGATACAGCAATGAGCTCTCTGAACCCTTCTCCATTAACAATGGCGTGAAGCAAGGCTGTGTTCTCGCACCAACCCTCTTTTCAATCTTCTTCAGCATGATGCTGAACCAAGCCATGAAAGACCCCAACAATGAAGACGCTGTTTACATCCGGTACCGCACGGATGGCAGTCTCTTCAATCTGAGGCGCCTGCAAGCTCACACCAAGACACAAGAGAAACTTGTCCGTGAACTACTCTTTGCAGATGATGCCGCTTTAGTTGCCCATTCAGAGCCAGCTCTTCAGCGCTTGACGTCCTGCTTTGCGGAAACTGCCAAAATGTTTGGCCTGGAAGTCAGCCTGAAGAAAACTGAGGTCCTCCATCAGCCAGCTCCCCACCATGACTACCAGCCCCCCCACATCTCCATCGGGCACACAAAACTCAAAACGGTCAACCAGTTTACCTATCTCGGCTGCACCATTTCATCAGATGCAAGGATCGACAATGAGATAGACAACAGACTCGCCAAGGCAAATAGCGCCTTTGGAAGACTACACAAAAGAGTCTGGAAAAACAACCAACTGAAAAACCTCACAAAGATAAGCGTATACAGAGCCGTTGTCATACCCACACTCCTGTTCGGCTCCGAATCATGGGTCCTCTACCGGCACCACCTACGGCTCCTAGAACGCTTCCACCAGCGTTGTCTCCGCTCCATCCTCAACATCCATTGGAGCGCTCACACCCCTAACGTCGAGGTACTCGAGATGGCAGAGGTCGACAGCATCGAGTCCACGCTGCTGAAGATCCAGCTGCGCTGGATGGGTCAAGTCTCCAGAATGGAGGACCATCGCCTTCCCAAGATCGTATTATATGGCGAGCTCTCCACTGGCCACCGTGACAGAGGTGCACCAAAGAAAAGGTACAAGGACTGCCTAAAGAAATCTCTTGGTGCCTGCCACATTGACCACCGCCAGTGGGCTGATAACGCCTCAAACCGTGCATCTTGGCGCCTCACAGTTTGGCGGGCAGCAGCCTCCTTTGAAGAAGACCGCAGAGCCCACCTCACTGACAAAAGGCAAAGGAGGAAAAACCCAACACCCAACCCCAACCAACCAATTTTCCCTTGCAACCGCTGCAATCGTGTCTGCCTGTCCCGCATCGGACTGGTCAGCCACAAACGAGCCTGCAGCTGACGTGGACTTTTTACCCCCTCCATAAATCTTCGTCCGCGAAGCCAAGCCAAAAGAGAAAATAAAAGAGTCTCCCACCACTAACATGAAGCTCACCAGCCCATAATTTCCTGGATTACCCTGATTTTCCTTCTTGAACAAAGGTACAATATTAGCTACTCTCCTGTCCCTGTATTATAGTACTTATTACTCTCTATTATTATGATCCTATATATGTTGATTAAATAAAATATTAAAAAAAACAAACAAAAAAGATAGTCAGCATGGCTTTGTGAGGGGAAGGTCGTGCCGCATGAGTCTAAGGTTTTTGAGGAGGTAACAAAGAAAATTGATGAGGATAAAGGGATAGATGTGGTCGACATGGATTTTAGCAAGGCATTTTACAAGGTCTCCCACGAGAGACTCTTTCAGAAAATCATGACGTATGGGATCAATGGAACCTTGGCATGTAGGAAGAAAGCAGAGTAGTAGTGGAAGGAAAGTATTCTGCTTGGAGGTCGGAGACTAGTGCAGTGACGCAAGGATCTGTTCTGGGACCCCTGCTCTTTGAAGAGGTGGAAGGATGGGTCAGTAAGTTTGCGGATGACACAAAGGTTGGAGGAGTTGTGGATGGAGTTGAAGGTTGTCGAAGATTACAAGAAGATATAGACAGAATGCAGAGCTGGGCAGAAAAGTGGCAAATGCATTTAAATCTGGATAAGTGTGAGGTGATGCATTTTGGAAGGAGAAACCAGAAGGCTGAGTACAGGATTAATGCAGATGAACAGAGGGACCTTGGTGTTCAAATCCATTCATCCCTCAAGGTCGCCATAAAGGTTGATAGGATAGTTAAGAACGACTATGGGATGCTGGGGTTCATTAATAGGGGGTTGAATTCAGGAGTAGAGAGTTCATGTTGCAACTCTACAAATCTCTGGTAAGACCTGAGAATTGTGTTCAGTTCTGGACTCCTCTTTTAGGAAGGATGTGGAAGCTATGGAAAGGGTGAAGAGAAGATTTATCAGGATATTGTCTTGATTGGAAAACAAGTCTTATGAGGCAAGGCTAGAAGAGCTGGGACTTTTCTCTTTGGAGCGAAGAAGAATGAGAGAAGACTTGAATTCTACAAGATGATGAGAGGCATAGATAAGGTGGACAGCCAGCACCTGTTTCCCAGGGCAGGATCAGCAAACACCAGAGGACATAAATACAAAGTGAAGGGAAGAGAAGTTTAGGAGATTCATCAGTGATGTTTTTTTTACACAGAGAGTTGGGGGTGCCTGGAATGCCTTGCTGGGATCATGGTGGAGGCTGAAACATTTGGGGCATTTAAGAGACTCTTAGACAGATGTATGGATGAAAGAAAAATAGGGTACGGAGGGTTCAGGACTTTTTTTTAAGGACGGAATATATGGGTTGGCACAACATCGAGGGCCAAAGGGCCTGTACTGTGCAGTATTGTTCCATGTTCTATGATGCACTTTGGAAGATCGAACTTGAAGGTGGAGTATCTGGTTTCTTAAAAAGTTAACAAGCGGTTCATATGACATATAGTGTGCTGGCCTTCAGTTGTTAGAGGATTGAATTCAAGAGGCATGAAGTAATGTTGCATCTTTATAAAACTTTGGTTAGACCACACTTGGAATATTGTGTTCAGTTCTGGTCACCTCATTACAGGAAGCATGTCAAAGCTCTGGAGAGCATACAGTGGAGGTTTCCTAGGATGTTGTCTGGATTAGAGAATGTGAGGCAAGGTTGACAGGGCTAGAATTTTTTGGATTGATGGAGGATGAGAGAAGAGTTTGTACTATAATGTACTGTTCTGTTCTATGTCTTCATTCATCAATAATCCACGATATCATCCATCAGGCCCAGGGGACCTGTCCACCTCTTTCTTGACCTCACACATCAGCATTCTCCAAAATCTGCTCCTTATGGAAGATAGTGATAAGATTCTTCTCCTTAGTGAATACAAAAGTGCGCATCTTCCTTCTCTCATTCTTCAAGCCTCTTCCTGCTGCCAGTGGCCTTGCAGTTAGCTAACCTGAACAGTTATTGCCCATGTAAAGGTGTTCTAGGTCACAGTTGGGCTTTCCCAGTCCAGAGATGCTCAGCATTTTCTTTCAAGACTTCTGCAGCCTGTGTTACTGATGGTGAATATCCTGTGCTTTAGCTTTGGCGTACCAGGACATAATGCCTATAAGTTGCAGATGACATGTGGCTGGTCAACGTGTCTGAGAGACAAATTCCAAGAGGCTGTAGGATGACTTGGACAGATTATGGCAAATGCAGTGTAATGTAGATAGTCATTTATCAGAAAGGCAGATGAATATCTAAATGGTGAAGTTTGGCAAAGGGGAGGTGCAATGTCACCTGGGGGTTATGGTGCATCAGTCACTGAAGGCCAAAATGTAGATACAGCAGATGGTGAACAAAGCAAATGTTATGTTGGCTATTATTGTGAGAGATTTTGAATTGAGAAGTAGGGAGGTCTTATTGCAGTTGTTTAGCACCTTGATGAGGCCACACCTTCAGTGTTGTGTACAGGTTTGGTTTCCAAATTGAGGAAGAACATTCTTGATATTGAGGGATTGCAGCAAAGGTTCATCAGACTGATCCCTGGGATGGCAGGGCTGACAGATGAAGAAAGGCTGTAAAGACCAGGGTTATACTCATTGGACTTTCAATGAGAGATATAAAATTCTGACAGGACTAGAGAGTTTTAATGCAGAAAGAATGTTCCCGATGTTGGGCAAACAAGACAAGAGTTCATAGTTAAGCATAAGGGAGAAGCCAGTTAGGACTGAGATGAGGGAAACCTTCTTTACGCAGCCTGTCATGAAGATTGTTGAGGCTGGTTATCAGATATTGTGTATTCAAAAGGAAATTGGATGTGGTCCTTGTGGTTGAAGGGGTCGAGTGGCATGGAGAGAAGTCAGGAATAGGATGCTGAGGTCACACAATCAGCCAAGATGATAATGAATTGTAGAGCAAGCTTGAAGGACTGAATGGCCTTCTGCCCTGGTTTTCTAATGATTCAATGTAAAGGTCAACACTTGGGCAATATACAAAGGCTGTCTGACTGACTGTGTGACATATTATCATCTCCTTTAGACTGGATCTTGGAATGTTTGTGGGTGGTCTCAGGGTGCCCGCATTGAAGCAGCTTTCATCAGTGATTGAGGGAAGGTGAAATGGAGACTCTGTAGGGTAGGGATTGTGACTTGTGTTTATTTTCATTTAATTCTTCATGTTGGGAGAAAGGGAGTGTTTAAATAATGTATTTTTCTTCCTCTTGATCTTCACCTCCTGTGACACATCATGCCACGTTACACCTGTTCTCACTGCACAGCGACTTGTTGCTTTGTGACCAGAAGGTTTTGCAGCCTCTGCAGAACACCTTTCCAAAGTTAACCTTTCCTGGTTACAGGAGTACCCATCTCTATTTGTCCAGTTTCCCCCAGTCCAATTTTGTTGCTGAAATCGCACATGGTATTGTGAAGAATCTCAAACTGCTGTGTTACTGGACCCAGCTGGTCAAATTCCAATGCATTTAATCCTACTGCCAAAATCAATGTGTTCTCTTTTATGAGATCTCCGTGGCTTGTGCAGACACTGGTGAATTTGGTAGCTTGGTTTTGTGATCTTCACAGATAATTCACGTCCGCCAGCTCTTCATTATCTTATCCAATCCTAGCCACAACCAGCTCCACATCGGGGACCAGACTTGTCTGCATTCTGAACTGCTCCAGTTGGTGTTGTTCAGCCACTCTGGCCTATCTTCACCTGAAATCCATCTTGTTCCAATTGATCTAACTCGTCCTCCACCTGCAGCTTCAGTGTATGTGGCACAGGTCACGGGTGATGGTGAGTGAGTTTTGAATCTGCCTTGATGTGCATATGGCACCACGTGTAACCTCCAGTGATGGGTGTCTTGTTTCCAAATAGCCTAAGTGCCATTTCAAAATATTCATGCCTATTGCTCATTTCCTGATGGTTTAACTTCGATGCCATTCCCAATAGTTTCTTCTGTTTCCTGTCAACTGAAGTGAATGCAGTGGTTCACACATTTCCAAAGATTTAGTATGACATCGGCTTTTCAGCTTTATCCCTCCATAATGCAAACCTTGGTTTTACACCCTCATTTACTGAAATGTTCCTGTCCTTTTATTCTTGAGGACAGCAGTATTCCAACACTGCAGCTCATGATTGCTGTGAAGGGGGGTCAGGTCTCAATAATACAATGTACATGGCAGCTGCAGTTTTGTGGTATAAAGGTGGCATAGAAATTATGGGTGAATTGGAAAGGGGGAGACAGCATTCTCTAATTTGTATGTATACCCCCACACACTGGACTGGTCCAGTGGATCCCATGTGGCTTCAAACTGCTGCAAGCTATGGGGTTATCAAGGACCAGGATTGCTGCCGTCAGGCAGAAGGGATTGCAATCTGATGGCTGTGAACTAAGACTAACCTGGGCATTGCCTGTGGTGGCGGTCTTTCCTCTAGTTATGTATCTTTACCTTTGCTATATAATGTATGCTCTTTAACCTGCTGAGTTTCTCCAGCATTGTGTTTTTACTTCAATCCTGACATCTGGAGACTTTCATGCTTCAGTCTTCCTCTCTCTCCTCTGCCCTGGGCAAGGAATTGTTGGAACCATGGAAGCAGAGAACATAAAAGCATGGAAACAGGCCCCTCCTCCCATCTAATCCATGCCAAACTGCATATTCTGCCTTGTCCCATCGACCTGCCCCTGGACCATAGCCCTCCTTACCCCTCCCAGTAATGTACCTAAATAATCTTCTCTTAAATGTCCAAATCAAACCTGCATCCACCATCTCTGCTGGTATCTCATTCCACATCTCACTACCCTAAAGTTGCCCCGGATGTTCCCCTTGAACATTTCACCTTTCAGGCTCAATCTGTTGTTTTGGTCATAATTTTTCTCCTAAAATGTTAATCTGTCATCAGTGTGAACTTTACTGGGTTAGTGTCTCTCTGTCTGGGTTAGTGTCTCTCTGTGTGTAGTAATGTCTCCCAGTGTGAGAATGGTGTCAGGGAGACATTAGCCATTTTGATGTAAATTTGTGTAAAAATGTGCAGGTCAATATCTTAATGTGCTGAACTGAACTAGAGGTAAGCTGAGTGGTATATGGAAAAAGAGTGGGTCTGTGACTTCCATGATAACTAAGTTTTATATTGTTTCAATGGTATCTTTTTCCTTCACTACATTCTGATGTTTGGAGATTTTGTCATGCGTAGAACAAAGTGTGAGCAGTTGTGCATTAATGTGCATGCACGTGCAAGCAGTGCCAGGTGTTTGCATAATACACACCCGCCAACCTTTCCATTCCATCAATGCTGAAACAACAGCAGAAACACAGGAAGACAGGAATGTGGAGGGCAAACTTTGAGTATTGCATACAAGTATAGGAAAGAGATCAACAAGTTGGAGAGAATGCAGGGAAGATTTACTAGAATGTTGCTGGGGTTACAGGGTCTAACTGATAGGGAAAGGTTAAAAAAGTTAGGTCTTTATTCTTTGGAGCAGAGAAGGTTGAGAGGAGATTTGATTGAGGTATTTAAAATGATTAGGGGTATAGATAGAGTTGACGTGGAGAGGCTTTATCCTTTAAGAGAGGGGGAGTTACAAACGAGAGGACATGAGTTGAGATTTAGGGGGAAAAAGTTTAGAGGAAGCATGAGGGGAGACTTCTTTACTCAGAGAATGGTGGGTGTGTAGAATGCGCTTCCAGACGAAGTGGCCGAGGCAGGCTCGATATTAGCATTTAAGGAGAAGTTGGATATGCATATGGAATGGATGGTTACGTGTTGAGTGTAGGTCAGTGGGGTGAGGTGGGAGAAAGTGTTCGGCATGGACTAGAAGGGCCAAGTTGGTCTGTTTCTGCACTGTAATTGTTATATGGTTATACACTGTATAACAATGGTGCAAGACCTGCATCAAACTTCAGAAAGTGAGCTTCTACCACAAACTTCAGCAAGTGAGCTTCGACCACAAACTTAAGAAAGTGAGCTTCTACCACAAACTTCAGCAAGTGAGCTTCTACCACAAACTTCAGCAAGTGAGCTTCTACCACAAACTTCTTCAGCAAGTGAGCTTCTACCACAAACTTCAGCAAGTGAGCTTCTACCACAAACTTCAGCAAGTGAGCTTCTACCACAAACTTCAGCAAGGGAGCTTCTACCACAAACTTCAGCAAGGGAGCTTCTACCACAAACTTCAGCAAGGGAGCTTCTACCACAAACTTCAGCAAGTGAGCTTCTACCACAAACTTCAGCAAGGGAGCTTCTACCACAAACTTCAGCAAGGGAGCTTCTACCACAAACTTCAGCAAGGGAGCTTCTACCACAAACTTCAGCAAGTGAGCTTCTACCACAAACTTCAGCAAGGGAGCTTCTACCACAAACTTCAGCAAGGGAGCTTCTACCACAAACTTCAGCAAGGGAGCTTCTACCACAAACTTGAGCAAGTGAGCTTCTACCACAAACTTCAGCAAGGGAGCTTCTACCACAAACTTCAGCAAGGGAGCTTCTACCACAAACTTCAGCAAGGGAGCTTCTACCACAAACTTCAGCAAGGGAGCTTCTACCACAAACTTCAGCAAGGGAGCTTCTACCACAAACTTCAGCAAGGGAGCTTCTACCACAAACTTCAGCAAGTGAGCTTCTACCACAAACTTGAGCAAGTGAGCTTCTACCACAAACTTCAGCAAGTGAGCTTCTACCACAAACTACAGCAAGGGAGCTTCTACCACAAACTTCAGCAAGGGAGCTTCTACCACAAACTTCAGCAAGGGAGCTTCTACCACAAACTTCAGCAAGTGAGCTTCTACCACAAACTTGAGCAAGGGAGCTTCTACCACAAACTTCAGCAAGGGAGCTTCTACCACAAACTTCAGCAAGGGAGCTTCTACCACAAACTTCAGCAAGTGAGCTTCTACCACAAACTACAGCAAGGGAGCTTCTACCACAAACTTCAGCAAGGGAGCTTCTACCACAAACTTCAGCAAGGGAGCTTCTACCACAAACTTCAGCAAGTGAGCTTCTACCACAAACTTCAGCAAGTGAGCTTCTACCACAAACTTCAGCAAGTGAGCTTCTACCACAAACTTCAGCAATGGAGCTTCTACCACAAACTTCAGCAAGTGAGCTTCTACCACAAACTTCAGCAAGTGAGCTTCCACCACAAACTTCAGCAAGTGAGCTTCTACCACAAACTTCAGCAAGTGAGCTTCTACCACAAACTTCAGCAAGTGAGCTTCTACCACAAACTTCAGCAAGTGAGCTTCTACCACGAACTTCAGCAAGTGAGTTTCTACCACAAACTTCAGCAAGTGAGCTTCTACCACAAATTTCAGCAAGGGAGCTTCTACCACAAACTTCAGCAAGGGAGCTTCTACCACAAACTTCAGCAAGTGAGCTTCTACCACAAACTTCAGCAAGGGAGCTTCTACCACAAACTTCAGCAAGGGAGCTTCTACCACAAACTTCAGCAAGGGAGCTTCTACCACAAACTTCAGCAAGGGAGCTTCTACTACAAACTTCAGCAAGTGAGCTTCTACCACAAACTTCAGCAAGGGAGCATCTACCACAAACTTCAGCAAGGGAGCTTCTACCACAAACTTCAGCAAGTGAGTTTCTACCACAAACTTCAGCAAGGGAGCTTCTACCACAAACTTCAGCAAGTGAGTTTCTACCACAAACTTCAGCAAGTGAGCTTCTACCACAAACTTCAGCAAGGGAGCTTCTACCACAAACTTCAGCAAGTGAGTTTCTACCACAAACTTCAGCAAGTGAGCTTCTACCACAAACTTCTGCAAGTGAGCTTCTACCACAAACTTCAGCAAGTGAGCTTCTACCACAAACTTCAGCAAGGGAGCTTCTACCACAAACTTCAGCAAGTGAGCTTCTACCACAAATTTCAGCAAGTGAGCTTCTACCACAAACTTCAGCAAGGGAGCTTCTACCACAAACTTCAGCAAGGGAGTTTCTACCACAAACTTCAGCAAGGGAGCTTCTACCACAAACTTCAGCAAGGGAGCTTCTACCACAAACTTCAGCAAGTGAGCTTCTACCACAAACTTCTTCAGCAAGTGAGCTTCTACCACAAACTTCAGCAAGTGAGCTTCTACCACAAACTTCAGCAAGTGAGCTTCTACCACAAACTTCAGCAAGTGAGCTTCTACCACAAACTTCTTCAGCAAGTGAGCTTCTACCACAAACTTCTTCAGCAAGTGAGCTTCTACCACAAACTTCAGCAAGGGAGCTTCTACCACAAACTTCAGCAAGTGAGCTTCTACCACAAACTTCAGCAAGTGAGCTTCTACCACAAACTTCAGCAAGGGAGCTTCTACCACAAACTTCAGCAAGTGAGCTTCTACCACAAACTTCAGCAAGGGAGCTTCTAGCAAGGGAGCTTATACCACAAACTTCAGCAAGGGAGCTTCTACCACAAACTTCAGCAAGGGAGCTTCTACCACAAACTTCAGCAAGGGAGCTTCTACCACAAACTTCAGCAAGGGAGCTTCTACCACAAACTTCAGCAAGGGAGCTTCTACCACAAACTTCAGCAAGGGAGCTTCTACCACAAACTTCAGCAAGTGAGCTTCTACCACAAACTTCAGCAAGGGAGCATCTACCACAAACTTCAGCAAGGGAGCTTCTACCACAAACTTCAGCAAGTGAGTTTCTACCACAAACTTCAGCAAGGGAGCTTCTACCACAAACTTCAGCAAGTGAGTTTCTACCACAAACTTCAGCAAGTGAGCTTCTACCACAAACTTCAGCAAGGGAGCTTCTACCACAAACTTCAGCAAGTGAGTTTCTACCACAAACTTCAGCAAGTGAGCTTCTACCACAAACTTCTGCAAGTGAGCTTCTACCACAAACTTCAGCAAGTGAGCTTCTACCACAAACTTCAGCAGGGGAGCTTCTACCACAAACTTCAGCAAGTGAGCTTCTACCACAAATTTCAGCAAGTGAGCTTCTACCACAAACTTCAGCAAGGGAGCTTCTACCACAAACTTCAGCAAGGGAGTTTCTACCACAAACTTCAGCAAGGGAGCTTCTACCACAAACTTCAGCAAGGGAGCTTCTACCACAAACTTCAGCAAGTGAGCTTCTACCACAAACTTCTTCAGCAAGTGAGCTTCTACCACAAACTTCAGCAAGTGAGCTTCTACCACAAACTTCAGCAAGTGAGCTTCTACCACAAACTTCAGCAAGTGAGCTTCTACCACAAACTTCTTCAGCAAGTGAGCTTCTACCACAAACTTCTTCAGCAAGTGAGCTTCTACCACAAACTTCAGCAAGGGAGCTTCTACCACAAACTTCAGCAAGTGAGCTTCTACCACAAACTTCAGCAAGTGAGCTTCTACCACAAACTTCAGCAAGGGAGCTTCTACCACAAACTTCAGCAAGTGAGCTTCTACCACAAACTTCAGCAAGGGAGCTTCTAGCAAGGGAGCTTCTACCACAAACTTCAGCAAGGGAGCTTCTACCACAAACTTCAGCAAGGGAGCTTCTACCACAAACTTCAGCAAGGGAGCTTCTACCACAAACTTCAGCAAGGGAGCTTCTACCACAAACTTCAGCAAGGGAGCTTCTACCACAAACTTCAGCAAGTGAGCTTCTACCACAAACTTCAGCAAGTGAGCTTCTACCACAAACTTCAGCAAGGGAGTTTCTACCACAAACTTCAGCAAGTGAGCTTCTACCACATACTTCAGCAAGGGAGCTTCTACCACAAACTTCAGCAAGTGAGCTTCTACCACAAACTTCAGCAAGGGAGCTTCTACCACAAACTTCAGCAAGGGAGCTTCTACCACAAACTTCAGCAAGGGAGCTTCTACCACAAACTTCAGCAAGGGAGCTTCTACCACAAACTTCAGCAAGGCAGCTTCTACCACAAACTTCAGCAAGGGAGCTTCTACCACAAACTTCAGCAAGTGAGCTTCGACCACAAACTTAAGAAAGTGAGCTTCTACCACAAACTTCAGCAAGTGAGCTTCTACCACAAACTTCAGCAAGTGAGCTTCTACCACAAACTTCTTCAGCAAGTGAGCTTCTACCACAAACTTCAGCAAGGGAGCTTCTACCACAAACTTCAGCAAGTGAGCTTCTACCACAAACTTCAGCAAGGGAGCTTCTACCACAAACTTCAGCAAGGGAGCTTCTACCACAAACTTCAGCAAGTGAGCTTCTACCACAAACTTCAGCAAGGGAGCTTCTACCACAAACTTCAGCAAGTGAGATTCTACCACAAACTTCAGCAAGGGAGCTTCTACCACAAACTTCAGCAAGGGAGCTTCTACCACAAACTTCAGCAAGTGAGCTTCTACCACAAACTTCAGCAAGTGAGCTTCTACCACAAACTTCAGCAAGGGAGCTTCTACCACAAACTTCAGCAAGTGAGCTTCTACCACAAACTTCAGCAAGGGAGCTTCTAGCAAGGGAGCTTCTACCACAAACTTCAGCAAGGGAGCTTCTACCACAAACTTCAGCAAGGGAGCTTCTACCACAAACTTCAGCAAGGGAGCTTCTACCACAAACTTCAGCAAGGGAGCTTCTACCACAAACTTCAGCAAGGGAGCTTCTACCACAAACTTCAGCAAGTGAGCTTCTACCACAAACTTCAGCAAGGTAGCTTCTACCACAAACTTCAGCAAGGGAGCTTCTACCACAAACTTCAGCAAGTGAGCTTCTACCACAAACTTCAGCAAGGGAGCTTCTACCACAAACTTCAGCAAGGGAGCTTCTACCACAAACCAGCAAGGGAGCTTCTACCACAAACTTCAGCAATGGAGCTTCTACCACAAACTTCAGCAAGGGAGCTTCTACCACAAACTTCAGCAAGGGAGCTTCTACCACAAACTTCAGCAAGGGAGCTTCTACCACAAACTTCAGCAAGTGAGCTTCTACCACAAACTACAGCAAGGGAGCTTCTACCACAAACTTCAGCAAGGGAGCTTCTACCACAAACTTCAGCAAGGGAGCTTCTACCACAAACTTCAGCAAGTGAGCTTCTACCATAAACTTCAGCAAGTGAGCTTCTACCACAAACTTCAGCAAGTGAGCTTCTACCACAAACTTCAGCAATGGAGCTTCTACCACAAACTTCAGCAAGTGAGCTTCTACCACAAACTTCAGCAAGTGAGCTTCTACCACAAACTTCAGCAAGTGAGCTTCTACCACAAACTTCAGCAAGTGAGCTTCTACCACAAACTTCAGCAAGTGAGCTTCTACCACGAACTTCAGCAAGTGAGTTTCTACCACAAACTTCAGCAAGTGAGCTTCTACCACAAACTTCAGCAAGGGAGCTTCTACCACAAACTTCAGCAAGGGAGCTTCTACCACAAACTTCAGCAAGTGAGCTTCTACCACAAACTTCAGCAAGGGAGCTTCTACCACAAACTTCAGCAAGGGAGCTTCTACCACAAACTTCAGCAAGGGAGCTTCTACCACAAACTTCAGCAAGGGAGCTTCTACCACAAACTTCAGCAAGTGAGCTTCTACCACAAACTTCAGCAAGGGAGCATCTACCACAAACTTCAGCAAGGGAGCTTCTACCACAAACTTCAGCAAGTGAGTTTCTACCACAAACTTCAGCAAGGGAGCTTCTACCACAAACTTCAGCAAGTGAGCTTCTACCACAAACTTCAGCAAGGGAGCTTCTACCACAAACTTCAGCAAGGGAGCTTCTACCACAAACTTCAGCAAGTGAGCTTCTACCACAAACTTCAGCAAGGGAGCTTCTACCACAAACTTCAGCAAGGGAGCTTCTACCACAAACTTCAGCAAGGGAGCTTCTACCACAAACTTCAGCAAGTGAGCTTCTACCACAAACTTCAGCAAGGGAGCTTCTACCACAAACTTCAGCAAGGGAGCTTCTACCACAAACTTCAGCAAGGGAGCTTCTACCACAAACTTCAGCAAGTGAGCTTCTACCACAAACTTCAGCAAGGGAGCTTCTACCACAAACTTCAGCAAGGGAGCTTCTACCACAAACTTCAGCAAGGGAGCTTCTACCACAAACTTGAGCAAGTGAGCTTCTACCACAAACTTCAGCAAGGTAGCTTCTACCACAAACTTCAGCAAGGGAGCTTCTACCACAAACTTCAGCAAGTGAGCTTCTACCACAAACTTCAGCAAGGGAGCTTCTACCAAAAACTTCAGCAAGGGAGCTTCTACCACAAACCAGCAAGGGAGCTTCTACCACAAACTTCAGCAAGGGAGCTTCTACCACAAACTTCAGCAAGGGAGCTTCTACCACAAACTTCAGCAAGTGAGCTTCTACCACAAACTTGAGCAAGTGAACTTCTACCACAAACTTCAGCAAGGGAGCTTCTACCACAAACTTCAGCAAGGGAGCTTCTACCACAAACTTCAGCAAGGGAGCTTCTACCACAAACTTCAGCAAGTGAGCTTCTACCACAAACTACAGCAAGGGAGCTTCTACCACAAACTTCAGCAAGGGAGCTTCTACCACAAACTTCAGCAAGGGAGCTTCTACCACAAACTTCAGCAAGTGAGCTTCTACCACAAACTTCAGCAAGTGAGCTTCTACCACAAACTTCAGCAAGTGAGCTTCTACCACAAACTTCAGCAATGGAGCTTCTACCACAAACTTCAGCAAGTGAGCTTCTACCACAAACTTCAGCAAGTGAGCTTCTACCACAAACTTCAGCAAGTGAGCTTCTACCACAAACTTCAGCAAGTGAGCTTCTACCACGAACTTCAGCAAGTGAGCTTCTACCACGAACTTCAGCAAGTGAGTTTCTACCACAAACTTCAGCAAGTGAGCTTCTACCACAAACTTCAGCAAGGGAGCTTCTACCACAAACTTCAGCAAGGGAGCTTCTACCACAAACTTCAGCAAGTGAGCTTCTACCACAAACTTCAGCAAGGGAGCTTCTACCACAAACTTCAGAAAGGGAGCTTCTACCACAAACTTCAGCAAGGGAGCTTCTACCACAAACTTCAGCAAGGGAGCTTCTACCACAAACTTCAGCAAGGGAGCTTCTACCACAAACTTCAGCAAGTGAGTTTCTACCACAAACTTCAGCAAGTGAGCTTCTACCACAAACTTCAGCAAGGGAGCTTCTACCACAAACTTCAGCAAGTGAGCTTCTACCACAAACTTCAGCAAGTGAGCTTCTACCACAAACTTCTTCAGCAAGTGAGCTTCTACCACAAACTTCAGCAAGTGAGCTTCTACCACAAACTTCTTCAGCAAGTGAGCTTCTACCACAAACTTCAGCAAGGGAGCTTCTACCACAAACTTCAGCAAGTGAGCTTCTACCACAAACTTCAGCAAGTGAGCTTCTACCACAAACTTCTTCAGCAAGTGAGCTTCTACCACAAACTTCAGCAAGGGAGCTTCTACCACAAACTTCAGCAAGTGAGCTTCTACCACAAACTTCAGCAAGGGAGCTTCTACCACAAACTTCAGCAAGTGAGCTTCTACCACAAACTTCAGCAAGTGAGCTTCTACCACAAACTTCAGCAAGTGAGCTTCTACCACAAACTTCAGCAAGGGAGCTTCTACCACAAACTTCAGCAAGTGAGCTTCTACCACAAATTTCAGCAAGTGAGCTTCTACCACAAACTTCAGCAAGGGAGCTTCTACCACAAACTTCAGCAAGGGAGTTTCTACCACAAACTTCAGCAAGTGAGCTTCTACCACAAACTTCAACAAGGGAGCTTCTACCACAAACTTCAGCAAGGGAGCTTTTACCACAAACTTCAGCAAGTGAGCTTCTACCACAAACTTCAGCAAGTGAGCTTCTACCACAAACTTCAGCAAGGGAGCTTCTACCACAAACTTCAGCAAGGGAGCTTCTACCACAAACTTCAGCAAGGGAGCTTCTACCACAAACTTCAGCAAGGGAGCTTCTAGCAAGGGAGCTTCTACCACAAACTTCAGCAAGGGAGCTTCTACCACAAACTTCAGCAAGTGAGCTTCTACCACAAACTTCTGCAAGTGAGCTTCTACCACAAACTTCAGCAAGTGAGCTTCCACCACAAACTTCAGCAAGGGAGCTTCTACCACAGACTTCAGCAAGTGAGCTTCTACCACAAACTTCAGCAAGTGAGTTTCTACCACAAACTTCAGCAAGTGAGCTTCTACCACAAACTTCAGCAAGGGAGCTTCTACCACAAACTTCAGCAAGTGAGCTTCTACCACAAACTTCAGCAAGGGAGCTTCTACCACAAACTTCAGCAAGTGAGCTTCTACCACAAACTTCAGCAAGGGAGCTTCTACCACAAACTTCAGCAAGTGAGCTTCTACCACAAACTTCAGCAAGGGAGCTTCTACCACAAACTTCAGCAAGTGAGCTTCTACCACAAACTTCAGCAAGGGAGCTTCTACCACAAACTTCAGCAAGGGAGCTTCTACCACAAATTTCAGCAAGTGAGCTTCTACCACAAACTTCAGCAAGGGAGTTTCTACCACAAACTTCAGCAAGGGAGCCTTTACCACAAACTACAGCAAGGGAGCTTTTAACACAAACTTCAGCAAGTGAGCTTCTACCACTAACTTCAGCAAGGGAGCTTCTACCACAAACTTCAGCAAGTGAGCTTCTACCACAAACTTCTTCAGCAAGTGAGCTTCTACCACAAACTTCAGCAAGGGAGCTTCTACCACAAACTTCAGCAAGGGAGTTTCTACCACAAACTTCAGCAAGGGAGCTTCTACCACAAACTTCAGCAAGTGAGCTTCTACCACAAACTTCAGCAAGTGAGCTTCTACCACAAACTTCTTCAGCAAGTGAGCTTCTACCACAAACTTCAGCAAGGGAGCTTCTACCACAAACTTCAGCAAGGGAGCTTCTACCACAAACTTCAGCAAGGGAGCTTCTACCACAAACTTCAGCAAGTGAGCTTCTACCACAAACTTCAGCAAGTGAGCTTCTACCACAAACTTCAGCAAGGGAGCTTCTACCACAAACTTCAGCAAGTGAGCTTCTACCACAAATTTCAGCAAGTGAGCTTCTACCACAAACTTCAGCAAGGGAGCTTCTACCACAAACTTCAGCAAGGGAGTTTCTACCACAAACTTCAGCAAGTGAGCTTCTACCACAAACTTCAACAAGGGAGCTTCTACCATAAACTTCAGCAAGGGAGCTTTTACCACAAACTTCAGCAAGTGAGCTTCGACCTCAAACTTCAGCAAGTGAGCTTCTACCACAAACTTCAGCAAGGGAGCTTCTACCACAAACTTCAGCAAGGGAGCTTCTACCACAAACTTCAGCAAGGGAGCTTCTACCACAAACTTCAGCAAGGGAGCTTCTACCACAAACTTCAGCAAGGGAGCTTCTAGCAAGGGAGCTTCTACCACAAACTTCAGCAAGGGAGCTTCTACCACTAACTTCAGCAAGGGAGCTTCTAACACAAACTTCAGCAAGTGAGCTTCTACCACAAACTTCTTCAGCAAGTGAGCTTCTACCACAAACTTCAGCAAGGGAGCTTTTAACACAAACTTCAGCAAGTGAGCTTCTACCACTAACTTCAGCAAGGGAGCTTCTACCACAAACTTCAGCAAGTGAGCTTCTACCACAAACTTCTTCAGCAAGTGAGCTTCTACCACAAACTTCAGCAAGGGAGCTTCTACCACAAACTTCAGCAAGGGAGTTTCTACCACAAACTTCAGCAAGGGAGCTTCTACCACAAACTTCAGCAAGTGAGCTTCTACCACAAACTTCAGCAAGTGAGCTTCTACCACAAACTTCTTCAGCAAGTGAGCTTCTACCACAAACTTCAGCAAGGGAGCTTCTACCACAAACTTCAGCAAGGGAGCTTCTACCACAAACTTCAGCAAGGGAGCTTCTACCACAAACTTCAGCAAGTGAGCTTCTACCACAAACTTCAGCAAGTGAGCTTCTACCACAAACTTCAGCAAGGGAGCTTCTACCACAAACTTCAGCAAGTGAGCTTCTACCACAAATTTCAGCAAGTGAGCTTCTACCACAAACTTCAGCAAGGGAGCTTCTACCACAAACTTCAGCAAGGGAGTTTCTACCACAAACTTCAGCAAGTGAGCTTCTACCACAAACTTCAACAAGGGAGCTTCTACCATAAACTTCAGCAAGGGAGCTTTTACCACAAACTTCAGCAAGTGAGCTTCTACCACAAACTTCAGCAAGTGAGCTTCTACCACAAACTTCAGCAAGGGAGCTTCTACCACAAACTTCAGCAAGGGAGCTTCTACCACAAACTTCAGCAAGGGAGCTTCTACCACAAACTTCAGCAAGGGAGCTTCTACCACAAACTTCAGCAAGGGAGCTTCTAGCAAGGGAGCTTCTACCACAAACTTCAGCAAGGGAGCTTCTACCACAAACTTCAGCAAGTGAGCTTCCACCACAAACTTCAGCAAGGGAGCTTCTACCACAAACTTCAGCAAGTGAGCTTTCTAGCACAAACTTCAGCAAGTGAGTTTCTACCACAAACTTCAGCAAGTGAGCTTCTACCACAAACTTCAGCAAGGGAGCTTCTACCACAAACTTCAGCAAGTGAGCTTCTACCACAAACTTCAGCAAGGGAGCTTCTACCACAAACTTCAGCAAGTGAGCTTCTACCACAAACTTCAGCAAGGGAGCTTCTACCACAAACTTCAGCAAGTGAGCTTCAACCACAAACTTCAGCAAGGGAGCTTCTACCACAAACTTCAGCAAGTGAGCTTCTACCACAAACTTCTTCAGCAAGTGAGCTTCTACCACAAACTTCTGCAAGTGAGCTTCTACCACAAACTTCAGCAAGTGAGCTTCTACCACAAACTTCAGCAAGTGAGCTTCTACCACAAACTTCAGCAAGTGAGCTTCTACCACAAACTTCTTCAGCAAGTGAGCTTCTACCACAAACTTCAGCAAGGGAGCTTCTACCACAAACTTCAGCAAGTGAGCTTCTACCACAAACTTCTGCAAGTGAGCTTCTACCACAAACTTCAGCAAGGGAGCTTCTACCACAAACTTCTGCAAGTGAGCTTCTACCACAAACTTCAGCAAGGGAGCTTCTACCACAAACTTCAGCAAGGGAGCTTCTACCACAAACTTCAGCAAGGGAGCTTCTACCACAAACTTCAGCAAGGGAGCTTCTACCACAAACTTCAGCAAGTGAGCTTCTACCACAAACTTCTGCAAGTGAGCTTCTACCACAAACTTCAGCAAGGGAGCTTCTACCACAAACTTCTGCAAGTGAGCTTCTACCACAAACTTCAGCAAGGGAGCTTCTACCACAAACTTCAGCAAGGGAGCTTCTACCACAAACTTCAGCAAGGGAGCTTCTACCACAAACTTCAGCAAGTGAGCTTCTACCACAAACTTCAGCAAGTGAGCTTCTACCACAAACTTCAGCAAGGGAGCTTCTACCACAAACTTCAGCAAGGGAGCTTCTACCACAAATTTCAGCAAGTGAGCTTCTACCACAAACTTCAGCAAGGGAGTTTCTACCACAAACTTCAGCAAGGGAGCCTTTACCACAAACTTCAGCAAGGGAGCTTTTACCACAAACTTCAGCAAGTGAGCTTCTACCACTAACTTCAGCACGTGAGCTTCTACCACAAACTTCAGCAAGGGAGCTTCTACCACAAACTTCAGCAAGGGAGCTTCTACCACAAACTTCAGCAAGGGAGCTTCTACCACAAACTTCAGCAAGTGAGCTTCTACCACAAACTTCAGCAATGGAGCTTCTACCACAAACTTCAGCAAGGGAGCTTCTACCACAAACTTCAGCAAGTGAGCTTCTACCACAAACTTCAGCAATGGAGCTTCTACCACAAACTTCAGCAAGTGAGCTTCTACCACAAACTTCAGCAAGGGAGCTTCTACCACAAACTTCAGCAAGTGAGCTCCTAGCACAAACTTCAGCAATGGAGCTTCTACCACAAACTTCAGCAAGTGAGCTTCTACCACAAACTTCAGCAAGTGAGCTTCTACCACAAACTTCAGCAAGGGAGCTTCTACCACAAACTTCAGCAAGGGAGCTTCTACCACAAACTTCAGCAAGTGAGCTTCTACCACAAACTTCAGCAAGGGAGCTTCTACCACAAACTTCAGCAAGGGAGCTTCTACCACAAACTTCAGCAAGTGAGCTTCTACCACAAACTTCAGCAAGTGAGCTTCTACCACAAACTTCAGCAATGGAGCTTCTACCACAAACTTCAGCAAGTGAGCTTCTACCACAAACTTCAGCAAGTGAGCTTCTACCACAAACTTCAGCAATGGAGCTTCTACCACAAACTTCAGCAAGGGAGCTTCTACCACAAACTTCAGCAAGTGAGCTTCTACCACAAACTTCAGCAATGGAGCTTCTACCACAAACTTCAGCAAGGGAGCTTCTACCACAAACTTCAGCAAGTGAGATTCTACCACAAACTTCAGCAATGGAGCTTCTACCACAAACTTCAGCAAGTGAGCTTCTACCACAAACTTCAGCAAGGGAGCTTCTACCACAAACTTCAGCAAGTGAGCTTCTAGCACAAACTTCAGCAATGGAGCTTCTACCACAAACTTCAGCAAGTGAGCTTCTACCACAAACTTCAGCAAGTGAGCTTCTACCACAAACTTCAGCAAGGGAGCTTCTACCACAAACTTCAGCAAGGGAGCTTCTACCACAAACTTCAGCAAGTGAGCTTCTACCACAAACTTCAGCAAGGGAGCTTCTACCACAAACTTCAGCAAGGGAGCTTCTACCACAAACTTCAGCAAGTGAGCTTCTACCACAAACTTCAGCAAGTGAGCTTCTACCACAAACTTCAGCAATGGAGCTTCTACCACAAACTTCAGCAAGTGAGCTTCTACCACAAACTTCAGCAAGGGAGTTTCTACCACAAACTTCAGCAAGGGAGCCTTTACCACATACTTCAGCAAGGGAGCTTCTACCACAAACTTCAGCAAGGGAGCTTCTACCACAAACTTCAGCAAGTGAGCTTCTACCACAAACTTCAGCAAGGGAGTTTCTACCACAAACTTCAGCAAGGGAGCTTCTACCACAAACTTCAGCAAGTGAGCTTCTACCACAAACTTCAGCAAGTGAGCTTCTACCACAAACTTCAGCAATAGAGCTTCTACCACAAACTTCAGCAAGGGAGCTTCTACCACAAACTTCAGCAAGTGAGCTTCTACCACAAACTTCAGCAATGGAGCTTCTACCACAAACTTCAGCAAGTGAGCTTCTACCACAAACTTCAGCAAGGGAGCTTCTACCACAAACTTCAGCAAGGGAGCTTCTACCACAAACTTCAGCAAGGGAGCTTCTACCACAAACTTCAGCAAGTGAGCTTCTACCACAAACTTGAGCAAGTGAACTTCTACCACAAACTTCAGCAAGGGAGCTTCTACCACAAACTTCAGCAAGGGAGCTTCTACCACAAACTTCAGCAAGGGAGCTTCTACCACAAACTTCAGCAAGTGAGCTTCTACCACAAACTACAGCAAGGGAGCTTCTACCACAAACTTCAGCAAGGGAGCTTCTACCACAAACTTCAGCAAGGGAGCTTCTACCACAAACTTCAGCAAGTGAGCTTCTACCACAAACTTCAGCAAGTGAGCTTCTACCACAAACTTCAGCAAGTGAGCTTCTACCACAAACTTCAGCAATGGAGCTTCTACCACAAACTTCAGCAAGTGAGCTTCTACCACAAACTTCAGCAAGTGAGCTTCTACCACAAACTTCAGCAAGTGAGCTTCTACCGCAAACTTCAGCAAGTGAGCTTCTACCACAAACTTCAGCAAGTGAGCTTCTACCACGAACTTCAGCAAGTGAGTTTCTACCACAAACTTCAGCAAGTGAGCTTCTACCACAAACTTCAGCAAGGGAGCTTCTACCACAAACTTCAGCAAGGGAGCTTCTACCACAAACTTCAGCAAGTGAGCTTCTACCACAAACTTCAGCAAGGGAGCTTCTACCACAAACTTCAGCAAGGGAGCTTCTACCACAAACTTCAGCAAGGGAGCTTCTACCACAAACTTCAGCAAGGGAGCTTCTACCACAAACTTCAGCAAGTGAGCTTCTACCACAAACTTCAGCAAGGGAGCATCTACCACAAACTTCAGCAAGGGAGCTTCTACCACAAACTTCAGCAAGTGAGTTTCTACCACAAACTTCAGCAAGGGAGCTTCTACCACAAACTTCAGCAAGTGAGTTTCTACCACAAACTTCAGCAAGTGAGCTTCTACCACAAACTTCAGCAAGGGAGCTTCTACCACAAACTTCAGCAAGTGAGCTTCTACCACAAACTTCAGCAAGTGAGCTTCTACCACAAACTTCTTCAGCAAGTGAGCTTCTACCACAAACTTCAGCAAGGGAGCTTCTACCACAAACTTCAGCAAGTGAGCTTCTACCACAAACTTCAGCAAGTGAGCTTCTACCACAAACTTCAGCAAGTGAGCTTCTACCACAAACTTCAGCAAGGGAGCTTCTACCACAAACTTCAGCAAGTGAGCTTCTACCACAAATTTCAGCAAGTGAGCTTCTACCACAAACTTCAGCAAGGGAGCTTCTACCACAAACTTCAGCAAGGGAGTTTCTACCACAAACTTCAGCAAGTGAGCTTCTACCACAAACTTCAACAAGGGAGCTTCTACCACAAACTTCAGCAAGGGAGCTTTTACCACAAACTTCAGCAAGTGAGCTTCTACCACAAACTTCAGCAAGGGAGCTTCTACCACAAACTTCAGCAAGGGAGCTTCTACCACAAACTTCAGCAAGGGAGCTTCTACCACAAACTTCAGCAAGGGAGCTTCTACCACAAACTTCAGCAAGGGAGCTTCTAGCAAGGGAGCTTCTACCACAAACTTCAGCAAGGGAGCTTCTACCACAAACTTCAGCAAGTGAGCTTCTACCACAAACTTCTGCAAGTGAGCTTCTACCACAAACTTCAGCAAGTGAGCTTCCACCACAAACTTCAGCAAGGGAGCTTCTACCACAGACTTCAGCAAGTGAGCATCTACCACAAACTTCAGCAAGTGAGTTTCTACCACAAACTTCAGCAAGTGAGCTTCTACCACAAACTTCAGCAAGGGAGCTTCTACCACAAACTTCAGCAAGTGAGCTTCTACCACAAACTTCAGCAAGGGAGCTTCTACCACAAACTTCAGCAAGTGAGCTTCTACCACAAACTTCAGCAAGGGAGCTTCTACCACAAACTTCAGCAAGTGAGCTTCTACCACAAACTTCAGCAAGGGAGCTTCTACCACAAACTTCAGCAAGTGAGCTTCTACCACAAACTTCAGCAAGGGAGCTTCTACCACAAACTTCAGCAAGGGAGCTTCTACCACAAATTTCAGCAAGTGAGCTTCTACCACAAACTTCAGCAAGGGAGTTTCTACCACAAACTTCAGCAAGGGAGCCTTTACCACAAACTTCAGCAAGGGAGCTTTTAACACAAACTTCAGCAAGTGAGCTTCTACCACTAACTTCAGCAAGGGAGCTTCTACCACAAACTTCAGCAAGTGAGCTTCTACCACAAACTTCTTCAGCAAGTGAGCTTCTACCACAAACTTCAGCAAGGGAGCTTCTACCACAAACTTCAGCAAGGGAGTTTCTACCACAAACTTCAGCAAGGGAGCTTCTACCACAAACTTCAGCAAGTGAGCTTCTACCACAAACTTCAGCAAGTGAGCTTCTACCACAAACTTCTTCAGCAAGTGAGCTTCTACCACAAACTTCAGCAAGGGAGCTTCTACCACAAACTTCAGCAAGGGAGCTTCTACCACAAACTTCAGCAAGGGAGCTTCTACCACAATCTTCAGCAAGTGAGCTTCTACCACAAACTTCAGCAAGTGAGCTTCTACCACAAACTTCAGCAAGGGAGCTTCTACCACAAACTTCAGCAAGTGAGCTTCTACCACAAATTTCAGCAAGTGAGCTTCTACCACAAACTTCAGCAAGGGAGCTTCTACCACAAACTTCAGCAAGGGAGTTTCTACCACAAACTTCAGCAAGTGAGCTTCTACCACAAACTTCAACAAGGGAGCTTCTACCATAAACTTCAGCAAGGGAGCTTTTACCACAAACTTCAGCAAGTGAGCTTCGACCTCAAACTTCAGCAAGTGAGCTTCTACCACAAACTTCAGCAAGGGAGCTTCTACCACAAACTTCAGCAAGGGAGCTTCTACCACAAACTTCAGCAAGGGAGCTTCCACCACAAACTTCAGCAAGGGAGCTTCTACCACAAACTTCAGCAAGGGAGCTTCTAGCAAGGGAGCTTCTACCACAAACTTCAGCAAGGGAGCTTCTACCACTAACTTCAGCAAGGGAGCTTCTACCACAAACTTCAGCAAGTGAGCTTCTACCACAAACTTCTTCAGCAAGTGAGCTTCTACCACAAATTTCAGCAAGGGAGCTTTTAACACAAACTTCAGCAAGTGAGCTTCTACCACTAACTTCAGCAAGGGAGCTTCTACCACAAACTTCAGCAAGTGAGCTTCTACCACAAACTTCTTCAGCAAGTGAGCTTCTACCACAAACTTCAGCAAGGGAGCTTCTACCACAAACTTCAGCAAGGGAGTTTCTACCACAAACTTCAGCAAGGGAGCTTCTACCACAAACTTCAGCAAGTGAGCTTCTACCACAAACTTCAGCAAGTGAGCTTCTACCACAAACTTCTTCAGCAAGTGAGCTTCTACCACAAACTTCAGCAAGGGAGCTTCTACCACAAACTTCAGCAAGGGAGCTTCTACCACAAACTTCAGCAAGGGAGCTTCTACCACAAACTTCAGCAAGTGAGCTTCTACCACAAACTTCAGCAAGTGAGCTTCTACCACAAACTTCAGCAAGGGAGCTTCTACCACTAACTTCAGATAGTGAGCTTCTACCACAAATTTCAGCAAGTGAGCTTCTACCACAAACTTCAGCAAGGGAGCTTCTACCACAAACTTCAGCAAGGGAGTTTCTACCACAAACTTCAGCAAGTGAGCTTCTACCACAAACTTCAACAAGGGAGCTTCTACCATAAACTTCAGCAAGGGAGCTTTTACCACAAACTTCAGCAAGTGAGCTTCTACCACAAACTTCAGCAAGTGAGCTTCTACCACTAACTTCAGCAAGGGAGCTTCTACCACAAACTTCAGCAAGGGAGCTTCTACCACAAACTTCAGCAAGGGAGCTTCTACCACAAACTTCAGCAAGTGAGCTTCTACCACAAACTTCAGCAAGTGAGCTTCTACCACAAACTTCAGCAATAGAGCTTCTACCACAAACTTCAGCAAGGGAGCTTCTACCACAAACTTCAGCAAGTGAGCTTCTACCACAAACTTCAGCAATGGAGCTTCTACCACAAACTTCAGCAAGTGAGCTTCTACCACAAACTTCAGCAAGGGAGCTTCTACCACAAACTTCAGCAAGGGAGCTTCTACCACAAACTTCAGCAAGGGAGCTTCTACCACAAACTTCAGCAAGTGAGCTTCTACCACAAACTTGAGCAAGTGAACTTCTACCACAAACTTCAGCAAGGGAGCTTCTACCACAAACTTCAGCAAGGGAGCTTCTACCACAAACTTCAGCAAGGGAGCTTCTACCACAAACTTCAGCAAGTGAGCTTCTACCACAAACTACAGCAAGGGAGCTTCTACCACAAACTTCAGCAAGGGAGCTTCTACCACAAACTTCAGCAAGGGAGCTTCTACCACAAACTTCAGCAAGTGAGCTTCTACCACAAACTTCAGCAAGTGAGCTTCTACCACAAACTTCAGCAAGTGAGCTTCTACCACAAACTTCAGCAATGGAGCTTCTACCACAAACTTCAGCAAGTGAGCTTCTACCACAAACTTCAGCAAGTGAGCTTCTACCACAAACTTCAGCAAGTGAGCTTCTACCGCAAACTTCAGCAAGTGAGCTTCTACCACAAACTTCAGCAAGTGAGCTTCTACCACGAACTTCAGCAAGTGAGTTTCTACCACAAACTTCAGCAAGTGAGCTTCTACCACAAACTTCAGCAAGGGAGCTTCTACCACAAACTTCAGCAAGGGAGCTTCTACCACAAACTTCAGCAAGTGAGCTTCTACCACAAACTTCAGCAAGGGAGCTTCTACCACAAACTTCAGCAAGGGAGCTTCTACCACAAACTTCAGCAAGGGAGCTTCTACCACAAACTTCAGCAAGGGAGCTTCTACCACAAACTTCAGCAAGTGAGCTTCTACCACAAACTTCAGCAAGGGAGCATCTACCACAAACTTCAGCAAGGGAGCTTCTACCACAAACTTCAGCAAGTGAGTTTCTACCACAAACTTCAGCAAGGGAGCTTCTACCACAAACTTCAGCAAGTGAGTTTCTACCACAAACTTCAGCAAGTGAGCTTCTACCACAAACTTCAGCAAGGGAGCTTCTACCACAAACTTCAGCAAGTGAGCTTCTACCACAAACTTCAGCAAGTGAGCTTCTACCACAAACTTCTTCAGCAAGTGAGCTTCTACCACAAACTTCAGCAAGTGAGCTTCTACCACAAACTTCTTCAGCAAGTGAGCTTCTACCACAAACTTCAGCAAGGGAGCTTCTACCACAAACTTCAGCAAGTGAGCTTCTACCACAAACTTCAGCAAGTGAGCTTCTACCACAAACTTCTTCAGCAAGTGAGCTTCTACCACAAACTTCAGCAAGGGAGCTTCTACCACAAACTTCAGCAAGTGAGCTTCTACCACAAACTTCAGCAAGGGAGCTTCTACCACAAACTTCAGCAAGTGAGCTTCTACCACAAACTTCAGCAAGTGAGCTTCTACCACAAACTTCAGCAAGTGAGCTTCTACCACAAACTTCAGCAAGGGAGCTTCTACCACAAACTTCAGCAAGTGAGCTTCTACCACAAATTTCAGCAAGTGAGCTTCTACCACAAACTTCAGCAAGGGAGCTTCTACCACAAACTTCAGCAAGGGAGTTTCTACCACAAACTTCAGCAAGTGAGCTTCTACCACAAACTTCAACAAGGGAGCTTCTACCACAAACTTCAGCAAGGGAGCTTTTACCACAAACTTCAGCAAGTGAGCTTCTACCACAAACTTCAGCAAGGGAGCTTCTACCACAAACTTCAGCAAGGGAGCTTCTACCACAAACTTCAGCAAGGGAGCTTCTACCACAAACTTCAGCAAGGGAGCTTCTACCACAAACTTCAGCAAGGGAGCTTCTAGCAAGGGAGCTTCTACCACAAACTTCAGCAAGGGAGCTTCTACCACAAACTTCAGCAAGTGAGCTTCTACCACAAACTTCTGCAAGTGAGCTTCTACCACAAACTTCAGCAAGTGAGCTTCCACCACAAACTTCAGCAAGGGAGCTTCTACCACAGACTTCAGCAAGTGAGCTTCTACCACAAACTTCAGCAAGTGAGTTTCTACCACAAACTTCAGCAAGTGAGCTTCTACCACAAACTTCAGCAAGGGAGCTTCTACCACAAACTTCAGCAAGTGAGCTTCTACCACAAACTTCAGCAAGGGAGCTTCTACCACAAACTTCAGCAAGTGAGCTTCTACCACAAACTTCAGCAAGGGAGCTTCTACCACAAACTTCAGCAAGTGAGCTTCTACCACAAACTTCAGCAAGGGAGCTTCTACCACAAACTTCAGCAAGTGAGCTTCTACCACAAACTTCAGCAAGGGAGCTTCTACCACAAACTTCAGCAAGGGAGCTTCTACCACAAATTTCAGCAAGTGAGCTTCTACCACAAACTTCAGCAAGGGAGTTTCTACCACAAACTTCAGCAAGGGAGCCTTTACCACAAACTTCAGCAAGGGAGCTTTTAACACAAACTTCAGCAAGTGAGCTTCTACCACTAACTTCAGCAAGGGAGCTTCTACCACAAACTTCAGCAAGTGAGCTTCTACCACAAACTTCTTCAGCAAGTGAGCTTCTACCACAAACTTCAGCAAGGGAGCTTCTACCACAAACTTCAGCAAGGGAGTTTCTACCACAAACTTCAGCAAGGGAGCTTCTACCACAAACTTCAGCAAGTGAGCTTCTACCACAAACTTCAGCAAGTGAGCTTCTACCACAAACTTCTTCAGCAAGTGAGCTTCTACCACAAACTTCAGCAAGGGAGCTTCTACCACAAACTTCAGCAAGGGAGCTTCTACCACAAACTTCAGCAAGGGAGCTTCTACCACAAACTTCAGCAAGTGAGCTTCTACCACAAACTTCAGCAAGTGAGCTTCTACCACAAACTTCAGCAAGGGAGCTTCTACCACAAACTTCAGCAAGTGAGCTTCTACCACAAATTTCAGCAAGTGAGCTTCTACCACAAACTTCAGCAAGGGAGCTTCTACCACAAACTTCAGCAAGGGAGTTTCTACCACAAACTTCAGCAAGTGAGCTTCTACCACAAACTTCAACAAGGGAGCTTCTACCATAAACTTCAGCAAGGGAGCTTTTACCACAAACTTCAGCAAGTGAGCTTCGACCTCAAACTTCAGCAAGTGAGCTTCTACCACAAACTTCAGCAAGGGAGCTTCTACCACAAACTTCAGCAAGGGAGCTTCTACCACAAACTTCAGCAAGGGAGCTTCCACCACAAACTTCAGCAAGGGAGCTTCTACCACAAACTTCAGCAAGGGAGCTTCTAGCAAGGGAGCTTCTACCACAAACTTCAGCAAGGGAGCTTCTACCACTAACTTCAGCAAGGGAGCTTCTACCACAAACTTCAGCAAGTGAGCTTCTACCACAAACTTCTTCAGCAAGTGAGCTTCTACCACAAATTTCAGCAAGGGAGCTTTTAACACAAACTTCAGCAAGTGAGCTTCTACCACTAACTTCAGCAAGGGAGCTTCTACCACAAACTTCAGCAAGTGAGCTTCTACCACAAACTTCTTCAGCAAGTGAGCTTCTACCACAAACTTCAGCAAGGGAGCTTCTACCACAAACTTCAGCAAGGGAGTTTCTACCACAAACTTCAGCAAGGGAGCTTCTACCACAAACTTCAGCAAGTGAGCTTCTACCACAAACTTCAGCAAGTGAGCTTCTACCACAAACTTCTTCAGCAAGTGAGCTTCTACCACAAACTTCAGCAAGGGAGCTTCTACCACAAACTTCAGCAAGGGAGCTTCTACCACAAACTTCAGCAAGTGAGCTTCTACCACAAACTTCAGCAAGGGAGCTTCTACCACTAACTTCAGATAGTGAGCTTCTACCACAAATTTCAGCAAGTGAGCTTCTACCACAAACTTCAGCAAGGGAGCTTCTACCACAAACTTCAGCAAGGGAGTTTCTACCACAAACTTCAGCAAGTGAGCTTCTACCACAAACTTCAACAAGGGAGCTTCTACCATAAACTTCAGCAAGGGAGCTTTTACCACAAACTTCAGCAAGTGAGCTTCTACCACAAACTTCAGCAAGTGAGCTTCTACCACTAACTTCAGCAAGGGAGCTTCTACCACAAACTTCAGCAAGGGAGCTTCTACCACAAACTTCAGCAAGGGAGCTTCTACCACAAACTTCAGCAAGGGAGCTTCTACCACAAACTTCAGCAAGGGAGCTTCTAGCAAGGGAGCTTCTACCACTAACTTCAGATAGTGAGCTTCTACCACAAACTTCAGCAAGTGAGCTTCCACCACAAACTTCAGCAAGGGAGCTTCTACCACAAACTTCAGCAAGTGAGCTTTCTAGCACAAACTTCAGCAAGTGAGTTTCTACCACAAACTTCAGCAAGTGAGCTTCTACCACAAACTTCAGCAAGGGAGCTTCTACCACAAACTTCAGCAAGTGAGCTTCTACCACAAACTTCAGCAAGGGAGCTTCTACCACAAACTTCAGCAAGTGAGCTTCTACCACAAACTTCAGCAAGGGAGCTGCTACCACAAACTTCAGCAAGTGAGCTTCTACCACAAACTTCTTCAGCAAGTGAACTTCTACCACAAATTTCTGCAAGTGAGCTTCTACCACAAACTTCAGCAAGTGAGCTTCTACCACAAACTTCAGCAAGTGAGCTTCTACCACAAACTTCAGCAAGTGAGCTTCTACCACAAACTTCTTCAGCAAGTGAGCTTCTACCACAAACTTCAGCAAGGGAGCTTCTACCACAAACTTCAGCAAGTGAGCTTCTACCACAAACTTCTGCAAGTGAGCTTCTACCACAAACTTCAGCAAGGGAGCTTCTACCACAAACTTCTGCAAGTGAGCTTCTACCACAAACTTCAGCAAGGGAGCTTCTACCACAAACTTCAGCAAGGGAGCTTCTACCACAAACTTCAGCAAGGGAGCTTCTACCACAAACTTCAGCAAGGGAGCTTCTACCACAAACTTCAGCAAGGGAGCTTCTACCACAAACTTCAGCAAGTGAGCTTCTACCACAAACTTCTGCAAGTGAGCTTCTACCACAAACTTCAGCAAGGGAGCTTCTACCACAAACTTCTGCAAGTGAGCTTCTACCACAAACTTCAGCAAGGGAGCTTCTACCACAAACTTCAGCAAGGGAGCTTCTACCACAAACTTCAGCAAGGGAGCTTCTACCACAAACTTCAGCAAGTGAGCTTCTCCCACAAACTTCAGCAAGTGAGCTTCTACCACAAACTTCAGCAAGGGAGCTTCTACCACAAACTTCAGCAAGGGAGCTTCTACCACAAATTTCAGCAAGTGAGCTTCTACCACAAACTTCAGCAAGGGAGTTTCTACCACAAACTTCAGCAAGGGAGCCTTTACCACAAACTTCAGCAAGGGAGCTTTTACCACAAACTTCAGCAAGTGAGCTTCTACCACTAACTTCAGCACGTGAGCTTCTACCACAAACTTCAGCAAGGGAGCTTCTACCACAAACTTCAGCAAGGGAGCTTCTACCACAAACTTCAGCAAGGGAGCTTCTACCACAAACTTCAGCAAGTGAGCTTCTACCACAAACTTCAGCAATGGAGCTTCTACCACAAACTTCAGCAAGGGAGCTTCTACCACAAACTTCAGCAAGTGAGCTTCTACCACAAACTTCAGCAATGGAGCTTCTACCACAAACTTCAGCAAGTGAGCTTCTACCACAAACTTCAGCAAGGGAGCTTCTACCACAAACTTCAGCAAGTGAGCTCCTAGCACAAACTTCAGCAATGGAGCTTCTACCACAAACTTCAGCAAGTGAGCTTCTACCACAAACTTCAGCAAGTGAGCTTCTACCACAAACTTCAGCAAGGGAGCTTCTACCACAAACTTCAGCAAGGGAGCTTCTACCACAAACTTCAGCAAGTGAGCTTCTACCACAAACTTCAGCAAGGGAGCTTCTACCACAAACTTCAGCAAGGGAGCTTCTACCACAAACTTCAGCAAGTGAGCTTCTACCACAAACTTCAGCAAGTGAGCTTCTACCACAAACTTCAGCAATGGAGCTTCTACCACAAACTTCAGCAAGTGAGCTTCTACCACAAACTTCAGCAAGTGAGCTTCTACCACAAACTTCAGCAATGGAGCTTCTACCACAAACTTCAGCAAGGGAGCTTCTACCACAAACTTCAGCAAGTGAGCTTCTACCACAAACTTCAGCAATGGAGCTTCTACCACAAACTTCAGCAAGGGAGCTTCTACCACAAACTTCAGCAAGTGAGATTCTACCACAAACTTCAGCAATGGAGCTTCTACCACAAACTTCAGCAAGTGAGCTTCTACCACAAACTTCAGCAATGGAGCTTCTACCACAAACTTCAGCAAGTGAGCTTCTACCACAAACTTCAGCAAGTGAGCTTCTACCACAAACTTCAGCAAGGGAGCTTCTACCACAAACTTCAGCAAGGGAGCTTCTACCACAAACTTCAGCAAGTGAGCTTCTACCACAAACTTCAGCAAGGGAGCTTCTACCACAAACTTCAGCAAGGGAGCTTCTACCACAAACTTCAGCAAGTGAGCTTCTACCACAAACTTCAGCAAGTGAGCTTCTACCACAAACTTCAGCAATGGAGCTTCTACCACAAACTTCAGCAAGTGAGCTTCTACCACAAACTTCAGCAAGGGAGCTTCTACCACAAACTTCAGCAAGGGAGCCTTTACCACATACTTCAGCAAGGGAGCTTCTACCACAAACTTCAGCAAGGGAGCTTCTACCACAAACTTCAGCAAGTGAGCTTCTACCACAAACTTCAGCAAGGGAGTTTCTTCCACAAACTTCAGCAAGGGAGCTTCTACCACAAACTTCAGCAAGTGAGCTTCTACCACAAACTTCAGCAAGTGAGCTTCTACCACAAACTTCAGCAATAGAGCTTCTACCACAAACTTCAGCAAGGGAGCTTCTACCACAAACTTCAGCAAGTGAGCTTCTACCACAAACTTCAGCAATGGAGCTTCTACCACAAACTTCAGCAAGTGAGCTTCTACCACAAACTTCAGCAAGGGAGCTTCTACCACAAACTTCAGCAAGGGAGCCTTTACCACAAACTTCAGCAAGGGAGCTTCTACCACAAACTTCAGCAAGGGAGCTTCTACCACAAACTTCAGCAAGTGAGCTCCTAGCACAAACTTCAGCAATGGAGCTTCTACCACAAACTTCAGCAAGTGAGCTTCTACCACAAACTTCAGCAAGTGAGCTTCTACCACAAACTTCAGCAAGGGAGCTTCTACCACAAACTTCAGCAAGGGAGCTTCTACCACAAACTTCAGCAAGTGAGCTTCTACCACAAACTTCAGCAAGGGAGCTTCTACCACAAACTTCAGCAAGGGAGCTTCTACCACAAACTTCAGCAAGTGAGCTTCTACCACAAACTTCAGCAAGTGAGCTTCTACCACAAACTTCAGCAATGGAGCTTCTACCACAAACTTCAGCAAGTGAGCTTCTACCACAAACTTCAGCAAGTGAGCTTCTACCACAAACTTCAGCAATGGAGCTTCTACCACAAACTTCAGCAAGGGAGCTTCTACCACAAACTTCAGCAAGTGAGCTTCTACCACAAACTTCAGCAATGGAGCTTCTACCACAAACTTCAGCAAGGGAGCTTCTACCACAAACTTCAGCAAGTGAGATTCTACCACAAACTTCAGCAATGGAGCTTCTACCACAAACTTCAGCAAGTGAGCTTCTAGCACAAACTTCAGCAATGGAGCTTCTACCACAAACTTCAGCAAGTGAGCTTCTACCACAAACTTCAGCAAGTGAGCTTCTACCACAAACTTCAGCAAGGGAGCTTCTACCACAAACTTCAGCAAGGGAGCTTCTACCACAAACTTCAGCAAGTGAGCTTCTACCACAAACTTCAGCAAGGGAGCTTCTACCACAAACTTCAGCAAGGGAGCTTCTACCACAAACTTCAGCAAGTGAGCTTCTACCACAAACTTCAGCAAGTGAGCTTCTACCACAAACTTCAGCAATGGAGCTTCTACCACAAACTTCAGCAAGTGAGCTTCTACCACAAACTTCAGCAAGGGAGCTTCTACCACAAACTTCAGCAAGGGAGCCTTTACCACATACTTCAGCAAGGGAGCTTCTACCACAAACTTCAGCAAGGGAGCTTCTACCACAAACTTCAGCAAGTGAGCTTCTACCACAAACTTCAGCAAGGGAGTTTCTTCCACAAACTTCAGCAAGGGAGCTTCTACCACAAACTTCAGCAAGTGAGCTTCTACCACAAACTTCAGCAAGTGAGCTTCTACCACAAACTTCAGCAATAGAGCTTCTACCACAAACTTCAGCAAGGGAGCTTCTACCACAAACTTCAGCAAGTGAGCTTCTACCACAAACTTCAGCAATGGAGCTTCTACCACAAACTTCAGCAAGTGAGCTTCTACCACAAACTTCAGCAAGGGAGCTTCTACCACAAACTTCAGCAAGGGAGCCTTTACCACAAACTTCAGCAAGGGAGCTTCTACCACAAACTTCAGCAAGGGAGCTTCTACCACAAACTTCAGCAAGTGAGCTTCTACCACAAACTTCAGCAAGTGAGCTTCTACCACAAACTTCTTCAGCAAGTGAGCTTCTACCACAAACTTCAGCAAGTGAGCTTCTACCACAAACTTCAGCAAGGGAGCTTCTGCCACAAACTTCTGCAAGGGAGCTTCTACCACAAACTTCAGCAAGTGAGTTTCTACCACAAACTTCAGCAAGTGAGCTTCTACCACAAACTTCAGCAAGGGAGCCTTTACCACAAACTTCAGCAAGGGAGCCTTTCCCACAAACTTCAGCAAGGGAGCTTTTACCACAAACTTCAGCAAGGGAGCTTCTACCACAAACTTCAGCAAGGGAGCTTCTACCACAAACTTCAGAAAGGGAGCTTCTACCACAAACTTCAGCAATGGAGCCTTTACCACAAACTTCAGCAAGGGAGCTTCTACCACAAACTTCAGCAAGGGAGCTTCTACCACAAACTTCAGCAAGTGAGTTTCTACCACAAACTTCAGCAAGTGAGCTTCTACCACAAACTTCAGCAAGTGAGCTTCTACCACAAACTTCAGCAAGGGAGCTTCTACCACAAACTTCAGCAAGTGAGTTTCTACCACAAACTTCAGCAAGTGAGCTTCTACCACAAACTTCTGCAAGTGAGCTTCTACCACAAACTTCAGCAAGTGAGCTTCTACCACAAACTTCTTCAGCAAGTGAGCTTCTACCACAAACTTCTGCAAGTGAGCTTCTACCACAAACTTAAGCAAGTGAGCTTCTACCACAAACTTCTTCAGCAAGTGAGCTTCTACCACAAACTTCAGCAAGGGAGCTTCTACCACAAACTTCAGCAAGTGAGTTTCTACCACAAACTTCAGCAAGGGAGCCTTTACCACAAACTTCAGCAAGGGAGCTTTTACCACAAACTTCAGCAAGGGAGCTTCTACCACAAACTTCAGCAAGGGAGCTTCTACCACAAACTTCAGCAAGGGAGCTTCTACCACAAACTTCAGCAAGGGAGCTTCTACCACAAACTTCAGCAAGGGAGCTTCTACCACAAACTTCAGCAAGGGAGCTTCTACCACAAACTTCAGCAAGGGAGCTTCTACCACAAACTTCAGCAAGTGAGCTTCTACCACAAACTTCAGCAAGGGAGCTTCTACCACAAACTTCAGCAAGGGAGCTTCTACCACAAACTTCAGCAAGGGAGCTTCTACCACAAACTTCAGCAAGGGAGCTTCTACCACAAACTTCAGCAAGGGAGCTTCTACCACAAACTTCAGCAAGGGAGCTTCTACCACAAACTTCAGCAAGGGAGCTTCTACCACAAACTTCAGCAAGGGAGCTTCTACCACAAACTTCAGCAAGGGAGCTTCTACCACAAACTTCAGCAAGTGAGCTTCTACCACAAACTTCAGCAAGGGAGCTTCTACCACAAACTTCAGCAAGGGAGCTTCTACCACAAACTTCAGCAAGGGAGCTTCAACCACAAACTTCTTCAGCAAGTGAGCTTCTACCACAAAGTTCAGCAAGTGAGCTTCTACCACAAACTTCAGCAAGGGAGCTTCTACCACAAACTTCAGCAAGTGAGCTTCTACCACAAACTTCTTCAGCAAGTGAGCTTCTACCACAAACTTCAGCAAGGGAGCTTCTACCACAAACCTCAGCAAGTGAGCTTCTACCACAAACTTCTTCAGCAAGGGTGCTTCTACCACAAACTTCAGCAAGGGAGCTTCTACCACAAACTTCAGCAAGTGAGCTTCTACCACAAACTTCTGCAAGTGAGCTTCTACCACAAACTTCAGCAAGTGAGCTTCTACCACAAACTTCTTCAGCAAGTGAGCTTCTACCACAAACTTCAGCAAGGGAGCTTCTACCACAAACTTCAGCAAGGGAGCTTCTACCACAAACTTCAGCAAGTGAGCTTCTACCACAAACTTCAGCAAGTGAGCTTCTACCACTAACTTCTTCAGCAAGTGAGCTTCTACCACAAACTTCAGCAAGTGAGCTTCTACCACAAACTTCTTCAGCAAGTGAGCTTCTACCACAAACTTCAGCAAGGGAGCTTCTACCACAAACTTCAGCAAGGGAGCTTCTACCACAAACTTCAGCAAGTGAGTTTCTACCACAAACTTCAGCAAGTGAGCTTCTACCACAAACTTCAGCAAGGGAGCCTTTACCACAAACTTCAGCAAGGGAGCCTTTACCACAAACTTGAGCAAGGGAGCTTTTACCACAAACTTCAGCAAGTGAGCTTCTACCACAAACTTCAGCAAGGGAGCTTCTACCACAAACTTCAGCAAGGGAGCTTCTACCACAAACTTCTTCAGCAACTGAGCTTCTACCACAAACTTCAGCAATGGAGCCTTTACCACAAACTTCAGCAAGGGAGCCTTTACCACAAACTTCAGCAAGGGAGCTTCTACCACAAACTTCAGCAAGGGAGCTTCTACCACAAACTTCAGCAAGGGAGCTTCTACCACAAACTTCAGCAAGTGAGTTTCTACCACAAACTTCAGCAAGTGAGCTTCTACCACAAACTTCAGCAAGTGAGCTTCTACCACAAACTTCAGCAAGGGAGCTTCTACCACAAACTTCAGCAAGGGAGCTTCTACCACAAACTTCAGCAAGTGAGTTTCTACCACAAACTTCAGCAAGGGAGCTTCTACCACAAACTTCAGCAAGTGAGTTTCTACCACAAACTTCAGCAAGTGAGCTTCTACCACAAACTTCAGCAAGGGAGCTTCTACCACAAACTTCAGCAAGTGAGTTTCTACCACAAACTTCAGCAAGTGAGCTTCTACCACAAACTTCTTCAAGTGAGCTTCTACCACAAACTTCTGCAAGTGAGCTTCTACCACAAACTTCAGCAAGTGAGCTTCTACCACAAACTTCTTCAGCAAGTGAGCTTCTACCACAAACTTAAGCAAGTGAGCTTCTACCACAAACTTCTTCAGCAAGTGAGCTTCTACCACAAACTTCAGCAAGGGAGCTTCTACCACAAACTTCAGCAAGTGAGTTTCTACCACAAACTTCAGCAAGGGAGCCTTTACCACAAACTTCAGCAAGGGAGCCTTTACCACAAACTTCAGCAAGGGAGCTTTTACCACAAACTTCAGCAAGGGAGCTTCTACCACAAACTTCAGCAAGGGAGCTTCTACCACAAACTTCAGCAAGGGAGCTTCTACCACAAACTTCAGCAAGGGAGCTTCTACCACAAACTTCAGCAAGGGAGCTTCTACCACAAACTTCAGCAAGGGAGCTTCTACCACAAACTTCAGCAAGGGAGCTTCTACCACTAACTTCAGCAAGTGAGCTTCTACCACAAACTTCAGCAAGGGAGCTTCTACCACAAACTTCAGCAAGGGAGCTTCTACCACAAACTTCAGCAAGGGAGCTTCTACCACAAACTTCAGCAAGGGAGCTTCTACCACAAACTTCAGCAAGGGAGCTTCTACCACAAACTTCAGCAAGGGAGCTTCTACCACAAACTTCAGCAAGGGAGCTTCTACCACAAACTTCAGCAAGGGAGCTTCTACCACAAACTTCAGCAAGGGAGCTTCTACCACAAACTTCAGCAAGGGAGCTTCTACCACAAACTTCAGCAAGTGAGCTTCTACCACAAACTTCAGCAAGGGAGTTTCTACCACAAACTTCAGCAAGGGAGCTTCTACCACAAACTTCAGCAAGGGAGCTTCTACCACAAACTTCTTCAGCAAGTGAGCTTCTACCACAAACTTCAGCAAGTGAGCTTCTACCACAAACTTCAGCAAGGGAGCTTCTACCACAAACTTCAGCAAGTGAGCTTCTACCACAAACTTCTTCAGCAAGTGAGCTTCTACCACAAACTTCAGCAAGGGAGCTTCTACCACAAACCTCAGCAAGTGAGCTTCTACCACAAACTTCTTCAGCAAGGGAGCTTCTACCACAAACTTCAGCAAGTGAGCTTCTACCACAAACTTCTTCAGCAAGTGAGCTTCTACCACAAACTTCAGCAAGGGAGCTTCTACCACAAACTTCAGCAAGGGAGCTTCTACCACAAACTTCAGCAAGGGAGCTTCTACCACAAACTTCAGCAAGGGAGCTTCTACCACAAACTTCAGCAAGGGAGCTTCTACCACAAACTTCAGCAAGTGAGTTTCTACCACAAACTTCAGCAAGTGAGCTTCTACCACAAACTTCAGCAAGTGAGCTTCTACCACAAACTTCAGCAAGGGAGCTTCTACCACAAACTTCAGCAAGGGAGCTTCTACCACAAACTTCAGCAAGTGAGTTTCTACCACAAACTTCAGCAAGGGAGCTTCTACCACAAACTTCAGCAAGTGAGTTTCTACCACAAACTTCAGCAAGTGAGCTTCTACCACAAACTTCAGCAAGGGAGCTTCTACCACAAACTTCAGCAAGTGAGTTTCTACCACAAACTTCAGCAAGTGAGCTTCTACCACAAACTTCTGCAAGTGAGCTTCTACCACAAACTTCTGCAAGTGAGCTTCTACCACAAACTTCAGCAAGTGAGCTTCTACCACAAACTTCTTCAGCAAGTGAGCTTCTACCACAAACTTAAGCAAGTGAGCTTCTACCACAAACTTCTTCAGCAAGTGAGCTTCTACCACAAACTTCAGCAAGGGAGCTTCTACCACAAACTTCAGCAAGTGAGTTTCTACCACAAACTTCAGCAAGGGAGCCTTTACCACAAACTTCAGCAAGGGAGCCTTTACCACAAACTTCAGCAAGGGAGCTTTTACCACAAACTTCAGCAAGGGAGCTTCTACCACAAACTTCAGCAAGGGAGCTTCTACCACAAACTTCAGCAAGGGAGCTTCTACCACAAACTTCAGCAAGGGAGCTTCTACCACAAACTTCAGCAAGGGAGCTTCTACCACAAACTTCAGCAAGGGAGCTTCTACCACAAACTTCAGCAAGGGAGCTTCTACCACAAACTTCAGCAAGTGAGCTTCTACCACAAACTTCAGCAAGGGAGCTTCTACCACAAACTTCAGCAAGGGAGCTTCTACCACAAACTTCAGCAAGGGAGCTTCTACCACAAACTTCAGCAAGGGAGCTTCTACCACAAACTTCAGCAAGGGAGCTTCTACCACAAACTTCAGCAAGGGAGCTTCTACCACAAACTTCAGCAAGGGAGCTTCTACCACAAACTTCAGCAAGTGAGCTTCTACCACAAACTTCAGCAAGGGAGTTTCTACCACAAACTTCAGCAAGGGAGCTTCTACCACAAACTTCATCAAGGGAGCTTCTACCACAAACTTCTTCAGCAAGTGAGCTTCTACCACAAACTTCAGCAAGTGAGCTTCTACCACAAACTTCAGCAAGGGAGCTTCTACCACAAACTTCAGCAAGTGAGCTTCTACCACAAACTTCTTCAGCAAGTGAGCTTCTACCACAAACTTCAGCAAGGGAGCTTCTACCACAAACCTCAGCAAGTGAGCTTCTACCACAAACTTCTTCAGCAAGGGAGCTTCTACCACAAACTTCAGCAAGGGAGCTTCTACCACAAACTTCAGCAAGTGAGCTTCTACCACAAACTTCAGCAAGGGAGCTTCTACCACAAACTTCAGCAAGGGAGCTTCTACCACAAACTTCAGCAAGGGAGCTTCTACCACAAACTTCAGCAAGGGAGCTTCTACCACAAACTTCAGCAAGGGAGCTTCTACCACAAACTTCAGCAAGGGAGCTTCTACCACAAACTTCAGCAAGGGAGCTTCTACCACAAACTTCAGCAAGGGAGCTTCTACCACAAACTTCAGCAAGGGAGCTTCTACCACAAACTTCAGCAAGTGAGCTTCTTCCACACAAAGAATCAAACAGACCATACAATTAGACCTTTTCGAAAGTTCAGCGTAGTTGACATAGACCAGATGTGTGATGTAATATTATTTCTGGGTCAGTTTGCTGAATAACTTGTGCCTTTTTTTCCTCTTCAGCAATCCTGTTTGCAATATCTGTCTTTGGACCTGCCTTTGGATATTTACTTGGGTCTGTGATGTTACGTTTATTTGTGGACCTGGACAGAGTGAATCCAGGTAAGGGGGTGGCAGAGAAAGATGCTGTGCTCATTAATGGGGAGTGGAATAGCTGCTTCAGTGTGCGTTGCTATTTCATTCGCTGAAGCACAACAGAAAATATACATATATTCATATTGAGTGAATGCATATTCATGACTCAATATATTCATTCTTAATTATAATGTATCTCATTTCTTTCAAATAATGTAGAAAGAAATTAGGTCCTCTGATTTTATTCACCTATCTCATGGAAACAATAATTATAAAAGTGAAATCGGTGGAGCAACATGGAGGGCACTGTGATCAAAGTATCGTCAGGATTAGAAATACAATGGAATAGGATTGTGAGTTGTCTCAGATAATGACAATGGGTAGAGAAAGTCAGTTTCAATGCCCCAGGTGAATTGAAATGACACATCAGTAGATAATGATGTAAAGGTAGAGCAGATGGCCTGGAAGGAGGAGATGGACAAGATGCAGTCTTGATGAGATATTGGGGAAAACTGCTCTCAATACACCAAATGTGGTTTGACTAATGATGTATAAGGCCTCAACATTATATCCTTGCTTTTATATTCTAGTCTTCTTGAAATGAATGCTAACATTGCATTTGCCTTCTTACTACTGACTCAGCCTGCAAAGTTAACCTTCATGGAATCCTATACTTTCTCTGCTTTCTGAATTTTCTCCCCATTTTGGAAATAGTCTGCTTCTTTATTTCTTCAACCAAAGTGCTTGGCCATACCCATCCCTGCAGCGTATTCCATCAGCCATTTCTTTGTCCATTCTTCCAACCTCTCAAAATATCATTGCCGACACCCTGCTTAGACAACACTACCCACCCCACCACCCATCTTCAGATTACCTGAAAACTTGGCCACCAAGCCATGAATTCCATCTAAATCATACAATATAACATGGAAAGTAGCTGCCCCAACATCAACCCCTGTGGAACATCATTAGTTATCAGCAGCCAGCCGGAAAAGATCCCTTTATTCTTTGCCTGATTTATTGATGAAGCAGGGACTTTGCTTGGGGTACTAAACGAAGACTTTACATTGGTCAGGTAAGGAAGGAGATGCTGGTGGAGTAAAGGAGCCTGGAGTTAAGCTTGTGGTGGGCTCAGTGTTGATGAAGAGGAGCAAACAAGAAAGGCCAGCTGCACTTGGAGTGGAAAAATCACCTGGTCCAGATGGGATACTGGGGAAACTGAAGGAAGGTTTTCCAACCATCTGTCGGTTCAGGTGTGGGAACTGAGGGCTGGAAAACTGTAAATTCTGCACCTTTATTCACCAAAGGTCATATGAATAAACCTAGGACCTGCAGAGGGTTCAATTTTAACAAAAATTAGCTGTCACTTCAACAGAAGAAGCAGACACCTGGGCAAATGTGGTCTGATTGGGAATGCATTTTTACTGACATAAGGGAATTGATAACTCTTGGACACATATTTAAGATGATTAGGAAAAGAAGTGGCCTCAGTGCAGTCAAAAATGTATTGCAGGAAAAATTGGGGCAGTTGTCCCGAATGGGCTCCAAGTACCCAACACTAAACACAGGTGCAGCTTGGGCCCATGCAAGTCATGGACTCATGGAATTCCACAGCACGGAACAGGCCCTTTGGCCCAATTTGTCCATGCTGACTGACCAAGCTAGTCCCTTTTGACTGCACTTAGCACAAATCTCTCTAAACCTTTCCCATCCATGTATCCATTGAACATTGAAATTATTCCCACCTCTACCAGTTCCTCTGGCAGCTTGTTCCACAAACCTACTGTCCTCTAAGTGGAGAAGGTGCACCTCAGATCCCTTTTAAATATTCCCCTCTCATCTTAAATCTCAATCCTGATTATATTCTCTGTGAAAAAAGACGATGACTATTTACCTTATCTATGCACCTCATGACTTTGTTTACCTCTATAAGGCCTTCTCTCAGCCCCCTATGCTCCACGAAGAAAATCCCCAGCTGATCCAACCTCTCCTTATAATTCAAGGCCACCAATCCAGCTAACATTCTTGTGACTCTTTCCTGCACCCTTACTAGCTTAGTGATGTTTATTGGGTGACCATGTGGCTTTGCCAACTTCATGTACAGTTGTACAGTAGCCTGCTCCTATAGCCAGTCCCTTGACCGATAAAGGCAAACATGCCAAATGCCTTCTTTACCATCTCATCTACTTGTGTTCCCACTCTCAAGAAACTCTCTACCTCAAGCCCCATGTCTCTGTTCCACAACACTCCCCAGGACCCCAACATTCACTCTATAAGTTCTGCCCTGTTTTAAACTACCAAAGTGCAACATCTGGCATTTGTCCTGAGTTAATTTCCTTGGCCCACTTTCCCAATTCTTCTCGACCTTTAAACTAGAGGAGTTGAATGGAAGAGGAGTCATTGAGCATCAGAACAAATTCCGTCAATGGGATGAACATATTGGCAAATGAACAAATGTTTGGTCGCATGATTTGGGGAGAGTGGGAGGTGGAATCCTAGAGCTCCCAGGATTTTCAAGAATAAATAGGGTTAAAAATCTCAACTCAAAATTCAAAATACCAAAAGAAGACGTGGGAAGAAACCTACAGTAAACAATGACTAAGAAGAGTAAATTCGCAAGTAAAAGCACAAAAGTATCTCCATCGAAACAAGAGGCCCAGCTGGAGGTGCCTTGTGGTGAGGAAAATGGCGGGGCCACCCTGAGGGCCGAGGAAGGGGCTGCAAACCCATCCAGCAAGGAAGATGAGACTCAGGCAAGGACAGCGTTACTGCCTGACAAGTACACAAAGAAAGCAGGCCAGTATGGACAGATAAGAAGCCGTGAAGAATTGGCATTGACTCTGGTACCGAGGGGGAGGTCGGTACCCACCTCAACACCAGTGGCAGGTTTGGAGCCAAGTCGCATGATGCAGCAGGCGATGCAGCAGTGAGCGGGTCGAGTGTGGCTATCAACGGGTCCAGCAATGGACCAGAAGAGATGGCGAGCACAGGCAGCAGTAGCGACCAGTCCAGGAGCTCTGAAGAGGATGAAGGCAGTGGTGGAGGAAGGGTCCATTGGGCTGTGGGACTAAAAAAAAAGAGTCCTATCAAAACAAAGCAAGCAGGGGGGCTCTGAGACCCCTCTGGATGATGTAATGGACACAGATGGAAGGCAGGCTCTTCCAGGCTGTCGAGAAGAGATCCCAAGACATGGGAGGGAAGCTGGACAAGGTCCAGGGTACCCTATCTGGGCTGATGGGTAGGGTGGCTGAAGTGGAAGAAAGGGTGTGTAAAAATGTGGACACCATTCATGGTATGGGTAATAAATTGGAGATGCTGCTGAATGAAAGAGAGAATATTAGATGGCATTGAGAACTACAGCAGGCTAAGTAACATTAAAATAGTGGGGCTAAGGGAAGGGATTGAAGGGCAAAACCCAGTAAGTTTTTTTCAGACCTGGATTCCCGAGGTGCTTGGCAAGGGTATACTGGGAAAAAAGATTGAGATAGCAGCTGGGACTGGAACAGGAAAAGCTGCCAAGCCTGTGGAAAAACCCCATTTGGAAGACGGGTTGTGAGTACTTAGTTCAGTCTGGTTAAAGCCCTTGTGATTCATACAAGAGGAGAGGACTGGCTGCCTAATGTTTAACTTGAAATAAGAGAAACAAAAAGGAACTCTAGTGACCTGAAAGAAAGAGGTCAGGCCTAATGAATTCTAACATGTATCGAGTAAATCAGGGTGCCTTCTGTCATTTAAAAGTTGGATGTGTACATGGAGGTGAGGGGGTTGGAGGGTTATTGGCAGTGAGCGGGAGGTTTGAGTTAGTGGAGTTGATCTAGTGAACTGGTGCAGACTCGAAAGGCCGACATGGCCTGTTTCCGCTCCATAAATGGTTATATGGTTATATAGAAAGGTCTCGTAGATCCCTTTTTCCAAGACCAGGTCCCAAGCAGAGACCGCATTCTGTCCTGATAAGGTTGTTGTGATATCAGGACAGGGAAAGAATATTAGGAGCAGTGGTGGCAGGTGCAGAGAAAAGAGGGACCCCCTTAGAGGTAGAGGGAAATAAAATCTTCTTCTACCCGAACAGTAGCGTGGCACTTTTGAAGACCAGAAAAGCTTTTGAGCCAACCGCTTGATCAAGAGGCTGATCAAGCAAAAGGTGTACGAATGTGTACCAAGATATCCAGCCACCCTGAAGGTGATATTACCAGGAGGAGAAACAAATTTTATTGCAAATCCAGAGAAGGCACAGCAATTCGCCAAAGGTCTGCTCACATGGGGGAGTATAAAGAAGAAGTAAACCCCGACTGAGGATTAGCCTACAGTGGTTTTTATTACATTGCAAATTTAGCTCACAGGGGTGTACAGATGTGTTATGGACTGTAATGATATTTTGTCATTTAAATTGTTAAAAAGGGTCTGAAAAGAGATTGTGCCAAATGGACAAGAAGTTATAATTACAGTTTTTCTTGGGAGATGTAGAGAGGAGTAGATGAGTGCCGTGGGGAGGGCGGGGGGTGTTGACAGCCGAAGGAGGATGGCAACAGTAGGGGGAAGGGTGAATGTAACATGGGGCAAAGGTTATGTTGGGGAGCAATAGGGGGTTAAGGGAAGGTATGGCAGTAAATGTTTCTTGTGGTTTTTTTTTGGTTAGTTATTTGGGTTTTTGTCTTTGTCCTTGTTCCCACCATTGTTCCTCACCTAGTTATTTTCGCAGCTCGGATGGAGTGGAGCAAAGGGCGGATGGTTAGAGATTGGGGGTGCGGGAGGGGGAAGCTGGAGATAATAGCTAAGAATGTAAAGTTTGCTACTTTTAATGTCAATGGCTTAAACAGTCCGGTGAAGCAGAAAATGGTCTTGGCACACATTAAAACATTGGGGTTAGATCTGGCCTTCCTTCAAGAGACGCATTTAACCGAGTAGGAACATCAAAAGCTAAATAGGGGATGGATGGGTCAGGTTATATCCTCCTCATTTGGCTCAAAGGCAAGGGGAGTGGCAATTCTAGGGGGAAAGAGTGTTCCAGTGCAGGTGCAGAAGGTGATTACAAACAAAATGGGAAGAATTGTTATGGGACACTGTCAGATATATTCAGAATCCTGGAACCTAATGAATATGTATGCCCCCAACTATGATGAAAAATTTATACAGGACATTTCCCTCGATTGACAGAGGGGAATGAAAATATTCTAATAGGGGGCAACATTAATCTATGTCTGGATAAATCCACAAAATGGATAATTAAGACCAGGGTGGTGAAAGCCACCATTGACTGAATGAGGGAGCTGAATTTGATAGATGTGTGGTGGAGAAAGCATCCAAGAGAGAGGGACTACTCATTTTACTCGAAACAACATGACTCCTACTCTAGAATAGATTTTTTTCTGGCTTCAGCCCATTTGGAAGGTAGGATAATGGAAGCTGAGTATAGTGCAAGGCTTCTCTCAGACCATTCCCCCTTGGATTTGACTATAGATATTGCAGATAAGCAAGGCGCAGCATACAGGTGGCGTCTTAACACTTTGCTGTTGAAAAAGCTGGAATTTTGTAGTTTTATAAGAACTCAAATAGCCCTGTTCTGTGAGGACAACTGCACCTCTACTCCAGATAAATTTCTTCTGTTGCGTACTTGATGGACCAGATAATTGGGTATACAAAGGCAGTCAAGAAAAATTATATGGGGGAAGTGGAGGAATTAGAAAAGGACATTACCCAATTAGAGAAGGATTTTCAGGAATCAGACTTGGAGGACCATTATTGAGCTCTCACAAACAAGCAATTAGAGTATAATACTCTTCAGATGTATAGAATGGAGGAGGTCATTATGAGGTTGAGAAGAAAGTATTATGAATTGGGGAAGAGAGCTCACAAGGTCCTCACTTGGCAGTTGAGGGCAGAACAAGCCTCTAGAACAATTAATGCAATACAAATGGGGAATGGCCAGGTCTCGTATAAACCAAATGAAATTAATGAGACCTTCAGGGAATTCTTTTTTTCTCCTTACAAAGAACTTTTTTATTAAACTTTATTTATTTGAAGAATCATTAATAGTAATACAGAATACATTCCATAAAGAGAATTATATATGAATATATATTAAAAAATAAAATAAAAACAAAAAGAAAGAAAAAAATAATAAGAAAAAAAACAAAAATTAAATCAAATTCCCCCCTCCCTCTCCCATCTCATCAGCTAGCTCTCTTAAGGAGAGCTAAAAATATAAACAGAAACTATAAGTACAGAATAAATCAAAATATATCTAAATGCTTATATTCCAAATATGGTAACCACTTATTAACAAAAAAAGAATAATTGTCATGCAGATTATATATAATTTTTTCCATAACAATACAAGCTTTCAATTCATTATGCCATCGCATTATATTAATCACTATATTATCTTTCCATGTACTTGCTACACATTTTTGAGCTTCAGACAATGCTAAATATGCAATTTGAAGTTTATTCAACCCTAATCCCTTTAAAGGAATCATATATCTCGGCTGCACCATTTCATCAGATGCAAGGATCGACAATGAGATAGACAACAGACTCGCCAAGGCAAATAGCGCCTTTGGAAGACTACACAAAAGAGTCTGGAAAAACAACCAACTGAAAAACCTCACAAAGATAAGCGTATACAGAGCCGTTGTCATACCCACACTCCTGTTCAGCTCCGAATCATGGGTCCTCTACCGGCACCACCTACGGCTCCTAGAACGCTTCCACCAGCGTTGTCTCCGCTCCACCCTCAACATCCATTGGAGCGCTTACACCCCTAACGTCGAAGTACTCGAGATGGCAGAGGTCGACAGCATCGAGTCCACGCTGCTGAAGATCCAGCTGCGCTGGATGGGTCATGTCTCCAGAATGGAGGACCATCGCCTTCCCAAGATCGTGTTATATGGCGAGCTCTCCACTGGCCACCGTGACAGAGGTGCACCAAAGAAAAGGTACAAGGACTGCCTAAAGAAATCTCTTGGTGCCTGCCACATTGACCACCGCCAGTGGGCTGATAACGCCTCAAACCGTGCATCTTGGCGCCTCACAGTTTGGCGGGCAGCAACCTCCTTTGAAGAAGACCGCAGAGCCCACCTCACTGACAAAAGGCAAAGGAGGAAAAACCCAACACCCAACCCCAACCAACCAATTTTCCCTTGCAACCGCTGCAATCGTGTCTGCCTGTCCCGCATCGGACTTGTGAGCCACAAACGAGCCTGCAGCTGACGTGGACTTTTTACCCCCTCCAGAAATCTTCGTCCGCGAAGCCAAGCCAAAGAAAGATAACTCATTAAAAAAAATAGATGGCTCTAATGGTAACTTAAAGTTATATAATTTTTCCAAAATTAACTTAATTTCATCCCAGAATGGTTGTACATGCACACAAGATCAAACAGTATGTAAAAAAGTTCCAGTACATACACCACATCTGAAACAAGAATCCGAATTACTAAAACCATATTTTTTCAATTTCTCTGGGGTTAAATGCAACTGATGTAGAAAATTATAATTAACCATTCCATACCACACATTCATCAATTTAGTAACACTATCATGACACTTATCTGCCCAGTAGTCCTCAGGAAAAACAAAAGCTAAATCATTTTCCCATTTAAGCTTAGACTTCTCCCATTCTGGCTGATCCATATTGTCTTGTAATACTTGGTACATAACAGAAATATAACCCCTTTTTAGTATAGAAGAAATCAAAGACTTGAATTCCGTCAATATAGGTAAAATCATCTCTCTACCACACATATTTTTCACCAAAGCTTGAAATTGATAATAAACAAATAAAGAATTTTCAGCAATATCAAAATGCTCTTTCAATTGATTAAAAGAAATTGTCCTTCTACAAAACGATCCTGTAATGTTTTTATACCCTTAGAATCCCAACTCTTTAAATTACTATTAAACATTGAAAAAGAAATAAGCTGATTATTATATAATGGAGTTAAAATTGACAATTTACCTTTTGATCCTAAAATCTTATTTTTTTTAATCCATAGTTTTGATAGATTTTTTAATATCGGCAGATTATATTCCCTCAACAAATTTAAATTCCATCAAAATATAAATTGATACACCTCGACTTCAGAAATACAAGCCATCTCAACTTTAGCCCAACTCGGGGGCTGGTCCAAATCCATCAGTCTACAAATAAATATCAACTGGGCTGCTTCATAATAATTTTGAAAATGAGGTAATTGAAGCCCACCTAATGCATACTTCCAAGTAAGATTATATAATGTTACCCGTGATAGTTCAGCTTTCCATAAAAATTCTCTCATAACTTTATTTAAATCCTGAAAGAAACTCTTTGAAAGAGAACATGGTATTGACTGAAATAAATATTGAATACAAGGAAAAATATTCATCTTAATACAGTTAACCATATTAAAGTTAACAGAAGATCTTTCCACTTAATTAAATCTGCTTTAATCTTTTTTAATAATGGAACATAATTTAACTTGTATAAAGATTGATAATCAGTATTTACAATTATTCCTAAATATTTAATTTTATCAGACCATTTCAGTTTTATAATATTTTAATACTCTGAATAATCTCCTTCTCCGACTGGCAAAATTTCACTCTTGTCCCAGTTAACTTTATATCCAGATGATGTTCCATATTTAATAAACATTCCCGCAAATGTGGCAATGATTGTACTAGAACAAGATTCTGGTAACTCATGCTGTTCAGTCATTTGTTGTAATACCTCCTCAAACACCGAAGATAAATCTTCATAAAAAGTTTTATAAAATTCAACCGAAAATCCATCGTGGCCTGGTGACTTTCCATTTGGCATCTCCAACATAGCCGCCTTAATCTCAAATTCTGTGAACAGAGCTTCCAGATCCATAACATTCTCCTCTTCTAATACTGAGAACGTTAACTTAGGTAAATAAGAATGAATAGAACCACTATCCTGTTTCCCCTCAGAAGTATATAATTTTTTATAAAATGAATAAAACTGATCATTAATTTCCTGAGGTTTATAGGGAAATGTTGAATTCTTTTTTATAGCATTAATAATCCGTGAAACCTGTTCCTTCTTTAACTGCCTCTCACCCAACTCATAATAATGCTGCTTAGATCAATTAATTAAACATTCAAATTGATAAGTCTGCAACATATTATAATGCAATTTCAACTTAGTCAAAGCCACTTTTTTTTATCTTCTGTCACTTCCTTCTGAAATTACTCCTCCAATTCATCAATTTGCTTTTTTAATTCTAAACTTTCTGCCATATACTGCTTCTTAACTTTAGTACTATAACTAATAATCTATCCTCATAAATAAGCTTTTAACGCATCCCATAACACAAAATGACTTTTTACTGAATTAGCATTTTCAGACAAAAAAAAGTGATCTGTTCTTTAACAAAGAATAACGAACTCTGGTTTTTTCAACCACATTGTGTTATATCTCCATCTATAAGATGAGCGTACCACTTCTGAACTTACATAAGAAAAAAATAATAAAGAATGATCTGATATAACCCTGCTTTTATATTCTGCCTGTAATACCCTTCCTTGTAAATGTGCCAATACTAAAAAAAATCTATTCTAGAAAATGAATCATGTCGAGACGAATAAAAAGAAAAATCCTTCTCTGTAGGATTAACCCTTCTCTAAATATCCACCAAATTTAAATCCTTCATCAAGGCCCCAATTTGTATCACCATCTTTGATTTCTTTATACTTTTTGGGGATCTATCCAACAAAGGATCAAAGACACAATTAAAATCTCCCCCAACTAAAATATTTTCATTAGCTTGATTTAATAACAAAAAAGCATTCGAAATAAAACACTCATCATCCACGTTAGGTGCATAAACATTAAGCAAAGTCCAAAATTCAGTAAAAACTTTACAATTCACCTTTAAAACCCTTCCAGCATTCCCCTCCATAGTTTGCATCTCAAAAGACAAATTCTTATGAATTAAAATTGCTACACCACTTGCCTTAGAATTAAATGAAGAAAAAAACACATGCCCAACCCAATCTCTCTTCAATTTCAAATGTTCTTTTTCAGTCAAATGTGTTTCTTGTAAAAAGGCAATGTCAATTTTCATTTTCTTGATATAAGCCAAAACTCGCTTTTGCTTAATCGGATTATTTAACCCTTGAACATTAAAAGTTTCAAATTTCAAATTAGACATCCTTATAAACTAACAATATAATCACTTACTACAAAATATCACTCCCCATCTAGTAACTTAAAATCACTCTCCCTCCTCTAAATATTTTTTTAAAAGAAAGTATATATATATATCTATATATAGATATATATATAGATATATATATCTATATATATCTAAAAAAATTAATTATCCCCCCAAAAAAAACTACCGAAAGTTAGTAACGCCCTAAAACACTGCGTGTGGTAAGCCCCACTAGTGGCAGATGACTATCAGAGATTTCAGTGCTGTCCACCCTCCCCAGCCAGAAATACATTATTCACATCAACACAATCCAGTACGGTAAATATATTCAACCCAACGACTCCATTCCCAATGATTGTCTGGATCTTCAATGTCAATAAGACTTTGTTTTAAAACCTCTTTCTTTCCATTTTTTCCATTCTTCCCATTCTGCCCATTTCCATTTGCATTCTTTTTAGGCGATGGTGGTGAAACTCTTCCATGTCCTCGTAAATCTGGTAATGAATTAGCAAAAATTAATGCATCATGATCATTCTCAAAAAATTGAGATTGAAAGTTACCATAAAAGACATTTAACACAGCAGGATATCGAAAAGCAAATTTGTAACCCTTCCGCCACAGTACTTCTTTAGCCAAATTAAATTCCCGTCATCGCCTAATAATTTCTTGACTCAAATCTGCGTTAAAAAATACTCTGTTATTTTGAGTCATCATTGGAGATTGACTTTGTCGTGTTTTCTGTCTCTCCTGGTAGTTCAGGCACTGAACTAAGACAGCCCATGGTGGTTGTCCCGCAATGGTTTCTTTCGTAACGCTCTATGTGCCTTCTCCAGTACTAAACCTCCCGAGAAAAACTCTTTGCTCAACACCTCGGGAATATAATTCTTGAAAAATTTTATTGGATCAGACCCTTCAATGTCTTCTGGGAGACCCACAATTTTCGCATTGTTTCTCCGACTTTGATTTTCCAATCGATCAATTTTTTTCAGTAAGACTTTCTTCTGGATTCCCCAATCCACAAACGAATCTTCCACTTTTTCCTTGTTACATTCAACTTGAATTTTACATTCAGAAAAAGCTGTTTCAATTTTTTTCAAATTTCCTTGCACTGTATCCACTGATTTCATACATTTATTGACATCCCTCTTAAATGCAGATATATCTTCAGACATATTAGATATTTTAGTTGTCACATCCAAAAATCCTTGAGTTATTTGTTTAGACATATTGTCCATTTGATAGGCAATCCCTTCCAAGACTGTGCAAACAGACTCCATTCCAGATTCCAGTTCCAAATTTTGAGGCCTACCCTCTCTTGACTCCACCTCCAATTGTTCCCATGAACTGCTCATTAAAGGTAAGTCTTCCTCTTCTTTCAACATTGTCGGGTCCTTCCCGATGCGGTTGCGGGTCTGCACACCCGACTGCCCACATGCGATCCAGTAACTCACGGACCCTTGGAGCACCATGCACGCCTGGTAAGGCCAGGGACTGCACAGAGATGGCTTCCAACACCATTCTGCGCGTCCCCGGCCCACCTGACGGCAGCCCGGGCTCAAGGGCACTTCTCTCAGCCGGATCACCTGCGCGTCTGACATCGCAAACGCATGAATCAACTCTGGCCAAGCTCATCATCATGCTGGTGCCATCTTGTGAAGACAAGGTTGGTGCCGGTGTAATACTCAGCCTGGCAGGAGTTCTCTATGCTTTGGAGGTTTTAAAATGACAATTCCGTGGCTTCAACTGAACAGGTAGACCTCAATTCTTCAGCACTTTTAAAAGGAAATTTCTTCTCTAATTGAGCTTTCATTTTTTTTAACATTAGTTGCCATTATGACCCACTAATGTTCCCAAAAATAAAGATGCAACTTTTAATCACTTAGACAAACTTTAAAGGCTGGTGCTTAAAAAACTGGCTGAGGAGGGGTGGGATCGCACGTCTGCCCTCTACGCCTGTGATAGTACAGACCTATCACCAATGTATATAGTTACAGTATCTAGAGTGTAATGACTGTGCTTACAGCGATTGGCTGAGAACTTAGCCACACCTACTGTTTGGGCCTTAAAGGGTTGTGTCCCTAGCCAGGTCGGATCATTCCGGACTGGTCGGCCACCTGTGAAGAGCTCCTGTCTTTTGCTAATAAAAGCCTTGGTTTGGATCAACAAGTCTTTGGTTCTTTTGACGAGCTCTACAATGCCATCTTGCCATGCCCCCAGCTTCAGGGAATTCTATGAAGCATTGTATAAATCTGAATTGACTTGGGATCCCAATTAAATGGATGAGTTCCTGGCCAGATTAGATCCACCACACCTGAACCCAGAGGAACAGGTGGGATTAAATCTTGGTCGGCGAGAAGATGGCAGAGATTTTATTTACAAATGGGATGCCAAATTGATGTCTGGGAAGAAGGGCAGCCCCATAATAAAACAAATGATTAGTATCTGGACCAAAATTAACCAGTATCTAAACACTAAAGTGGAGCTATTACCAAAAACACCCCTGACAGCTAATAAATTAATGCCATTAACGGTAGGTAACAAGATCCTAGACATCTGGCATTGTAATGGCATCAGGTGTATAGAGGACTATTACAAGCAGGGGCAATTAATGTCGTTTGAGTAGCTAAAAAATAAATATGCTTTGCCAAATCAGACATTCCACTGCTATCTTCAAATAAGGTATTTTCTACGGGATGTATTGGGTCCAAGTATGGCCATACCTTGATGCAGTAACACAGAGGCTTTGATTCGAAGGGGGAGTGGTAAGAAAATTATTTCAGCAATATATTGCCTGTTCCAGTCAGAGGGACCCAAACTGGGCCTTCATAGGTCAAGAGAAAGATAGGAGTCGGACTTGAGTGTTCCAATTGATGGGAGATGCTGGTCTGACTTGTGCCGGGAAAGCATGACCACGGTCATCTATACAAGGTACAGGCTAGTGCAGTATAACTTTTTGCACCAGTTGTATCTAACGCCGCAAAAAATAAGCTGGTAAAAACTGGAACTCTCAGACCAATGCTTTGGATGTGGTGTTGCGACCGGGACGTTCATGAATGCAACCTGGTCATATACCAAGTTGAGGCCCTTTTGGGTAGATCTAGGCCAAGTCCTGGAGAAAATTCCCACAGGACCCAGAGTTGTTCCTGCTGGGAAATATAATGGACATAAGGCTTAGAATGAAGCTATCCAAATTTCAAATCCAATTTGTGTTAATCGCATTGGCAGTGGTCAGGAAGTGCATTGCAGTGACTTGGAAGTCCGACTCTAGTCTTAGTATCGTGTGATGGAACAAGGAAATGCAGAGCTGAGTTCCCCTGGAGAAAATAACTTATAACCTGAGAAACAAATACAGAACCTTTCGTAGGATCTGGCAGCCGTACATGCACTACATAGCATGGCGGTGATTGGTTTCCCTGTTCCTTGCTACAGTTTCCTCTCTCTCGCACTGATCCCGATAAAGGAAAGTCAGGAATGAATATTGGCCCAGAGGCCGCCCACTGAGCTGCGACAATCCCTGCCCCTTGTTATTTATTTTCCTGGTGTTAAAGTTTTGTTGTTGTTGGTTGAAGTTTGAGTGAGTCATCTTGTTTTATGTACGGGGTGGGGGGTTGGTAGTGACACGGGCTTGTATATATATAATCAAAGAAAATGAATATATGTATATTTGAATGTGAACTGCTATTGTTGGCAGGACACTGTATATGGCTGTACAAGCTTGTGTGAAAATATAAATAAAATATTTAAAATAAATGAACAAATATTTCCCTGTTTTGTCACCCTCCAGCTACCATTGACATGAACCCCAGTGACCCCCGCTGGATTGGTGCCTGGTGGCTTGGTCTGCTTATTTCAAGTGGTTTTCTTGCCATCATTTCTGTTCCTTATTTCTTTTTCCCTCGACAAATGATCCGTCAAAAGGTAAGGACCCAATTTTAAATTACCTTCATTTAATGGCCACCTGTTCTGTGACAAAGCCCATACATTAAAAAAAAAACGAAGTTCAGTCTCTGGAACATGGGTAAGCCCTCCAGTCAATGAGTGCAACTTTGGCCTCTTTAGTGTTGGTATAATTCCAAGTTGAGTGCTCTGGGAAATTTGTGAGTTAGTCAACAGCTGAGGTTTTCTCAGACTTGCCCCACTTGACAATGAGTTTAAGTTGGCTCTGGTCACGCCCACCTGACCCTGTGGTTGGGACTTAGTGAGGTTGTGTTCAAGTTCATTATCATCTGACTGTACATATAGAACCAGACAAAACGGTGGTTTTTGTCTGAACCACGGTGCACCCACACACACCCGCAATGCACAGCATTTGCCCATCTCGGGTTGCTTCCTACTGTGGCTGATGCAACCACACAACTTGCTGTTCACCATTTTGGCAAGGAGGCAGCTGAGCTTTCCTGCTGCAAGAAATCTGAGTTCACCTCCTCCTCTCTTTGAAAGGAGTACCAGACTCCCCGTAGTCTGTCCATTAACAGCACCTATCATTGTTCCAAGGAGCACCCGTCACAGTTCGGAATTATGTGACAACAAGTAAAGGTTTCACAGGTAACTTGGAGTAATCATGTGATCGCAGGGAGGTGATCAGTGAATGGGACTGTGGTTGTGACTGAATGCCTCCACTCACTCTCCCCTATATCCATTCATAAAATTGCACGAAGATAGATTTAAAAAGAGCAATTGGCATGTAAGACAGTTGGATTCAGGGAAGAGAGTTTCAAATTACTGCTATGTTCAGCATCAGAAATCTATTCCAATTTCACTCTTCGAGGATCTGACTCCAGTTTCTGGAAAAACCAAGAAACTGCTAATGAACTACTGAAATAAATACAGAAAATCTGCAGATGATCAGTGTGTCAGGCAATAGAGAGGGAAAGGGAGGGGGAGGGGTGAGAGGGGGAGAGGGGGAGAGAAAGAGATGGAGTGAGGGGGAGAGAGAGATTCAGTCGGTCTCAGGTTGATGACCCTGCATCACTGTTTATTTTTTGACTCTCTCACCTCATCCAGGACCAAACAGATTTGCTTCTTGCCATCTTTAGTTCACCATTTGCACAAATTACCATCTTTAATCCCTGGGAATTGATTCCCCCGCCTAGTTCCATGTGTTTTTGATTAACTTGGTGTGGCTGAGATGAGATTGGGTGGCAGCCAGAGTTACTGATCCTGTGCCCTTAATGTGGGATTTTTGATTCCGAAGATTCATTTCCTCCCCCAACTGATTGGCCAACCCCTTATTTTGAGAGAGTAGTCTGGTTCTAGCCACTGTACATGTTAATATATAGTAATTTTTTTTAAATTTGGAGAAACAGAATGGTAACATGCCTTTCAGTCCATGAGTTCACACCACCCAAATACACCCATGTAATCAATTAACTTATTAACCCCATATATCTTTGGAACCTGGAAGGAAACCAGAGCAAATCTACGTGGTTACGGGAAGAACATACAAACTCTTTAAAGACATCACCGGATTCAAACCCAGGTAGCTGGCGCTGTAATATCAATGCACTAACCATTTAACTATTCCTTCATCCATCTTAAATATCTTCTGTGTTGTATTGAATTCACTTCTCATATTCCCAAGCTCATTGGGAACTAGCTTGGTCAGCAACATTGTTTGACCTCCTAAGGTGCAACACACCACATACTGAGAACCATAAAACACTACAGCACAGAAACAGGCGCACTGGCCCATCTAACCCATGTGAAACTGTTTGTTCTTCCTCATCCCATTGACCTGCACCTGGACCATAGTCCTCCATACCCCTCTCATCCATGTACCTATACGCTGTTTTAAAATTTTTAAATTTAGATATACAGCATAGGAATAGGCCCTTTCAGCCCACCCAATTACACCCAATTGACCTACTGCTCCAGTACATTTTGAAAGGTGAGAGGAAATTGAAGCACCCAGAGGATACCCACGCAGACACAGCCTGATTCAGATCCCAGCTAACCACACTGCCAGTATTTAGATTACAGGATGGTAACAGGCCCTTCTGGCCCATAAACATGGCCCCCCCCAAGCACCAATTAAACTACAACACTTACAACCCCCGGTATGCTTTGAACCATGGGTGGAAACTGGAGCACCTGGAGAAAACCCACGTAGACACAGGGACAATGTATAAACTCTTTACAGACAGTGCTGTAATAGCCTTGTGTTAACCACTATGCTAACCATACCATTTAAATATTGAGATCTAACCCTCATCCCCCGCCTCCACTGGGAGCTCATTCCACATTCTCACCACCCTCCAAGTGTCTGGATTAAACTCCCACCTGCTATTTCTCCGCCCATATCAGTAACAGAGCAATGTCCTTCTGTATCTTCTGATAACTTTGCTGCCAATCTTTATACTGTATTGTCTGGATCAGTTTACCTACATTTTCACCCAATCATTTGAAGTAGGTTTACATAGTTTGGCACCTCATCCTTCAGCGAAAGGGCCTGAACTGTGCTTAATGTTTAAATTTTTTAAAACTTTAGACATACAGCACGTTAACAGACCATTTTGACCCATGAGTCCGTGCCACCCAATTTACCTGCACCCCAGTATGTTTTGAATGGTGGGAGGAAACTGGAGCCCCCGGGAAAAACCCACGCAGACACAGGAATAATGTAGGATTCGTTCCCGGTTCTGATTGCTGGCATTATAAAGACGTTGTGTTAACCGCTACACTTTCCGTGCTGCCCTATAAATCACAAACAGCAATGGTCCCAGCACTGATTGCTGTGGACGCCACTGATGAGATAATCGAGTCGGAGGAACACCCTTCCACCAATAGAGGTGTGAAGGACACTGCAGATGTTGGAATCTGGAGCCAAACACACTCTGCTGAAGGAACTCAGTGGGTCAAGCAGCAACAGGGGTAGAAAATGAATGGTCAACGTTTTGAGCTAAAACTCTTCATTAGGGCTGAGGAAAGTTAGAACAGGAGCCAGTGTGGCGAGGACAGAGTGGGAGGGGTGAAGCAGGAGCACAACTTGGGATTGGCCAACCAGGCAGAGATGAAGCAAGATGGACAGTGGTAGATGATTGGCAGATGCCAGACAAAGGGAGAGAAGGTCAAAGAAACCAAAGGATCAGGTAGTGGAAGCTGAGTCACATAAAGGTGGAGTGAATGGGAGATCAGAGACAAAGGCTACCAATGTTGGAACCTGACGAATAGAGAAGGTGAGAATGAGGGCATAAAGAGAGACCAGGTGGAACGGATGGTGTATAGGGATGCTGAGAGAGCAAAAGAATCCAGTGACAAAATGAGGTAGATGTGGGAGGAGAGGGACAAAAATGTGGGAAGGATACAGCTGATGGGGTGCAGAAGAAGTGAGATGGACTCATTACATGGAATGAGAAAATTTTGTTCACACCATTGGGCTATAAAGTGAAAGTGATGGAGGAGGGGGCTCAGAGAAGATGGGGAGCTCAGGGAAAAGAGTTAAGAAGGGGTGGGAGGGTGGGGATCCATGGTGAAAGTGGGGGAATAGGGTTAGAAGGTCAGGGTGTGTGGAGTAGGGTCAGAGTAGTGGAATAGACTGGAAGAGTATTAGGACTCTAAAGTGGGGAGTTCAGATGGAAATTGAGGACTAGGAGTCAGTCCAGGGTCTAGACTCTGAAGCAGGGAGGTCCAAAATGTCAATCCCTTTCTTTGTTCCTGATTGATGTTGCACAGTGGGTTGTGATTGGCAATTTGCCAAGTTCCTTGGGATCCCATGTGCCCACCACAAGGGACTTTGTCAAATGGCTCACAAAAGTCCATTGTACAATGATCTCCATCCTCTCTGCCCACCCTCTCTCCAAAGCACCTCTCTTTGCTCCTTCTCCCCGCCTGCTCTTCCTGCCCTCTCTCACTTTCCAGACCTCTTCACAAACCCCCTCCCGACCTTCTCTCCCAGCTCTCTCTCAGGGATCTCATTTCCCGCCATTCTCGTGCATTTGTCTTACTCCAGCAGCCTCCTAAGCCTGCAGCATTAAGAGGGCTTTGGTATAATCTTAAAACAGGAATATGTTCACTGTACCCCATGGCTGATTTGAGTTGGTTTATCCTGCCTATCTCTGTCCAGTCAATTACACATGGTCATGGTGTGATACACTGATACACTCCAGCTGGTCATGATATTGTACACTGTGTTCAGGCCACTTCATGTGGTCACCATGTGGTCCACTGTGCCCAGACCACTCCACATGGTCATTGTGTGGTACACTGTGTCCAGACCACTCCACATGCGAATCATGTGGTACACTGTGTCCAGACCACTCTATGTGGTCACTGTGTGGTACACTGTGCCCAGACCATAGTTGAATAATTTATGGAAAAGTATTTGAAAAATATCTTTTCAGGCCAAATGAGAAAGATGAGAGCTGCTGAATAACATGCAAGGCCAGTGGTTCTGATTTTGGCCAATTAATCTGTTTTATCGAATTGCTTTACAGAAGTTGGGCAGTAAATCTGATATTCTGAGTGAGATGGAAGAAAAGAAAGAAAAAATATCGAACCAAGACTTTGTCAAGAGTAAGCCTTCCAGTTAAAGCGGTTTCAGCAAACTTAAAAACAATTTATTTTCTGTCCTGTGTCAAATATTCTCAGCATGTAACCACTGCACGAATTTAATGTCCACTCTGTTCTCCTGTCTGATTTCTGATACCTTCGCTGTGAATTCTCTGCTTGGATTTGTGTCATCATTTTCTGGTTTGAGTAGTTAAACCTCTGTCTGCCTGACTTTAAGTTGCATTCTCCTCTATATGTTTTCTTCTCAGAATTCTGATTTTTTTAATATATATCTACAGAGAGTGGTGGGTACCTGGAAGGCGTTGCCAGGGTGGTGGTGGAGGCTGGCACAATAGAGACATTCAAAAAACTCTTAGGCACATGAGTGTTATAAAAATAGGGTTGTGCGTTGTGAAGTAGGGAAGGGTTAAAATCACCACAACATCATGGGCTGAAGGACCTGTACTGCACTGTAATAATCTATGAAAGTTTAGGGGAGTGTGTTCCTGCTAGAATGAAAGATGAGGCTGGCAGGATTGGGGAACCACTGTTGATGATGGATATTGGGGCTCTGGTTCAGGGAAAAGGGGGCATAGGGGTAAAGGGAGCTGGGATCAATTGAATCCATAAAGGTGTCTGAGTCAAACAGAAGATGACATTCAAAAGGAGAAAAAGAGGACATGAGGTAGCTATGGCTGACAAGGTTCAGGAGATCCTGAGATTCCTCAGGTAGATTATGAGCCAAAGCATAACCAGGAAGATAATAGGTGCTCTTAAGGACCAGTGTGGTCATTTCTGGTGCAGAGCCATAGGAGATGGGTTAAAGCTCAATGAATAGTTCTTATTTGAGTTACAATGGAGAGAGGAAGGGAAGCAGGAATTTCCTGAGACAGCTGCAGCACAAAACAGGAAGTGTTGGCAGCCTTGGAGTGTACTATAATGGGCAAATCTTGAGGGCTTGTTGACCTCGCATCTTGTGGGAAGCTAGGGAAGGAACTTTGGAGGCTCTTGCTGAGATATTCACATCACCTTTGGCCTTGGATGGAGTGCTGGAAGGCTGGAGGTGGCCTGACGTTGGACCGTTATTTAAAAAGGTCAGCAAGGACAAGCTACATGCTCAGGTCCAAAATGGTGGTATTATACCTTTACCTCCTATAGACGTTGGCGAGACCTGCTGAGTTCCTCCATGTGTTTTAACTATGTGCCTCCTTTGGCTGCTGTTGGGAGAGATGGTTCATTGGGGCAAGGCAAGACCTTGGGACCGTGAGTGGCTCGGGGCAGAAGAAAGAGTGGCAGATCCACACAGAGTGGCAGGGGATTCCACGGTAAGGGGAATAGACAGGAGCTGCTGCGACCACAAAGGGAGATCCTACCTGGTGTGCTGCCTCCCGGGTGCAAGGCATGGAGCACTTGCAGGTTATTCTGAAAGAGGAAGGTGAGCAGCCAGTTGGGAAAAAGTGGGGTGAGTCCTGCAAGCTGAATTTATGGATGCAGGGGATAAATTAAAACATTGGATTATCTCAGAATTACAATCAGTGCCATGTGCTGGTCAGAGGAGGAATAGGTAGGATGAATATGTGGCATGAACAGTGGTGCAAGAGGGAGGGCTTCAGATTTCTGGGGCAGTGGAACCGGTTCTGGGGGATGTGGGCCAAGATGTTCTGCATGGGAATCCAGGCAAAAGGTGAGAGGGAAGCAATGCAGACACCAAAGCAAAAGTTAGAAAAGAGAATTGTGGACTAAAATTGGAGTACGGGAAAATCAAATGCAAAGGACAAAAATATGACAAGATTCTAAAAGGACAATGAGTATAAGGGCACTTTATCTGATTGCCCGTCACATTTGGAACAAGATTAGTGAACGTTTGGCACAAATCGGAAGAAAGGGTATGATTTAGTGGCCATTACAGAGACGTGGATCCAGAGTGGAGCTGATTGGGAATGAAGTATTCAAGGGAATCAGGCAATTAGGAAATGTAAGCAGGAAGGTAAGAGAGATGAGGTAGCACTGGGGTAGTGGTCTTAATTAAATATGAGAACACAGAACTTTACAGCACAGTCCAGGCCCTTCGGTCCACTATGTTGTGGCGACCTATGTAAACCTGTTCAACAACAATCTAATACTGTATTGTTTTTTTTGTTTTTTTTTTAAAATTTTTTATTTTTCACACCATAAATCACAATAGCCATGATATACACTTTTTCTTTTCCACACATTTACAGTGACTTTTTCTCCCTCCCCCCTCCCTCCTCCCAAGCCACCCCCCCATCCCCCCCCCCTCTCATCCATTTTAGTTATACAATCTAGGTTGCATTAATTCAGTTAGACAATGTTGTCATTCAACAAAAATACACCAGAAATTCTACTGAGTCCATTCTTTTCTTCTCTTCTCCTTCCATCAACTTAGGTAATGTTTGTTCCCGGTAGGTTTTCGCTATTGTATTTAATGTAAGGCTCCCATACTTGTTCGAATATTTCAATATTATTTCTTAAACTATATGTTATTTTTTCTAATGGAATACATTTATTCATTTCTATATACCATTGTTGTATTTTCAAATTATCTTCCAATTTCCAGGTTGACATAATACATTTTTTTGCTACAGCTAGGGCTATCTTAACAAATCTTTTTTGTGCATCCTCCAAGTCAATTCCAAATTCTTTATTTTTTATGTTACTTAGGAGAAAGATCTCTGGATTCTTTGGTATATTGTTTTCTGTTATTTTATTTAATATCTGATTGAGATCATCCCAAAATTTTTCTACTCTCTCACATGTCCAGATTGCATGAATTGTTGTTCCCCTTTCTTTTTTACATCGAAAACATCTATCAGATACTGTTGGGTCCCATTTATTTAACTTTTGCGGTGTAATGTATAGTCTGTGTAACCAATTATATTGTATCATACGCAGCCTCGTATTTATTGTATTTCTCATCGTTCCAGAGCATAACTTCTCCCATGTTTCCTTTTTTATCTTTATATTTAAATCTTGTTCCCATTTTTGTTTAGTTTTACCATTTGTTTCCTCATTTTCCTTTTCTTGCAGTTTAATATACATATTTTTTATAAATCTTTTGATTAACATTGTATCTGTAATCACATATTCAAGGTTACTTCCCTCTGGTAAACTCAAGTTGCTTCCTAATTTATCTTTCAAGTAGGATCTCAGTTGGTAATATGCCAGCACTGTATCTCCCGTTATATTGTACTTATCTCTCATTTGTTCAAAGGATAAGAATCTACTTCCTGAAAAACAATTTTCTATTCTTTTAATCCCTTTTTTTTCCCATTTTCTAAAGGCAAGGTTGTCTATTGTAAAAGGGAGTAGCTTATTTTGCGTCAATATTAGTTTTGGTATTTGGTTATTTATTTTATTTCTTTCTACATGAATCTTCTTCCATATATTGAGGAGATGGTGTAATACTGGAGAAGTTCTATGTTGTACCAATTTTTCGTCCCATTTATATAATATGTGTTCAGGTATCTTTTCCCCTATTTTATCTAATTCTAGTCTCGTCCAGTCTGGTTTTTCCCTTGTTTGATAAAAATCTGATAGGTACCTTAATTGTGCGGCTCTATAATAATTTTTGAAGTTTGGCAATTGTAAGCCTCCTTGTTTATACCATTCTGTTAATTTGTCTAGTGCTATCCTCGGTTTAATACTGTATTGTTAAAAACAAAAGACTGATTGGGGCAGTCTGCATGGGTTTGTGTCTGTAACTCCACCAATCTTTGTATCATCTGCAAATTTATTACTGATAACTGATGTGAGGCTCACTGGTCTATAACTTATTGGATTAACCTTTCTCCCCCTTCTTGAACAAAGGTACAACATTCACCATCCCCCAGTCCTCTTGGTATCTCTCCTATCACTAGTAAGGATGCAAAGATTTTTCTGAAGTCCCCAGTAATCTCTTAACTTGCCTCTTTCAATAAAATGAGAAGTATCCACCTTAATTCTCTCCAGAAGATCTAACACCATCTCTTTCTTGGTATCAAAATGCCCAATCCATGAGCATTCAATGCATTATGCCATATTCTTCTCTGTAAACACTAGGGCAAACTACTCATTTAATACCTTGCCCACTTCCTCTGACTATGTAAATACCCTCCTTTATCCTTGAATGGCTGTATCCTCTTGATCCTTACCATGCCTTTTTAGCGCGTTTAAAATGTCTTGGGATTTTCCCTCAACCTGCACAACAATGTCTTCTCACAGCCCTTTTGGCCTTCCTAATGCCCTGCTTGAGCTCTTTTCTGCACTCTTTATATTCCTCCAGGGCCCTGTCTGATTGTAGCATCCTGAATCTTACATCTGTCTCCCCTTTCTGTATGACTGAATTCACAAATTCTCTCAACATCAAACTCTCTTCTCCTGACCAAGAAGGTTAATGAGGGCAGGATGATGGATGTCTGCATGGAGTTCAGCAAAGCCATGACAAGGTAGGCTCATTTAGAAGGTTAGATCGCATGGGATCCATGGTGAGCTCCCAATTAAGGTGGTAAGAATCAGAGGGAGGTGGTGGAGTGTTGTTGCTCTGACTGGGGACTGTAACCAGAGGTGTAGCACAGAGATCAATGCTACAGCCATGCCGATTGTCATCTATATTAATGACTTGGGTGACAATGTAGTGCTTATGATTGGTATGTTTGTGGATGACACTGCAAGTACTGGTAAAGTGATTAGTCAGGAAGGTTACAACAGGATGTAGATCAGCTGGAGAAGTGGGCCAAGGAATGGCAAATGGAGGTTAACTCTGAAACCATGAGGTGTTGCATTTTGGTAAGTAAAACCTGATTACACAATCAGTGGGATCACCCTAGGGAGGTCGTTGTCCTGAGTACAGGGCAATAACGATGTATTATGGTTGTACATGACAATTATGTGTGGTTCCTGATGGCTGGTTATCTGAAGAATGTCATTAAGCTGGATAAGAGGGCAGAAAAGACTTAGCAGGATGTTCCTAGGATTGAGTTACTAGGAGAGGCTGCACAGCTGGAACTTGTTTCCCTGAAGTGTGGGGTGGCTGGTAGAACCACATAAAATCATGAGGGGCAGAGATGAGGTAAAAAAATCATATTCTTTCCCCCAGTGTAGGAGTGTTCAAATATGGAGTTGGAGGTTTGAGGTGAGAGTGGAGAGATTTAATGGGATGTGAGGGGAAAAAAACATTTCCACAGAGGGTGGTGGGTCTGTGGAACAAGGTGCACAGATTGGTACAATTAAGATATTTAAAATTCCAATCCAGATGTGAACTTAGATAGGAAAGGTAGGAAATGCAGGAACTTTTGGATAACTTGATCGAGGTGGATGAATTGGGTTGAAGGTCACTGTCGTAAAGCTCTGTGACCTTGATGAGTTAAATAGCCTTCTTCTGTTGCAAGAAAATCTAAGATAATGATCATGAGTATATTGTCACAAACTATGTTCATATTCACCAACATTCTGACTTGCTGCAGCCGAACAGGTGCTTCATGAAAAATATCTGGAATAAATATCTGGCTAATAAATACAAAAGTTGGGCAGCCAATAGATATAAAAAGACAAATCAGTTGTTAAGATGTTAGGAAATTCTGCAGGGGTTGTGAATTCTCTGCTGGGTTCCGTATTGTGAATTTCCCATTTTGTTACTTTGATTTGAGAAAACTGTTTGAATGTGTGATATTTTGCAAATCTTCAATTACTTCTGAACACTCTCAGTTCATTTTTGTTCTGTTCTGATTCTTGCTGCATCTGATCTGATTTTTATTGGACCTGATCGGTCCTGGGTTTGATTTTTTTTCACTTACAGAATGTGGTTCTGATATTTGTCACAGTTTTTCCCAAAATGCTTGTGAAGATGCTGCTTAACCCAATGTTCATCCTTGTCGTTCTGGCTGAGTGCTGCTTTTCGTCAGTCCTCGCTGGCCTCTCCACATACTTCAATAAATTCCTGGAGTCCCAGTTCTCTGTCACGACATCCTTTGCAAATCTGCTCATTGGTGAGTAGCATCTTGGTTCATGGTTTTATGTTTTGTGGAAAGGGTGGGAGTGTGGTCAGGGGCCGGTGATCTCCTGTGAACATTGCATGGCAGAGCCGACTCAAGACAAAATGGCCCATAGTACTACAGGACAGAAACAGGCCCTTCAACCCATTTTACATTGCCTAGTCCCATTGACCTGCAACCCACCATATCCCTCCCATCCATGTACCAATCCAAATTTATCTTAAATATCAAAATCGAGCCCCTATTCAACACTTCAGCTGGATGCTCCTGCCACACTAGTTTCCCTTAGTGATCTGTGATTTCAATGTTTTTAAAGTTTCAGAACAAAATTAGACAGATACATGGATAGGATAGTTTTAGAGGGATAAGGGCTAAATGCAGGCACATGGGAATCGTGTGAGTGGGGCATTTTGGTCAGCATGGGAAGTTGGGCCAAATAGTCTTTTTCCAAAATGAATGGCTCTATGACACTAAACTAAGGTCACTTTGTTTCAAATATTTGCCTAAATCATTGCTTCATTGCAAAACCTTTTATTTAGACAGCATTGTTGGGGCATAAAAGGAAAGCACTCACTTCAAGCTTCTTGTATTTTGCCAGTTGATCCTATTTCCCCATTCTTTTCCAAACCCCCTGTATTTTTTTTTCCTTTACCATTTCTTCTTGAAATTCCTGGTGAGTCAATTTTCACTGGTGATTTTCCCATCACAACTGCTCTCTGCTATAAGGAGTGGCTTATTTGCTCACGCGTTCTTTGTATCCTACATTGAATCTCTGCGATCCTGGCTCTTGTTGTGAACCTATCCAGACCAGACACAATCCAGAAGTGGCACCATAGCTCCTGGTTCTTGATGTGTTCTTCTGTTGAACTTACCCAGACCAGTGGTAAAGGGTTGAGGGAATGTGAGGGAGGGGGGTTAGAGAAAAATCGGAGGTCGATATTGATGTTATCTGGTTGGAGTCTGCTAAGACGGAATATTTGGTGGTGTTCCTCCAGTTTGGACAGGATGGGTTTCTGCACAGAGAGCAAGCCTGCCCATATAACCATATAACCACTTACAGCACAGAACAGGCCAGTTTGGCCCTACTAGTCCATGCTGTAACAAATCCCCACCCTCCTTGTCCCACTGACCAGCACCCGGTCCATACCCCTCCAGTCCTCTCCTCTGCATGTAACTATCAGTCTTTCCTTAAATGTAACCAATGATCCTGCCTCAACCACGTCTGCCGGAAGCTCATTCCACATCCCTACCACCCTTTGCATAAAGAAATTTCCCCTCATGTTCCCCTTATTATTTTCCCCCTTCACTCTTAAACCATGCCCTCTAGTTTGAATCTCCCCCACTCTTAATTGAAAAAGCCTATCCACATTTACTCTGTCTGTCCCTTTTAAAATCTTAAACACCTCTATCAAGTCCCCCCTCAATCTTCTAAGCTCCAGAGAAAAAAGCCTTAGTCTGCACAACCTTTCCCTGTAACTCAAACCTTGAAATCCTGTCAACATTCTCGTGAACCTTCTCTGCACTCTCTCTATTTTGTTTATATCCTTCCTATAATTTGGTGACCAAACTGTTCACAGTACTCCAAATTTGGCCTCACCAATGCCTTGTACAATTTCATCATAACCTCCCTACTCTTGAATTCAATACTCCGATTTATGAAGGCCAACATTCCAAATGCCTTCTTCACCACACCATCTACCTGAGTATCAGCCCTGAGGGTACTATTTACCACAACTCCTAAATCCCTTTGTTGCTCTGCACATCTCAATAGCCTACCATTTAATGCATATGACCTATTTAGATTTGCCTTTCCAAAATGTAACACCTCACACTTATCTGTATTAAATTCCATCAGCCATTTCTCAGCCCACACCTCCAGCCTTCCTAAATCACCTTTTAATCTAAGGTAATCTTCCTCACTGTCCACAACACCACCAATCTTTGTATCATCCGCAAACTTGCTTATCCAATTCTCCACCCCTACTTCCAGATCGTTAATATATTTAACAAACAGTAGTGGACCCAGAACCGATCCCTGAGGAACTCCACTAGTCACCGGCCTCTAATTGGACAAACAATTTTCTACCACTACTCTCTGACACCTCCCATCCAACCATTGCTGAATCCATTTCACTACCTCCTTATTTATACCTAATGCCTCCACCTTTTTTCCTAACCTCCTGTGGGGAACTTTGTCAAAAGCTTTACTAAAGTCTAAACAGACAACATCCACAGCTTTCCCTTCATCAACCTTTTTTGTCAGCCCCTCGAAAAACTCAATCAGCTTTGTCAAGCATGATCTACCCCTGACAAAACCATGCTGATTACTCTCTATTAATCCCTGTACCTCCAAATATTTGTAAATACCATCCCTCAGAACAACTTGCCCACCACAGATGTCAGACTCACGGGCCTATAATTCCCAGGTTTACATTTGGACCCTTTCTTAAACAGCGGAACCACATGTGCCACCCTCCAATCCTTTGGCACTACCCCCATGGCCAGTGACATCCTTAATGGCCCCACTATCTGTCCACAAGCCTCCCTGAGAGTCCTTGGGAATATTTTGTCTGGTCCCGGAGATTTATCCACCTTTATCTTTTTCAACACAGCCATCACTACCTCCTCAGTTATCCTTATATGCTTCATGACCTCCCCACTATTTTTCTTTACTTTAACTGGTTCAATATTTTTTTCCCAAGTGAATACTGAGGCAAAGAAATCATTCAAAATTTCCCCCATTTCCTCTGACTTCTCACTCAGCCTACCCTCGCTATCTACAAGGGGTTCAATTTTATCCCTCACTAATCTTTTACTTTTAATGTACCTATAGAAACCCTTTGGATTTATTTTTACTCTGTCTGCCAAAGCCTCTTTGTGCCTTTTTTTGGCCTTTCAAATTTCTTTCTTAAGATTCCTTCTACACTCCTTATAGTCCTCCTTCAAATTCTCAGTTCCCTGCTCTTTATACCTCTTGTACACCTCCCTTTTTCTCCTAACCAAATTTCCAATATTCCTCGAAAACCAAGCCTCCCTATGACTTCCAGCCTTTCCTTTGATCCTTACTGGGACATATCTACTCTGTACCCTCAAAATTTCTTTTTTGAAATCCTCCATTTTTCATTTACATCCTTACCTGAAAATATCCTGTCCCACTCAATTCTTCCCAAATCCCTTCTTATTCCTTCGAAATTTGCTCTTCTCCAATCCAGAACCTCAACTTTAGGCCCCTCCTTGCTCTTCCCTAAAACTACCCCAAAACTAATAGAGTTATGATCACTAGACCCAATTTGTTCTCCAACGTTAATGTCCAATACCTGACCTAGCTCGTTCCCTAACAGGAGATCCAGTATTACACAGTCTCGAGTCAGTTCTTCTACTAATTCATTTAGAAAACAATCTTGAACACATTTAACGAACTCTAGCCCATCCATCCCTCTAACTGTATGGGTATCCCAATCAATGTAAGGGAAGTTAAAATCTCCCATGATCACTACCTTATGATTCTCACACATATACGTTATCTCCCTACAAATTTGTTCCTCTAATTTTCTTGGCCCATTTGATGGTCTGTAATACACCCCTATTAGCACCCTCATGCCTCCTTCACCCCTCAGTTCCACCCAAACAGCCTCACTGGATGATCCTGCCACCTTACGGCAGTAATGTCCTCCTTAACAAGCAGAGTAACTCCTCCCCCTTTTTTTACCCCCCTGATCTATCACATCTAAAACAAATATATCCTGGAATATTAAGTTGCCAGTCCTGCCCCTCCTGTAGCCAGGTCTCACTAATTGCCACAATATCATGACCCCGAGAATCTGTCCATGCTCTAAGCTCATCTACCTTGTTCACTATGCTTCTTGCATTAAAATATATGCATTTCAGAGAATGACCCTCACCTATATTCTCTTCTCTACCTTTTACCCTAATCTCCATCCTACCTTTGTTATCATTATTATTCCTATCTAGGTGGCCATGCTCCCTTCACACTGCTCTCACACTCTGTTCCCCAACCCACTGCCAAACTAGTTTAAACCTTCCCCCGCTTTATCATGTGCAAATCTACTCATCACATCCCCAACATTCTCTTCCAAATCATGTGTATACATTACAAATAACAAACAACTGTGTGCACCAAATGATACAGACTTTCAATAAGGAGATCTCTCTTTCACCATAACCCTCTGCCACCATCATCCAGCCACTTCATGGATTTGGTTTCCCAACACACTTCAGGTGCTTTCCCCAAGAGTCTCATGCTCCAGTAAGTCCCATCTGTGAATTACACCTGTTTCTGGAGCTTGGACTGAGGCTCTTGTTTTCTTGTCCCCAGGGTCGATCACCCTGCCAGCTGCTGCTATCGGGATGCTGTTGGGTGGCATCTACATGAAACACTCCAGCTTGGCCCTGGTGAAAATTCCCTGGTACGCGGGCTGTGTCCTCTTCATCAGTGTCTCTTTGACAGTTCCTCTCTTCTTCATGGGATGCTCGACTCAGAAAATTGCTGGAATCAATTTCAATCCAGATGTGAACAGGTAATCAATTGTGTGTATGGCAAAGGAACTCACATACACACACTCTCTTGGTCTCACACACACATGCACATATATACACACACATGCACCCACACCCAACTTACCCATCATGCACAGATACAAATATGCCACACACATGCGCATGTGCGCACCCCACCCCCCCACACACCAATATCTAAGTATGTTTGTGCCCTCAGTTGGATCCGACCTTGAGGATTACATTTTTAAGTTGATACAGGCAAACTTAGTTTTCCCATCTTTAGACTAGTATTAATGATCACCATTAATAGCTCACCTTTTTAGAGCAGAGGTGGCCAAAGTTGCTTAACACAAGAGCCACATATGATAAACTTCAGATGCTTGAAAAATATTACATACACGTTTTTACTCTTACTTGCACACTTTGTTACAAAAAAATTTATATAAATATTAAATACACATATGTAATAATATTTATTCATTTATGTAGTTTTTAAACTGCTAATTTGTATTAATTTCAATAATCAAAATGTACACATAAATGTACCATATATTTTCAAAGTTCTGTGGAAATCTAGAGGCTGCCTCATTAAATATATTTAAGATACAATAAGCTAGATTTTTGCATCGTAGGGGAATTGAGGGTTAAGGGTGAAAGGCGGAGCTGGGTCCACAGCCAGATCAGCTGTGATCTCACTGAATTTTGGAGCAGGTCGACAGCCGGATGGACAACTCTCCAGCTCCTGTTTTGGGAACGCTGCTGCTACTGGTCTCTGAAGATACTTGCACCATTGCAGTGTCCACAGCCGAGCACACGATGTGGGAGGATACCTGACGTAAAGTCACCTCCTACAGCAGGGCGAGGCCAGGGGGCCCACAGCTCTGTCACACCCTTGGCTCCCCTCTTCCCAGTCACCAACGGGATGGGGGAGCAACTTCTGGGAGTATGGGGTATGAAGCTGTCTAAGCTCTATGCTGCCTGGAGTTGACTCTCCATCCGATGGGGCTAGGGCTTACCTGTGCCCCTGACAGGACCTTCACTGGTGCTGCCAGCTCCTGGTTGGCACCTGGATGAAGTCCTCATTGGAAACCCCTTTCATCCTCTCCTCCCTATCTGTCATCTTGCTTACCCCCTGCCAGAGTGCCTGGACAGACACCCTGCCTCTGGGACAGGCCATTTCTCATTCAAGCTCTCCAGAGGCTTCCCAACCTCTAACCTCAACTTTGCCCAACCCTTGTACTGTACACCCCATGTCAGTGTGCTCTGCTGTGGTGTGGCCTGGCCTGAGCTAGTAGAACCTGACTCTGGTGTGCGCTGCTTACTGCATTCCACTGCAGGGTCTGATCTTCCAGTGCCCATTTCCTCTTCTTGTCAACGCAGCTCAGGTTGTGACTATCATGGAAACCCCTGATGTGACTGCAGGGATTTGGAGTGTCCTGGGGTGGCTTCAGAAGCACATATTTCCATGAGTCGCATATTACACGCCAAAGAGCCTCATGTGGCTTCCCATCCGCGGTTTGGCCACCCGTTTTAGTCTGACCTCCAGAGCTGTAGATGGTGGTGACAATAGTCTTGGTATCGTTGAAGGCCAATAACCATGCATTATTTGCCGTGGTGACAAGGCATCTGATACTGCCTTGGCTGGTTTATCACTCCAGAATAGGAAGGGGGAAATATAGAACAAAGTAGGGAGGAGAGGTCCTCACTTCCACTGCACCAGTGAGAAGTGAGCACTCTTCCCACTCTCAGGCTTGTGAATGAGGAAAGGAGCTGAGCCCTTGCCCCTTGCTGGGGGTCTGGGGGGCAGCATTTGGAAAATTTTTGATAATTTACACACAAAATTACCAGTTTCAAGCCTCCTTTTATTGCAGTTCCAAGTAAAAACAGACATTACAAAATAATGTATGTCACTGTTATCTAATAACATTTTCATTATTTTTACTGACTTTGAAAATGTTTGTTCTTACAATGTTTGTACCTTCATGGTGTATTCTCTGCTTTATTCCACCTTGTTCCTGGTTACAATGGTCACTTCACTGCTATTCTATCTTGTTCTTGACTTTCAAAAAAAATGCTGGCCACAGCCGATCACCGTCACCTCCCCACTGAGGCCCTGCTCCTGCTGGGAGCCTGAAGTTCCCGCTGTTGCTGGGAGCCCAAGGTCCGCTGCACTTCTGCTTGAAGGTAGCAGTGAGAAGACTGATAGGCCTCAATCCAAGCTCCTGAATGCAGAAATCATTCAAAAATGTGGCAAATGGATTTTAAAAGTGCAGAAATCTGTGGAAACACGGAAAATTCACATGCCTGCACTATGGTTGACATGTTTCAAATCTGATGGAAATGTGCTTGAATCTGAATAATGCTTTCTCATAGAGAAGGCCATGTCCCAGCAACAAGTAGACATGCAAATGATAATGCTTGTTCAATACAATGCTTGTAAAGTTGTTAGACAAAGCAGTAAGCCTGTGGATTGGGAGTGTTGTAAAATTCAACAAGTGATGAGCAAGAAATTGGTAAAGAAAGGGAAAAGAAAATATGAGAGATGGCTTGTTGAAAATTAACTGATGGTCAGTACATAGATAGCAAGGGGAAATGTGGGCTCCTTGCAAATAAAGTTATACAGGAAATGTCTGCAAGTACTGTGATTGTAATGTGTTATGTACATGACAGCAGTGATAAAGATTCGCCCAGACGGTGTTATATTTAAAATAATATCTTTAATTATTAATTAACAATTATATAACACCTACTCTAATTTAACAAACTTAACTAAACTTAACTAAATTTATATACTATCATTTAACTTAAACTTTAACTATGTGCAAATATATTGGTGTGAATACCCCAAGCCACTACAACTCAAGCCTCAATTCTGGGAAGGTAGTTCCAAGTTCAGGAATTCGGTAATGATACATGGGCTTGAGATTGATGTGACATGCAGGCTTTAAATGGTTGAGGCATGCAAGCCTTGGATGAAGTTAGCAGTTCCTGAAGTGGGTGAAAGAGACCAGGGGTAGCAGAATGTTGATTACTCATGACACCCTGGTTGAGGTGATTCAGTGAAATGTACTTTCTAGATAAGTGGCAATTAGAAAGGGTTAGCGCCAGAACGTCTGTTGGGGTGGCGGACATTAGCGTGTTAGAGGGGGGCTTGTTCAATTGGGGGGGTGCTGGCGAGGATCTATCTGACCTTCATACCATCCACCCATCTGACATGGGACATGAGGGCAATCCTCTACTTGTGTTAAGCGTCACTAGATGCTACTGACGTTTGGCACATGCTAATGACGTGGCCAGGGCTAGATTCACTAGCATGCGTTACCCTAGATGCTATTGATGTGGAAGGGAGTGAGGGTGGGCCTGATGGCCATGGATGGCTATGACCATATGGGAGGGGCACAGCACTTTGTTTGGGTGGGGGTAATGCCCCCATTGGCTGGTACTGACCCTGAATTAGAACCCTTTGCATGGGTCAGTTGAAGTAGAGTGCAGTTTTTCTTCTGCAAACTTAAAAAACCCTCAGTATGCAAAAGGAAGAAATCTGGCAATGTTGCTATGACCACTCAATGAGGATTTTTCATTCCCACAAAGGAGGTCGAAGAGTTGCTTCTCTCTTGTACTGCTTCCTTTAAAATAATCTCCAGCCACTCCTGTGTATTCAGTTGGTCACGTGGTCTCTGCACCTGGGTTTTCGAGACACTGCCTTGCTTCTCTTCAAATGTATCCATTTTCAGAAGTGATGTCTTCAGCCTGCCAGCTCAGTTTGATGGACACTTCAAATTCTAGGCAGGTTGTGAAATCTGTTCTCTTGAAGGGACAGTCCGACACAATAAAATGAATGGGAAAATGGGGGGAACATCACAATTGTAATAGTTGGAGTGGAGAAAAAGGAAATAGTAGTCTAATTAGACAAGACTTTCTGTTCATCCATATGGAAAAAAAGACATGAAAAATCTCCAAAGATAATGGAGAAATATGTCCAGTGGCAATGATGAAATAAAAGAAATTGATTTGGTGAAAAAAAATGCTACAAATCTCAAAGAGCTGATGATGACCTACATCTCAGAGTTTTCAGGCATGGTTTTGGATAGAGTGGTAGTCAGCATCCCAAATTCCATGGATCCGAAATTGGCTTGGTTATAGGACACTTAAGATAGTGGAAGAAGGTTGATTTTCTGTTTGGAAGTCTGTGACCAGTGGGACACTGAAGGGAAATTTGCTTGCCACATGTAACATCTGGAATGCTGACAACTTGAAAATTGTTAGTGGTAAGGCTTGCAAGGAAGGTTGCATAAGGCTGCAGATACTGATCAGATGGAAAGTTGGAAAGAGCATTGACAATTGACATTTCATCCCGACAAGTGTTGAGATGATGCATTTTGTGGTGAAAATAGGGTTACAGTGAGTTTTGGGGCAGCAAGGTTGGCATAACAATTTATACAGCGCTCTTATAGCGCCAGTGATCAGGACCAGGGTTTGAATCCCACGCTGTCTATAAGGAGTTTGTACATTCTCTCCTGGGTTTTCGCCAGGGGCTCCAGTTTCCTCCCACTGTCCAAAACATACCGGGAGTTGTAGTGTAATTGGGTGATGCAGCCTGTTACTGTGCTGTATGTCTAAATTTAAAATACTAATTTAAGTGGTAGGGCACTCAAGGGATGTTAATGAACAGAGGAGCATTGAACTTCATGTCCACAGTGGCTAAAGTGCTAACACAGATAGATCAGATGGAAGAGGCACCGTAACAAAGGTTCCACTGCATTGGGAGTGGTGCGTGCAGGCAGGTAGGCAGGCAGATATGATGTAATGTAGAGATTCACCAGGATATTTCCTGGATTAGAGGACTTGAGTTATGAGTTTGTTTTCCCTGGATTAATGAGGAACATAGCACTTGTATAAAGTCATGTCAAATTCTAGATGCATTTAAAGGGAAGAATGTCAGAATTTTTAACCCATTTATTAAAAGCCTTTTAAAAAAATATCAGTAAAATAAGTGCTTAGTGAGAGATTGGATAATTAACTGTTGCTAATAAAAGAAAGGGAAGCACAAGTAGAGCATCCCTCTCTACTCACTTTACATTTACGACAGCGTGGTTCGGAACTGATGTGTTATCAATAACTTGAAAGTCTAGAGTTATGGAACTATAAGGTTTTATTTACATAAACCTAAAGGTCATCCTGTGCTGTGACCCAGGCTTTCTAGCGAGGGGTTATGGTTTTGGAACCTTTATATAGGGTTAAGAGGGAGGAAACATGGGTACAGTCACAGGGTGGGGTGCAGCCAAATTAACAGGTACAACAAGAACACCATTTACAAATTTGCTGAAGATACTGCAGTTGTGGGCTACATGAAAATGGGCAATGAGTCAGCATATAGAAGGGAGATTGGAAACTTGGCTGAATGATAACAACAACCTCTCACTCAATGTCACAAAAACCAAGAAGCAGCTTGTAAACTTAGGAAGGGAAAACCAAAAGTGTATGATATAATGATCATTGGGCATCAGTGATGGAGCAAATTTAAATTCCTGGAATGACTATTGCAAAGGACTTTTCCTGGAACCAACACATTAATGTCATTGTGAAGAAAGTTCGTCACCGCCTCTACTTCCTCAAGGGTTTGAGGAAGTTCAGTATGTAATTGGAAACCTTGGAAAACAGCATGTCATTGGAAAATGTGCTGACCAGCTGCATTACGGCCTGGTATGGTGGCACCAAACTCCCCAGTACATCACAGGCAAAACTCTCCCCACCATTGAGCAATCATTGAGGATCCACACTACCCAGCACACACTCTGTTCTTGTTGCTGCCATCAGAAAAGATGTATAGGTGCCACAAGAATTGCGCCACCAGGTTCAGGAACAGTTGAACTCTAGAGCACTTCAACCTCCAGCATTTCCTCTTTGCATCCAGGGACTAACAAGCAGTGGCAGTTTCACTTCAAGTCAATTTCTGATTCATTACCTTACTGTTGTTAGAAATGTATCTGAAAAGTGATGGCATTTGTATCTGCATCATATATTTCTGTGTTTGCAGCTCTCTAAAACTCTGGAAGTATTGTGTTCAGTTCGGGTTGCTTCATTATGCAGGAATGATGTAGATGCTTTGGAGAGGGTGCAGAGGAGATTTTAAAAAATTTAGAAATAAGCATTTTGGCCCATGAGTCCGTGCCGCTCAATTTACACCCAATTAACCTCCACCCCCGGTATGTTTTGAAGGGTGGGAGGAAACCGGAACCCCTGGAGAAAACCCACACAGACACAGGGAAAACATACAAACTCTTTACAGACAGCGGGAGATTTGAACCCCAATACCAATTGCTGGTACCATAGAGGCATTGCACTAACTGCTACACCAATCTTGCTGCCAGGATGTTAGCAGGATTGGAGACTTTATATTTTTGAAGCAAGGTTGAGAGAACTAGGGTTTTTTGGAGTAACGAAGGATGGAGAGGTGAATTAATAGAGGTGTACAAGATTTTGAGTGGGTCTAGATAGGGTGGACAGCCAGCACACTTTTCCCACGGGCATTACAGCAAATTCTAGAGGACATCTGTGTGGCAGGCTGCACCAAAGGAAAACACAGGCACAATACTGTTTGGGGCAACACAGCTTTATTCCACTCACATAAATATCTAGTTGGCTGCTAGTTGTGCTCACAGTGTGATCCAGGGGAGAAGGAGAAAGCAGATGGTTGGGACCTCGGCTTTATACCATGGGCCCTCTGGGCCGACCTGATGGTCGGATGTCATTAGGCCATGTGCCGTGTCTCTAAGCCACCTGTTGGCCGAGTGATGTACCGCAGCATATCATCACAATCTGTTTAAGGTGAGTGAAGGAAAGTTTAGAAGAGGCAGGTTTTTTTTACTCTGAGAATGTTTAGTGCCTGGAATACACTGTTGGGGGGTTGGGGGGGGGGGGGTGGTGGTGAAGACTGGTATAACAGGATGTGAGAAAATTAAAGGTTATGGGAGTGAGGGAAGGAAAAAGCAGATTGTTGGGAAGTAGATTTCCATAGGTTGGCCCAACATTGTGGGCTAAAGGACCTATACTGAGATGAAATGTTTTAAATAAAGACAATTTTTCTTTGAAGTAAATTATGACTAAACTGTTTGGTCTGACCCTCATTGTAAATTCTGGAACTCGGCAGGTCTTCATTCAGCCTGGAGACCGACTGCAACGCTAATTGTTCCTGCTCTGATTCTGCCTATAACCCAGTGTGTGGAGTTGATGGTGTTGAATACATCTCACCGTGCCGAGCTGGCTGCAGTCATTCCGTTTTCAACTACACCACCAGAAGGATTTTGGTGAGAACTGGATATTCCTCCACTTTGTTTCCTTGTTCTTTGCCACCCTTTCCAACATAGTGGGGAGGAATAAGTACTGTTGTATCCACCTGTAGAAACTACCCAAGGTTCTGGGTCTTTTTAAGGCATGTTAGGCATTATGCGTGGTACGATTAGCATAGCGACAAACGTGACACTATTACAGCACCAGCAACTCTGATTCAAATCCATTGCTGTCTGTAAGGAGTTTGTATGTTCTCACTGTGACCTGCCTGGGTTTCCTCTAGTGCTGTAGTTTTCTCCTACATTCCAAAAATGTACGGGATTGGTAGATTATTTGAGGCTGTGTCTATTTGTTTGATGTTGGATAAGATGTTCCAGAATCTCAAGTCCAGGAAAAATAAAGGAGCAATAATCCGAGGTCAGGATAGGTGTATCTTGGGGAGCATAGAGGTAGAACCATGGAACTCTACAGCACAGAAGCAGGCTCTTTGGCCTGTGTAGTCCATGGCAAACTATTTATTCTGTCAAGTCCCATTGACCTGCTCCCAGATAATAGCCCTCCATGCCCCTCCCATCCATGTACCTATCCAATCTTCTCTTACATGCTGAAATGGAACTTACATATTGCTGGCAGCTCATTCCACACTCTCTCTGACCTATGAGTTAAATTCCCCCTAATGTTTTCATTAAATATTTCACCTTTCACCCTTACCCATGCCCTCTAGTTCAGCCATTCTCAACAGTGGCTCTTTGGCCCTTACTTGGGAGTCGGGGGTGGTCACAGTACTTTTCAGTAAAAGCCTGGTTTTCTTTTCATCGCAGTAAAATAAATATTTGTTATGTACTCAGTAGGAAAGAAGTATGGAAGGAACCAAAACTTGACTGCATCATAGAGAAGGGTGCCATAAACTTAAAGCAGACTCCTGGGGGGAGGGTGGGGGGGGGGGTGGGTTTATGGGCTGCTCTCATATTGTCTCACCCAACCTCAATGGAAAATGCCTGTTTCCATTTTCTCTCTCTCTTGGCTTGGCTTCGCGGACGAAGATTTATGGAGGGGTAATGTCCACGTCTGCTGCAGGCTCGTTTGTGGCTGACAAGTCCAATGCGGGACAGGCAGACATGGTTGCAGCGGTTGCAAGGGAAAATTGGTGGGTTGGAGTTGGGTGTTGGGTTTTTCCTCCTTTGTCTTTTGTCAGTGAGGTGGGCTCTGCGGTCTTCTTCAAAGGAGGTTGCTGCCCGCTGAACTGTGAGGCGCCAAGATGCACGGTTTGAGGCGATATCAGCACACTGGTGGTGGTCAGTGTGGCAGCACCAAGAGATTTCTTTAGGCAGTCCTTGTACCTCTTCTTTGGTGCACCTCTGTCACGGTGGCCAGTGGAGAGCTCGCCATATAACACGATCTTGGGAAGGCGATGGTCCTCCATTCTGGAGACGTGACCTACCCAGCGCAATTGGATCTTCAGCAGCGTGGATTCGATGCTGTCGGTCTCTGCCATCTCGAGTACTTCGATGTTAGGGATGAAGTCGCTCCAATGAATGTTGAGGATGGAGCAGAGACAACGCTGGTGGAAGCGTTCTAGGAGCCGTAGGTGATGCCGGTAGAGGACCCATGATTCTGAGCCGAACGGGAGTGTGGGTACTCTCTATATCCCTCATAATTTTGGTTATATTTATTAAGTCGCCCTGAGAAGGCACGTGTAGAAATGGGCCAGCATCAGGGTTAGACTGAGAGTTAACCTCTTCAGACTTACGCTCTTGACGATCTTACTCTCAAATGAAAGAGTGCTAGAGAAGAAAATGGATTACACGAGGCTGCATCTGAACCAGAGGGAACTGCAGGGCTGCTGTGCTCTAGTGATTACAGAAACGTGGCTCCAGGCCTCCATTCCAGACACAGTGATCCAGTTGGATGGCCTTGCCTCCTTCAGGGCAGACGGAGATGCTGCTGCTTCTGGCAAGACTCGAGGAAGGGGACTACATTCTCATCAACTAGAACTTGATGCACCAATGTCTCTGTTGTGAAGACCTTCTGCATAGCAGAGATAGAGTACCTCTTGGTGAAATTCCCTTCTATCTGCCCAGGGAATTCTTGGCCACGCTGATTGCTGCCGTCCACATCCTACCTTCACCTAATGAGGGTGAAGCCGTGAAGGAGCTTAATGCTGCCATCTGCAAAGCCCAGACTTCCTTGATGATGCCGAGATTGTTGCTGGCGACTTCAACCTGAAAACAGTCTTACCATGGTTTCATCAGCATGTGACCTTCGCCACCAGAGAAGAGAACATCCTGGATTGGGTGTGCACCAATGTCCTTAGTGTGTACAAGGCTGTACCCCGCCCCCCACCTTGGTTACTCGGATCACATATCTGTCCTGCTAACCCTGGCGTACAGACTCCTGGCAAAGCAAACTAGGTCAGTTTGTAGGAAGATCAGGGCATGGCCATAGGGTGGGGAAAAAGCAGCACTACGTGACCACTTTGAGACCATGGACTGGAGCTCTTTCAGGGAGACAGCCACCTACAGCGGTCACGTAAGCATAAAGGAATACACGACCTCAGTGAAAGGTTACACTAGGAAGTACATTGAGGAGGTCACCGAGATCAAATGCTTTGCAACCAGGGCTAACCAGAAACCATGGTTGGATGCGGAGGTCCGGGCCCTTCTCAGAGCCAGTGATGCTGCATTGAGGACAGGAGACAGGATGGCATTAAGATCAGCCAGGGCTACACACTCCTATGAAATCCAGAAGGCAAAACAGGGGTATGTACAGAAGATCCATAAACAGCTGTGTGATACCGGTGACACGAGGCTCATGTGGCAAGGGATCAAGACTATTATGGATTACAAGTCAACCTTGTGAATTAAGGACAATGGCACCTCCCTTCTGGATAGACTGAACACCTTTAATGTACAGTTTGATAAGAAGAACAGGATGATGCGAAAGAAAGCTCCATGTCCCCCGATGAATAGCTGTAGCCGAGGTGAGGAGAAGCCTATCCAGGTGAATCCGCACAAGGCGGGGGACTAGAAAACATACCTAGTGGGGTACTGAAGGACTGCGCAGACTAATTGACGGAGGTTATCACGGAAATTATTAATACTTCATTGCAGCAGTCCATCATTCCACATGATTCAAGACAACCACCGTCATCACCGGGATGATGGGAAAATGGTGTGCATAGTGGATGGCCATAAATGATCTCAGCGGATGTCAAGCCATGTCTAGTAGCTGGTACAAAGCTGTTGGCAGCAGAGAAAACCAAGTGCCTTTAGTTTGTTTAGTAAGCTTGGCTAATTTTGTCTGCAAGGTCTTGTTGGCATGTTCCACTATTCCTGCTGCCAAGAGGGTGACAACAGGCCTCAATGACTACCACCCTGTAGCACTGATCTCCATCATTATGAAAGGTTTTGAGTGTCTGGTGATGGAACGCATCAAAGAACATCTGCCAGGGACACTGGATACATTTCAATTTGCCTATAGAAGAAACTATTCCACAGATGATGCTATAGCCTTGTCGCTTCACTCTGTCCTGGCCCACCTGGAGAATTATGCCTCATATGCCAGGTTGCTGTTCATTGACTTAAGCTCGGCATTTAATACGATCATTCCCCAGAGGCTGGTGGAGAAGCTGTCCTCACTGGGACTCGAGATCAGTCTCTGTAACTAGATCCTGGACTTCCTAATGGAAAGACCACAGTTGGTCCGGGTAGGTAGCAGAATATTGAGATGACACAATATTTACAGATGACACAAAAATAGTTGGCCTCATCAGCAACAATGATACAATGATGAGTTGTACTACGGAGAATAGATGGAAAATCTCGTGAAATGGTGCGAGAGTTAACAACCCAAGTCTCTACATAATCAAGACAAAGGAGGTGATCCTGGACTTCAGGACCAGGAATGACCACCCTCCACTACACATCAACAACTCTGTAGTAGAAAGAGTGGACAGTACTAAGTACCTTGGATTTCACTTAACTAATGACCTTTTGTGGAGACTCATCTCCTCATTTGTCAGGAAGGCACAATAGTGACTGCACCCGTCAGAAGACTGAAGCAGGCAAGGTTACCAGCCACCATTATGTCAACCTTCTATAGGAGCTCTGTCAAGAGCATCCTGGCCAACTGCATCACAGTGTGGTATGGTTGCTGCAGAGAAATGGATTGAAGGTTAATCCACAGGGCCATAAAATTGGCAGAGAGTCTCTCTCCCCCTCCCCCCTACCCCAATCGATGTGATCTAGTGGGATAATTGTCTGAAGAGGACATGCAAAATCATTGAGGACCCCTTCCACCATGCACTCAGCATCTCTCAGATGCTTCCATCAGGGAAGAGATACAGGAGTATCAGAGCTAGCACCACCAGCTTCTTTCCATGGGCAGTGAGAACGCTGAACAACCAAAGGGACTGCTCACATTAATCATCTGAGACTCTCATTTGTACAAAACAAAATTTATTTATTCTTTAGATAAAATGCTTGTCCTGCATATGTATTATTTGTCTGTATGTGTGCTATGTCTGGTTGTGTGTCTGCACGCTTTCCACCGAGGACAGGAAAACACTGTTTCATTGGGTTGTACTTATACAACCAGATGACAATAAATTTAACTTAACATTCTCTAAATCTCCAGGGAATAGAGTTCTCATCCATTCAATCTTTCCCAGTACAGCAGTGGTTCTCAACCTTTTTTTTTCCACTCACATACCACTTATGCCATAGGTGCTCTGTGATTATTAAGAGATTATTTACGATTGTATGTAGGTGGAAAGAAAAAGTTTGTAAACCACTGTTTTAACCGTAACTAATTGACTCGTTATGAGTGCGGTTTCATAACTCCAAAGGAAATGGGACAATTAAAATTTTTCTCAAGCAAAATATTTCAGTCACAAATGAGTCTAGAGCAATGATCCTCAACCTTCCCTTCCACTCACATCTCACCTTAAGCAATCCCTTACTAATCACAGAGCACTGATGGCAAAGGGATTACTTAAAGTGGTATGTGAGTGGAAAGAACCACTGCTTTACACCATCTCGGCTCTTCAGGTTGTAGCAACATCCTTGTAAATCTTCTATATTATTTCAATATTGTTGATATAATTCCTGTAGCTGGGTGACCAAGACTGCACACCATACTCCAAATTTAGCTTCACTATCATCTTGTACAATTTCAGCAGAACATTCCAACTCCTCTACACAATACTTAGATTTATGAAGCTCTCTTTACAACCCTACCCATTGTGAGTCCACTTTCAAGGAATTAGATATCTAATCCACACGCAGAACACTCCCAGTGCCCTACCATAAGGATTTTGAATGTTCTCCCCATGTCTGTGTGGGTTTTCCTCAGGTACTCTCTGATTTCCTCCCACCTTCTAAAACATAAAAGATTGTAGGAAAGTTTGGGTGTAATTATGTGACAAGAGTTTCAATGGCTGGAATTGGATTTGATCATGTAAAAAAAGAACCAATGAATCTCCAGAAAGAAAATTAGATTATCACTTTTGTATCTCTCCCCCCCCCCCCCCCCTCTCCCCACCCTCTCTTTCTCTTTTCCTCTCTCTTGCCTCTCCCTGGCCCGCTGCCTTATTATCTCCCTCATGCTCTCCCCACTGTCTCTCTCTCTCCTACACTCTCATGCTCCTGTTCCCTTACCCTCTATGGTGCCCTCTTAATCCTACCCACTCTATCATTCATTGTCCCTTACCCTCTCTTTCTCTTCCCCACCTTCTCTCTCTCACTCTCTGCCACCTATGAACTGAACACTGTAAAGCAACAATGAACCTGACCCTCTGACCTGCAGTACCCCTTCCAGCCACTCAACATTTCACTCTCACAATGTGATAGGCAGCTGTTAATTGGCTGGTTCAGTAACCAATGAGCTCCACTACACTACTCCTTTTATTGGCTATGGGCCTCACAAAGAGCCAATTTCAATGCAGCTCCACCTGCTTTCTGGTCTCTCCTCTATTGTTCTCATCTTTCCCACTTTCAGTTGGTTCCATGAACCTACTTCCCTCTGTTTGAGGACACATCTTCTCAATCTCTCCCCTTCAATTGATATCCTTTTATTTTAGATCACCATAACCTGGGAAAACATTGCAGAATACAAAAGTACTGGGGAAACTCAGCAGGTCACACAGCATCCATGGGAAGCAAAAGACAGTCAGTGTTTCAGATCTGAGCCCTTCATCGGATAATAGATAGCATTGGAATTGTGCCTGGCCACACAGTCATGGGTGTATAATGAGCAGAGCAGTGGGCTAAGCACGCATCCTTGGGGTGCGCCTGTCTTGATAATCAGTGAGGAGATGTTGTTTCCACTTCGTATGATGAGAAAGTGAAGGATCCAGTTGCAGAGGAGGGTACAGAAGCCAAGAGTTTGCAGCTTCTCAACCAGCATTGAGGGAATAATGGTATTGAAGGCCGAGGTATAGTCAATGAAGAGCAATCGTACGTATGAATTAATGTTTTCGAGGTGGTCCAGAACTGCATGGAGGATCAGTGATATTGCATCTGCTGTGGAGCCATTGTGACAATAGGTGAACTGCAATGGGTCAAGATCTTTGCTTAGGTACATGTTAATTCTGGTCATGACAAGCCTCTCAAAGCACTTCATCACCATAGAAGTTAGTGCTATTGGGCAGTAGTATATAAAATGTTTTTAAATTAAAAAAATTTAGACATACATCAGAGTAACAGGTCCTTCCAGCCCATGAGGCTGTGATGCTCAAATATCCCAATTAACCTATAACCCCTGTACATTTTGAAAGATGGGTGGAAGTCGGAGTGTCCAGAATAAACCCATGCAGATACAGGAAGAACATACAAACTCCTTACAGGCAACACGGAGTGTTGTTCCTCATTCTCAGGTGGACTCAACTTGATAGTTCTTGAGGCCAGGGACAAACATATTGGTGGGACAATGGGGTTTGGAATTAATGAGGTTAGCCAGAAATGTTGCTTATGCATCTTTATCTTTGCTACATGAAGTCCACTGTTTCACCTGCTGAGTTTCTCCAACATTGTGTTTTTACTTCAACCATGGTGTCTGCAGACTTTAGTGTTTTATCAAGATCCATGGTTGCAGGAGTGCTCTTCACTCCAAAACCTCATTACTGGAAGGATGTGGTAGCTTGAGATTGCAAGAAACTGCAGAGGGTTGTGATTAAGCGCAGACCATCAGAGTCCTCCCCTTCCCCTCCTTCGACTTCATAAACATTTCCTGCTTTATTGGAACAGTGGCCAATGCATTCAAAGACATCCCACCCCAGCCATACTCTTCACCCTCTTCCCACCAGGAAGAGGATACACAAATGTGACATCGCGTCTCACCAGATTCAAGAACAGTTTCTTTCCTGCTGTAATCAAACTCCTGAACTAACCTCTCATGAGTAAAATAAATAGCCTTTGTTAGAACTTTTTGAGGATGTAACCAGTACTGTGGAGAATGATAAACCTGTTGCTGTGGTGTATTTGGACTTCCAAAAGGCCTTTGGTATGAGAGACATTGGTGTGCAAAATTACAGAACATGGTGAACATGGTATACAAGGTAAAGTCCTGATGTAACATTGGTTGGCAGGCAGAGGGAAGAGAGTAGGAATAAATGGATCCTTTTCAGATTGTGGGGCATTACAAGGTTCAGTGCTAGGACCCCAGCTGTTTACAATATACATTGATGGTCTAGAAATTTGGTTGAAGGGATTGCAGATGATACTAAGCTGGGTGGCAGTGTAAGCTATGAGCAAGATTCTGAGAGGCTTCAGGGTGACAGATAGATTTGGGGAGTGGGCAAATATATGGCAGATGCAGTGTGAAGTAAATAAATATGAGGTTATATGGTGGCAATCACAGGCAGGCAGATTATTATCTGAATGCTGACAAGTTATGTAAAGGGGAGGTGCAATAAGACCAGAGTATCCTGATCTATCTTTCACCGAAGGTTGGAATGTAGGTACGGCAGGCGGCAAAGAAAGCAAATGGCATTTTGGCCTTTATTGTGAAAGGTTTTGGATACAGAACCAGGGAGATCTTACTGCAGTTGTACAGGGCTTGCTGAGGCAACTCCTTGAGTATTGTGTACAGTTTTGGTCTCCTCATCAGAGGAACTGCATTCTTGCTATTGTGGGGGGTGGGGGGGGGTGGGTGGGTGAAGTGAAGGTTCACCAGGCTGATCCCTGGGATGGTAGGACTGATATATGAAGAAAGACAGGAGAGATCACTATTATAACATTATGTTCCTGCTCCTCTACTCATGGCCTGATACATGCCAAGCACCTCATTTACTATCCTCCATACCTCACTTCTACAGCACTCCCCAGGAACTGACCATTCACCATGTAAATCCCGCCCAGGTTTAACCTACCAAAGTGTCCAAGTTAAATTCTATTTGCCATTTCTTTGCCCATTCTCCTAGTTCCTCTACAGCCTGTTATATTCTCAGATAAGATTTTTTGTGTCATCCGCATACTTAGTAACTGTGCTAACTATATTGTCATCCAAATCATTAATTTTAAATTTAAACATACTGCACGATAACAGGACCTTTTGGCCCACGAGTCCGTGCCATCCAATTTACATCCAATTAACTTACACTCCAGGTACGTTTTGAAAGGTGGGAGGAAACCGGATCCTCCAGCAAAACCCAATGCAGACACAGGGAGAAAGCACAAACTCCTTACAGACAGCTTTGGATTGAAACCCTGGCCCTGATCGCTGGCACTGTAAAGGCGTTGCACTAACCACTATGCCAACCATGGCAAAGAGATGACAAACAATAGTGGACCAATTCCTAGGGCGCACTTCAGGTTACAAGGCCTCCAATGTGAATAACAAACCACCACTTCCACCCTCTGACGCCTACCACCAAATCAATTCTATACCCAATTGGCCAGCTCACCCTGGATCCCCAGTGATCTGACCTTTCAGATCAGCCTATCTTGCGTGACCTTGTAAAAGTGAAATTCATTCATAGGAGAAATAATGAATCTCCCTTTATGCAATTCAATCTCATTCAAATTCTAAATTATACTTGAAATGTTGTAAGCATGGTTGTTTAAATAAGATTGTGGTTTAGGTTGAGATACAAATGATACTTAGTCAGTCTGTGGGAGATCCATTCATGCTATTCCCTTTTTTTTAAAAAAATGTTGATCCAGACTTACAACAATTGTAGCTGCATTCAGTCATCTCACAAAGAGGACTATGCTGTTCCTGGGCACTGCAAGGTCAGCTGTACCCATTTGCTTCTCTCCGTCGTCTGTAGCATCTCTTTCATTGGGCTGATGGCCTCTCTCACCCACAATCCCCTCTACATGTTGGTGTTGCGGTGAGTATTTGGAATTATGATCATAAGAACATAAGAAATAGGAGCAGGAGTTGGCCATCTGGGGCACCGAGCCTGCTCTGCCTTTCAGTAAGATCACAGCTGATCTGGCAGTGGGCTCAGCTCCACTTACCTGCGTTTTCTCCTTAACCTTTAATTCCATTACTCTGCAAAAATCTATCTGACTGTGACTTAAATATATTTAATGAAGCAGCCTCTATTGCTTCCTTGTGCAGAGAATTCCACAGATTCGCTAATCTCCAGGAAAAGCTGTTTCTCCTCATCTTCATCCTAAATCCACTTCCTCGAATCGTGAGGCTATTGCCCCCTAGCTTTGGTCTTACTAACATTGGAAGCAACTTTCCTTCCACTCTCTTATCAATTCCTTTTGTAATTTTAGAAGATTCTATAAGATTCACTGTCAAAGTCCCTGGCAACTCAATCTGTCCTCTCAGGCTCACCCCCCCCCCCACCCATCACCTCTGAAATCAATCCTTTTCACCGCCCCCAAAGCCAGTACCTCCTATCTCAAGCGAGGAGCCCAGAACTGCACACAGCATTCCAAGCGCGGCCTCAGCAGTTCCCAGTACCTTTGCAGCAGAACCTCCTTGCTCTTAAAGTCAATCATTGTGGCACTGAAGGCCCACATTCCATTTGCCTTCTTGATTACCTGTTTCACCTGCAAAGCACTTCCAGATCCCTCTATTTAAATAATAATCTGATATTCTACTTTCCCTTCCTCACTGACCTCACATTTACCAACATTTTACTCCATCTGATAATCACCCATCTCTATCTCTGCAGGCTCTCCTCATCCTCTGCACAATTTGCTTTTCAACTCGGACCCCTCCTCCAAATTGTTAATGTATACAGGGAACAGTTGTGGGCCTCAGCAGCACTGCACCCACAAGTGATAGCCAACCAGAGAAACACCCATTTATCCCAACTCCCTGCCTTCTGTTGGTTAACAAATTTCTCATCCATGCTCACGTTTCTCCAACTCTGTGCATCCATATCTTAAAGGATGAGTGTTTAGTTTTCACAAGAAGCCAATGAATTGAAGCCCTCGCTGACATGCTGCTGAGTTGGGAGAACCAGCAATCACAGTGGTATTTTTTGTTAGTTCAATACAGTAAAAGTCCAAAAATCCAGTCTGCTCAGGGATTGGTTCCGGGTTCTTGGGTAGTACATCTGTGGCACTTATTCAATGCATACCCACATGCAAAAGCTGAAAAGTCTGCATTCTCGGGTGGTCTGGATTTCAGGCAAGAATTTTTGCGAAGTCCGGATCCTCGGATGATCCGGTTTTCTGGCATCTGGAGCTTCAGACTTTTACTGTACCATTGTCCTCTCATATTTTGTCACGGAATGATACGGCAGAGAAACAGGTTGTAGAAGAAAAAATTGATCTTATCGTATGTGCAGTTGAAATGTTGCAAGTGTGGTCTTCTGTTTCCTTTGTAAATTAAGAAACCAGTTTTTGCTGGTTGCAGAACCATACCCATGACCTAGTGCCTAGTATACTTAAGAATGTGCTTTGTGTGCAGAAGGAAGATAAGAGTTGTTTGATCTCCTGTATAAAAATGTGCTGTCTGCCTACAGAAGGCAGAGTTCTATCCTGGTGTAGATCAGGACAGTTTCTCCATGAGATCACAAAATAAAGCTCTCGAAGCAAACTCTGAAGTCTCTGCCTGAGTTATTCTGGAAAAGAGATTTTCCCTGACACAGGCCCTTTGCTCACTGTGTTGTGGCCATCAGCCCCTGTCTGTGTTCATTCCATGACATCTTGGTGATGCAATCAGCTGCTTTTGAAGGGTGGTGAAAGTTTCTGGCTTGCCTCTTCCTGGCAAGTATTTGGTGTGCCAGCTGGGAAGCATGCAGGCAGGCGTATTGGTGTTACTAAAGGCCAGCCAAAACCCGGGATGACCATTGGTTCTGTTCCTTGAGCTGACCAGAAACCAGGTTGAAAAGAGCATGGGAATTGAAAGCTGCCCAACGCCCATCCCTGTTCACTGTTCATCTATTCTGCTGGGTGTCAGAATACAGAGTGGAGGAGGAAGTTCAAGGAGATGTCCATAGTTTTGGGCAGAGAGTAGGAAACATGCCCACAGCAGAGATGATGAAAGACCATTGTTTTATCCTTAAAAACCCACCTCTGGAAGAACTCAGTCAGGTAGCGTTCATGGGGGCAATGGGACAACTATACAGAACAGGAACATGTTAAAGTTTATTCCCTTTTCTTTGGGATGACAATAGCATATACTAGGTGAGTGGAGGAAAGTTTAGGAGAGATGTCAGAGGTAAGTTTTTCTACATATAATGATGGGTGCCTGGAATGCATTTCTGTGAGTGGAGATAGAGACTGGTACAATAGGGACATTTAAAAGACTTAGATTGGTACCTTGATGTAAGAAAAATAAGGAGTTTATGCATAAGGGGACAGAAGAATTAGATTAATGTGGAGTAGGTTTATATGGATCAGCACAGCATCATGGGCTGAAAGGCCTGAGCTGTGCTGAAATGTACTATGTTCTCTGATGTTTACATGTTTGATGCAAGGAATAGGTTCAAGAGAGAGAGTTAGGGAATGAGGGATTTCCAGAGGGCATTCAATATGGTGCCACATAAAAGACAGCCTTTTGGAGTTGGAGTAAAGTATTATCGTGGATTGGTTAACCGACAGAAGGCAGAAATTTGGGATAAATGGGTATTTTTTTCTGGTTGACAACTAGTAATGAGTGGAATGCTGCAGGGGGTGGTGCTGGGCCTGCAAAATTCATGGTATATATCAGTGGTTTTCAGACTTTTTCTTTCCACTCACAGACCACCTTAAGTAGTCCCATCGGTGCTCTGTGATCTGTAAGAGATTGGTTAAGGTGGGATGTGAGTGGGAAGGGAAGGTTGAGAACCATTGGTCTAGACCCAATTGTTATAGAAATATTTTGCTTGAGAAAAATGGTCATTGGCCCATTTCCTTTGGAGTTCTGAAACCTTGCACATGACGAGTCAATGAGGTACAATTAAAACTGTGGTTTTCAAACTTTTTTTCACTCACACACCACCTTAAGCCATCCCTTACTAATCGCGGAGAACTTATGGCATAGGGAATACGTAAAGTGGTATGTGAGTGAAAAGAAAAAGTTCGAAAACCGTTGATCTAGGTTAATGATTTGGAAGAGGGGACTGAGTGTAGACTTACAAAGTTTGATGAAGGTGGAAAAGCAAATTGTGCAGAGGATGTGAAGAGTCTGCAGAGAGACAGAGTTGGGTTAGTGAGCGGGCAGGTTTCTGGCAGATGAAGTACAATGTTAGTAAATGTGAGGTCATCCACATTAAAAGGAAAAATAGAAGATCAGACTATGATTTAGTTTAAATGGTGAAAGATTGCAGCATTGTTTTTGAAAGGACAAAGGAAGGTGGAATATATGGTCAATGACAGGATTCTTAGCCATGCAGAGGATCCATAGATTCCTCAAAGATTCCAAAAATTGATAGTTAAGAAGGCATTTTGTGTGATTGGCCTTTATTGATTGGGGAATTAAGTTCAAGAGCTGTGCGATAATGTTGCAGCTCTACAAAACTCTAGTTAGACCACACTTGGAATATTGTACTTAGTTCTGGTCACCTCATTACAGGAAGGATGTAGATGCTTTGGGGAGGGTGCAGAGGAGATTTACCAGGACATTGCCTGGTTTGGAGAACATGTCTTGTGAAGCAAGGCTGACAGAAATGGGGCTTTTCTCTTTGGACCAACGAAGGAATAAGAAGTGGCTTAATAGAGTTACACAAGGTTTTGATGGGCCTAGTTAGGGTGGACAGGCAGCACATTTTCCCCTAGGTTACAATAGCAAACAGAGGACATCTGTTTAAGGTGAGTGGAGGAAAGTTTAATGGAGATACAAAGGATTTTGGGTTTTTTTAATATACACTGAGTGTGATGTGTGTCTAAAATGCATTGGGGGTGCAGGGTGGTGGAGGAGGCTCGTACAATACGAACATTAAAAAAATCTCTTCGAATGGCACATGGATGAAAGGAAAATAGAGGGTTAGAGGTGTGATTGGGAATGGTTAGATTTTTGTGGAGTAGGTTTACATAGGTTGCACAATAGGTGAGCTGAAAGACCTGTTCTGTGCCGTTCTGCTCCATGTTTTATGAGTCTCTGCTAAACGTGATGTCCAAATCAAACTAAAGCTCTCCTGCTTGCATCGGATAAGTATCCCTCCATTCCTTCCTATTCTCGTGTCTATCTAGAAGCCTCTTTGCTGCTGAAGTAACAGCTTCATCACTATCCCTGGCAGCCAGTTCCAGGCACCCACCACTCTCTGGGTCAAATATTTGCCCCACACGTTTCTACTAAAATTCTTTCCCCACACCTTAAGCACATCTTCTAATGCATGACCCTCTTACACTGGGGAAAGACTCCGATTGTCCACCCTGTACATACCTCTCATGATTTTTTGCACCTTGATCAGGTCTCCCCTCAGCCTCTGCGTCAAGATCTCTAACTGAGATATTGACCATCACTTTGCCTCCACAGATGCTGCTTGACCCTGATGACTTTGTCCAGCTGCTAACATTTGTTTTGCTTCTGATTCCAGGATCTGCAGTCTCTTCTGTGTCACTGGCTTTTGGGTGAGGGCAAGAGTTTTGGAGAACAAAGTTTTCACTTAAAGGGTGGTTGTAATTGGAAACACACTGTTTGTGTAGGGCAGTGGAGGCAGGTTCTCCCACAATATCTGGAAGCACCAAGGCTGAGAAGATGGTGGCAAGTGGGATTAGTGTGTACGATAGCACTGCCAAAGTAGGTCAAAGGGACCGGTTCTGGGCTGTATGACTTTGTGATCATCAGTGAACAAATTTAGGATAAGATGGAATAATGAAGTCCCCACTATTTGGAACACAGTTAATTAAGGTTGAAATGACCCGAATCTGAAGGCTCACAATGTAAAACAGGGTTGTTGTGCAGAATTAATTGTGTGGAATTTATTAAAGCTATTGCATTACAATCTTTGATTTGCATTGAACATTAGAAAAAACAATGGGATTTTATCCAGCCAACAAAAACAGATTTTCAGCTGAAGATAAAACTCCACAGCTAATTTCACCTGTTTATTCAAAAGAATACACACTTTCCTTCACAGTGCTAGTCTTTAGAACTGTAATCGGAGAGACCTAGTACTCTCAGTGACCCCATGCAGAGTGAGATAACTGGTAGGGGTGTCAATTTTGCTTAGATCATATTCACTATGTGGCCTCCTGTCTCCAACCACTTTTCTTTTCTTTCTTTGGCTTGGCTTCGCGGACGAAGATTTATGGAGGGGGTAAAATGTCCACGTCAGCTGCAGGCTCGTTTGTGGCTGACAAGTCCGATGCGGGACAGGCAGACACGATTGCAGCGGTTGCAGGGGAAAATTGGTGGGTTGGGGTTGGGTGTTGGGTTTTTCCTCCTTTGCCTTTTGTCAGTGAGGTAGGCTCTGCGGTCTTCTTCAAAGGAGGTTGCTGCCCGCCAAACTGTGAGGCGCCAAGATGCACGGTTTGAGGCGATATCAGCCCACTGGCGGTGGTCAATGTGGCAGGCACCAAGAGATTTCTTTAGGCAGTCCTTGTACCTTTTCTTTGGTGCACCTCTGTCACGGTGGTCAGTGGAGAGCTCGCCATATAACACGATCTTGGGAAGGCGATGGTCCTCCATTCTGGAGACGTGACCCATCCAGCGCAGCTGGATCTTCAGCAGCGTGGACTCGATGCTGTCGACCTCTGCCATCTCAAGTACTTCGACGTTAGGGATGTAAGCGCTCCAATGGATGTTGAGGATGGAGCAGAGACAACGCTGGTGGAAGCGTTCTAGGAGCCGTAGGTGGTGCCGGTAGAGGACCCATGATTCGGAGCCGAACAGGAGTGTGGGTATGACAACGGCTCTGTATACGCTTATCTTTGTGAGGTTTTTCAGTTGGTTGTTTTTCCAGACTCTTTTGTGTAGTCTTCCAAAGGCGCTATTTGCCTTGGCGAGTCTGTTGTCTATCTCATTGTCGATCCTTGCATCTGATGAAATGGTGCAGCCGAGATAGGTAAACTGGTTGACCGTTTTGAGTTTTGTGTGCCCGATGGAGATGTGGGGGGGCTGGTAATCATGGTGGGGAGCTGGCTGATGGAGGACCTCAGTTTTCTTCAGGCTGACTTCCAGGCCAACCACTTTTAACGTATCATTATTTGCCACATACAGTTAGTATTGGTGCCAACAGTACTAACATACCCTTATGCATCAGAAATTGTTTTATCAATGCATATATGTACCAGCTATGCATTTCTATGTGATCTTACTGTTGAAAAACAGAATGAAGTGAATTTATATTTTCACCTGTGATTCATCAGTGATGTTATCCCCATTTCCATCTTATTTCAAGATTAAACTATTATGAAAATACCAATAGCAGACACAAGATCCAGCTATTAGTCTAATAGTAGTAAGATTAGGAAACGATTAGGAATTAGACTCTTATTTGGTCTGGTTCCCATCGCAATGGGCAGCCTTAAGAGAAAACTGTTCACAAAAGTGCAACCTTTGGAATTTACAATGAAAACCAACTAATCGACTGAGTTCAATCTGCATGTCTCCTGTATATTCTCCTTTGAGGACATAGAAAGCTCATCTGCTTTGTTCTGTATGAAATAAAAGAATCTTCTTGCACAATCTACAATAAATTTTGCCAGAGATCACGTTTTTAAACTTTCAACCTGCTGGAAAGTACCTGATGCAGTAAAATATTTCTGATGGTGTGTTCATAACTAAAAGGCTGATGGGCTTTTGTTTCATTGTGACATTCACTTGCTGTGAATTTTATGTGAATAAGTCTAAAATCTTAAATTCTTGTTTTCTTTTATTTTCCATAGGCTGGTGCAACCGAAAGAAAAATCTTTTGCAATCGGGATTCAGTTTCTATTGATGAAGGTGTTTGGTGAGTAGCGAATGCTGGGTACGTGCTTGGTCGTTGTAGGAGTTAGCACGATGTATTTAATGCGCCAGCATTTGGATCCAGGGATTGAATACCACACTGTCAATAAGGAGTTTGTGTGTACTCACAGTGTCTGCGTTGGTTTCCCCCGGGGGCTCTGGTTTCCTCCTACTGCTCGAAACGTACTGAGGGTGTAAGTTAATTGGATGTAAATGGGTACCATAGGCTCATGGGCTGAAATGCCCTGTTAGAATGCATTTAAATATCTACATTTAAATTTAAAATAATTGTGGCTTCAGTAACAGTTGAAGATGTTTTTGTTTATGCACTAATTGGAAAGATGATTAGAAATATTCGGATGTTGTCTACGGCATGGGCGACCATGAATTGTTTCAGCATCTTCTTTCATCGGAGAAGATCAAATTGGATTTTGTACAGAAGCCAAAGCTCCAGGTACAAAGGCATTAGCTGATTGAATCAGCTGTAGCTAGAGCTTCATGTTTAATCCCTGGTGCATCACTTTAATAAGGATGTGATCGTTTTAAAAGGCATTAAAAAAAAAACAATTGTCCTGGGGAGACAGTTTTCTCCAGACTGGAGAAGTGGGAAATAACAGTGATCAGAGGAGACAATGTTGAGAATTAGGTGATTTGACAGACATATTCAAAAGCATTGAAGGTCTAAGGACAGCAATTAAAGAGAAACATTGCCCTGATTGAAGGGTTGAAATGCATGGTCACAGGTAAACAGGAAAGTCTGCAGATGCTGTGAACTTGACAAAGGCTCAAGTCTGAAATATTGTTTATATCCTTTTGCTCCCTATAGACTAGCCGTGACCTGCTGAGTTTCTTCGGTACTTTTGTGTATTGCACATGTTGGACTGAAAGCTCTTGTTGCAGCCTTTGGTAACCATTCACTGGAATTGATTTACTGCTTTTGTGCAAGACACCCAGGATTTAACAAATGACAAGAGACCAGAATTTTTATTCAGTGATGAATCACCTGGGTTGATTGGACAGATTATGTTGCTCTTACAATAACAGCTGAAACTGCAGTGTCCACTGCATAGTCGAGACTCGGGGTGGGAGAGTTACTCTATCATATCGTGAGGCAGGTGTCCAGCCCATTTATCCCCACTGGAGCTCTTGACCCTGTACGGACATTCACTGACGACCACTCTCCCTACCATTGGACGTCCCTGAGAGCTCGTCTTTCGATGACAAATCCTACCTTCACTAATTGTAACTTCCCTTTGATCTATACTGAGGTTTGCAGTCACTCCAGTTTTGGCAGCAAACAAATACAACCACACCTGGACTAACTCCTGCACTAACATTTTGCTGACATGTCATGTTGGCTTTTTGAAACAACTTTAATGTGATTGCCATTAGAATTACATCCCAAATGGTAATGCCCAACCTCAGCAGGTACAATGTGGGTTGAATTGGACTGACAATAGGGTCTCAGACAAGAAAGTAAAGCACGAAAGTCTGCAGATGCTGTGATTGTAGTAAAACGCCCAGAAATGATGGAAGAATTCAACTGGTCTCAGGGTTCCTCCAGCATTTCTGTGCGTTTTTACTCTCAGACAGGAAAGTATATTTCAAGACTTGCCCAGCACCCACACCCTTCTAATCGCATGGCTTCTGACTAATTCATGTATCGAGATTGCCCGAGGTAACTGAATTTCTGAAATGTGCTCGTATCAGTCCACAGCACAGCGAGGTTTCCATTCAAGCAGCTCTTTGCTCGATCGTTGAAGTGCATGTCACTGAGCAAAACTAGGTAAAGTGCTCCTCCTCTCTGAAACCCTCTCATACTGCTCTCCCTCAGTGACCTCCACTAGTCTTTGGCTCTTGGCACCTCATGTGTGTCTGTCTCATCCACAACCCAATGCCGTGAACGTTGAGCTCCCCAGTTTAAAGTCATCCACTTCCCCTCAGACTTGTTCTCTCTACTCATCCATTAAGGGGCCTTCACTTGCCCCTCCTTGCTCCCAGTTACCCAGTCCCACCATCTTCTTTCACCCCTCCTACACACACCTCCGCTGGTCCTAGTTACTCAGTCCCTCTCCCCAACCCTCCCCTGGTCCTAGTTACTCAGTCCCTCTCCCCTGTCCAAGTTATACAGTCTCATCATTCTTCCCTCCCCCACCCATACACTACTGGTTATCCAGTCCCTCCATCTCCCCCACCCATACACTACTGATTATCCAATCCCTCCATCTCCCCTCCCCTCCTACACACCCCTGTCCTGCTCCCAGTAACTCAGTATCTCTATCTCCCTTTCCCTGCCACACACCAGTAACAGTCCCTGTCTCCACTTTCCCCACACCCCTACCCCACACCCCTACCCCACACCCCTACCCCACACCCATATTAACTCAGCCCATCCATCTCCCCTCTCACACACACCCCTCTCCCCCACTCCCCCTCTATCTGCCCCCACCTATCACTTTCCTGCCTCTCAGTCTCCCAACTACCCCCCTTCTGACTCCCACCTGGACTGTCATTCTATCACCCTTTCCCCATCCTCAGCCCAGCTGTTGAACCCCTTTCCCATTTCACACTATGTCTTCTTGCTTATTCCTGAAGCAGGCTCTGACCTGAAACCTGAAATCTTCAATTCCCTCCGTGGACACTGCCTGATCTGCTGAGTTCCTCCAACACTATGGCTTGTGATTCCAATGTCTACTTAATTTATTTAATTGTTTATTCACTGTTTCAAAACAGATCAAGTTATTCTCACAGTTATTGGAAAATCCAGTGATAGAGATTTTTTGCAAGCAGATTAGAGGACATCTCGTACAGAGTACATTAAGTATTGGTGCAGAGTTACAGAGAGATCATCTGGTATAGAGAAAAGTCAACATGCATGTAATTTTACTATTTTGAGGTTCATTCAGGATTCTGAAAGGATAGATATTGTACTATTGTAAAGCAGGAAAGATATTGTCCTTAAATATGGGGATGAGTGATCTCAAACTCTTGAATCTGACAGGAGGAAGGTGAAGGGAGTGTAGCCAGGGTGGAAAGGAGTCTTTTAATACGTTGGGTGCTCTTCCGAGGAAGCAGGAGTTACAGACAGAGCTGATGGGGGGGGAGGGGTGGGTGGGTGGGTGGGGTAGGTGATAGGCTGAGCCATGTTCACAGTCCTCTGCAGCTTTGCGCTGTTTGGTTGGAGCAGTCCCCATCCCACGCAGTGATGCGTCCTGAGAGGATGCTTTCAGTGGTGCCCCTGTGGAAGTTGTTGAGTGGCACAGGTGACATACCACATTTTCTCGGACTTCTGAGTACATAGAAAATTACAGCATGGTAGAGTCCCTTTGGCCCATGATGTAGTGCTGACCTATGTAAACTTTCTACACAGCCATCTAGCACTTCCCAACTTCACATCCATAACCCTCTATGTTTTTTTACACCCTTGTGCCTACCGAAGAATCTTTTCGATGTCCCAATTAAACCATCATCTTGTAGCTCTAGGTCAGGCAACACCATAGAATATTACAGCTCAGAAACAGGCCCCTTTGGTTCTTCTAGTCTATGATGGACCATTTTTCTGCTTAGTCCCACTGACCCATATCCAGTCCATAGCCCTCCGTACCCCTCCCATCCATGCGCCTGTCCAAATTCTTCTTACATGTTAAAATGAAGCCTGCATTCACCACCTCAGCTAGCAGCTCATTCCACACTCCCACCACTCAGACATAAAATTGCTGGAGAAACTCAACAGTGCCCCTTGAACGTAGATGTATGCAGAACCTTTGGCCCAGTGTTGTGCTAACCCAATTACCTACTCTAACAACTGCCTCAAATTTCCCCATTGCATACCTACCTATCTAACGACCTCTTAAAAGATCCTAATGTACCTGCCTCCAACTTCATGGCTGGCAGCGCATTCCGTTTACCCACCACTCTCTGTAAGACTCATCACTTACATCCCAAACACCTTAACACCATGCTTAACATAGTGTTAGCTATTTCAGCCCTGGGGAAAAGTCTCTGGACGTTCAATGCCTCTCATCATCTTTACACCCCTATCAGGTCATAGGAACATAGGAAGTAGGAACAGGAGTAGACCAAAAATGGCCCATCGAGCCTGCTCCGCCATTCAATACGATCATGGCTGATCTAATTTATGACCTAACTCCACCTACCTGCCTTCTCCCCATATCCCCTAATTCCTCCAGGTCATCCCTCATTTTTCATCACTCCAAGAAAATAAGACCAAGTTCACTCAACATCACCTCACGAGGCACGCTCTCCAATCCAGGCAGTGACCTGGCCAATCTCCTCTGCACCCTCTGTAAACCATCCACATCCTTCTTGTAATGAGGTGACCAGAACTGAATACAGTATTTCACAGGGAGGAAAAAGCAGTCAACGTTTTGGGCCTGGACCCTTCTTCGGCTGTGTCAAGAATCAGTTTCTCTTGGGTTTTTTTGCTTGAATAAGAAATTTTGTGATGATTTGTTGAGAGATAAATTCTGCCAGAAGTTGATCATGTGCTTCTCCCTGACTGCAGCATGGTTACCTGCACCTGCTTTGTTCGGTGCTGTCATTGATTCAACTTGTATTAAATGGGGAACTATGTGTGATGGAGAGAGAGGAGCCTGCAGTTACTACAACAACCATCTACTGCGAAACCGGTATGTTCTGATTTTGTCATTTCACACATCTTGTTGCTTTTCCAAAGAATTCAACTTAAAATCTGTCCAATTGAAACAAACATGTCCACATTTGCGTGAAGGGAAAAGAGGTAACCAGAGGAAAAAAAATGGGGTTTGTCAGGAATTAATGTGGTCAGCTTGTGTGGAGTTATGACAGACAGGCAAGGTCCTCAACGAGTACTTTGCTTTTGCAGTGGAGAAAGGCACGAGGACTGGGGAACTTGGGGGCAGTCAATGGTAATGTAATAAGAGCAGTCAGTATTATAGATGAGGAGGTTCGCAAGGTCCTGTTACATAATGAATGGTAGAGATCTGGGGAGTGCCATAGAGCAGAAGGTACATTGTACCTTAAGTGACATCACAGGTAAATAGGATGGTGTTATGGGCTTTTAGCATATTGGTCTTCATTTCATATTCAGTGCAGAAATTGGGAGATCTTGTTGCAGTTGTATAAGATGTTGCAGAGGCCTCATTTGGAGTATTGTGTTCAGTTTAGATCACCTTTCCATAGGAAAGAGGAGGTGGTTGAGGTACTATTAGGTTTAATAAGCATTTTGATGGAGGCATGGATAGGATGAATTTAGAGGGGATATGGGCCAAACCATGCAGGCAGGACTGCCCAAGTACCCGTTTCCACACTCTGACTTTGTCCTACTCTTAGTCTGGTCCAAAAGATCAAATCATCTTTCTCCACCCTATGAATCACTCCAGGATCTCATATTTTGTTCAAAGCTCCACCTCATTCTCAGATACAGCATGGATTCAGAAAGAGCAGGACATGTTTTACCGGTTGTTTCCGATAGAGCGGGTGCAGTGGATGGAATGGGGACAGATGGATGTTGTATACTTGTATTTCCAGAGGCATTTGATAAGGTTTCACAAAAAGGACTTCTGCAGGGATGCATGAAGTGGAGAGTAATATATTAGCATTGACTGAGGATTGGTTACGAAAGCAGAGGGTGGGGATAACTAGGTGTTTCTGTGGTTGGGTTAGGGGGAATGGAATGCCATGGGGGGGGGGGTCAGTGCTAGGCCGTACGTTGGCGATGTATGTAAATGATTGAGAGAAGGAGACAGACTGTAGCATATCCAAGTTTGCGGATTCTACAAAATTAAGTGGAAAATCTGCAGAGATATCGATAGGTTAAGTGAGTGCACAAGGAGGTGGCAAATGGAGTACAACCTTGATAAATGTAAAGTCATCCACTTAGGGGAAAAAAAAACATTATTTACATTGTGAAAGATTGCAGCATCCAGAGGGGCTTGGGAATGCTTGTGCATGAATCTCAAAAGGTTGGTTTGCAGGTTCAACTGGTAATGAGAAAAGGGTAACAAGAAAAGGCAAATGGGATGTTGGCTTCATTGATGAAAAGAATGAATTTAAGAGCAAGGAGGTTCTGCTGCAATGGTACAGGGTCCGAGTGAGACTACACCTCGAGTCCTGCACTCCTTGAGAAGCTAGAAACTGGCTTTTGAGGTGATGCAGAGGAGTTTCACCAGGTTGATTCTGGAGATGAGAAAATGACCCCGTGTGGAGACATTTGAGTCACCTGGGACTCTACCCACTGGAAATCAAATTAATCAGAAGGGTCCTCACAGAAATATGTACAATTATGGAAGGAATAGGTCAAATAGAAGCAGGATAGTTCTTTCCACTGTTGGGTGAGAAAAGAACTAGCAAATAAAACTCCAAAATTTGGGGAATTAGATGCAATAGAAATGAAGAGGAACTCTATGGACCAGCTCTCAAACTCCAAATTTGGTCTAACCAGAGTATTGTGTTCAGTTCTGGTCACTTCATTACAGGAAGGATGCAGAAGGAGCAGTGGTTTTCAAACTGCCCCCCTAAACTCACATTCCACCGTAAGCAACCCCTATGCCAGGTGGCACTATTGATGTTGCAGTTAGTACAATACTTCTACAGCACCAGTGATTGCGACCAGAAGGTTTGAGTCCTTTGCTGCAAGTTCTCCCCATGTCTGCATGGGTTTTCTCCAGGGGCTCTGGTTTCCTCCCATCCTTTAAAAAGTACTAGGGGTGTAGGTTAATGGAGTGTAAATTGGGAAGCAGAGACTAGTGGGCCAAAATGGCCTGTTACTGTGCTGGATGTTCAAATTTTTTTTAAAAGTCTCTGATTAGTAAGGGATTGCTTAAGCTGCTATGTGAGTGGAAAGAAAAAGTTTGAAAACCACTGTTTTAATCGTACCTAATTGACTCGTTATGTGCACGGTTTCATAACTCCAAAATGTTGAACATTTGGCTTCATAGGTGTTTGTAGTTATTCATGTATGTTTGATTACTTCATTTGTGTGGGTGTAAGAGAACTAGGCTTGTTTCTCTGCTTTCAATCACCTTTGGGGTCTATATTTGATATTTTTCTACACGAGGACCAAAGTTGTGCCAATGAAAATCAAAGAAGCTGTAATGAGGCTGAAAAACAAGAATAAAACAGTAAGAAACATCACCCAAGCCTTTGGATTACTAATAAACCGTTGGGAACATTAAAAAGAAAGAGCATTCTGCTGAGCTCATTAATTGCAAAGGGACTGAAGAAAATGAAGAAAAAATCCCCAAACGTCTGTCTGACAGATCAGAAACATTCTTTAGGAGGCAGGTGTGGATTTTTCAATGACCATCATTCACAGAAGACTCCATGAACAGAAATATAGAGGCTAAAAAAAAACCCATGCAAACCATGGAAAAAGTGGTATACTTTAGATCTGGGCACTATTTTTACATCTCCACACTTTGCTCTTGCCATCAGGTTAATATTGGTCTCATTTGTCTGTGACTTTTTTTCCCAGAATTCTGCAGGCTCTTTTAAATACTTTTTGGCAAATTAATCTGGCCATCCTTTGTGGTTGTATCTACACAAACCCATAGGTGTCGGAATGCGTTTCAAACAACTTTATCTGCCTCTTCCACTTCCTCTTCCAGCTTGTTCCAGATACTGTGGGAAAAAAAGAGCCTTCACATCTTTTAAATACCTCTCCTCTCACTTTAAACCTGTGCCCTCTATTTATAGACTCTCTTGCCCTTGTAAAACTTTAGCCCTTTTTACACAGCCTCTTCAAAGCTGTTCTGTGTGAAAGGTACGAACACAGAATGAGGGGTCATTGTAGTCCCGCCTCCAAGTCAGCAGCAAAGTCACAGTGCCGAATCTTGTATGGATATTATGCATTTACAAACTACAGTAAAAATTCTGGTGTCCAGCCCCTATGGAGATTGGTAGATGCCGGATATTTGAATTTGCTAGTTGCTTGAGATTGCATGATTGGCAAGCTAACTGCGGGGGGGGGGGGGGGGGGGGGTGACTATTTTAAACTTTCATTTCTTTTTTCTTGTGTGTTTTTGCCAGTTGCCAGAGGCTGCTGGTTGCTTGAATTCTAGATAACAGGGATTTTACTGTATACCCTCTTTATCTTTGTACTTCTATTCCACAGGTACTTAGGTTTGCAAATTGGGTATAATATCCTCGGTGTACTGATCTTATTGATCACAGGATGGAAAGCAAGGAAGATAGGTGTCCAGCAGAACATGGGATCAGTATAAAGCTGTCGAGAAGATTCAATGGCACCTTAATCCTTGGCTGAATAACTTGTCTTTTCTTTGAATCCACATCATTTTTCCCATGTTAGATTGGAGTATTCATTCATCCAGAAACTCGAAACGGATAAATCTTATCATGAACAACTGAGAGCAGCATGAAGATAAATGTTTAACTTGAGACTTGATTTGATTGACAATGCAGTTTATTGTAAACAGCTGAGTCAAACACAATACCACAATGCTCTTGTAATGTCACAAGAAGCAAGCATCTACTATATTTGGAGAAGTCATCACTGCTTCTCTGGCTAGCCAGATAACAGAGGCTCAACAGCCACTCAGGGATTGTGGAATCTTTCTGTGCCCATGACTCAAGTCTGATTCATTCTATCTTCTTCCTTCATATTCCTTCTCCTTTACCACATCTCTTTCTCTCTCTGACCAGATCTTTTCTTGTAGGTTTACAGGTTATTTTCAGGATCAAACAAACAAGTCACGTCAATCATGAATTACATTTACCACTTCAGGTTGACAGTTACAGTGAAACATACAAGTTGAGCTGACACCAGGCTGAAAGAAATAGTTTCCAACTACATGTTAATTTTCCCAACCATCAATCCAACAAGCCAACCTTTGACAAACTCTGACATGGTTAAACTATCCCCTCCCAAAGCCCTGTCCTTGGCTAGACACAGGTGGGTTTCTCATTCACAAGAATGTGAGAGGTCTCTGCCTGCCAAATACATTCAAATTCTTAAGGTGTGAACTGACCTTGTTCTGTTTTTAGTGCTAAGTAGTAATCAGTGGACATTTATTAACTCTGCCGACATTAAGAATACATGTGATTTTTTTTTATTTACTATTTCATTGAGCATAATCAAAAAGGATAAAAATACATAAATGATTTGAACAAATTAGATTTAATTCCTGCACTTTCAATAAAATAAAGAACTGTTAACAGGTAAAATTTGATGCTGAATTAGATATTTGGATAAATTTCTTGAGATCTAGCATTCTGTTTTAAGATGTACTTCAATTGTGGAAAATGGAAAAGAAATTTAATGAAGGAGGGAAGTTACAGTTGAGAGTCCAGGAAACTGAATGCCAACGAGAATTGGAGTTGTAACAGGGAAATGACAATGTTCGTGTCATCTCTATTACAGCTACCTGAAGGGTGTCATGAAGCTGGAAAGAGTGGAGAAAAAAATTCATGTGAATGTTACCAGGGTTGTGTTATGGGGAAAAACTAGATGGGTTGGGACTTTTTTTCTCCGAAACATTGGAGGCTGGGCAGTCAGACACAGTATGTTAGAGTTTAACTTAACAGATTTAAGTAGTGGCATAAATAAACATTCCCAAATGATTGAGAATGTTCTTTTGCTCTACTGAGTTTTCTTACCTGGAATAATGCCAGATAATAGCAAGCTGTGTAACTATACACTGGAAACAATAATTTTTTAAAAATTGCTGTTTTGAAGAATCTACACAGTTTGTCATTTCACTGTTGAGCAAAACAGTTTTCAAAAATACCATAATAAAGGTTTCCAAATGATCCAGAGTGCTTTATTGTGTAAAACAATGCATTGGACATTCAGTAAGTTCTTGGTTAAATTAAGATAAAACCAAATATAAGCATCATAATAAAAAAAATGGAAGCTGCTGTAAGCAGGACAGCCGCAGACCCATGAAATCAGAGACAGCACTGCTCTAAAGGGTTTAACCGCCTGGTCCTAATGCCAGCAGTTTCGTACAGGATTTAAATGGCCTGTTAAAGGCATCCCCTGTAGAATGTAGTGAGTGTGAAAGCTGGACTTTGCTCAACCTTCACAGGAAGTAAAAGCGCTGTTGGGCGTTCTTGGCACTGGTGGCCAACTTACAGCAGGCAATTTTGTGTAATAAATCATGTTTATCATCCAATTATACAATTACAACCTGATGAAACCGTGTTCTCCACTCATCAGTTAACACTGCAAGAACACATACAGATGTAACACAAATGATATAGATACTCAAATATGAAAATAAATTACATATTCTGTACTATTACTTGACAATAAAGGATTCTTGAATACATAACAGCAAACAGCAAAATAGAATCTACACAACTGTTGGATAGATCAATTTAACTGAACAGTTTTAAGCAGTTGCACAAGTTTTTCTAAATGTTTATTTTGTAAAACAATGCATTGGAGAGTGAGAAGTTTCATAGTTTAAGACAAAACTTTATATATGAAGAGCTACAGTTCAACACTGCAAACAGCAAAATAGCTTTTTTTTATTAAAAAAACTATATACAACTGTTTGGTATAGATTTTAACTGAGTGGATGACCAAATAGTTGAGATTGTTCAAAACAAAGTATTGGAGATTGAGAAGTTTTATAGCTGGAGTAAGATAATACCAGCTGCGTGACACATTGACGGTGTGTTCCGTCAAATCAGACATTGAGTGATCCAGAGGGAATGAGTCTCGCATGATCAAACATTGTGCGACCCTGGGAGGAAGGGTCCCAGAAGATTAGACATTGTGTGACCAGGAAGGAGGAGTTCAGTGGGGGGGGGGAAATCAAACAATGTGACCCAGGGAAGTTGGTCCCAAGTAGGCAATCCTGGGTTACCCAGGAAGGATGGGTCCTGGAAGATCTGACATTGTGTTCCAGGGATGGTGGCTTCCAGTAGAACAGGCACTGTTTAACCCGGTGACAATGGGTCTCAATAGTTTAGACACGTGTCCGGGTAAGAAGTGTTCTAGAGAAATTAAAGATGGGTCCCAGAAGTTCAGACAGTGACCTGGTGAGGATGGGTGCCGCAAGATCAATGTGGTAACACACTCTGTACACATTTTCCTGTCTGGTCATGTCCATTGGATGACTGTACCTGTGGCTCCTTCCACAGGCTCTTGAATAAAACTGACTATCCCTCAGTCCCCTCCTTTGTTTGGGACAGTCAGCTAGCAGGGATGTGCCTTCATTCTATAGCGAATGAAAGCCTATCAGTTTTGCTCAGCTTCAGTCTCAAGTCATTGTTGGTGCATCAATCAGATGATGTGTGACCAGGAAGAGGTTCCAGGATGATCAAATGGGCAGCCCGGGGAGGATGGGTCCTGAGAGCCAAACAGTGTAATACACTAATCTGTTGAAGAAACTCAGCTTGTCATGAGGCAAATATGAGAAGTAAATTTAAATTTTAAATTTAGACAAGCAGCATGCAACAGGCCCTTCCAGCCCACGAGTTCATGCTGCCCAATTACACCCAAATGGCCAACAACCACAGTAACTGAGTGGGCCCTTTGTCAGTTTTGAAGTATTACTGCTATATGGGCAAGTAAGACTGTTAATATTCACATCACAAGGTTCCATGAACAACAATGACATAAATTTCACATCTCAGCCAAAAACAGCACATTTTTGAGAGAACAGCTTTCCATGGTGATGCACTTAAATATTGATCCAATTTAATCCTGAGTTGGACTTTAATACATCCCATTCTAACAGAAATTAGAGGGTCACATCTGGCACCTTAAAACACAAAGAACATTTTTTTTCCAGTTTCAGTCCCTGCAATTACACTGAACAATTTTTTTTCCCCACCAAAGGTTTGCTTCCCAAAAAGAAAAATTGGGATTATGATAGATAACTTCAGACTGAACACAAATATAATGTCAAGTTTATTTATTGTATAGGAAATTGGAGAATATTAAATTTTATTGAATTTAATCGCAGCACGATGCGGACACATTGCATTAGTTCAACTGACCTAAAAGTGTTTTGCTGCCGATTTTCATTTGTACTCAGCATAGGATGCCTCTTGTGTCAGTGTCCAACAATATTTGGCCAGCAATGATGGATACCAGTTGCCATATACCACTTTTCTATGGTCAAAATGTTCTAGTGAAACCTTTCACCATGACTGCACCAAGATCACCAGGCAAGTCCACATGCGAATACAGAAAATGAATTTTCAATGATGCTACCGATCATGGATTTGTATGCTTGAAGTAGACTTAATATCAAAAGAAATCACAAAAATAGGGTCTGTGTATCATAGGAAAATTTTAAGGCCATTTTTGTGATCAGCAGCCCAAAATCCATAAAATGCACCCAAAATTGTTCAGGAAGCAAAATCTTCATTATCAAGTGTAATTACTGCACTTCATCATTTAGAGACAATGGCTTCTACTTTAGCCTCCAGCTATTGAGATTGTTTCAGATACCTCTTATGCAGACCTGATTGAAAACCTGGTCATCTGGGCTTTGTGCTAGTTTATAAACTTGCAGCCAACAGCAAATAAGAAAATGACAAAAATTCTAAACATGCTGTATACATCTTGCGTTAATCAACTTTGCAAACATGTCAGTACAGTGGAACCCCGTTATATGCGATAGTTGGGGGTCCAAAAAAATTTGCATCGTGATAAAAGCAGGACCATGCTAAATCAGGGTTTCAATAAATTGAAATTAAAACAATTTTTAGTAAACCGCCCCAAGTCCCCGTTGCTCGTGGCAACCCCAAGTCTTCGCGGCAACCCTAAGGGCTGATACATACTTCTGGTAGCAGCCCAACACCAGAGTCCAATGACTCGTGGAATTATTTTGCAATGTTAATATCTGCTGATATATTTCTTTTGTTATTCTTGCAGAAATATTTCCAGATATTTATCAGCATCATCAACACTTAGTAAATATGCTTTATCGGTTTAAAAATCCTAATTAAAAAAAACCAAACTTATTTAAAGAAGTATCGCATTAAGAACGCATCTCCCGCAGCTGGAAGAATGTGGTATTGAGCTGGATATCAATTGGTTTTAAAAATCAAAAGCTTTCAAATAATGTTGAGAATCCAAATATTTGATACTGCTAGTTTCACATACAAAGACATTTGGTGAAGCATTTGTTATTTGTATAACAATGGTTTTTTTTGAAAATTTTATTTAATAATCATAATAAATCTTACAAGTACAAACATACTTAACATTTTATCCCTTACAACCCCACTTCCCTAACCCATCCCCCCCTCCCCACCCCCTCTAAACTATCCCAGAAAGAAAGAGATCACATAGCAAAACTCTCAAATCAGTTACTTGCCCTCGTTCAGAGCAACTCCATCAATGCGTGGGAAGAAAATTCAAAAGTCAATTATTAAGTGTAAAAGAGCTCATTTTGAAACAAAGGAGTTTTAGCCATATTTTTACCTTGAGTACCTACAATTTCAATTTTTTAGTCCATAATTTAATTGAATGTTTCAACACTAGCAAATTATAATTATGTAATAACTGAGAATTCCATTTATAAATAAACTGATCCATTCTCTTTTCATCAATCTGAGATAATTCAATATCAGTCCACATCAAAAGTTTATCCACTTCAAACATCCTGTTAATAAATTTCAACTGTGCCGATTCATAATAATGCTGAAAAATAGGAAGTTGCAACCTTTACTTCCAAGTTAGTTTATGTAGTGACACCCTTACCATTTTACCTTTCCACAAAAATCTTCTCACCATAGCATTCAGATCTTTGAAAAATATTTGAGGTATCTTACAAGGGATAGATTGAAAAAGATATTGAATTCTGGGAAAGATTCATTTTGACACAGTTAACACATCCTATTAATGTTATTGGTAAATCTTTCCACTGATTTAAATCGTATTTAATTTTAGACGATAAAGGTAAGTAATTCAGCTCATAAATGATTATAATTACTAGCATCGGTTTCTTTTTTCTTGTTTTATTTTCTGACACCAGCAAAATTAACCCCCTTCATCTTTGTAACTGCCTTCTGAGATTAACAAGTACTATATTGGATGAGATGCACATTCTATTAGTATTCCAGAACACAGACGTAACTCCTATTCACAAGATGAAAAGTTAAAGAGGTCTTACTGATATCAGTGTCTGAAATCTTGATTGGAGACCAAGGCAGCAGTAGATTTTTGAACAACAATGGTTTTGAGGACTCCTTCATGAAAAGCCAAATGCTTGTCAGAAATTACAACTGTGATGGCACTGCAGAAGCTGAAGTTGTGCATCAGGTGGCAGAGAAGAGTGCTTAACAGCTAGTCTTTGCATCATTTTCAGAATTGCTTTCTCTACATTTGCAAGAGTTTTAGAGCAGGAACTTCTGGGGACTTGTATTTTTTCTTAGATAAACTGAGCAAGGATATGAGATTTAACAAAAGTGGGAGGTTGATGACAGCCTGTGAATCTATTTCATTTAAAAAAAATGTACTGAAGATACAAGATGGAGGAAGTGAATAATTTGCAGTTTTCTTTTCAGTTCAAGATATTTCCTTCCAAGGAAGAGTTGAAATAGAGCTATCTAAATGTGACAATAGGATTTTGTGGCCTGGATTGCTCTATTCTGATTGATTGATGCTTTCTTATTGTATTTTGTGCTTGGGCAATAATTAATTTTCCTTATGGAACACAAACAAAATGTTAAAGGTTCTTGTACCCTACTGGTTGAGAGATTTATCTGGAAAAATAGGTCATGTTGCAATAACTTAAGCAAGTTAAAACAAATGCAATTAAAAAAAATAGATGTATAACATGGTAACAGGTCCTTCCAGCCTATGAACCAATTAACACCCAATTAACCTACAATCCCCCCCCCACCGAAAATTTTTTAATGGGTGGGCGGAAACTGGAGCACCTGGAGGAAACCCACGGAAACAAAGGAAGAACATACAAACAGGACAGGATTTGAATGTGGACTACTGGCACTGTATGCCACCTTTCATCGTGCTGCTTTCATTGCAATGGCTGAACTTCACAGTCAACACATACACTGGTCAAATATCTACATCCTGTTGCATTAAAATCCAGTCATTTTAGCTTACCTGTGAAGTGGAGCAATTCAGACTGCAAAAAGTCTGACATCTCTGCCTCAACTCTATTTTAGCAGACTTCATCTCCAACACGTGGCTCCATATAGAAATGACCTCTAAGTGGACCCACTGTTTTTCTGAGTATCCTCTGTCTCCTGATATAATTAATTGCACTATGAATCAGACAGAGAATCATGATTAATAGGCTTTAATCTCCTTAAAGTGTAAGCACAGCTTGCATGGTGCTGGCCCAATTCCAAGGGAGGGGTTTTGGCATGGGGGCATCTGGGAGGAGGAAGTCACAGGTTCAGGGGGTAGGCCAACCCATACAGCACATATATACATGGTGGTAGCACCACAATAATGCCTTGGGATTCTCCCCAATCATATTTGCCCCTTTTAACCCTCCTTATTCCTTAAGTTGTCTCGTCTATATTTCTCAAAAAAATTTGACGATATTTGAACATGCTTCCTTTTTTTCCTGTTCAAATCTTCATTGTCATCCAAGGTTTCAAATCTTTGCCTTAGAACATCAATCACTGAACTCTTACTAATTCTAACTACAGTAATTCTCTTTTAAAAGACATCCACTTGTCAGATGTCATTTTATCTTCAAGCATCTGCACAAATTAACATCACATTACCTGTTATGCATTGAATCTTTAAAACTCCTCACCAAACAAATGGATCATTTGGTTCCACATAATTGCAATAAAATGTATTAATAAACAAATCATTTAAATGATATGCCAATTCTTGCAGTATAATTGTCAATGGTTCTCATGAAGATCATGATTGATCTACAGCCAGGTCTCACCACACATCACCTGCTTAATGATTCAATCACTAGAATAGCTACTGTTATCATTTGATGGCTGATTTGAGGGACTTGGTCTGGTCAAAAATATCAGTGGTATTTTCATTAATGATATTACTTCTTGGACTCACACAGATCTAATCACATCAGCAAAACATGAATAAACGAGAATTTGTGGACATCAAAGCTTGTTGGAAATGCTCAGCCATTTTTGAAAAATGCTTTGCTAATGGGGATAAAACATCACAGTTATGATGTTATAAATTGTCAGTTTTATGTTTCTGTAGAGAGGGTTTTTTAAAGAGCTGGAATCCTAATGCATGTCAGCACTGCTAATTATCAATATTTGAGTTCAATTTTAGTCTTCACAGTTTCATAAAAAGGAAATTATGTTTAACAAATTTGCCTGAGTTCTTCAAGGATCGAACAAGCTGAGTTAATTAACCATAACCATATAACCACTTACAGCACAGAACAGGCCAGTTCGGCCCTACTAGTCCATGCCGTAACAAATCCTCACCCTCCTACTCCAACTGACCAGCACCCGGTCCATACCCCTCCAGTCCTCTCCTATCCATGTAACTATCCAGTCTTTCCTTAAATGTAACCAATGATCCCGCCTCGACCACGTCTGTCGGAAGATCATTCCACATCCCTACCACCCTTTGCGTAAAGAAATTTCCCCTCATGTTCCCCTTATAATTTTCCCCCTTCAATCTTAAACCATGCCCTCTAGTTTGAATCTCCCCCTCTCTTAATTGAAAAAGCCTATCCACGTTTACTCTGTCTGTCCCTTTTAAAATCTTAAACACCTCTATCAAGTCCCCTCTCAATCTTCTACGCTCCAGAGAAAAAAGCTCCAGTCTGCACAACCTTTCCCTGTAACTCAAACCTTGAAATCCTGTCAACATTCTCGTGAACCTTCTCTGCACTCTCTCTATTTTGTTTATATCTTTCCTATAATTTGATGTAGTGATTTTGATTTCTAGAAAGCATTGTCACATAAAAGGCTGGTGGTCTTTATATAAAGAGTGCCGGGGAAAGTAATCATCAAGCCTACAAAATTTCTACAAATTTTCAGCTTATTCCTTGAAGAAGGGTTCAGGCCCGAAACATCGGCAATATATCTTTGTCTCGTATCGATGCTGAAAAGACTGGCTGAGTTCCTCCAGCATTTTGGTGTGTTTTTACTACAACCACAGGGTCTGCAGACTTTTGTGTTCCATCAAGTCTACACGAAAGATTGCTCATCACCTAGGAGTCAGCAAGCCAGTGCAAATGGATATCTATGGGTTGGAATATATAACTAGCAACTGGAGCTGCAGTCAATCAGTTCTGAGGGCAATATAGTTTTGCAATGATTCTTCAACTAACTGCTTCAAACAGTAAATATTTTTATCTATGACCATTGGAGACAGCAGTAAACCATCTAGAAGAGGAATCTGAAGGTGAGACTGAAACAAAATGCTGTGCTATCTGAAACTCGTGTTTCTTGATGTTTTCAAGTAAAGCTGATCCATATAAAATGAGCAAAGTATTTTTGGAGCATATATAGGTTTCAGAAGGACATGTGTACTGCAGTGCAATCACTGTTGAACCTTCTCTCTTGCTAATAGATAACTAAAGTGGGAAGAAGGGCAGTGGAAGCTCGTCATATTGGATACATGGATCGCTCAGCCAGTGATATCAGCTGTGGCTACACTTTGGTTATAATGATAGGACTGAGAATGATCACTGATTGATGCCTAAAGGTTTCCTTTGTCTTTAAGATTAAAGTCAGGAATATGTTGGGGCACTCACCAGTTCCCAACCGGCAGCTGCTGTAACTTCAGGCAGAAGCAATGTGTTTATTGGTGAGACTTTCAAAGATAATAAATGTAGTTATCTACCATTTAGGATGGTGTGGTTAGTTTCGTGTATCACTTACAGAATCTGTTGCTGCAACATATCAAGATTAATTCAACAGCTGCTCACGTTAGCTTCCATTGAAAGAAAGGATTAGTAATAGGATGTAAACATCATTGCACTACCCTGACTCAGGCACACTCTTCCTTCATTATGCTGGAACCTCTTCTTCACACCAACAGCTCAAAGACTGCTGCAACATTATCAACAATGTCTCAGAGATAAAGTGAAATACGGAGCTGGCTGGTATTTCTGATGCCAGTGGAAGAAATCCATTTCCATGTTACTCATTTCCCTTGCCATCTTCTCAGATAGACAAAAGAATTGATATTCAGCCCTGATGCTCCAGAAAATTACATGGACATTCCAATGATGGTAGTACATGTACTTAATTGATAGAGCATGACCAATCCCTTTTAAGAATGAGTTACAAATGACACCTGATGATAAGCAACGATTGATCTGAAAATCTGAAGCCTTTCTGCAGTTAGTTTGACTTATTAATATGATCCTTCAGAAAATAAGGCCCCGATTTTCATTCCTAATGTCAGCATCCGTTCGCCTTCTTGCATTCATACCATCCCACCATTTCTCTCTTTCTTTTTGTGCAGATAATCCAAAAGTAAGATTTCCTTCTGAAAGCTTAGTCCATTAACAGCCACAAAAACGTACACGATCCAAGAGGTGATCATCTCCTTGTCCACCTTTGTAATTTGTAGAAATGGTTAAAAAAAACGATTATGAAATGGATTATCCATGAAATGTTTTCCTGAAAGGCTTACAACACTTAAGTGGCATCCATTAAGAGTGGAACTTGAGCCTGTGGAGTTGGGTGCGGTTGCAATAGACACTTTTAGTGTAGCTAGAATTTGCATGTTTCAAATGATCTTTACTAGATATCAAGTTGACGTAAAACAAAACATTTCAATCATAAGAAGAGGTTTAGGATGCATAGATTCACCTGGAATAAACAGGATTAGTCATCCATCTGACATTGCACAACCCACTATTAGCATTTCAAAACAAGAAACATATCATTTTCGCACCTTTATTCAATTTGTGCAGAAAGGAAGAACGATAACAAACACGAAGGCTCAGTGTGAGGGGGGGACCCTTAACAAAGGACAGAACAGTGCAATAGAATGGCATTATGGAGAGGAACAATACATTATCTGAAGATGTAATATTGGAGTAATTCAACCTGTAAAATGTTATTGTGATTAGTTTTATTGAGCAAGAAGTGAAGGGAGAGGCTCTATCTGAATAATCTTTAGTACCAGCAGATAGAATTAAATGAAAGTAGGACACACTTTAGATGGCTCCCATTGACAAGTCTGAAAGTAGGTCCCTTTTTTGGTGTGAGTAGATGGCACTTTATTCTAATCCAAAGATGCTGGTGTGGAAGTAAGTGGGAAATGGGCTATATTTAAAAATGGGTGATGACTAAGGGGAAGCAATGGACTGCCCATCTACAAAAGGTCCTTATTTCAAAATCTTATTTTTTTTCCCCAGAATGGGAACTTCTTTAGCATTTTATAATTAAGGCTACAGACCGTAGCTATACACTAAAAGTTTGATTTTGAAAAATGGAGAATATAAGGGCCTAGCAATTGAACAATGTAAGATTTCAGTACAAAACAATTAAAGATACACATTAGATCAAGAAAAATGTTCTGGGTTACCTTGAAACACTCCAGAAATTTGATAAGGAACTTCCTTATGTTTGATGTCCTACTCAATCTAATACCATTTCAATGGCATTTGGCACCAAGTGACATGATTCCCTGTGGAAGACTTCTCTTTTGGTGTCACTGGAGAATTAAGTACACGTTCTTATGGGAGCAGTTAGCTTTGGCACGGTGTCAGTTTGGGATCTTTTGATGGTAAATCCCACTGTTACCTTCAAATAATTCTAAACATATTTCCTACAGTACTCCAGGATGGCTTAAAATGGTAGAAAGATCCACCCATTTTTTTTACTCCATCCCCTTTCCAATACAGTTCAACATTCCATTTATCTTCCTGAATGCTTATTGCATCTACATGCTCACTTTCTTGATTTCATGCTTGAAGACACCCATATCCCTCTTTACCAAATCATTTTGCAATCTCGCCATTTAAACAAAATTTTGCTGTTCTATCCTTCCACCATTGGTAAAGAACTTCCCACAGCTTAGCTTTAAAAAACATTGTGCAGCATGGTTAACATAGCTGTTAGCGCCACGCTGTTTCAGCACCAGAGACCCGAGTTCCAATCCGAATCTGTCCATAAGGAGTTCTCCCCATCTCTCCGTGGGGTTTTCTCCAGGTGCTCCGGTTACCTCCCACCGTTCAAAATTATATTGGGTCTATAGGTCAATTGGGTGTAATTGGGTGGCATAGGCCTGTGGCCTGGAAGGGCCTCTTGCAATGTTGTATATCTAAATTAAAACTCTATACTCTCAAAATGCCAAAATTTTGCCCATGCTCTTATTCTATCTATATTCTTTTGGTGATTTTTTTGGTGTCCTTTCAAATTGGCTTCCCATCTATTTCTGTATCTTTAGCAAATGTGGCTATAATGCTCTCAATCTCTTTATTTACGTCATTACCAGAGATAGCAGGTAGTTGACATTTTTACTGACCCTGTAACTCTGTGGTAGTTAGTTTGTCAATCTAAAATTGATCCATCTATCATGACTTCTTTTCTATTAATAAGTGAATCTTCCATCCATGCCAATACATTAGCCTCTACATGATCCTACCTCATCCAACAACCTTATTGAATGCCTTCTGGAAATCCAAACAATTGCATTCTCCGGTTTCCCTTTATCCAGGTCTCCCATTACAACCATAAATAATATTTTAACATATTGCTTTGCTTTCTTATGACCATATTGATTGAACACTCATTTTCTCAATAACCTCAATAATGGATTCCACCGGTATTTTACCCTTTAAATGAACTGACATAGCTTCCTATTTTCTTCCTCCCTCAGTTCTTAAATTGAGATGTTAATTTGTGGTTTTCCAACCCATCTAGGGAACTTTGGAAGATCGCATCCTTCTCCGGCCAACCTTCCACCCCATGGTATTTACATCCACTAGTTCCATTTTTTGATGAGCTTCACTCTTCAGATGCCTCGAGCACTCCATCTCATTGAAACTGAGAGGTGGGTTAGAGGCTCGTGGATGATAGATAGAGTGGTGGGGTTGTAAGCTACTCAAGCAGAATATGAGATATTTTCTTTAATGCATTCGTGTTTGAAAAAATAGATGAATAAGGATGAAATAACTTATTTACAAATACCGTGTCTGGGTGAACACTCCGATATAATACTGAGCAACAGGTTGGGAGAGATCTTTTTATTGTCACATAATAATACATTAAAAATGTAACATACATGATATACCTTAAATTTTACAGCCATAAGGCAATCAAAGAGTCTCCATGAGCATTGCCCATTGCCTTAACAATAGGAGAAACAGAAGCAAATGAGAGTTTTTTCACCCCAACTTCATACACATTGTTACAGGCCCTTATACCCACATGTCAAAGTTTGTAAACTCTAAGACAAACAGCAGTCAAAAATTAACTTCAACCACGTGTTGTATAGCGTAATAGAAGCTTGTGGTTTTTGCTTGAATATTTAATTTAAATTTTGCAGTCAAACAAGAATCAAGAATGAACCATTACAGATATACAGAATAAAGTGAGAAAAAAAATCATCAATACAAGTTGCCCATGTTTCCAACTAACCCCATCTCTCCTGCCACCCCATAAGAGAAAATGGAAAGTAGAAAATAGAAGTAAAAGAAAGAGAAAGTGAATAAAAAGAAAAACAAAAGAAAGAAGAGCAGGGTCTGGAATCCAGTCCAGAAAGTCTCACTCTTTTTCTTATTCAATCCTGCATTGTGCAAATATGGCTGCCATACCTGCAGAAACATATTATACGTCTTTCTTAAATTGTAACTAATTTTCGCCAGGGGAACACAACTATACATTTCCACATTCTATTGGACTATGTCCAGAAGGGAATCAGACTTCCAGGTAACTGTAATACATTTCCTGGCCACTGCCAATGCATCTTTAAGAAATTCTAATTGGTAATTAGACAGTCTCATTTTAGGTCTTATGTCCACAATATATTTTAGGAGAAACAATTCTGGACTTTGTGGCAATTGTTTTCCAATAATCTCGTTTAATAAAATTCTTAAATTTTTTGCAAAAGGGTTTCACTTTAGAGCATGACCAGGTAGAATGTAAAAAGGTTCCTTTTTTTCCCTGCCCCTAAAACATATATCCGATATAATAGAATTTAATTTATGTAACTTCTGCAGGGTAAAATATAGCTGATGCAAAAATATTATATTGCACCAATCTATACCTTACATTAATTGTATTAGTCATACAGTCCTGACCAGTTGCCATCATCAATATTCAAATCTGATTCCCATCTTTGTTTAGATTTATATAACTCCGGTTTAGGAGAACCTGATTGAAGTAAAAAATACATAACTGATGTAAATTTCATTGTGCTCCCCTTTATCTCCATTTCACTGCACTCTGGTAGAATCATGGTCAGTCCGAATTAGGCTCTGAAAAAAACTCTTAATTGAAAATAGCAGAAAATTGTATTATTATGAATATTGTCTTTATTTTTTAACTGTTCAAATGACATCAATTGCCCTTGAACATAACAATCTTCTACATATCGGATCCCTTGAATTTTATTATCCAATGTTAAAGGAATTGATCTATTTTGAATCCAGGGCATTTTTGGAATTATTTTTCTTTTTGATTCAATTAAATTATTCAATTTATGCCAAATATTCAAAGTATAGTTTATTAATGGTGCTTCCTTTCCACCAGAAATAGACAGCGTCCCATTTATATACAAAATCTTCTGCTACTCTCTCTCCAACTTTGTGCATTTCAATTTCCGTCGAAGTGGAAAGTGACAAATTTCATCTGGGCCACCCAATAGTAATATTTAAAATTTGGGAGTTGTAACCCTCTCATATGATAGTTCCAAGTTAATTTTTTCCCTGGACGTTTTGGCTAACTGACCTTTCCAGAGAAACTTCCTAATAAATTTATTCAGATTTTGAAAAAAATTCTGTGGTAATGGTATCGGAAGAGTATGAAAAAGGTATTGGGAATATATTCATTTTAATGCAATTCACTCTTCTGATCAGTGTTAGTGGAAGAGTTATCCATTTATTTAAATCTTCAAATTTTTTAAGCAAAGGGAGGTAATTCATCTTATACAAATTTTTCAAATCATTATCTGTTTGGATCCCCAAGTACTTCTTAAGCCATCTAAATGGTGCATTCCTTTGGCAGTTTGCGCGATTCCCATCGGTTAATGATATGATCTCTCTCTTGTCCCAGTTTATTTTGTACCCAGAGACCCTCCCATAATCTTCCAAATGTACCTGCAAGCGAGAAGGGTTGAAGCCATTGAAAAAATATTTACACTGAGCATTTATCATTCCACTTAACTTTCATATCCCAAACTCTTCTGGTTTTCAAGTTGCTCATGGTGCTTTTTATATTTTCCTCCAAATCTTAACATTTTTTAATTCAAGAACTTATCCAGGCAAAAAGAGATTAATCATGAGATGAGTGCTATGGTTAGTTTAATGGTTAACACCGCGCTATTATAGCGCCGGTGACTCGGATTCGAATCCACTGACGTCTGTATGGAGTTTGTACATTCTCCCCGAGACCAGGTGGGTTACCTCCAGGTGCTTCAGTTTCCTCTCACACTCCAAAGACGCTCGGAGTTAATTGGTTTATTATTCAGGTGGTGCGGGCTCATGGCCTAGAAATGTCTTTTATTATACTGAATCTCTAGATTAAACTACATAAACAACTTACCTTCAATTTCACAAATCATTATCATTGCAAATGCATTAATGTTGACACTGCACAAAGTTTAAAGATGGAAGAGAAGGTAAGAACATGGCATGGCCAGTCCTCTGAAGGGCAAAGCTGCAGAGAGAATCAACATGAAAACAAACCATTCAGTCCACTGAGCCCATGTCAACCATCAAGCACTCAAATAGCCTCACCCATTTTAATCCCATCACTGATTGTACCACTCATCTACACACTAAAAGCAATTTACACTGGTGAATTAACCAAATTGTCTGAACATTTTTGGGGGGAGGGAACATCGGAGGAAACCAGAGCACCCAGTAGAAACACGCATAGTTAGAAGATCATGCAAACTCCAGACAGGTACCACCACATTAGAACTATAAAGGGTACGACTAGATCCAGAGCCACAGTGCTGGCATCATATCAGCTTTTTAAACTTGATGTTGCCATAATTTCTCTTCTAGTCTGCTACACTTTCCCTGAAAGCGTGCATGAACACTGTAGGTTTCATTGTAATACTTAAAGATTGTGTGAAACCTGTTTGTAGGTTAATGAACAATATCATGTAACCGAGTAAATTATCCCAAAATATGTACCGTATATTTTGGTGTATAAGACGACCCTGAAGCATTAAAAAAAAATCCGCCAAAAACAGGGATCGTCTTATAGGCCAAATACAAAAATGTGACCTTAAAATTCTACTCAAAGTACCACTCGATTGGTTCCATAACCCACTCAGACCCCACCCTTCAACAAAATTTTAAGTTACCAGTATATTAGAAAGAAATTTTTATTGTTAAAAAAACACATCTAAAATCCTTCAAAATCACTATCATTTATCATCGTCTGAGGCAAAGGCCTTTTGGTAGTTTCTGAGCCATTTTTGTTTTTTGTCATAATACCAGATTTTTTCCTGCACCAGCTGACTGTACCTTTAAAATCTCGACTGCGTTCTGGGATCTTGCCCACTTCAGTGCACATGCTCTGATTTTATTTCTTGCGACTACGTAGTGATCCTGCCTCCGTTCGAGTACCCATTCTGCAATGTGATTTTTCAACTCTTTTTCCTCTTCTCATTGAACATTGTTCATTCTTTCTTCATTCTTTCTCCACTCTCTTACCATCTTCTCAGTTACGTCGAATGGCCTCGCAGCTGCACAGTGAGTCGATTCCTTGGCCACTTCATTGACTTAAAACTTGCTTCATATTTTCTTCATTTTGCTGGAGGCTCCATGATTACATCCACCTTATGTCCACGCCCAACAGCTCAGTCAACGCAACCCCCCACTCAGTTGACATGCATTTTTGAGGGGCCCGATATATGATAAAACTATGAAATTCAGGCTGAAATTGGTGACCCGTCTTATCAGAAGGTCATCTTATATTCCAAAATATACAACACATATTTATTTTAAATTATATCTTCATGTATATATGTGATTATTATGTGCTGTGCATTTTTGTGTGCTCCATGGTCCAGTGAAACGCTGTTTTGTCTGGCTGTATATATAAAGTCAGATGATAATAAACTTGAAACTTGGAATGTAGGTAAAACTGAGTTTAGCACAGAAACAGGCTCACTGTAGGCCTGTAACCTTCTGTGTCTTGGTGATTCACATTTATCTAACACATTCGAGACCCCAAGCCCCCTCAGATCACCTCCAAGCCAACCTCTCAATTTAAACAATGCTCCCTTCGACTCTCCCACCATGGGAGAAAAATGATCCCATCTACCCTATTTAACACTATTGTAATCTAATCTCTCTCTCTCTCTCTCTCTCTCTCTGGCTGCATTTCAGCCTCCTCCACACCACCCTCTCCTTAAAATTGTTGTTCTCCAATTGAGGTAATCCTAGTGAATCTCCTCTGCACCATCTCCAGTGCAACCTCATCTACTCTGTAGGGTGGTGACCAGAACTGTGCTCAAAACTCCAGATTTTGCAAGGCCAATGTTTTATAAAACTGTAACATGACATCCCAGCTCTTAAATTCTATGCCACCATCAATGAAAGTAAACATCCCCACTGCCATCTTCACCATTTTATCCATCTAGGCTGCCACTTTCTAAGATGTATAGATTTTGAGTGAAAGGATTCTCTGTTCATCAACCCTCCCTACCAAGTGAGTACATCCTATCTATATGTGCTTTCCCAAAAAGAATCTCTCCTCATTTGTAAGGATTAAATTCATTTGCCATTGTTTTGCCCAACTTTCCAATCTTATTATGATCTACAACACCAATTTTGCATCATCTGCAAACTTACCTCATCCACTCACATCAAAGTTGTTAATGTGTGTCACAAACATCAAGGATCCCAACACTATTCCTTATCATACATCACAACTCTCATCCAATTGTTCTTATGTTTTCCTGTGATTTGACCACAAATCTCAATATCACTCTTTCTTGTGTTTGATATTTAAGAATATGATGGCAAAACTAATTTGTTTTCAAGGTTGAGATCTGAACTTGAGTCACATCGACACCTCGCATGACCTTTAGACAGTAATTGCTTTGACATGTAACATGAAAAATCAGAATAAGATGCTTATATTTATTGCTGTCTGACTCAGAGTTTTTTTTTAACATGTTGCTGTCCGACTTTATTGTTCAGACTAAACTGTTCAAAAATGCATAGAAAAGTTGTGACAAAGAAACAAGAAACAGGCAGTGCTTATCAGTTTCTTTTAACGAATCTAGGACATAACAGTCTAATTTTTCCTGATCAAATGTCATTCTTTGAAAAGTAGACAATAAACATTCACATAAATCTGGGTGATTGGTGGGTGGAGTTTGGGGCAGAAAACAAGATTTGATGAATTTAATACAGAGAGTCAGTTTGGATGGGTACTTGGGATAATACTGAAACGAAACATCTACTTCAACACATTTATCAATGTTTGTAAGGAATCATAAAGATTCTTTAGCAATGAAAATGCCAGAGATAGTCTAACAAACAGGAATGATTTCAATCCCTCTTCCGTTGAAATGCATCCCAAACTGTACAGAAAATATTTAGTAAAAAGAGACAGATATGGATGACTACTTCAAACATAATGTTAAAGCAATAGCAATAGATTGTAAAATAACATGGATGATATTCTATGGGCATGTGAAAGTGGAATTTGAATTAAGGCATGTTTTAACACATTGACAAATATTGGACAACTTAAAGAAAGGTTTAAAGCTAAAAGAATCAAGGATCAACGTGGAAAAAAATACAGTAAACTGTAAGGATAATAGTACCAGATTTCGAGAAAATGTTGGCAAACTGGTGGACTGGGAAGACAAGTGGCAGATTAAATCCAATGCTGAGAATACAAAGTGCTACAGTTTGGTGGGAAGTATGAGAAAAGCCAACATAATCTGAGTTCCTCCAGCATTGTGTTTTATACTCTAGGGGGCACAATTCTATATGGGCTACAAGGACAGAGAGATCTGGGATATATTTTCATCCTTTGTCAAAAGTAGCAGGGGAGATTTAGAAAGTGGTTTAAAAATAACATTTTCTAGCTTCATTACTCTAATATACTATGAGCATGGCAAGTATTTTGAATGTTCATAAAATACTAATTTGTTCAGATGGCAAATATGAACCATACCAAAAGAAAAGTCAAGAAATAGCTAGCCCCTTACTCTGAAGAGAAGGATCATTTGTAATGGGGAACAGGGAAATGGTTGAGGAATTGAACAATCAGTAGGCAAAGGAGTAAAACACAAAATTCTGTCGACACTGGTTGGAGTAAACAACACCAAATGCTGGAGAAGCTCAACAGGTCAAACAGGGTCCGAGCAAAGGCAAAGATACAGAACCGATGTTTCGGGCTTGAGCCCTTCATCAAAGTAGGTATCTGCAGTCTTTTATGTATCTCTGATAGGGCAAGCCCACCAAATGCTCCTTTCACAACCTTATGCACCAGTGTCATCACTTTCATGGAGCTCCAAAGTTGCGCAAGATCTCCCTGTGCATCATTACTTCAAAGGTGCTGGAATCCATAAACGAAGAAGGTGATAAAAATATGTTGAGAAGGATAATTGGATTGAGAGTCAACATGAATTTCTGAAAGGAAAATCATGCCTAATTATCCTGAGGAAGTGATTAGTGGAATCTGCGGGTGTGGTTTTATTTTGGATTTTGAGAAGCCCCGCATGGGAGGTTGGTCACTCATGGTAGAGTAGGTGGAATTGAATTTTCTTTTCAGAAATTAATGAGTGTGAATAAATGGATCTTTCTCAGGTTGTCAGGTGATGATCAGTAGGAATGCTGCAGGGATCAGTGCTTAATACAATCCTGGAAACCAACTTGGGAGTGTAGACCTTCAGCGATTTTCCGCCACTTAGTTGAGGAACATGCAAATAAATCAGAACTGAGACCGTTTCTGACAATTTCAATGGCACAGAACAGATTAAAGGATTAAAAAAAATTGTTGTGCTGATTTAAACCTTTTTTTGAGAGTGACATAGAGTGTAGAACAAGCCTTCCAGCCCACATGTAAACCTAAATTAATTTTTTTTGAATCCTATTGTACCAGCCTCCACTACCACCCCTGGCAATGCGTTCCAGGAACTCACCACTCTCTGTGCAAAACACTTACCTCTGACATTCCCCCCGAAACTTTCCTCCATTTACCTTAAATGGATGTCCTCTGATATTTGCTGTTTTTGCCCCAGGAAAAAGGTGCTGGCTGTCCACTCAATCCTCATAATCTTATTACAAGATCACACAAGATAGAGAAACAGAAGTAGGGCCATTGGCCCATCAAGCCTGCTCCGCGATTCTAATCATGAGCTGATCCATCCTCCCACTCAACCTACTCCCCGACTTTCTCCCCATAACCCTTGATGCCCTGACTAATCTAATACCTGTCAATCTCTGCCTTAAATACCTGCAATGACCTCACTTCCACAGTTGCCTGTGGCAACAAGTTCTTCTGACACACCACCCTATGATTAAAGAAATTCTTCAACATCGCTGTTTTAAATTGACATCCTTTTATCCTGAAGTTATGTCCTCGAATCCCCTACCATGGGAAACATCCCTGCCACATCTGCTCTGTTCAGGCATTTCAGTATTTGAACTACCTCTATGGGGCTTCTCCCCTCCCCTTCCTCATTCTTCTGGACAAGTACAGTCCAAGAGCTGACGATCATTGCTCATGTGCTAACCATTTCATTCCTGGTATTATTCTTGTAAATTCCAGCTCAGGGCAGCACAGCTGGCATAGCGGTTAGCGCAAGGCCTTTACAGCACCAGCGACCAGGACTGGGGTTCGAATCCTGCGCTGTCTGTAAGGAGTTTGTACGTTCTCCCCATGTCTGCGTGGGTTTTCCCCGGGGGCTCTGGTTTCCTCCCACTGTTCAAAACAAACCAGGAGTGTAGGTTGATTGGGTGTAAATTGGGCAGCACGGACTCGTGGGCTGAAATGGCCTTTTACCGTGCTGTATGGTAAAATTAAATGTTCTCTGAACCCTCTCCAACGCCAGCACATCTTTTCTTAAATAAAGCGCCCAGAACTGCACACAGTGTTCCAAGTGAGGTCTCACCAATTCTTTATGGAGTCTCAACATCACATCCCTGCTGTTGAAAATGGCAGCGCTGCCAGAGCCGCTGTAACAGTAGCACTGCTGCTCGTGCGGACCTGCGGGGAGCAAAGACCGGATATACAGCACTCCTGTGTCGTCCAACCATCCAGTCAACGGCCATCAGCTCCACACAGGCTTTGAACGGCCCATTAAAGGAGCCGATGGTGGTTTTATTTAAAATCCTGTGACCAACAGGTCTGTGCCCAAGGTGGCGGTGCTTAATGATCAGCAGCAGGCCACAAAGAGTTGCAGACTCCAGGGGAGCAGAGGATTGGCACAGGGCAGCAGAAAAAGGGGAGACCACCCCTGTCTGAGAAGGATAAGCAGAAGAGATGACCCACGGGAACAGACCAGTGAGGAGGTTCTGCAGCCTGAAAGACCCACGAGGCGAGGAACACATGGAGGCTGCTGTCGGAAGACTCACATAAGGCTTCAGACTGCTGGAAACTGGTTTGAAACTGGCTGAAGGGGTTCCAGGTATTGGGACTGGGATGCGAGCGGGTGCCGAAGGCGCTGAGGGGTTTCTGACCATGTCGGAGGATCAGATCTGGAGCTCAGGTTGCCAGTGGTTTTGACTAGATTCTGTGTGGCTGCAGAGGTAAATCCACAGATGCTCAGTGACTCGAGGCAGGGGGAGGGGATTCACCTTCTCTTTCCCTGACTGTAAGAGGCACCAGAACATTTCTCCTGATGGTGAATCTGTCTGCCTTGCAGCAGGCAAAAGTTATTTCATGTTATATGACACTGTTTTATTACAATGATAATAAATTGAATCTTAATTTTGATCTTGATACGTTATTCCTCTAAAAATTAATACCGACATTGCATTTGCCTTCTTCATCACTGACTCAACCTAAAGGTTAACCTTCAGGGTATCCTGCATGAGGGCTCCCAAATCCCTTTGCACCTCAGAATTTAGAATTTTCTCCCCATCTAAATAAGTCTTCTCGTTTATTTTTTCTACCAAAGTGCATGACCGTACAATTTCCAACATTGTATTTTATTTGTCACTTCTCTCCTAATCTACGCTAATCTACAGCCTTTCGTTATCCTCATCAACACATCCCCTACCACCTATTTTGGTATCATCTGCAAATTTAACCACAAATCCATCTATTCCACAATCCAAATAATTTAAATACAACATGTAAAGAAGCGACCCCTGTGGAACATCACTGGTAACTGGTAGCCAACCAGAATAGGACCCCTTTATTCCCACTCTCTGTTTCCTGCCAATCAACCAATGCTCTCCCCAAGCTAGTATCCTTCCTGGGATTCCACAGGCTCTCACCTTGTTTAGCAGCCTTACGTGCGGCACCTTGTTGAAGGCCTTTTGAAAGTCCAAATACACAACATCCATTGCATCTCCCCTGTCTTTATACTCGTGATCTCTTAAAAAAAATCGTAATAGATTTGTCAGGCATGATTTTCCTTTAAGGAAACCATGCTGATTTGGGCCTTGTGTAAAAACACAAAGCTGGAGAAACTCAGCAGGTCAAGCAGTGTCCTTTACATAACAAAGATAAAAATACATAAACGACAATTCGGGTTGGAGCCCTTCATCGAGTATGGGAAAATGTCTGCAGGCATCTGAACAAAAGAGAAGGGGGTAGGTGTGGTCACAAAGGTTGAGGGTAATAGCTGGAGAAGGGAGGGAGAGGACAGCAGCAAGCAAGGGGAGGAGGGATGGCTGGATGAATAGAGAGGGAAGGGGAGGATGAGAGCTGAAAGGGGGAAAGGAGGGAGGGGGAAGAGGAGAGCAGGTTAGCAGAAACCAAAAAAGTCGATGTTAATGCCATTTGGCTGGAGAGTGCCCATTGGAAAATCAGATGTTGTTCCTCCAATTTATGGGTGGTCTCAGTGGGACAGTACATTAGGCCATGGACAGACATGCAAGTATGGGAGTGTGACACAGAACTGAAATGGTTGGCTACTGGGAGGTCGCTGACACTGGTGTGAATGGAGTGAAAGTTCTCAGCAAACCAATCTCCCAGTCTGCACCTAGTCTCTCCGATGTAGAGAAAGCCACAGAAGGAGCATCGGATGCAGTAAATCAGTCCTGCGGATACACAAGTGAAGTGTCGCTTAACTTGAAAGGTCTGTTTGTGAGGCTGTAAGTATGGCACATCTTGCGGACACAGGGGAAAGTGCCAGGGGTGGGGGGGGGGAGCATGAGGATTGGTGGAGAGGGATGAGAGCACGAGGGAGTCATGGAGGGAGTCATGGAGGGAGCAGTCCCTACAGAAGGCAGAGAGGGGAAGATGTGTCTGGTAGTGGGATCCTGCTGTAAGTGTCAGAATTCCGGAGGATAAAGTGTTGGATGTGGAGGCTGGTGGGGTGGTAGGTAAGGACAAGGGGGATTCAGTGTTTGTTGTGTCTGGGGGGCAGAGGGGCCCAGGGCAGATGAGTGAGAAATGGAGAAGTGGGTGAGGGCTGAGTTGATAGTGGTTGAGGGGAAGCCACATTTGTGGAAGAAGGCAGAGATTTTGGAAGATCTGGACTGGAAGACCTCATCTTGGGAACAGATGCAGTAGAGATGGATAAATTGAGAGAAGGGAATAGAATCATTGTAGGGGACAGGGTGTGAGGAAGTGTAGTCACTTGAACTATGACTGAGTGCTGAGCACCAAGCTGCTTATATTGAAAGATGGCCTGATGACCTCAGTGGCAAACTGCTCGCCACCCCACCCAAGATCACACTGGAGGACTGAAACATGACCTCAGACCTTTCCTGACCCCAGTGGGTTGGGAACCTTCCATGTTTCACATGGAGACATGCTGTGGCCCACCAACAGGCCATGGCCCACTTGTTGGGAACCACGGGCATAGAGTGCACCATCTTTGAGGTGCACCTGTATTGATCATCAGTGAGGAAATGTGGACTTCTGATGATCCTATTGAGGAGGAAGGTGTAGCAGCCCAGGTTTTGGAGCTTGTTGACCAGCACTGAGGGTCTGATGGTATTGAAATTTGAGCTGTAGACAATGAAATATGCCTGATGTATGCTGTTGTCTAGCTGACCCAGAGCTGAGTGGAAAGCCAATGAGATTTCTTCTGCTGTGGAGTGATTGTGGTGGTAGGCGAATTGCAGTGGGTTTAGATCTTTACTTAGGTATGAGTTAATTCTGGCCATGGCCAACATCTCAAAGGATTTCCTCACAGTAAATGTGAGTGGTACTGGGTAATAGTCATTGAAGCAGCTCACTGTGCCTTTTTTAGGCACCAGAAATTGATGCCTTTTGAAGCAGGTGGGAAACTCCAACTGCAGAAACGAGAGATTGAAAATGTCTGTGAATACTCCGGATGGTTGGTTGGCACAGATTTTACCCTGCCAGGTACGCCATCAGAGCTGACACCTTGCAAGGGTTTACCCTTCTGAAGGATGTTCTGATGTTGGCCTCAGACAAATATCACAGGGTCATCAGCTTTTGCAGTAAGTTTCATAAGGACAAGAGTTCTTCTGAAAGCGAGCTTAAAAGGTGTTCAGCTCATTGAGTAGTGAAGCATCACAGCCATTTATGGTGTTTGGCCTGGCCTTGTGGGATGTAATGGCCTGGAATCTCTGCCATAGCTGGTTGAATATCTGACCCTGTCTTCTCGCTTCCTTCAAAATTGCCTCTTTGCTGCTGAGATGGTCTTTCACAGGTTGCACCTAGTTTTCCTGTAGAGATCTGGATCACCGGCCTGATACGCCATCAATCTCACCCTCAGCTGGTTGTGAATCATATGTACGCATGGCCACATATTCATCCACACAGGTCTTGATGGTTAATGACAGCTGTGCCATATTCATGCAAGATTGAGGATGAGAGCTTTACTTCTTCATCCAAGTAATTTATAAAAATTCACAAAGAGCAAGGGATCCAGAATAGATCCCAGCAGAACACCACTAATCTCCAGGCAGAATCCATTCAATCTACTATCACCCTCTGCTTTCTGCGGGCAAGCCAATTCCAAAACATGTAGCCAAGTTTCCTTGGATCCCATGTCTCATGTCTTTCTAAATGAGCCTACCATGTGGAACCTTGTCATATGCCTTACTAAAATCCATATACTTCACATTCACTCCCCCCTTACCCTCATCAATTTCTTTTGTTACCTTCTTGAAAAACTCAAGCTTGTGAGGCATGACCTGCCTCTCAGAAAGCAATGCACACTATCCCCAAGAAAACCATGTTCTTTGAACTGCTTGTATATCCTATCCCTAAGAATCCTCTCTGATAGTTTGCCTACCACTGATGTAAGACTCACTGGTCTATAATTTTCAGGATTCTCCCTCTTATCCTTGTTGAACATGAGAACGATATTCACTGTTATGCAATCCTCCAGTACCTCTCCTGTGGACAGGGAGGACGCAAAGATCATCGCCAAAACTTTAGCAATGTCTTCCTTTAATCATGTGGGATATATCCCATCCAGTCCTGGGGACTTATCTCTCTCAAGATCCGACTCTTCCACTTCACCTCGACGTATTCCAGCACATCAACCTGTTCTATAGTGACATCACATTCACGAAGGACCCTCTTCCTGGTGAACACTGAAGCAATTTAGGATCTCCCCTACTTCTCCTCCAGGCACACGTTTATCCTGTTTATATTAATATGTTACTTTAATTTTAAAAAGTAATATTTTTAATAATAATTGGAATAGTTTTTGAATTTCTGATAGCTTTGGCAGTTAAAGTATGTGTATGTGGTGAGGCTTGGATTAGACACCTGCCTTCTGATTGTGATGGTATCTGTGTCACAGTAGGGCCTATCTTCACATGGTGACTCGCCATGACTGCTTGAGCTCATTTTTTTTGAATCAGTAAATTCTCACGCAAGGTAAGAGGGATTTTCTTTCTTCTGGAGCTGCTGGCTACAAGTTCTGAGCACATGCCCTTTTAGGAATACTGAATATGATGTTTTTTTTTGGGATTTAATTAAGAACTTGGCCTCTGAATGAATAGACAAAAATGCTGGGGAAACTCAGCTGGTCACGCAGCATCCGTAGGAAGTAATACTGTCACCAACATTTCTGGTCTGAGCCCTTCATCAAGGCATGAAGAAAAATCCGGCAGGCGCCTGAATAAATGGATGGGAGGAGGGAGGAAGGAGCAGGGGGAGGAGCGCAGACTAACAAGTGGAGAGGTCATGCGTGAACATGGGTGCGAGGGTAGAAGAGAAAAAAAGCTAAGGTGATAGCGGGAGGGGGTAGCTCACTGAACAGAGAGGGAAAATAAGGGTGGGGAGTTGGGGGGAGAGAGGAGAGGGAGAGCGAGAGCGAGAGAGAGAGAGAGAGAGGCGGGGTAGCAGTCGAATGGAAACTGTCGATGTTCGTGCCATCTGATTAGAGAGTGCCCAGATGGAATACTAGGTGTTGCTCCTCCAATATGTGAGTAGCCTTGGTTTGGCAGCACATGGCGCCATAGATGGAAAAGCGGGGGATTGTGAAAAGTATCCAAAATGCTGTTTCTACAGAATGTAATGAGCAGTGTTAATAATGGCTGCCCAGAGAAAGCAGATATGAAGGGGGTGGGTGTCTGCTAGAATACGAAGGAAGGATAGTTCCTGCAAGAGATTGTAGACAAGGCCAACTTGATTTTAAAAAATTGTGAAAGAACAGGAACATATGACAAAGCATCATACCAAATAAGGATGAGAATGAAAAAGGGTAGGGGTAGTGAAATAAGGGTAGTGGGAGAAGTAAACAAGGGCAGGCTTTAAGACGAGGAGAGGAACAGCTTTTGATAGGTTAAACTAACATATCAATTACTCAGTTAAGTAACCAATTAAACTCATGGAGGAGTGGTTATTAACACAAAGAAATATATATAAAAAAGGATGTTGATTATCAGTGTGTGTGCCTTTCTGCAGGACACCCACCCTTGCAAGAATGTTGAATAAAAAGTTATATTGCTTCATTTATTGACTGCAAAATTATTTAATTAGTGAGCTGTGTTTCTCACAGTGTGGGAATAGTGTGTGGAATTAAAATGGTTGGCCACTGGGCCTGTTTTTGTTGCAGAAGGTGCTAAACGAAATGAATTCCAAGTCTGCGTCCAGTCTCTTCGATGTAGAGGAGGCCACCGGCTGCAGTAGATGATCCCTGCAGATTCACAAGTGTTATAGATATGGTTGGAAGGGTGATTTTGGGGCCCTGAAATGATGGTGAGAGAGGAGGTGTGGATGCAATAATTTTAACTGACTTCTGCAGTTTCAGTTTAACCTCTCCGCTGAGCCTCTCTCCCATCGATCTCCTTTCCTCCAGCTCCACACCCCTTTCCCTTCCCTCTTTCCCACCACTATCACTTTTCATCTTTTTTCTCTTCAACCTTTCCACCCATAACCACCTCTGACCTCTTAACCTGTTTGCCTTTGCTCTCATTCAGGCACCTGCCTGCTTTTTGCTCATACCTTGATGAAGGGCTCAGGACAGAAACATTGACTGCCCTTTACTTCCTGTAGATGCTGTGTGACCTGCTGAGTTTCTCTCATCCTGTTGTGTATTGCACGACAGTCACAGCGCCTGAAAACTTGCCCGCTTAACTCCAATTGAACACTCAACCAGATTCAAGTAAGCATGTTTCAGTCCAGTAGAGTTTGACAAAAGCATGCATTAACCATGTTCTCTAGGGAACATGGGACATCAATAAATAAAATCTTTCTGAGATGAAGATAATCCATCCAATAATTGCACATCAATGACCGAGTCATCCACCATTCTTCTGTTCTCTAAAGGTTTGGCACTTTTTCTTTTAATGACAAACGTTAGTCTTGATGAACATTTCAGATTGACCACTGTACCTTGAAATGCAACCAAGGCCACAGAACATGGAACCTAGTACCGTACTACACGGACCTCAGCCCATGTGCCTGCACCAAACGTAATGCCCAAATTAAACTTAAAGTAAGTTTATGTGATTGGTGTCCCTCTATACTTCTGTGTCTAAGAAGCACTGATATTGTAACTGCTTCCATCACTACCCTTGGCATCCACTCCAGGTACAAAATATTTTCCTCAAACATCTCTTTTAAACTCTCCTCCCACTACCACCCCACTTAGATGCATGTCCTTTCTTAAAAATACCTTGCAGATAATATAAATAGAAATGGCTTCTAAGTGCAAGTAAAATAACAGAGGGTAGGATCACTTATCGATGTAGAGAGAAATTTAAGTGTAGATAAAATTGAGAAATAAATTAATATATTTTATAATTTTTTTTACAAATGAAACAATATTGGATAAAATGGAATCAGTTCAGAAAAAAAAACAAGTAAGGACAGCCCAGCTAGTCTCTCAATTCCTTTGTCTCCAGTACATCTTCATCCAGGATGAGAATTTCCATGCCAGATCATCAGAGATGTCCTCCTCCTTCCTCTACCACCATCAACTTGGCACTCACCCACATATCATTCATTTCCCACATATCTGCCCTTCTCCCTCCCACCCCACCTCCATCTGCAACAAGAATAGGACTCCTCTTGTGCTCTCCTACCATCTCACCAGTCTAACACATCCCCCTCCACCATTTCTGCCACCTACAACGTGATCCCACCACAGGACGTATATTCCCCTCTCATCCCCTCTCTTCCTTCTGCAGAGACTGCTCCCTCCACTCTTCCCTCCCCACCAATCATCCCCTTGGGACCTACCCCTGTGACCACAGGAAGATGCTTCGCTTGCGCCCACACCTCCTCTCTCAGCACCATTTCAGGGCCCCAAACAGTCCTTCCAACATTTCACTTGTGAATCTGCAAGGGTCATCTACTGCATCTGATGCTCCCACTGTGGTCTTCTCTACATCAGAGAGACTGGATGTAAAGTGGAGCACCTCAGCTCTACCCACCGAAATAGCATGGATCTCCCAGTGGCCAACCATTTCCTCAATCCCATTCCCTTTCTGACATGTCTATCCATGGTCTCATACACTGCCAGACTGAAACCACCCGTAAATTGGAGGAACAACACCTCATCTTCCAATTGGGAACCCTCCAACCAGATGGCATTAATATCGACTTCTCTGGCTTTCATTAAAAACCCCCTCCCACCCCCTTCTTTCCCTGTTGTCTCTCCATTCCCTGTCTCCTTTCACACAGACGTGATCAATTCTTCCTTATCCCTTATCACATCCAATTAACATATTTTATAAATGTGCATTTGGGTTCCTCCCACATTTCATTGTGTTTCCTAAAATCACAGTGTCTTCAGCCTATCGTATTTCACTTAGTGTAGCAGTTAGCACTGTGCTATCACCCCACCAGCAACCTGTCTCAAAGGGGTTTGTATATTCTCCCTATGACCGTGTGGGTTTCCCCTGGGTACTGCAGTTTCATCCAAACACGTACAGGGTTGGTAGGTTACTTGGGTGTATTTGGGCGGTGTTGGCTCGTCAGCTGGAAGGGCGCTATTTTACTGCACTGCATCTCAAAATTAAAAACAAAAATATGCTGAGACTGGCATCAGATGGAATATTTTCAAGACAGAAAATAGTTAGGGAAGATGTGGCAGAAACTCTGATCACAATTTATAGTTGGTTAAAACCTACCCTTCAAATGTATTTCATTGGCATTTGGAGACCCAAAACTTTCGAACTACACCGAATTTCATGACTTGTTCATGACAATAAATTTGGATTCTGAAATTTGTTAAGTTTTATGAAAATATTATTTTCCAACCCTGGCATTTACTAGTGAATCCAAACTATGCAAATGTAATTATATTTTCCCATTTTTAATAATTAATGTTTGAAATTGCTTAGTGATTAAAAGTATCCAGATAATATAAAACAGTTCAATAAAAACTGAGTATCTTCTTTCTTTCAGATCACTACAGTTTGCTTTGATGGTCCCACCCTTTTTTTAAACATACAAACTTTATTCCAATTACAACATTACAAATGCAAAACACAGAGCTACAAATAGAACCAAAAACCACCATAATGTGTGGCAACAAAACTGTGAGAAGCAGTAATTACACTGTTACATAGTGTACACATCAAATTAAAACACAATTTCTGTCATCAACCACACATGCTATCCCTGGGAGAGGGGGGGGCCACCATTCCCGGAACGCGGCCACCGTTCCCTTGGGCATTATGTGTTCTCACTTCAACACCTCACGGGCCTGGGCATATTCCCGAAAGATGGGCAGGCAGTCAACTCTTCCCACACCCTCAACCGCCCACTGCCTCAACCCATGAATGGCCCGTTTTGCCAACCCCAGCAGCAACCCCACAAGTTGATCCACTGAATGTCCGTCCCCCTTCTGCACTGGGCAGCCATAGATCAGGAGCATGGGTTTGAAGTGCAACCAGAATTTGAGGTCCCACCCTCCTCCACCATCTCCAGCTGTCTGCCGTATACCATCAAAGTGACTATATCCAATTATTGTTAGGAAATCTGTGTTCAATCTATCGGCATTTTGGTTCCTCAGGTACTATTTTATTTATTTACAACAAGATGGAAGCTGATTCTGGCCATTAAACCCATACTGCACAAATATACCCAATTAACCTACAACCACATATGTTTTGAACGGTGGGAGGAAGCTGGAGCACCCGGGGAAAACCCACGCAGACATAGGGAGATTGTACAAACTCCTTACAGGCAGTGTTGGATGTGAACCCGGGTCACTGGTGCTGTAACAGTGTGGCGTTAACCACTACGTCAGCCGCGTTTACCATATGGTTAGTGTGACACTATTAAATGATTAATTAGATGAGCCATGAAAAGATAAATATCTACTGAATTGAGCTAAAAGAAGTTATCTATATGATCTGGGTTCTCTTATCAAGCAAGAATCAATACCAAAAGTGAAATAGCAAAATAATCTTCATATCCCTGCAGGTTTCACTAAGATTGACTCAGCAGTTTATCTGAAGAGGACCAGAAATGGAACATTTCAAATTATTTTTCTTGGGTAAGGAATAGACTATTATTTTGCCTACTCTGGAGCTCCATAGAATTATGAAATTGGGACATGTTGTAAGAAACTCAGCATTCTATTGGCTCAGGGCTGCCACGCTCAGAGCACCCTCGTGAAATTTAATTCGTGAGCTATAGTTGTTTCAGTTTGTGATCGGAGGACTTAACTCCTTTCATTTTGGTTCTTGTTCAAGGATATTTAGCAGCCCAATCTTATCTTAATTCCCTGTCCAGAAACATTTTTTTTACCCAGTGTATATCCTTCACTTCAATGTCCTTTGCTGACCTTTCCGTCCTCCTTAAGCTTATTAGATTTAAACTGCAGAAAGCTGTATATGTAAAGTGACCTAAGAGATTAATGTTAGTCCAGCTGATGACGATCATAGAAGCACTGAACACTGCAGACCAGAAACCGGTCCTTTGGTTAAATGGCATATTTATTGTTTGTTTGGTGGACAACGTGCATATGCACTGACATTGTAACCTGCTGCAGCTTCACAGGACCTTCGTAAAAATAAAGACCTACAAAATCATTTAAACACACAATAGTATACTTAATTGAGTTTAAAAGAGCCATTAAAAAAACTAGATTGATTATAAATATTCAGTTATCCCTAGTGCATAAAATAAGTGACTTATCAATAGTGCGGACAGATGCCTACGGATCTTAAAATCTTCACAATCTTCAACACAAAAGAAAGCTCTAGCTTTGTATCAAATAGTACATTCTGCCAGTTCAGAATGGGCACCCATCAGACCAAAAGAATTTTATATCACCAAGATTTTTAACCTCATCACCTGGCAAATCCACAAACTTTCCATGACCATTTGGACTGAACCCCTGATGTAAAGCCCTGCAAACGGTAGTGAACAAAGCCCTGGACATCATAGACAAAACACACCCCACCATCGAGAACATCCACAGGGAGGGAATGCTGCCATCAGAGAGCAATCATCAAGGACCCACGCTACTCAGCACATGCTCTGTTCTCGCTGCTGCCATCAGGAAGGAGGTACAAGTGCCACAAGACTCGCACCACCAGGTTCAGGAAGAGACTCCTCAACGACAAACTCAATCAGGGACTCATTTAAGGACTCTAGTATTTGCACTTTTTGATTTTATTTCTCTCTGTATTGCAGTGGGTTTGTTTTTATTTCTTTATTTGTTTACATGTGTACATTGAGTACAGTATTTTTTTTTTATAAACACTACCAATAAGTGGTAATTCTCCCTGGCCCGCAGGAAAAAGAATCTTAGGGCTGTATGCGATGACATGTATGTTCTCTGATAATAAAATCTCAAATCTCAAGGCATTGATTGATGCAGATTGGATTGTTGAAGAGCTTACCTTAGAATTGGGTGGACACTTACACCCATTGGTATAAATTTTTCCCTTAGTAGATCAAAGCAAATTACGTGCCACTCACTGAGAGTGGTCTGATTGTAAGTAAACATCTACCTGTAACAGGAAGAGAAGGTTGTATAAAAATCAACCAAAATGGAACCCTGTGACCATTTGGCTGAATTGGTATAATCCACTTGATGTTCGGATGCTGAGTATACAGAGACCAGTGAAGGTTATAGTTCCTCCCATAGTTCTATAAATTGCTGTCCTACCTCTTCTCTCTTTTAACCTCTACCTCTTCTCTCTTTTAACCTCTACCTCTTCTCTCTTTTAACCTCTACCTCTTCTCTCTTTTAACCTCTACCTCTTCTCTCTTTTAACCTCTACCTCTTCTCTCTTTTAACCTCTACCTCTTCTCTCTTTTAACCTCTACCTCTTCTCTCTTTTAACCTCTACCTCTTCTCTCTTTTAACCTCTACCTCTTCTCTCTTTTAACCTCTACCTCTTCTCTCTTTTAACCTCTACCTCTTCTCTCTTTTAACCTCTACCTCTTCTCTCTTTTAACCTCTACCTCTTCTCTCTTTTAACCTCTACCTCTTCTCTCTTTTAACCTCTACCTCTTCTCTCTTTTAACCTCTACCTCTTCTCTCTTTTAACCTCTACCTCTTCTCTCTTTTAACCTCTACCTCTTCTCTCTTTTAACCTCTACCTCTTCTCTCTTTTAACCTCTACCTCTTCTCTCTTTTAACCTCTACCTCTTCTCTCTTTTAACCTCTACCTCTTCTCTCTTTTAACCTCTACCTCTTCTCTCTTTTAACCTCTACCTCTTCTCTCTTTTAACCTCTACCTCTTCTCTCTTTTAACCTCTACCTCTTCTCTCTTTTAACCTCTACCTCTTCTCTCTTTTAACCTCTACCTCTTCTCTCTTTTAACCTCTACCTCTTCTCTCTTTTAACCTCTACCTCTTCTCTCTTTTAACCTCTACCTCTTCTCTCTTTTAACCTCTACCTCTTCTCTCTTTTAACCTCTACCTCTTCTCTCTTTTAACCTCTACCTCTTCTCTCTTTTAACCTCTACCTCTTCTCTCTTTTAACCTCTACCTCTTCTCTCTTTTAACCTCTACCTCTTCTCTCTTTTAACCTCTACCTCTTCTCTCTTTTAACCTCTACCTCTTCTCTCTTTTAACCTCTACCTCTTCTCTCTTTTAACCTCTACCTCTTCTCTCTTTTAACCTCTACCTCTTCTCTCTTTTAACCTCTACCTCTTCTCTCTTTTAACCTCTACCTCTTCTCTCTTTTAACCTCTACCTCTTCTCTCTTTTAACCTCTACCTCTTCTCTCTTTTAACCTCTACCTCTTCTCTCTTTTAACCTCTACCTCTTCTCTCTTTTAACCTCTACCTCTTCTCTCTTTTAACCTCTACCTCTTCTCTCTTTTAACCTCTACCTCTTCTCTCTTTTAACCTCTACCTCTTCTCTCTTTTAACCTCTACCTCTTCTCTCTTTTAACCTCTACCTCTTCTCTCTTTTAACCTCTACCTCTTCTCTCTTTTAACCTCTACCTCTTCTCTCTTTTAACCTCTACCTCTTCTCTCTTTTAACCTCTACCTCTTCTCTCTTTTAACCTCTACCTCTTCTCTCTTTTAACCTCTACCTCTTCTCTCTTTTAACCTCTACCTCTTCTCTCTTTTAACCTCTACCTCTTCTCTCTTTTAACCTCTACCTCTTCTCTCTTTTAACCTCTACCTCTTCTCTCTTTTAACCTCTACCTCTTCTCTCTTTTAACCTCTACCTCTTCTCTCTTTTAACCTCTACCTCTTCTCTCTTTTAACCTCTACCTCTTCTCTCTTTTAACCTCTACCTCTTCTCTCTTTTAACCTCTACCTCTTCTCTCTTTTAACCTCTACCTCTTCTCTCTTTTAACCTCTACCTCTTCTCTCTTTTAACCTCTACCTCTTCTCTCTTTTAACCTCTACCTCTTCTCTCTTTTAACCTCTACCTCTTCTCTCTTTTAACCTCTACCTCTTCTCTCTTTTAACCTCTACCTCTTCTCTCTTTTAACCTCTACCTCTTCTCTCTTTTAACCTCTACCTCTTCTCTCTTTTAACCTCTACCTCTTCTCTCTTTTAACCTCTACCTCTTCTCTCTTTTAACCTCTACCTCTTCTCTCTTTTAACCTCTACCTCTTCTCTCTTTTAACCTCTACCTCTTCTCTCTTTTAACCTCTACCTCTTCTCTCTTTTAACCTCTACCTCTTCTCTCTTTTAACCTCTACCTCTTCTCTCTTTTAACCTCTACCTCTTCTCTCTTTTAACCTCTACCTCTTCTCTCTTTTAACCTCTACCTCTTCTCTCTTTTAACCTCTACCTCTTCTCTCTTTTAACCTCTACCTCTTCTCTCTTTTAACCTCTACCTCTTCTCTCTTTTAACCTCTACCTCTTCTCTCTTTTAACCTCTACCTCTTCTCTCTTTTAACCTCTACCTCTTCTCTCTTTTAACCTCTACCTCTTCTCTCTTTTAACCTCTACCTCTTCTCTCTTTTAACCTCTACCTCTTCTCTCTTTTAACCTCTACCTCTTCTCTCTTTTAACCTCTACCTCTTCTCTCTTTTAACCTCTACCTCTTCTCTCTTTTAACCTCTACCTCTTCTCTCTTTTAACCTCTACCTCTTCTCTCTTTTAACCTCTACCTCTTCTCTCTTTTAACCTCTACCTCTTCTCTCTTTTAACCTCTACCTCTTCTCTCTTTTAACCTCTACCTCTTCTCTCTTTTAACCTCTACCTCTTCTCTCTTTTAACCTCTACCTCTTCTCTCTTTTAACCTCTACCTCTTCTCTCTTTTAACCTCTACCTCTTCTCTCTTTTAACCTCTACCTCTTCTCTCTTTTAACCTCTACCTCTTCTCTCTTTTAACCTCTACCTCTTCTCTCTTTTAACCTCTACCTCTTCTCTCTTTTAACCTCTACCTCTTCTCTCTTTTAACCTCTACCTCTTCTCTCTTTTAACCTCTACCTCTTCTCTCTTTTAACCTCTACCTCTTCTCTCTTTTAACCTCTACCTCTTCTCTCTTTTAACCTCTACCTCTTCTCTCTTTTAACCTCTACCTCTTCTCTCTTTTAACCTCTACCTCTTCTCTCTTTTAACCTCATCCTCTTCTCTCTTTTAACCTCATCCTCCCAGTCAATATAACTATTAAACCAGACTTGATGTAATATTGTAAAAAGTTGCCTTGTTCAATAATGATAGAATGAATCTGACCCAGTCATTCATAGTCTTTAGAATATTTCTAAATTATGTAAATGTATTAACAGACTGTTCCTTAATTCAAGGTTTCAATAGCGTAAAAACTTGCGACTTTTAACACTTGAACCAGAAGCAAGGTGAAAGCAGCTACCCAAAAAAATAAGGGCACTTCTCGACTGAGCAATTCATCAAGTAATCCAGAAAGGTCAGCAAAGCTTTAGCGAAGTAATACTTGTCCCACATATACATGCTTCAGGACACATAACGAGGTCTTAAGTATCTTAAGTACAATCAGGACCTATTCGGCACACGTCACTCATTCTGCCTTTACATTTTCTTCGATGTATTGAGCATCATGTAATACTGACAAAATATTTTGAAAAATATCTATGAAATTATTGTTGGAGATTCCATGCTCTATGATTTATTTATTTAAACATTTTGATATAAACTGCTTCTGATTAATATGATATCATACAACGATCTACAGTTTCATGTATACAGTTCATGTTTATTGTGCAGTCACAGCTTCCCTGTATGTGTTGAGTGTTTTTCTTAACTCATCAGTAGTTTATTTGCAAGATTGATAATACAACACAAAGAAATGGCTGATTAACAGAAAGCAATGAAAATCAGTTCAAAGTCGTGAGACTCTTGAGCACATAATTTAGGCCAATCCAATGGAAGTTACAGCTTCCATTGGATTAAAGTGAGGAATTAAAGTGAGTCTCCATCTACCCTTTTGTCTGAATGTTCAAGTTTTCCTTGATGAAATTGGAAGGAGAGTAGGAAAACTTTCCTGGCAGCCAGGTCAATATTCATCATTCAAATATCACCACAGAAGGCTGATTATCATTTTGTGGCCAAGTTGAATTTTGTATTTTCTATATCGCAACAGTGACTGAACCTCAAAAGTTATTAATTGGTGGTGAAATGCTTTGAAATGGATGAAAATTTTGAAAGTTCATCCTTTCTTTCATTGTGCTGTATTTGATTTGTTTATTCAATTAGGCCACTCTGCTGCACTCTGTGTGCGCTGTCAATTCTGTGTGGTGTACTTCTTTGCTTCACCATCGCCTTCCCAAGATCGTGTTATATGGCGAGCTCTCCACTGGCCACCGAGACAGAGGTGCACCAAAGAAGAGGTACAAGGACTGCCTAAAGAAAGCTCTTGGTGCCTGCCACATTGACCATCGCCAGTGGGCTAATATCGCCTCAAACCGTGCATCTTGGCGCCTCACAGTTCGGCGGGAAGCAACCTCCTTTGAAGAAGATCGCAGAGCCCACCTCACTGTCAAAAGACAAAGGAGGAAAAACCCAACACCCAACCCCAACCAACCAATTTTCCCTTGCAACTGCTGCAACCGTGTCTGCCTGTCCCGCATCGGACTTGTCAGCCACAAACGAACCTGCAGCTGACGTGGCTTCGTCCGCGAAGCCAAGCCAAAGAAAGAAAAAAACTTCCTTGCTTGAACTGACCCAGAGGTAGAAGCAGACAGAGCCGTCCATACTGAGGGAATGAAAAATCATACAGTGCCTCAGAGGAGAGAGTGGGTAAATCTCTTTTCCTTATATCCTGATTGAGACAAAATCTTGAGTCTTTAACAGACTTTATAGGAAGTTCAAATTTCTAGGAACAAAGTAGCATTTTACATGGAAGAGGGAATAGAGCTTAGACCATAGAACTCTACAGCACAGTACAGGCCCATCGACCATCACTGTTTTTTTTGCCCCATATATTCTGACCAAAAAAACAATAAATCCTTCCTACCCATAACCCTCTATTTTTCTTCCATCTATGTGCCTGTCTAAGAGTCTCTTAAATGCCCCTAATGTTTCAGCCTCCACCACCACCCCTGGCAAGGCATTCCAGGCACCCACAACTCTGTAAAAAAAAATTTCCCCTGATGTTTCCTCTAATTCAATTCCTCCCTTCAGTTTATACAGACGACCTCTGGTGTTTGCTACTCCCGCTCTGAGAAAAAAGATGCTGGCTGACCACCTCATCTATGCCTCTCAGAATCTTGTGGACCTCTATTAAGTCACCTCTCATTTTTCTTGACTTCAAAAAGAAACTCCTAGCTCTGCTAACCTTGCCTCATACAAGTTATTTTCCGATCCAGGCAACATCCTGATAAATCTCCTCTGCACCCTCTCCATAGCTTCTACATCCTTCCAATAATGAGGAGACCATAACTCAACACAATATTCCAAGATTTGTCTCGCCAGGGATTTGTAGCATTGCCACTTGACCTCTCATCTCTTGAACTCAATCCCCTGACTAATGAAGCCCAGCATCCCGAAGGCTTTCTTAATTTTCCTATCAACCTAAGCAGCCACCTTGACAGATGTATGGGTTGGTACCCCAAAGTCCCTCTGTTCCTCCACACTGATAAGTATCTGACCATTAACTCTGTACTCAGCCTTGAACTTTCAAAATGCATCACCTTACCCTTATCCGGATTGAACTCCATCTGCCACTTTTCCGCCAACATTGCATCCTGCCTATATCCTGTTGTAACCTACAATGACCTTTAACACTATCCACAACTCCTATACACCACTGACCTACTGCAGGGAGCAACCTCTGTATCTGCAGAAGAGCATGGGGACAAGACAACACCTGGCCGGCTGTCAATCATCCAACCTGAATAGACCAAGCCCCATCCGGTCGGGTGTCATCATCCTCTGGGATATAAGCCTGAGCTGGGTCTTCGAAGACACTCTGAGTTTACAGCAGCTCTCTTCACAGCCGGCTCTGTGGAAGTTTACATCGAATAAAGCCCATTGTACAGTCTTTTGGTTTTGTGTGTTTGCTTCTGACCAACAGTGCACCACAGTTCCATCCTCAAAATTACTGACCATTCCTTCCGTCTCTTCATCCAGGTTGTTTATAAAATCACAAAGAGCAGATCCCTGCAGAACTCTACTAGTCACTGATCTCCATCCACTACTACACTCTACTTTCTACAGGTAATCCAATTCTGAATCCACACAACCAAGGTTTCATGAACAAGACTCTCATGGGTTAACTGGTCAAATGTCTTACTAAAATCCATATACATCACATTCTCTTCCCTACTTGCATCAACTTCTTTTGTTACCTCCTCAAAAAATTCAATTGGCTTGTGAGGAACAACCTTCCCCTCACAAAGCATGCTGACTATCCTTGAAAAGACTGTGCTTCTCCAAATCCTGTCCTTATGAATCCTCTCTGATAAGGCTCACTGGTTTATAATTCACAGGATTCTCCCTATTACCTTTTTTTAAACAAGGGGATCACATTTGCCGTTCTCCAATCTTCCGGCACCTCCCTGTGGCCAAGGAAGATGCAAAGATCACCGCCAACGCCCCAGATATCTATTTCCTCAGTTCCCACAGCAACCTGGGTTATGTCTCGTCGGTCCCCAGGGACTTACCAATCTTAATGTTTTTAAGAAAATCCAGCATTTTCATTTTCCTAATCTCGACATGGCCCTTGACACTCAAGCTTGTTCTATTCTGACCGCACCTTGACCAAGGTCCTTTTCTTTAGTGAACACTGAAGCAAAGTATTCATTTAGGACCTCCCCAACCTCCTCCAGCCCCAGGCATATGTTGCCTCCTTTATGCTTAAGCGACCCTACCTTCACTCTTGTCATCCTTCTGTTCTTCACATTAGGGTTCTCCATAATTTTACTTTCCAAAGCCTTCTCATGCCCCCATTAAGCTCTCCTAAGTCCTTTCTTAATTTCCTTTCTGGTTACGTCATTCTCATAAGCCCTTCCAGTTTTTTGCTTCCTAAATCTTATGTACGCTTCCTTCTTCTCCTTAACTGGCTGCCTCACCCCTTTTGGCAACCACAGTTCATTTTTTTCTACCATCTTTTCCCCGATCCCCTAAATATCCTCCACATTATCTCTCTGCTTTTATCCATGAACATCTGTTCCCAATTTACTCTCCCCAATTCCTGCCTCATCCCATCATAATTAATCCTTCCCCAATTAAATACTTTTGCATCTTGTCTGCTTTTATCCTTGTGCATAGCTATGCTAAAGCTCAGAAAGTTGTGGTCACTATCACCGAAATGCTCCCCACCGCGAGGTCTGACACCTGACCAGGTTCATTACCCATTACAGGATGGTCCCTCCTCTAGTTGGCTGGGCCACATACTGTGTCAGGAATCCTACTTGGACACTCCTGATAGATTCTGCCCCATCTATCCCTCTTGCAGTCAGGAGGCACTAGTCAATATTTGGGAAGTTGAAGTCTCCCATAACAACAACCCTGTAATTTCTGCCCAATTCTAAAATCTGGCTACTTATCTGTTCCTCAGTATCTCAAGATCTATTTGGAGGTCCGACAGACTACTCCCAGTACAGTGATTGTTCTCTTCTTATTTCTGAATTCCACCCACACTGAGACACTCCCTCAGTGTTCTCCCTTTCTACAGTCGTGATACTGTCCCTGACCAGTAATACTACACCCCATCCTATCTCTTTTAAAACACGTAAACCCCGGTACCTGCATCAGCCAATCCTGTCCTTGCATTGTTCGTCCATCCGTCCTTGTTGGAAACAACTTTAGTGAAGAAGCAGCTGTTGGAGTTGAAGGTAAGTGCATAAAAATAATCATATAGTTGATAAAGTTGGTCAACTAATGGTTTATACTTTCAACCTGAATCAAACAATTCTAACCTTAAGTGAATCAAAGCTAAACAGAAAGACCAAGACCCATTTAAGACCTAGATGATAAAAGCTACCAATCTAAACAGAGTATTTAAACCCCCCTAGCTCACTAAACTAACAGCCACTCCTGACTATTCAAATGCATGACGTATATGCAAAGCATATTTAAAAAGTGTAATAGGATGTGCAGTGAGTCAGAGAACATGTCAAATCTTTTAATATTTGGGGTGTTATTTTTCCTTTTAAAGTTTTCCCATGATAAATGGCTGCAATAATACTTCATGTTCCACCACAATAAATATCACTGTGATGGGAAATTGCCCCCAACCTTAACTTATTTTTCCACAAACACCAGCCACCATTCACTTCTCACAAACACATAGCTCATGATATTTCCCCTTCTATTTCTGAGGTCACCATCCTATCACGCTGTTTCTTCACTTTAGATTCAGAATATTGTAGGAAATTAATTGTAATCACGCTTTATGCCTTTAACTAGGAAGCTTGCTCTATCTCTATTTGTCTAGACCAGTAAAAAATGGGTGACAGAATCCCCTATGGAATCTCAAGCCAGTGGCCCCAAAGTAGTTTATGCAAAGCTTGCTAACTTGTAATCTAACCCTGAAGGTATTAACCAAGCAGAACAAATAACCATATCGGATACTTGTCATAATCTATTCTCTAGCTCAGGCGAAAGAATTTGGAGTAATGGAGGAAATATGAACCCAATGGATGTGATTATAAAGCATCATCTTACTTCCTCAAGTAAAGATCTCAAAAAGTACCCTAATTCTATCTCATTGTTATATCTAGGCCATGCTGAATAATGCTCTTGGAAACAATGAATAATTTGTGATGGATCACCTGGGTAAAAAGATCTATAAAACCAAGCACTGTGCAAACCGTTATCTCAGATCCAACAGAAAGTTCGAATTCACGGGATCTGCCCTTCAACAACAGGTGAGGACACTTCAGATTAAGTCACAGTTTTACATGCTAAGGAAAGTTGTTTCAATGCCATGTTAAATTTTTTGCGCTGTTATGAGGTTAAAATTGAAGGGAATTTAAAAAAAAATTTTAAACCGAACAATTTACAATTTTGATTTGAATAACTTCAATCTTATAATCTATCTATTATATCTATTACAATAGCATTCCTCCTTACTTCAAAACATGAAGCTTTGAAACATGCTCCTGCATGAATAATCAATCTTATAATCTATCTATTATATCTATTACAATAGCATTCCTCCTTACTTCAAAACATGAAGCTTTGAAACATGCTCCTGCATGAATAATCTTTTGAGAATCATTCTGTGTAATGTGAGGTATCACGAGCAGATTCAATTAAAAAACGTCTGGGAGAGAAAACTGCTGAACCTGTGACAATGCTCAAATCTATAATTAAGGATGTATGAAGCGAAACTCATTTGAAAATCGATTAGACTTTTTTTTTAGAGATTGTAGCAAGCCGAAAAGATAATGAAGAACCAGTGGATGCGGTTACTTTGCTTTTATGGCTAACAAACAATATTAGACCACGCAAGATTAAGGATAATTATTGGCATGGATTGAACATTGGTTAATGGTCATGAAAATGAGTAGGTGGAGGGATTAGTGTGTCAAGTGGGATTAATGTGACCCAGGTCCAAAATGATAATTGCCTTTTGCTTTCCACAGATTTTTAAAAATTTAGACATACATGACCTGATGAGTTCCTTCAGCACATTTGTGTATTGCCCGAGTGGGATCTTGTAAGGATTAAAGCTGGGCCCCAGTTGTTCAGTAAATTGGATAAGGGGTGCAGTGCTCAAGTGCCAGGGCTCAATCTGAGTTTGGTGATTAATTAAAGATTTCTGTGAGAGGAGCAGTACCTAAAGAACAGTATTTTTAGTGTGATATGGATAGTCCCAGTAAAGGGTTCACCCATTCAGAACGGAGATGCGATTTCTTCACCCAGAGATCGCGAGTCTTTGAACTTTTTTCCTAATATGCCGTGGATGTCAAATTGTTGAGTAGGTTCAAGGCAGAGATCAATAGATTTCCAGTCGTTTAATGAATCAAAGGGTCTGGAGTGAATGCTGGAAATTCTTGAATGATAGAGCAGGCACAATGGTCTTCTGTTGTTATATTTAACACTAGCAATTTTCAAATCCGCCCTTCATGATATTTTGACTATCTGTGAATTGCTGAGGCATTATTTTTAAAGCACACATGAACTGTTGACCTCCTCAGAATTATCTGGGATTAGTGTTTCTCATTTAGATCGACCAGGGGTTTCATGATGGGGGGTGGGGGTGGGGAAAAGTGTAGCATTGCCCGTATAATTATCCTCTGCTACAAATATAAAATTAACCAAAAAAAACAATGTTTATTTTAGTTACTTTAACATCTGTCAGTAACAGGAACTAAATATCCTATTAAATGAAGAATAACAATATTTGCTTGATTAAAAACAATTACAGTAACTCAGGGTATCAAGAAATGTTAATAAGTCGATGAAATTTGACTCCCTATGCTTTGATGACCCCTGGACTGAGGTAGCATTGGCTGTAATTCATATTAACAAATAGTCCATTGATAAAGAAGTGCAGCATCATCGGAGGGGAAGTAAATCAAATCGTATTGCTGATTCGATTGGAATGATCTCATCATAAAGAAGGGCTAATTTTTTTTGTATGTTCTCATCCACTTTTCCTCAGTCAGAGAACAGCACCAAACATAAATCAGCTGAGCATTTATTGCCAGTTGCTGTTTGTGGGACCTGGTCTCATGTTGTAATGACCTGCAGAAAAAGACCTTCGGATAGCCAAAAAAAATCATGCATTGGCACACTTCAAAATGAATTTGCATTTTCCCATGTGAATAACTCATATCGATAAATGGAGCTTGATGTATAGGAAATAGCAAAGGGGCACTTTGACTTTCTCCACCTGCTATTGGAAAAAAAATCTCTTGTGAAACACTGCAACGATTCTGGTTAAACTTGTAGTAGTGATTTAATAGAAATGTTACCTGCTCTAATTGCAATGTGTGTATATATTTTTTCATAGCATAGACCTCTTTGTTTGATGTATAAATAGGTTTCATTCCGGATATTCCCCACCCACAGGTTTCGGAGTCCGAGTAAGAATGTTGAATATAATTGCGGTTTTGATTCTGCTCGCAATTGCTGAAGGTACTATTCAAAATGAAACTGGGCAGCCATCGAGCCGTGGACTTCCTGATCCACTTGTAGAGTACAACATGTGTCCTCTTCCAAATCAAGACTATCCTTTCAACACAGATATGGTCCCATCTTATTGTGTCTGTTTGCACTGTCAAGGGCCAAAAGGGGATATGGGTCCTAAAGGAGAAAAAGGAAACTTCAGCCCACCAGGTATTACCTTGTTCATTCTCCATAATGTTTTTTTTAATAATGTTATTCATGAACAAAATCAAAATTCTAGTCAGCATTTTATTAGTTATGAGCTTGTAAAACTGGATCTATAAAGCAGAACTAGTCCCTTTAAAATCGCAGAGTTGATGTGGAATAGACTAGTCATTAAAACCCTGTATGTATACATGTCCCAAAAATTGATCATCTTTCTGTAGAAAATAACCTCTGAATTTGTCAATAGTATAAATTCAAAAAGAAATTGGAGATACAAATAGCAATGAAATGATGTGATAAAATTAAAAATGGATGAATGGGACCCATACTGAAATTCAACCTCAGAATTATTTTGAGATTGTAAATCATTTATTTTAAGATGCTAATCACATCTTGTGTATATTTGTATAAATTAAACGAGCTTTCTATTTTTTTAATAAATGAATTTGATGGTTAAAATCATTTTGGCATTTTGGTTACTCTTTCAAGGCAAGAATAAAAATCCTACTACCAAATAGATATGATATCCAAATCAAACCCTGGTGCCAGAGCTGGCAAGGACTTACCTGTGGAAGTAGATTTACCTGTAAAATCTTGAATTTTAAATGGCTAGAGTAAGAATGACTGAGAAGAATGAAATGCATTGCAAGGATAAAAAAAACCAAAAAATCTTGTATTTACATAGCACCTTTGACACAGAACCCATAATCAAATGGATACCACAAATGGATACAGAATGTCCCCATCTATTTTTATAGACATTCATGTTGATTCTGTGTATGTCATAAAATACACAATAAAATCACTCTGTATTAATAATACCTTCACAGTATTGTGATAAATGACATCAAAAGTAGAAAAGACTGATTAAATAAAAGAACAATTATGTACACATGTCAGACATATGAATTTCAAATATTATGGGGCCTTGTTCATATGTAGGATTGTCTATAAGTCAAGCATTCATAACCTGGGAACAACCTGGATATGGAAATTACAGCAAATCACCCCAATCAGGGCAATACAGTAAAACCCCCAATATCCGGCCCCTATGGGGATTGGTAGATGGCAGATAAGTGGATTTTATATGGTTGCTTGAGATTGCATGTGGCATGATTGGTGAACTGACCGTGAGGGAGCGCTACTTTTAAACATTTTTTACCTATTTATTTTCCTCAGTTTTTTTTTTGCCGGTTGCAGGAATTTCAATTACAGAGATTTTACTGTACTTCCATAACCCTTAAATCTTATTCATTTAAAAATCCTTAATACCCCAGGGAAGCTCAACTACTCACTATTTTTGGTCGCAGTGATTCTCTTCTTGCTGTCTGATTTATGTTTCTAACACTTTATATATTGAAGTTCTAAAACTTTTCAGGGATGTAAGAACTTGTCTGGAATGTAAGAAGCCAGAATTAAGAGAACCCAAATTTCTTGAGTTGTGGGGCTGGTAGATGTTACAATAATATTCAATTACTAATTTGAGGAACATTTTAAAATGGAAGAGTGATGAAATAGAAGCCAACGTGCAAAGGTTTAAGGATAAAGACTGTTAATAAACAAAGGGAAAACATGAAGTATATAAACAGCATTTAGAGACCACAAGGATCTTGAAAGAAAACTTTGGGGAAGCACGTCACGGATTATAATTATGGAAAACAAGGTACAATGTCCTCTTCGTCCATGTATCCTGTGGTAGAAATCCTATGAATTTCTTGGCGGGGATTGTTTGTTCTCTCTACGCCTCCTCTTACTCATTCCATGCTAATCATAAACAATTAAGAAACACTACTAAAGTGAATGTGCCAGTCCATCAATAATCAATTAAAAGAAATCTCCACTGAGTTTGTTAAAAGGGATAGGTTAAGAAGATTTTTACCAGCAAAAAGATATATTCAGTGAGTGGACATTTCCTTCCCTGAGACGACAGTTACTGGAGTTAAAATTTATCCACCTCTCTGTTCAGAGCTGTTAATCCGCCCTTTTGCTAATCATTGCTGGGAGTGAACAAGCCCTTCAGCCCAATTTAAACTAATTCCATTTACCTTCACATGGTCTGTCCCCCACCCCACCCCCCCCCCACCACTCCCCACCATTCCCTGCCTGTTGATGCTTGTCAAATGCCTCTTAAATGCTGGTCTTGTATCTGTTTCCACCATCTCCCTTGGCAGCACATCCTAGGCACCTACAACACCTTGTGTAAAAATTATGCCTGACATAAATCAATGTCCTTTTGTATTTGACATTTCCACACTGTGAAAAATACTTATAATTTCATATTTTGAGTATCACAGAATACTCTAAATGTGGCCATACTAAAGTTTTATATAGCTGCAGCATGACTTCCCAATGTTTATACAATGCATGAACCAATGAAAACAAGTGTCCTTCTTTACCATTCTATTAACTTGCCTACAAGATTCTCCTGCATTTGCTCTCCCAGACTTGCTCAGAGTAAACTCTATCTGCTATTTATCTACCTAAATATCCAACTGTGTCCTTTGACAACCTTCTCCAGTATCCACAACACCATCAATTTTCATGTCATCTGTAAACTTACTGATCAGATTTCAGTATTTTCATCAATATACAAGATAAGCAGCAGAGATTTCAACACTTCTCCTTGTGGAACACTGCAGGTAATGGAGCTCTGGTCAGAAAAGCTCCCCTCTGATACTTCTCTGTCTTCCATGACCAGGTCAATTTTGGATTCAATTTGTCCATTTACCATGTGACTCAATCTTTTTGACCAGCTGACCATGAGGGGCCTTTTCAAACCGATTACTGAAGTCCTCACCCTCTTCCTTAAAAAAAAAATCAAATTTTTGAGAAAAGATTTCCCCCACTCGAAGGCATGCTGATCTCAAATGCTTTCCAAATTGCCAATAAATTTTATCCCGAAGGATACGACTTCCAAATAAGTTTCAGATGGGGAGGACGTGACCACACGCAATACATACATTCCAGACAGGCAGGGAGGCTACGTTTCCTCCACACACAACATTCAGCCCTCAGAAGCCTCATCACTCTGATGGCAATCAATGACTCTGATGGCAATCAATGATTCAGATGGCAATCAATGATTCAGATGGCAATCAATAAATCATGTTGTGACTATAAAAACAGGGAAGAAAATAAAAGAACAAAAAGATGTTCTTTAAAAAAAAGCAATTTCCCTATCACTGATGCAAGGCTCACTGGCTTCCCTGTTTAACCCTGTTGAGTTTCTTAAACAAAGGAACATCACTGGTTATTCTCCAGAGTTCTAGAACCTCAACTGTGGCCAAAATGGATGCAAATATCTCGATGTCAAGGCCTCCATCTATCCATCATTTTCTTGGAACACATCCATTTTAATGTTTCTCAATGCCTTCTCCTTAATATTGATATGCCCTAGAATATCAACATGCCTTTCCCTAATCTCCCCATTATTCATATCCTTTTCCCTAGCGAATACCCAATGCGATGTACTCCTTAAAGATTTCACACTATCCCTTGCTTCACACATAAATGTCCCTCGCTTGTCGTTGAGTGGACTTACCTATGCTCTTAATGCATGTATAAAATGCCTCAGGATTCTTCTTAATCTTACTTGTTAAGGGGATTTCACAGCCCCTTTAACTTTCCTAATTACTTTTTCTTTCCTTCTTCCTTCATATTCCTCAAGGCCCTTGTCTGATTTCTGTTTCTTACACTTTATATACGCTTCCATTTTCTTTTTGACTAAACTTAAGATATCTCTTTTAATCCAAGGTTCCTGAACCTTCCGATCTTTATTTTTCACCCTCAACTCTAGTTAACTGGCCTATGAGAGATGCCCACGTCAGATGTGGATGTATCTCACATAGCCACCCAAATCTACTTTCTCCATTTCCTGCCTCATACTGTTACAATTAGCCTTCCACCAATTTTGCATTTTCTCCCAATGACCAGTTTTATCCTTAACCATTATAATCTTAAAACCTCCGAAATTAAGGCCACTGTTCCCAAAATGCTTCTCCACTGAAACATCAATCACTTGGCCAGGGTGATTTCTAAACACAAGGTCTGATGTACCCTGCTATTAGTTGGATAATCTACATTTTGATTCTATAAATTCTCCCCGATGCACTATGTACTCCACCTAAAATCCCACCATTAAGTAAGTCCCAGTCAATATAGCGGAAGTTAAAGTCATCCTTCACAGCTACCCTTATGTTTTTACATTATGCCATGATCTGCTTGTACATCTGTTTCTCGAGCTTCTGTTGATTATTGGAAGACTGATTGTATAACCCGTCAAAGTTACTGCACCTTTCATTTGCCTGAAATCTACACACATGGCCTTTCTGGATGAGCCCTCCAATATGTCCTCACTTAGTATGGCTGTAATACTACTCCCCCCAACTCTTAATTCCTCTTCAGTCAGCTCTGAGCCATATATAGCCTGGATTGTTTCCCTTCTCTCAGCCAAGTTTCTGCAATGGCTAAAATATTGTAGTTCCATGTATGGATCTAGGCTCCAAGCTCATTGGCCTGACCTGTTATACTCCTTACATTAAAGCGGGATAGTTGAGAACCAGAGACAGAGCCTTGGAATAAAAGAATCTCTTTTTAGAACAGAAATGAAGAGAAATTTCATCAGCCAGAGGGTGATGAATCTGTGGAATTTGTTGCCATAGATGAATGTGGAGACTGTCATGGGGTATATTTAAAGTGGAGATTGATAAGTTCTTGATTAGTAAGGGTGTCAAAGGTTATAGGGAGAAGGCAGGAGAACAGTTTAGAGGAAAAGTAAATCTACCATGATTCAAATGGCAGAGCAGACTCTATGGGACAAGTGGCCTAACTCACCTCCTTTTGCCTATGGTTTTATAAATACAGTCAGACTGTCATTTCTGTGGCATCCATTATCGTGGCCCTACCTGTTTTCCTTATCAGGCTGTCTTGACCTAGCTTCTTCTCCTCAATCTCTCCAGCTGTGCCAGCTACCGCTCCATTCCACGATAGTTTAAATCCTCCCAAGTATCACTGACAAATCTGTCTGCAAGGACATTGGCACCCCTCCAGTTTAAGTGCAACTTCTTTATAGAAGTCCAACCTGGCCTGGAAGGTCCAGGTAACAACACAATGCTGGAGAAACTCAGCAGGCGAAACAGCATTCTTTATATAGCAAAAATATATCCAAATATACTGTATATACAGTATACATTTTAAAAATGTTTTGTATATATTTAGATACAAATTTAACAAAATATCCAAAGTGATATTCCTGTTAATACCTGCTATTGGGTGCTTAATGGTTGACTCAGACACAGTGGAGCAAAAGGCCCCTGCTGCTTGATTCCATGACTTCATATTAATATAAATACCCCTTTAAATGCTATTGTTATGTTCAGAGGTGTGAAATTAGGATGGGTCATTAGGTCCAATGTTTTGATGCATTGGCATCAAATCATCATTGCACAAACTGCCTCCTTTCTATGTTTTCAACAGGCTTTGGTTTACACACATATTCAATATGCAGGCAGGTACCTCAGGCACCAAAGATATGCATACAAATAAGTCATTATAATCAGAACTAATATGGTATCTTAAGCACCCAGATGATAGCAGGTATGGGAACATTATTCTTGGCCTGAGAATGTTTTAATTTTATTTGGGTAGGAATGCAAGTTGATGGAGTTGGGGGAGGCAGATGATGATGGTGTAGGCAGATGATGATGGTGTAGGGTTTATTCCAAGAGATGAGGTTGATCTCATTTTCCATCTCTTAAAGGGGATCTACATTTGGGCCTAACATCATATTGAGGATCGCTAACAGTAGTGAAATTGAGGCTTCCTGGGTTCAATAAATCATTAGTGTGGGCCAGCCCTTTAAGAACTCTCAGAAGTTGATTTGGAAGTCTGAAAATAAAAGTATATCAGCAATGATCAAGTAACCACTTTGTAGCGAAATGTGCATTACAGTGAAGTTTACTGGGGAGAGAGAAGGCAAAATCATATTGGATGGTATAAGGATAGAGAAGAGTGGTGATTTAATGGCATAAGGATGGTAGGCCCCCAGTGAACCAGTCTGATTGGGCTGGATGACATAATCAAGCTCCTTTGTAGCAATGGGCCTGAAGTTACTCCATATCTTTGATGTCTCCCAAGCTTTCATGGCACTGGGACTACAGATAGAGGCAGCTGTGGACTGAGCATATCAAAGAAATTAAAAAAAAAATTTTTAATTTACCTTGGGGCTGTTAAAATTATAATCTTTTATTCAGTATCTCAGAGGAGATTTATAACTTATGAAAAAATGTCAATCTAAATTCTTTAATTCTTTCTGCATAATGTTACTGAGAATTACAAGGATGGTATGTAGCAACTTTTTGATCCAATCTCTTTTGCTAATTATTTACTGGATGGTTAATAAAACATTATGGGAAAATTTGTCAACGTTAGAGTGAATCATTATCAGGTCCAAATTCCTGATGGGTGGAGCATCAACATGAAATGTAATGTTCTATTTCAAATAGAAAATGTGTTTTTTTTTCCATTAAAATCCTATGCTTTAGCAGTTTAGAATAGAATGAAACATGAGAAAGCCTGTTCTTACATTTATATGGTTTCATGCCATGAGTTTTTGCAGCAATGCTGAATATACCAATACTTCTGTGGCAGGAAAACCAGGTCCATCTGGCGTGAAAGGAATCAAAGGATCACGGGGACCCCAAGGTCCAAGAGGTTTTAGAGGGATAAAAGGTTGGTGTTTATTATTTTTGCTTTGAATTACACATACTCATTATGATAAAATGGCCAAATTGTCTGGGATGGAAATCACTTTGGTTGGAAGTACACTCACACTCACATATATACTGGTTCTGCACATTCTGTAGCGTTATTTCTACATTAATTCATTGTTAATGACCAGCGAAAAAATTCTCTCCCATGTGCATTTGATGCCTCCTTAAAATACAATTTGAAAGAACCATCGAGTAAGTCATAACATAATTTACAGCACGGAAACGGGCCATTAGGCCCTTCTAGTCCGCACCGAACCAAACACCCCTCTCTAGTCCCTCCTCCCTGCACAATGACCATAACCCTCCATCTTCTTCTCATCCATATACCTGTCCAACCTTTTCTTAAATAATACAATTGACTCCGCCGCCACTATTTCTCCCGGAAGCTCATTCCACATGGCTACCACTCTCTGAGTAAAGAAGTTCCCCCTCATGTTACCTCTAAACCTCTGCCCCTTAATTCTTAACTCGTGTCCTCTTGTTTTAATCTTTCCTCCTCTTAACGGAAATAGTCTATCCACATCCACTCTGTCTATCCCTTTCATAATCTTAAATCCCCTCTCAACCTTCTACGCTCCAAAGAAAAAAGACCTAATCTGTCCAATCTCTCCCTATACTCTAGTTGCTTAAACCCAGGTAACATTCTGGTAAACCTTCTCTGCACTCTCTCCACTCTGTTTATATCCAGCAATCCCATTAATATTTGTCATTCATTGCTTTTGTTTGTATGTTCTCTTTAGCTGTACACCTCATCAAATGTGGTATTGCCTCACCTTTTGTAAAACCTATGCCTGTAGAATCAATCCTACTGGCTGAAATTAAAAATGTTCAACCAATGTTCAATATATGCTTTTCCAAGGTATTTGTGGAACATTTTCTTGCCCTACACCTCAGATTAAATATTTCAAATGGGGTACTACAATTAGTACATTTCTACTTCCACTTTTTTTGCTTTCACAGAGCAGAATTAAACTTGACTAATTCTAAAATCAAAGTTAAAGTGAGGGAGGAAATGGGAAAGAACAGTTAAACATGTTACTTGTGACAAAAGGTCATAGAGTTACAAAGGCCTAACATTGCAGCCCTTTGACCTACCTAGCTACATATCCCATCTACTTGAGTTACACCTATAGCCTTCTATACCTTAACATTTCAAATACTTGTCTAAATGCTTTTTAAATATCTTGCAAGTATCTGCCTCCATCACCTCTCCAAACAGTACATACCTGACTTCAGCCACCCTCAGTGATAAATCTTTTCCTCTTAATATGATCAAATAATACTTTGGGACCACAGCCCATAATATTTATTGGCCCTTTTTACCATTCTAATTTTCTTTTTGAGTACTTTCCTCCACTCGCTATATTCTTTATGGAACTTGGCCATTTTAAATTGCCTATACCTGTACAGTATACAAAGCATCCATTACTTTAATCAACTCCTCTGTTTTTTTGACATTCAGAATTCATTAATTTTGCCATCGTTACCTTTTCCCCTTATGGGAGCATGTTGCCCCAAAACTCTCACTGTTTCCCCTTTAAACAACTCTCGCTTATTGGATATTGTTTCACCCAAAAGCAGCTGCTCCCAATGTATTTTCACCAGATCCTGCCTTATGTTTTTGAAATTGGCCTTCCCCAAAGGACTTGCGGACCACACTTGACCCTCTTCACAATTAACTTGTTATGTAAAGTGACAAACGCTGTCCCAAAATGCTTGATGACTGAAAACTCAACCAATTGCCTGACTTATCTTTCCATGATTAAATCCACTAAAGTCTTTTCTCCCATAGGAGTATCCTCATTTTGGCTCTCAAAGCCACTATATTCCTTCACCTTTTCACAGTTCTCAGGCAAAAGCCATGAGAAACAAAATTTGAGCTTCTAAAATGTTGCAATGTGCTGTTTTAAACTCATTTCCTTGTGTTTAATTGCAGGGCAGAAAGGAGCTCGAGGACCAAGGGGCATGATGGGACTCAAGGGGATTCGAGGAAGAAGAGGCTTCCCAGGCCGTAGAGGTATGTCACTGAAATGTCTAGTTAGTTTTACCGTTGCTTTTCTCTTGCACATGTAAAAGATGGATGGGTATGAGCCCCAGAGGAACTCAGGAACTGTTTAACTAATGAATCATTAAATAAAATCTGGTAAGAACCTTATTCCCTGTCTTTTACCTGGGCCATACAATCAACTCTGATGAGAAGGAGGCATGGAGCAGATAAAATCTATCAGTGACTGAATGGTCAGTGCATGGGAATGCAAGTCTTCAGAGAATAAAGTACAGGGGAACATTTTGTGAAATAAAATTCTTCTGTCATTACAGCGAAAGCTTTGGCGAGCTGCACCGCTCCTGCAGTGATTTGTTGAATTTGCACAAATATTACTGCAGAAGATCAAAGTGGATGCTTTTGGAAATCACTTACACATGTAAGTGGCATAAAGGGCTAGAGACCAGCTGCAATGATAAAGCTAATAAAAACACACTGAAATGCTGGAGCTGGTCTTTCAGCATGTGGTGATATGTAATTACACCACTAGGTCACTAGGGGTCATCCTATTGACCTTGTATATAAAGCAGTCCAGAGCTACAGTCTAGCCTTCCAGGTTCATCTTGCAGAGAGACAAGACCTCTTAGTGTACATATTAGCTTATTAAAGCTGTCTTATACTCGCACTACTGGTGTGGTTAGTGTCAGTACACAGCATTCATAAAAAGCAAAGATATATCACCAACATTTTGGGCCTGAGCCCAAATAAACAGAATGAGCCAGAAGCAGGAAATCTCAGAATCCAGACCAACAAAAGGTGTTAATTGGATATGATCAGGGGAGAGGTGAGAATTTATCATGACTGTGCGAAAGGACACAGGGAAGGGAAAGACAGCTGGGGGAAGCGGATGGAGAAAGAAATAAGAGGGGGAGAGTTCTGGCAATCTCCCAGTCTGCGTCCAGTCTCTTTGATTTGTTAAGCACCTTGGCTTTGTCGCAATAGCGTGGATCTCCCAGTGACCACCCGTTTCAATTCCCCATTCCATTCCCTTGCTGATATGCCTGTCCATGGTCTCATGCACTGCCAGATTGGAGGACCAACGCCTTGGTTTCACGTTGGGCACCCTTCAACCAGATGGTATTAATGCTGACTTCTGTTTTTTGTTAATTTCCCCCCACCACCTCACTTCTTCCCCTGTCACCTTCCCCCAGCTCTTGTCTCTCCCTTCCTTCCGTCTCCTTTCACACAGATATGATCAATTCTCATCTCTCCCCTTATCATGTCCAATTCCTCCCCCAGCCAGTATTGTCCAAATTCTGAGATTTCCTGCTTCAAGCTCATTCTTCTTATTCCTTGAAGAAGGGCTCAGGCCCAAAATGGCAACAATATATCTTTGCTTTTTATGGTCACTGAAAGTCCAGCTGAGTTCCTCCAAGCAGTTTGATGTGTTTTTACTACAATCACAGCATAATATTGCAATTTTTCTACCCCATCATTTCTTAATTCTCAGTGACAGGTTAAATTTCCAACAAACAGTCATGGACCAAAAATATTAACTTTGTTCTCTCTCCATAGATGCTGCCTTATCTGCCAGATATTTCCTGCATCTTTTATTTTTATCTCAGATTTGTACAAATTACACATTTGTTGTTTTTCAATTTACTGGTTGGTTTCTTACATATTCTCAAGTTTTCTATCAGGCCTTGCATTTTATTCCTGTTCTTTTTAAAAATTAAGTTCGAGAATTGGAGTCAGTTGAAACAATTCTGAATGCACCATATTAACAATTAAGCAACAGATTACTTTAAAAGATAATTGCCTTTTATTTGGAAAATATGTAGAGTAATTAAACAAAAACATTTTCTGAGTACAGCGGTCCTTCTTATCAGTGGTTTCACTTTCCGCGTTTTCAGTTAACCGCGGCCCGAAAATATAAGGTTTGGTACTAACCACGATTTGAGGCATCCACTGGGGGTCTTGGAACATATCCCCCGCAGATGAGGGGGAACCAGGAATTTGTGAATATCATTTATTATTTATCTTTTCAATGTTTAATTTTAGGTCTGAGGGGTAACCCAGGTATGAATGGACTCCCAGGTCTTAAAGGAGATGCAGGTGTTGCCGGTCAATGTCCAACTGACTGTCGCAGCGCTAAAGGAGATAAAGGACAGAAAGGAGAAACAGGTTTCCATGGTCCAAAGGGAGATACGGGTGGCGTTGGCTTGGTTGGACAACCTGGCCTCAAAGGTGATCCAGGAAGCATTGGACAAAAAGGAGACAAAGGTGATGAAGGAACAAAAGGTAGCCAGGGGATTCCAGGGATTTGTGACTGTAAGGATGGCGAGCAAGGTGAACGTGGCGAAACTGGGCCGATGGGACCAAAAGGAACCAAAGGTGACCATGGGCCAATGGGAGAGCAGGGACAGACTGGTGAAAAAGGAGTCAAAGGTGAGCAGGGGAAAGAGGGTGAGGAGGGACCTCCTGGCCCATGTGTTCCTACCATCCAATCAGCTTTCTCTGCTGGGCGAAATGCTAAAGACGGGTTGCCAAACCCATTTTTCCCAATACCCTTCACTGTAATCTTCTACAATAACCAGGGGCATTTCAACCCTGCAGTGGGAGTTTACATAGCCCCAGTCAATGGGACATATCTATTTAGTTACCATTTGTCAATATTGAAAAATCCTGTTAAAATGGGATTATTTAAAAATCGTCAATTAATTATCAAAACAGCTAACAAGGTGACCCAGGATCAGGCTTCTCAAACAGTGATAATACATCTTGCTGCAGGGGACAAGATATGGTTGCAAGTGAAGGATACTACTTTTAATGGTATATTTGCAGATCAGGATACTGATAGCACATTTAGTGGCTTTCTCCTTTATCCTGATTCCTGCTACCCAGTCATTTCCAGGGCGACATTCCCAGAGGCTTTTGCAGATATTGCTAATTACTACAATCCCTATTTTGACGAAGGAACCCCACCACCTCCCACAGATGACGGCTCGGGTTCAGACCCTGGCTCTAACACTGGTCATGCTCCTATTACTGCTTCCAATTCTAGCACAGCAATTGATTCACTGGAGCCCAGTCCCCCTAATGCCAGTGAAGCCCCATCATAGAGGCAAAAAAAAAAACACTTTAAATCCCACAGAATCCAAAGTGCAAACTCATACCCACCAACTTCAAGCCTGTAATGACTACTTGCAGTCATATTTTCACCTATAATCACCGATTAGGATAACTAGTTCACAAAGGAAGCATCCAAAATATTGATTTAAATGTGCTGTAAAATCAGAGCCAAGGCTTGTAGTTTTTTTTTATTATTATGCTATACTACAAACAAACCATTATACCATTTGCTAACTAGAAATGAAAACAGAAATTCTTCCTTTTCCCTTCAAACTCTGGCCATGAATCATTTTTCTTCTATGTTCATCAATTTGGGAATGTAAAGACAAATCACATTTCAGGTATGTTGACTGATGCTTTGGGGTGTGGTTCCTTTTTAGGCTTACACTCACACTAGTTTCTGGAGAAAGCATTTTCTTCTCTAGCTGTACATGTTTAGCTGATAGATGGTGTCAATGGGTGAAAGTCATAAAATGGACCAAATCCTCCAACAATGCATCAGCTGCATCACGTGGGTCAGAGGTGTGAATCAGCCTATCTGGTACATGTTTCTATAGGCTAATGTACTAATTAGAATAAAAATCTGAAAATACATCTTTGTGTCATTTATTTTGTTCCGGGCAGACAAACTTGCGCCATTTTTCATGTGTTCATTGTATTGACTTGAATCAGATACACATGAATCAGATATGTTCAAATCAACTTCCACCTTGCAGTTCAAATGCCTGAAGTCAATTCTGATTTCTCTGTTCCTATTCTAATAGAGGAGGTCGAACACAGGAATATGCTGGTCTAGAAGGACATTCATCTTTTATTCGCCAAACTCAAATCTCAAAGCACGTCTTCCATTTCACAATTGCTTTTGTTTTCTCTCTCAGAATAACTGGCTTGTTCATCATTGATCATCTCCCTGACCGGTTCACTCCAAAAATTTATTGCTCTCTGAATGAATTGTCCGGGTCCATTCCCAGCACATGATGTGTTGAGTATACTTCAACCATCTGCTTAGGACCTTGAATGCTTGATCAAGATATTTTCTCAGTCTTATCTACTCTGGTATAAATAAATGTTTGTAGATAAGCTATGCAATGCCAGAGAGGGCTGAACTGATACCCGACATAAATTCAGAACGGGATCTTGTGATGGACGATAAACTGCAAATTGGAATACAAAGCCAAATCCAATCTGCTGAAGGATCTCAGTGGGTCAAGTAGAGTCAGCGAGAGGAAAAAAATGGTCGCCATTTCAAGCCAAAAATTTTCATCAGTTTGTTTAAATTTACTGTGCACAGTGTGGACGGATTCAATAAACATCCCGTTAGCACACTTGTAAATTATTCCAGCAGTTAATCACTTTCCTTATTCTCATCAGCTTCACCATCATTTGCCATTTCTCAGCCCAGATTCTCAATTTATGTAAGCCTGTTCAATAGTTTTCTTAATACTGCAGAGTAAAACTAAATCAAATCTTCCTGTTGTTTCACAGCTAATGCAATTTGCTATTTGCTATATGCAAAAAAAGGGTTGATTCATCTATTTCAGCATACATCGTAGAGTAACAAACATTTTCACCTCCTATTGGATCTCTTTTCTCAAATATTCAGCTTTTAATTTTCTTACTTACTCCATTTCTTCCTCAATTCCCATTTCCCCAAGAGAGTAAAGGTGAAATGAAGCAGACAATACAGAACACAAAGAGCAAATGTGAAAGAGTACTGATACAGAAATCCAAAGATGTAAAGAGCAATGGGTAACTAAGGAAAGAAAATAAAATTAGAAATCAAACATTGAACGTATGTAGAGACAATGCATCTCCAGTGGTTCATCAGGAAATACTTCATGTCTGTTCACAAAAGAAAGGGATTTTATTATTAAAAAGATTGTGAAATGCTGACACAAAGATATTTAAATAAAGTAGATAAGTCAACAAGGACACGATGAAAGAAGCAAGATAATGTGCAAGATCTGATCATCGATTTCCAATTCTCCCTGGAATCGGTCGGATGTTTAATAGACTGCTATAACATATGTAATGATTTGAAAAGGAATTACCTGGCAAAAAGTTACAGGGCTATTAATTTAATTTTGATGATGGTTAAATTATTGAAATCAATTCCAAAGGATAATATACACTTTTACTTAAAATAAATGGATTTAATTGAATCAAATGGTGGTCAATATGATTTCTTAAGGAATGCGGTATCTGACCAGCTTGACTGAGTCTCTTTAGGAGCCAATGAGAACAAGACATTAGTTTACATGGATTTTATAGTCTTTTGACAAAATCCCAAGTGATTGATGGGATCCAGAGTGGAAAAATGGATTCAAAATTATTTCAGTAGCAGAAAGCAAATGGGAATGGTTAGATGGCATTTTTATGAATGGAAATTTGTTTCCAGCAGAGTTCTACAGGGCTCAATACTTTGCTCTTTGTAGTATACAGTAGATTGATTATTTAGACTTAAATGTAAGAGACATAATAAAGAAGTTCACATGTAATTAAAACAACTAGTCATGTGGTTGATGGGTCGAATGCTTTGGACTGAAGAAAGATATGAATAGGTTGATCATTTGGACAAAAAGTGGCGAGAGGAATTAAATGCAGAGAAACATGGGGCAATGTATTTGGGCAAGTGTGACAAAGCTAAAAAATATAATAAATGGAAGAGAGGGATCCTGAGAGTTGTGGAAAAAACACAGGGACCTTGATTTGTTATTGGTACACGCTCTAGGAAGTTGCAGAGGTGATTTACAAATTGTTGCTAAATTACCTCCCTTTATCATTATTTTCTATGACAAAAGGATTATTTCATTATTAAAGATGTTGGCATTTTGTTACAGATTCATTTAGTTATTAAACTTAAATTACCCAGTTTCCATGGTTTCTGCACGGACAGCAGATATGTTAATTCGCCTGCATCAAATCAAATAACTTCAGATACGAGATTTTGCACCATTGTGACAAAGACCAAGGAAGACTCCAGATTGATTATCTTGCCCCTTCCTACACCAGACAGTCAGATATATTTGTTTTGTCCATCAATATCTAGGGTATTTGCATATATAGTTAGTCCTCTCAATATTAATTTTGTGTGTCTGGGATTTTGGCCTCAGAAAGTTTTAGAATGTTGCTGTGCATCACATTGTCCTAACTTTGGTGTTTGATGGTTATGATCTCTAAGCACAGTATAGAGATAGGTTAATTTTCCTGCTATTAAGAAAGCTCACATTTTAATTCTATGAGGTTGTAATAGAGTGCTTGTTATAATCCTGACCACTAGAGGGAGTTAGAGATGAATTGTTGCAGCTCGGAGCAGATTCAAAATGGATGCTTCCATGAGGTTGTGTATAATAAAGTATAGTTGTTATAAAAGAACCCAAGTTTCTTTATTACAATAAAAGAAACATCACATGGTACCAGGAGTGTGCATGGTAGTGGAAGAAACACCAGGAGTGGAAGAAACACCAGGAGTGGAAGAAACACCAGGAGTGGAAGAAACACCAGGAGTGGAAGAAACACCAGGAGTGGAAGAAACACCAGGAGTGGAAGAAACACCAGGAGTGGAAGAAACACCAGGAGTGGAAGAAACACCAGGAGTGGAAGAAACACCAGGAGTGGAAGAAACACCAGGAGTGGAAGAAACACCAGGAGTGGAAGAAACACCAGGAGTGGAAGAAACACCAGGAGTGGAAGAAACACCAGGAGTGGAAGAAACACCAGGAGTGGAAGAAACACCAGGAGTGGAAGAAACACCAGGAGTGGAAGAAACACCAGGAGTGGAAGAAACACCAGGAGTGGAAGAAACACCAGGAGTGGAAGAAACACCAGGAGTGGAAGAAACACCAGGAGTGGAAGAAACACCAGGAGTGGAAGAAACACCAGGAGTGGAAGAAACACCAGGAGTGGAAGAAACACCAGGAGTGGAAGAAACACCAGGAGTGGAAGAAACACCAGGAGTGGAAGAAACACCAGGAGTGGAAGAAACACCAGGAGTGGAAGAAACACCAGGAGTGGAAGAAACACCAGGAGTGGAAGAAACACCAGGAGTGTGCAGAGCAAGAATCAGTTGATAGCAGCAGAAAATAGAGTATAAATGGTTTTGATGCTGAAAATTGGATTGGAAATGTTGACCATGATTGGAGGTTGATCAAACAACAATTTATGCTGTACCTGAAATTGGACTCAATTGTAAACCTGATGCATGGAAGATTGCACTACTACTTAGAATGGTGGGACCTCAAGCACTAGAGGTTTTCAACAAATTTGTTTTGCCAAGGTAGCTTCCCAGGGCAAGTTCGACAAGGTTATCAAGATGTCTGATGAATACTGTAAACCAAATAAATATTATATGTTCGAGAGGTACACGTTTTGTGCATACACACACCTGGAGGCAGAGAACTTTGATACTTTCTTAAAGGACTTAAAACTAAAAGAAAGAACATGCAATTTTGGATCGCTGCATGAATTCAATGATCAGTGATAAAATTGTGTTTGGAATTAGTGATAGGAAAGTGAGAGAGAGCTTGCTGTAAGAGACAGAACTTCCCTTAGCTGGAGCTGTGAAGATATGCCATGCCAGTGATATAGCTCTGCAGCATCCAAAAATGTTTGGTAATAGTCCAAATGCCAGTGAAATTGAAGGCAGAGTTGTAGTCACAGTGTCTGGACACACAAACAAAAAATGAGATCTAGGAAACAACAAAAAGATGGAGACATTTAATTGTAAACAATGTGGCACTCAATATGCTCCAAACAATGCCCAGACCCTGGAAAAGCCTGTAATAAGTGCAAAGGGCAGAATAATTTCACAAAGCAATGTTTTTCCAAAGGGAAACAAAAGAGAACTGAAGGAATGCACACTATAGAAGAAACTGCTCTCAGTGATATACTTTTCATTGACATGGTAGTGCAGAGAGACTATAAGCCAACAGACACTAAATAGCCAAGGGTGAACAGTTGAGCAGGATAAGTGGACTGTGTCATTGCATACAAATGGAACAAATATTCCTTTCAAGCTGGACACAGGGACAAAGGTCAATTTGATCTGTGAATAGGTCATCAGGGCCATGAAGATAAAGCCATACACCCATGCAAATCCTGTACAGATCAAAGCCTGAAATGGACAGAGAATCAACATGTAATGTTGTAACTCAAGGTGAAGGTTAAAGATAAATAGCACCACCTCAGATTCACAATAGTCCCAGGTGGAATGAATCACTGCTTGGTGACAAAGTATGTGAAAACTTAAACCAAGTCAAGAGGATGGTTTCAAGCTGTGAGACCTATTTGAAACATCATGCAGAGCAGACAAAGGAACCCATCTTCATAACTGACTTACCAATGGAACCATTGCAGAAAGCTGGGACTCATATGTTCCATTTGGATGGAAATAATTACTTGCTGGTTATTGACTACCTATTGAACTATTGCATTGCTTCCTAGCAGGTTTGCTGCTTGTGTGATCAATATATGAAATTGATCTTTGCAAAATATGGAATTCCTCAAATTGCCTCAGTGACACTGGACTATGCTACAGCTGTAGAGAATTCCAGAACTTTGCAGAAGAGTATGATTTTTGACATGTGACCAAGTCCTCTGCAAACAGTAAAGCAGAGAAAAGAAGTTCACATAGTTAAACAGTTGCTGAAGAAAACACTAGATAGTGAATTAGATTTGTATCTATCTCTATTGAGTTACAGAGCTTCACCACTTGAACATGTCTTGTCACCCATTGAGCTTCTGATGGAACATAGACTATGCACCACACTTCCCTACTCTGCAGGCATAAAGAAGAACCAAGATGTTGAATGGAAAAAAAACTGCCTACAATGAAGACAGAAAGCAAACTACGACAAGTCAGCAAGAAGCTTAGGGCCACTGGCACAACATGACTCAGAAATTCCAACACCTGGGACAAAAAGGCTACTGTTCCAAGATTCTACACTGTCAGAACAGAAGATGGTCAAATACTGAGGAGGAATCGAAAGAGCCTGCTGCAAATGCCAGACACTGCAGGAACAGACAAATGCAGAAGATCCAGTCTGGACAGAAACAGAGGAAGCACCACCAGCACTAGACAGTAGTGGACCAGCAAAGCCGACACAAATACCTGTGTTAAGAAGATCTACACGTGTATTTAAAGCACCTGAGAGATTGAATCTCTAAAAGAAAAAGTGTACACTTAAAAATTTTGTGCTGCTGATGTTGTATTTACATTTGTGTTGAACTTTGAAATGAATACAGTATTAGTGTGTCATGTTGTTAGATTAAACATCTTAAGGAAAGGCGATGTGATGGGTTGAGAAAGAGCATCAGGTTCGGTGGGTTCACAGAGAGATGAGACTGACAAGGCTTTGCAAACTCTTGTAACTTAATTAACACAACAATTGATAAAAGAGTGAGAGAAAATCATAACAGGAATAAAACACACACATGAACAATTTATAATAGTCTGTGGGAAAATATTAAACAGTACACAATTATTAATTCACACAATCTTCTTCAGCATGATGCTGAACCAAGCCATGAAAGACCTCAACAATGAAGACGATGTTTACATCCGGTACCGCACGGATGGCAGTCTCTTCAATCTGAGGCGCCTGCAAGCTCACACCAAGACACAAGAGAAACTTGTCCGTGAACTACTCTTTGCAGACGATGCCGCTTTAGTTGCCCATTCAGAGCCAGCTCTTCAGCGCTTGATGTCCTGTTTTGCGGAAACTGCCAAAATGTTTGGCCTGGAAGTCAGCCTGAAGAAAACTGAGGTCCTCCATCAGCCAGCTCCCCACCATGACTATCAGCCCCCCCACATCTCCATCAGGCACACAAAACTCAAAACAGTCAACCAGTTTACCTATCTCGGGTGCACCATTTCATCAGATGCAAGGATCGACAACGAGATAGACAACAGATTCGCCAAGGCAAATAGCACCTTTGGAAGACTACACAAAAGAGTCTGGAAAAACAACCAACTGAATAACCTCAAAGCGTATACAGAGCCGTTGTCATACCCACACTCCTGTTCGGCTCCGAATCATGGGTCCTCTACCAGCATCACCTACGGCTCCTAGAATGCTTCCACCAGCGTTGTCTCCGCTCCATCCTCAACATTCATTGGAGCACTTTCATCCCTAACGTCGAAGTACTCGAGATGGCAGAGGTCGACAGCATCGAGTCCATGCTGCTGAAGATCCAGCTGCGCTGGGTGGGTCACGTCTCCAGAATGGAGGACCATCGCCTTCCCAAGATCGTGTTATATGGCGAGCTCTCCACTGGCCACCGTGACAGAAGTGCACCAAAGAAAAGGTACAAGGACTGCCTAAAGAAATCTCTTGGTGCCTGCCACATTGACCACCACCAGTGGGCTGATATCGCCTCAAACCGTGCATCTTGGCGCTTCACAGTTCGGCGGGCAGCAACCTCCTTTGAAGAAGACCGCAGAGCCCACCTCACTGACAAAAGGCAAAGGAGGAAAAACCCAACACCCAACCCCAACCAACCAATTTTCCCCTGCAACCACTGCAACCGTGTCTGTCTGTCCCGCATCGGACTTGTCAGCCACAAACGAGCCTGCAGCTGACGTGGACATTTACCCCCTCCATAAATCTTCATCCGTGAAGCCAAGCCAAAGAAGAATAAGCAGGGGTTCTACAAACCTTCCTGGACCCCTGATCATTGGGAGGTGGCTCAAGTACACATTGTACACGCAGGGGTATACACATATTCTCAGACCCCTGATTGTCTTGAGGTGCGACTTTACTGCAAGTATTGATCTATACCAATGCTACAGCTCACCTTCAGTGTGACCTTACCTGTGATCCTTCCAAGTGATGCCCACAGATTCAACTTGGAATCAAGCTGCGCACAGGGGCTATCACCAGGAGACAGAGAGAGAGAAATGTGCTCCATGCTGGTGCTAAATATAATGCTAATCTATGATAGCCAATAGTGATGCTGAGTGATTTGAATTCGCCAATGGCAAGGCATGTACTAATTAGTGGTCGGACTCCAACCTTGACTGACAAGTGAAGTAACTTATGAATAAATTCCAGATGGGGTGGACATGTGACCACCCACAATACATGCATTCCAGACAGGCAGGGAGGCCACATTTCCTCCATATACAAGTGTCTTCTGTATGCTGGACAAGGCACATAATTACCAGCAACCCTCCCCCCCACCCCCAACCAGACAGGGTCACTGTGCACCAATGGTGCAGGCTGCTGTGGGAGATGCTCCCCAGTGTCAGAGGGGAGGGTTGAAAAAGGAATATATTTGGTCACTGACTCAAATGTCTTGTTTCTCCACCTTGGCTGGCAAATGTGAGCACCCTTACCACTGTCTGCGAGCAGGCAGTGCAAGATGCCAGAGCCCTCTCTTAGCCCTGGCCTCCCTAAGCACCTAGGCCAGATGTATGTTGCTGTGCCAACCCATGGTGAGGCTAGGGGCAGGCCAACAGATGTATTTTTAGGGTGCACTCAGATTGCCCCAATTTTCTGTGCTATCGTTTGACACCAGGACACCATTCCTTCTCATGTTCTCTTCTAACTGATGCCACAAGCACCGATGTTGGATACCCAGCAGGTGTCAGATCTGAAAGTTAGCCAATTTAGTGTTTTTAAATAAAAGCTCCCAAAGCCCCAAACCCATGAGGTGTTTTTTTTTAAATGGGAGTTCTGGGGTGATGCTGCCATTGTCAAGTGAAACAAAATAAATATAACATTTCTTAACATGGTTTGATCAATGATGGACTACTTATGAACTGTAACTTTTCATCTACAAATTGTAAATATGAATCTAAAAATTGTGTCTATGAATGTATAAATTGTAATTTCAACTCCGACATTACTTATAAGGCTTCATTATTATAGTTTAGGGCAGTCGTTCTCAACCCTTTTCTTTCCACTCGCATACCACTTTAATCCCTATGCCATGGTGCTCTGTAATTAGTAAGGGATTGCTTAAGGTGGTAAGTGGGTGGGAAGAAAAAGTTTGAGAACCATTGTTTTAATCGTACCTCATTGACTCGTTATGTGCACGGTTTCATTACTCCAAAGGAAATGAGCCAATGACAATTTTTCTCAAGAAAAAATATTTCAGTAACAATTGGGTCTAGACGAGTGATTCTCAACCTTCGCCTCCCACTCACAGACCACCTTAAGTAATCCCTTCCTAATCACAGTGCACTGATGGTACCGTGATTATTTAAAGTGGTCTGTGAGTGGAAAGAAAAAGGTTGAGAACCACTGGCTTAGGGTGATTGAAGAAAAGAGAAAAAACCCACAAAAGGTTCATTACAAAGTCCGTGCTTGTAATGCAAATTACAATAGGTGCACTCAAATGTCCAATGCTGAGGTTTGGGTTACCATGGCAACAACTGTTGCCTGTCTTGGATAGGAAGTTTTGCATAAGTGGCAAAAGCCAGTTCTTGACTTAAACAGCCGGTGTAGTGGCCACTGTTGTGATTCGATCGCAGTAGTCTGTTGAGATGAACGTTTCATAGACCCTCACATCGAGGAGGAATTGCTTGAAGAGTAGTCTTCTCTTGTGTGTGGGGGGGGGGGGGGTGGATGGGAGAGCTCAAAGATAGATTAGGCAGAGGGCTCCTCCAGTGGGGGAAGACCAGAGGGGAGGCTAGACCAGGTCAGAATGGGCAGTGCATGGGAAGTTCCACACCCACGGGGCATCCCCCCACAATGCTTTCTCCAGAGAGCACACGTGTCTCCATAAGTCAGTGGCAGGGTGACATTGCCAAACTTCCCTTCATCCCTGAAACCTTGAGTGGGAGCTCTCTGCTTCATGTAATCTGATCGTTCCAGGAGGGTAATGGATTCCCAGACTGCTTTCCTGGTTGCCAGTCACATGAGGGGCAAGACCACCCTTCTAAGGTCAGGGCATGCATCAGTGATTAAATAAGCCACCAAGGCACCCTGGGAGGTGTTGCTTGTGGGTGCCCCTGTAGGACCCTATGATCAGTGCCCACTCCCTAACAATCCATATCCCCACACCAACATTAAAGCTAAAGGTTCCATTAATGTCATGTAATACTACATTTAGAATGTAACATACATGAAATTCTTTAACTTTGTCTACCATAAGGAAGAGAGAATCACAAATTTGTCCAGTGCCTCTCACAGAAATGAAGCCCAGCAAGGATTGAACTCACGACCCCTGGTTTACCAGTGCTCAACCCACTGAGCTATCAGAGCTGGACCAATGGTGTGCCACTGAAGCCAGCATGTCGACCCCATTCTAGGAGCACAGGAAACCTGACTTGGACTGCAGTCACCACCTGTTCCCATGGTGTGGTGCCATTATCAACTCCCTCTGGTGGTGCCCACAAGGCATTGGCAATTGTCAGCTGGTAAGACAGACCAATCAGGGCGCTTGCTTCCCAATGAAAGAGAAGGGAAGTGGGATCCCCCTCGTCTCCAAAATGAAGCAATGGCATGGCTAAGTGTTCACCTAGCGGTCCTCTCGCCAGGTCAGACCCATACCAGTCCAGTCCTGGGGCTCCATTATCTCATAATGACCACCTTGAGGTCCCTCCATTTTTGGCTACCTTCCCCCTTTGGAGAGTCTGCGGGGTGCCCACATGGGAGACCTGGGACTACACGGTCACTAGTCAGGTTTGTAAAGGCACTGGCACACGGGGGGAAGGAAGTGTGCCATGGGACTCAGTTTCCTTGGGGTCATCATCATCCATCCACACATACCCATCTGCCATCCACCTGTTGATCCTCTCCTGCTGCTGGACAAGGGGGGCCACCTCCCTGATTTGGAAGGTTGACAGATGCCCTCGTTGTCATTGGTCGGGCTGATAAAGGCTTGGGCACGCAGGGAGGAGGAGGAGGAGGAGGAGGAGGTGTGCCACGGGACTCAGTTTCCTCAGTGGCTCTTGAAGTTCCCAATGTTCATGTTGCAGGGATTTTATCTCCCTATCTTTCCAGGTCACTTGCCCTTGTGCAGTCTGCATTGTCTTTTGCAGTTCCCAACACTTAAGTTGCAGGGATTCTAGTTCCCTATCTTTCTGGACACTTAGCTCAGACGTGATATCTCACTGGCGCCTAAGTCGGGATATCAATAACTATGCCTCTCCCCAGCCTCGGGAAACCCCGGTAACTCCAGGTGGGAGACCAAATGGAGCCCTATTTTCTGCCCATGGGGGTCCAACCCATCATCTCAATCATTTGGCCTTGCTTGACAGCCACACCACTGAATCCCTGATGGTCATTGGTCCACCCGGGGATTTTAAATTCCGTCCCCAGGGCCCCTTTCCTACTTGTGGGTTGCCTCCTGCTGCCTCGTAGGTGAGCAGATACACAATAAACCATGTATCCAACAGTACACCCACACACACAGTTATCAATACAATCTCCTGCATGGTTAAACCAGTCTCCCACTCCCACATGGTTAAAACTCCACATGTGTCCAGTTATAACTCTTGAATCTGGCTCGCAGCTCCATTTGTTGTGTTGAGAAAGAGTATCAGGTTCAGTGGTTTCACGGAGAGACGAGTCTGGCCACAAGGGTTTGGCATCACACACAACTTTTTTAATACACAACAATTTATAGATGAGCATGGGAAAATTGTAATGGGAATAAAATACATTCACAATTTATAAAAGACCTTGGGGAAATGTTAAACAGTACACAATTACTAATTCACACCGATGGAGTTGACATTCACACACTATAAGCAGGGGTCCTACACACCCTCCCGGACCCCTAATCATTGGGAGGCAGCTCTGGTACATACTCTACATGCAGGGGTATACACACACTCCCAGATCCTTAATCGCCAAAAGGTGCAACTCTACTGCAAGTATTGATCTGTCGCAGTCAGTGCAGTGCACACCTTACCTGTGACCTTTCCAAGCGGCAACCACAGTAGCGACCTGGCATGGTGCGGCGAATAGAGATATCACCAAGAGGCAAAGAGAGAGAAATGCGCTCTGTGCTGGTGCTAAATACAGTGCTAATCGGTGTGTCTAGCCAATAGTGATGTTGAGTGATTTGAATTAGCCAATGGCAAGGTGTGTACTAATTAATGCCTGGAGTCCAACCTTGACTGACAGGTGATGTAATTAGTGGCTGGAGTCCAACCTTGACTGACAGGTGATGTAATTAGTGGCTGGAGTCCAACCTTGACTGACAGGTGATGTGACTTCCAAATAAATTCCAGATGGGGAAGACACATGACCAACTGCAATGCACACATTCCAGACAGGTGGTGGTGGGGGGGCACACATTTCCTCTATGCATAACAGGATGTAAAGGTAGAGTGTTAATGATAATCCTGACCACTAGAGAGAGTCGGACACTAGTTGTTGTAACTAGGAGCAGATTCAAATGGATGCCTCCACGAGGTCGTATGTATACTGTAGCTAATAAAATATAGTTGTTATAAAAGAGCCCAAGTCAATTACAATAAAAGAAACATCACAGAGGTCTTTTGCCTACACTCAGACTATTGATAAAAACTATGCAACTGTAATGTCAGAAATTGTACTCAATCACCTGCTGCCATCATTACCCTTGAAGTTTCTCCCAGGTGGTTCCTTCACCTGTTCTCCCCTGACTGTCTACTTGTGCTTGATCTACAGTCTGTGTGCAGCTTATTCACAGTCACAACGCGACCCAATTTCCAACAATACAGGATCCTTTTATTTCATAGTAATGTTCTGCAGTGACTGAAAGAGCTTTAGTTGTCACTTCAAAATATTCAAAAATTGTACTGCTGTGCTCGAAGTTGCCAAACTGCAACAACTTGCACAACACTGGACTGACACTAGCAACATGTTGTTATACAAAGAAAAGTTGAGAAAGTTATTCTGAACCTTGTTATTTAAGTTTAAATTCAAGTTTATTGTCATATGTACCGAGGTACACTGAGAAAGATTGAATACAGCCCATACTCGATGTATGGGTTGACATGCTGGACCCTGTATTTGACAGTACAGCAGTAAAACTCATACAGAGGGCGGTTACAGAGTTAGAACTCTGTTATCTCACTGGTGTGAGGTTCTGTTAATGGCAGGAAAGAAAATGGTGTTGCATGATCTCATATTCATGAATTTGCTTCCATTTTCTCTCTCTGCTTTTACAAACAGCTTTAGAGTAATCGACACTAAACATGGAGCATCCTGTATACTGCTGGCTTTTGGTTGTGATTTTAATTCATCTTGGACATCCAAGTGAAATAATTTTGAAGCTATTTATCATTAAAAAAAAACCACATAAAACCAAGCTACAGGAACCTTAACACAGTTTACAGGAACTCGCTGTGGAAAAAATTGCTTCTCAGGTTTTCTAAATTGCGACAGTAATTGTACTTCAGAAACTTGAAACAACTGAGAACATGAAAGAGGCTCTAGGAGATTAGATCGTTCTTATGGAGCCTTCGGAGGAGAATAGGAATTTGAGGAATGGCGTCTTTATTAGAGGGAGAGAAAGGAATGGGAATAGAGAATAAAAAGAAAGGAAGATGAAGTAGCTCAGCTTCATTGTGTAGAGTTTGATCAGAGGCAACTTTTCTGTTTCCAGCAGTTAACTCACTAGTTAGCAAGAAAAGAGAATGTTTTCAGATGCTACAAACATATTATTAAGTTTGGGGCCACACATTTGGATGACACAGTTAGCATAACGGTTAGCCCATCAACCCGGGTTTGAATCTGGCACTGTCTGCAAGAAGTTTGTGCATTCTCCTTACGACCCTTATGGTTTTCCCCAGGTGCTCTGGTTCCCTCCCACCTCCAAAGTGTATTGGGTTAGAGGTTAATTTGGGTGTAATTGGGCAGCCTGGGTTTAAATGGCCAGAATTAGCTTGATTATGCTGTAAATTTAATTTAATATAAATTTAACCTTAACATTTCTGTCCAATAATGGTTGACAATGTTGCCATTTAACAAGCAGCTAAAAGTTTTCAGACTTCTTATGAAATTTTGGCTGATATTTATCAATGCAATACTATTACACAGTGCTAGCGATCTTGGTTCGAAACCAGCGCCAACTGTAAGGAGTTTCTACGTTCTCCCCATGACCTACATGGGTTTTCCCTAGATACGTTGCTTTCCTCTCACCCTCCAAAAACATACTGGGTTGGCAGGTTAATTGGCTGTAATTGGGCAGCACATTTTTCAATGGCCAGTATGCTGTATCATTTAAAAAAAAGATTGTTCTTGGGTAGGAGTGACCCCAGATTTATTATTCAATGGTAGTAATGAAAATTACTATATAATGAAACACTTCACAGAACTATAAAGGGTTCCTTATTGAAGGAATGCAAACTCACTTTGAGCCGCAGTATTTACAAAAGGGATTACATGCAAATCTCTCCATCACACCCTCACCTGATGAGTAAACTAATGGGATTTATTTTTGAAGCTTAGACAGCAAATTCTTCAGCAAATCAACACTTCAGCTGATAGGCTCCCCTTCTGCCTAAAGCTCTATGTGTACTTGTCTGTGTGACTAGAACAGGGGTCCCAAACATTTTAGACCGTTGACCCCTTCAGGGACTACGTGGTCCCTCATTGACTCACATGCATGGAATCCTGGCGCTGGATGGTGGGTTTGGGGGTGTTGGCCGGGTTGGGGGGGGTGGGGTGTTTGGTAGGATGCCCAGATATCTGGCATCTGGTTTTGGGCCAGTCTGACTTTTGAGCTCTCTGTCTGGTGCCACCTAAAGCTGGAGGTTAACCTGTCCTTTATTTGGGGGTATAGGTCCCAGATGGAGGACAAGGGTCAGAAAGGGAACACCCTTTAAATCTAGCATCCCGGGGTCCACAGGCCATGCGTGGCCGGATGGCGCATGTGCGATGAGGGGGAAATATTGACGACGACGCTCAAAAGGTTCATGGCAGGTAAGCCACCCCCACCCCACCCTTGTGCTAGATGGGGATGGGGTGGTGGTGATGGCAGTGTTGGACCCAGGGGGAGGGTGATAGTGACTGTGGGTGAGGGGGGCTGGGTGAGGCGCTATTTTAAATCAATCCCCCCCAGTGTTATCAACCTCCGCTAGCATTTATTGACCCCCCCCCCAGATGGTCTCATCGATCCCTTAGGGTCAGTATCGACCACTTTTGAAACCCCGAGTCCAGAACATCATTTGTTGCATTTTCACCAACCTCTTGACATTGATGGGTTAGTCACACTTTGAATTCACGTGGCACCCAGAACCAGATGTAACTTTGCGGCTCTGAATCAATTCCAGCCTCTCTCCATGCTCATCCATCTCATCCCCCCATGGACTTAACTGGAATCACATGCTGCAATCAAGAGCAAAAAACAGTCTGCCCAAGGAGCTCAATGGGTCGGGCAGCATCAGCAGAGGAAAAAGGAATTAATGATGCTCTATTGAAGTTCTTTTATTCATTGAAGGATACAGATGCATTGGAGAGGGTGCAGAAGAGATTTAGCCGGATGTTGCTTGGATTGGAGAATATGTCATATGAAGCAGGTTTACCGAGCTAGGGCTTTTCTCTGGAATGAACGAGGAGGGGTTTATAATCGGGTTTAGATAGTGTGGAAGACCAGCACCTTTTTTGCCCAGGGCAACAATAGGAAATACCAGAGGGCATCCATTTAAGGTGAGTGGAGAAATGTTTAGGGGTGATGCCAGTGGTACACAAAAAGTGGGTGGTGGAGTCTGATACAACCATATGAGTGTAAGAAAAAAATAGAGGGTAACAGGTAGGGAAAGATTAGATTGGTGTGGAGTAGTTTTCTATAGGTTGGCACAACCTCGTGGGCTGAAGAGCCTGAACTTTCCTGAAAAGCTCTATGTTTCAACCTGAAATATCAATGATATCTTTTCACCCCAACTCATGCTGCTTTATCAGCTCCTATAGCAGATTACTTTTTTGCTGTGTTAAATGCTATCCTCATTGTGCGCCATCTGTATACTTTTTTTTCCAATTCAAACCATGTGCAGGGCATTTATTTTTAGCTCTCATGTAAAATATTTTGGAGTCAGACTTCACAGACAACCATTGAAAGAATTTTTTAAGTTCTGAAAGAAATTGATCAGATCTGAATTGCTAAGGAGCTTATTTGCATACTTTCTTATATTCAGACGGTTCCTTGGATTGAGGATGACTTGCTTGGGTGCTATTCTGTAAATTCTTGAGATGCTCGATGAGGCAAGTGTTGAATCTGCTCATTCTTCCATGAGAGGGACAGGAAGTGCCCAATGGGGCTGGTGGGTGGATAGTTCAAGAGGTGGTCTGTTTCTCCCACCATTTAAGCTAAAGCTTCCTGTGGCCCCAGTAGGTTTCAATATTATCCTGAACTTTGAGCAGGCATGTATCAAGGATTCTGAGCACTCAGTAAAGATGTTAAGCGAGAGTATTTCTCTCTTTCTGCCTGAGTATTCTTTCACTGGTCACAGCAGACAACTATGTAAACTTCTAAATGGACTGCTAAGGATCATACCAGAAATGATAAGCTCAGAAGAAGTCACTTGCATTTCACGCTCCAAGCCAATCAGTTGGAGGAAGCCAGTGGGTCAGCAGCATTAGTGGGGGAACAAAAGAATTGTTGATGCTTTGAGCCAAAACCCTCCATCCGGGCTGTGGAATTTAGTTCAGGAATGGTGTAAAGAAGGCAGGGTACACTGACCCATCATCTGCATCACATGTCCCCTCCAAGCTGTGCACGTGTGCGTGCGCACACATTTTGCAACCAGCACACAAGGGAAATTAATGTGCACACAAAAGGTCAGTTACCTAAAATAATGTAGTACTTCAAAATTACACTGATTGAAAATAATCTCTTAGCTAACTGTTTCTGTTGGTTTTTCAAATACTGCATTGGCATTTGTATTATATTGAAACATGCCAATGCAGTTTTATTAGTCATGAAAGATAGGCTGTGCCAAAATGATCTTGAAACAATTTCAAGTTTATATTTGCACAAACATTCAGGGCGTACATACTTTTGTCACAGGAAAAAAATTTACACAACATAAGATTTATGCGCAAGCTGATGACTAAAAATTAGAGAGTACATTGATCTGCACTCACTCGTGTGATTGCATTTCACCCTAATGGGTAGTGTGAGTTTCCTTTTGGCCCACAGTAATCCAGTTCTGTCATTAAAATAGCCACATTATTTTGTTCCCTATTCAACAGTACAAATTCAATTCCTCTCCCACTGAATTTGGATGCTCAGGGATGGGTATGATGAGAGCTAGAGATGGAACAGCCTAAAGTTTACCAGTAGCTACTTCTGTACATTTCTGGATTATTTGCCTTCTGTGTTTTATTCCTTATTTTCCTCCTGCTCGGGTGGTTGTAAATTGTAGTGACAATTGTTTCAACTCAGTGTTTACATGTTTTCTCTCTCATTCATGCCCATTAACATGCTCAATTTTTCCACCAATCATTTACTGTGAATGACACCAACTTTTGTGGGTGTCATCTACAACAGTCAGTTCATGTGGCAACCAGCATTTCTCTAGGATATTGGAGGAAACCTGAGCACCCATAAAGAACATGCAAACTCCTCATAGTAAGGTTAAAATTATACTTTGGGTAGTAGAGGTATGAGATTTTTGCACTCTGGATTTATTTCAGAAACCCTTCATCATTATCTCAATTCAGGAAAATATAAGACAAAATTTTGCAATTCCTCCTTGTTCAATTCTTTTTGCATTGGTATCGGTTGTGATTCTGCATTGTCGGCAAAATCACAAATGGCAATGAGGAAATGTACAGGAGGGAGATAGATCAGCTTGTTGAGTGGTGTAACGACAACAACCTTGTGCTCAACATCAGCACAACCAAGGAGATGATTGTGGACTTCAGGAGGAAGTCAGGGGAACACAACCCAGTCCTTATCAAGGGCTCAGTAGCTGAGAGGGTCAAGAACTTCAAATTCCTGGCTGTCAACATCTCCGAGGATCTGTCCTGGGGCCTCCACATTGATGCAATCATAAAGAAGGCTTGCCAGTGGCTACACTTTGTGAGGTGTCTGAGGAGATTTGTTATGTCACCGAAAACTCTCATAAACTTCTACAGGTGTACTGTGGAGAGAATTCTGGCCGGTTGCATCACTGCCTGCTATGGAGGTGCCAACTCTCAGGACAAGAATAAACCAGAGGGTTGTTAACTTGGCCTGCAACATCACAGGCACCAGACTTCACTCCATCCAGGACATCTACATGAGGCGATGTCTTAAAAAAGTAGCTTCTATCCTCAAAGACCCCCACCACCCAGGCCACGCCCTCTTCACTCTGCTACCATGAGGGAAAAGATACAGGAGCCTAAAGACGAGCACTCAGGGGCACAAGGACAGCTTCTTCCCCACTGAAATCAAATCCTGAATAATCAATGAACCAAAGACACTGCCTGACTTTTCGTTCACTATTACTGTTAATACTATTTTTTAATGGTAATATGTTTGTAATATGTTTGCAATGTGATTATAATATGTATGTTTGCACAAAACACAAAATTTCATGTCTTGTGCATGACAATAAATCCTGATTCTGATTCTGATATCATATTAGTGAGGTAATTTCTGTCCAGAATATTTACAACTCTTCATTTACAGAAGTGTTCCAAAATTTTGTGAGACTTGAACGTAAAATAACCAACGGTGTCTTGACCTAAAATGTTTTAACCTGTTCTTACTTTCTTGCTGTTTGGAGAAACTTGTTTTGTACAAGTTCCCTGATGCATTTCTCACACTTCAAGAGTACATCTCTGACAATAAAAATCCAAGCTTTTGTTTAAAACAAATACTTGGATGTAGACAGGAATGCTTTATTGAATGAAGAACTATTTATATTGCAGCTAATTCAAGATAAAAGAATACAGGGATAGCTGCAGGACATCCTTGAGTACAACCAACCATTCATAACTCTGCCAAGAGTTTAGCACTGTATATAATGGCAGATCTAACCATAGTATTTAGAGTGGAACTATTCTGGGAAGATCTTTAGCACCGTAATATCCCTTTTTCCAAATCAGTATATTGTAATATATTCAAAATTAATTTTTAAATTAAACATTTGTGAGCATTTTTATTATTATTATTAAAAGCTGCAGCCCAGACAACCAGAAGCTGGATACATTAACATTACTGAACTGATTGCACTGATAGGACCCTTTGCTTTACCCTATCCCTATGTGTGATGAAACGAGAGAAGATAAACTATTCAATTCAAGAATTCTGAGAGGCCACTTCAACCTTTGATGTTCGTTTAAAATGATCTCAGATTAGCTGTCTTTTATGCCTTGCCAAATTTCCTGCCAAAATTGGAGTAGGTGAAATACAAACTTCTGGTCATGCACAGACGGGGTATCTCTATCACCAGAAATCATAGTCTGCTGTCATCTTCATTACTACCTAATCCTAACTCACTACCTGACCTGGATAGCATGCAAAACAGAGTTTCTCACAACAGTAAAATTGTTCATTGATTTGTTCATTCTTCAACTCAAAGTCATCCATTTTTGAACAAAAAGGATGTACTCCTTCAACTATAAAAGCCTCTCTCCTAACATACCACATCCATGTGGGAGTTGCTCGAGCCTTCTTATTTAAAAGCTTAAGTACCTGTAAGGATAATGACTGAAGTTGTCCATTATTAGTCTGGATATAATAATTCTCCAGAAAGGAATAGAGGATTTGCCCTATCAGGTGCAGACAGCCAGTCAGAACAAAGTGGAAAAGATCACATGAATATTCAAACAAAATTCTAATACATTGATGGATGTGATTCAAGATTTTTTTTATTGATAAGTAACAGAAAATATAATTCAGATATACCCCACTTTACAAAATTAGAGTATCCCCACCGAACCTTTCATAAGCCAAAATGATATAAAGCAAAGAAGTGATTACCATTGATTTCTATGGGAAAATTTTTTGAGTGTTCCCAGACCCAAAAAATAACCTACCAAATCATACAAAATTCTTTGGCTTGGCTTCGCGGATGAAGATTAATGGAAGGGTAATGTCCACGTCAGCTGCAGGCTCGTTTGTGGCTGACAAGTCCGATGCAGGACAGGCAGACACGGTTGCAGCGGTTGCAAGGGAAAATTGGTTGGTTGGGGTTGGGGTTGGGGGTTGGGGTTGGGTGTTGGGTTTTTCCTCCTTTGTCTTTTGTCAGTGAGGTGGGCTCTGCGGTCTTCTTCAAAGGAGGTTGCTGCCCGCCGAACTGTGAGGTGCCAAGATGCACGGTTGGAGGCGAGATCAGCCCACTGGCAGTGGTCAATGGGGCAGGCACCAAGAGATTTCTTTAGGCAGTCCTTGTACCTCTTCTTTGGTGCACCTCTGTCTCGGTGGCCAGCGGAGAGCTCGCCCTAGAACACAATCTTGGGAAGGCGATGGTCCTCCATTCTGGAGATGTGACCTACCCAGCGCAGTTGGATCTTCAGCAGCATGGATTCGATGATGTCGGCCTCTGCCATCTCGAGTACTTCGATGTTGGAGATGAAGTCGCTCCAATGAATGTTGAGAATGGAGCAGAGACAACGCTGGTGGAAACGTTCTAGGAGCTGTAGGTGATGCCGGTAGAAGACCCATGATTCGGAGTCGAACAGGAGTGTGGGTATGATAACGGCTCTGTATACGCTAATCTTTGTGAGGTTTTTCAGTTGGTTGTTTTTCCAGACTCTTTTGTGTAGTCTTCCAAAGGCGCTATTTGCCTTGGCGAGCCTGTTGTCTATCTCGTTGTCGATCCTTGCATTCGATGAAATTAGATAGGTAAACTGGTTGACCGTTTTGAGTTTTGTGTGCCCGATGGAGATGTAGGGGGGCTGGTAGTCATGGTGGGAAGCTGGCTGATGGAGGACCTCAGTTTTCTTCAGGCTGACTTCCAGGCCAAACATTTTGGCAGTTTCCACAAAACAGGACGTCAAGCGCTGAAGAGATGGCTCTGAATGGGCAACTAAAGTGGCATCGTCTGCAAAGAGTAGTTCACAGACAAGTTGCTCTTGTGTCTTGGTGTGAACTTGCAGGCACCTCAGATTGAAGAGATTGCCATCCATGCGGTACCGGATGTAAACAGCGTCTTCATTGTTGAGGTCATTCATGGCTTGTTTCAGCATCATGCTGAAGAAGATTGGAAAGAGGGTTGGTGCGAGAACGTAGCCTTGCTTCATGCCCTCAGACAGCTCCAAGAAAAGTGCAGAGAACAAAACAAAGGACTCTACATCACCTTTGTTGACCTTACCAAAGCCTTCGACACCGTGAGTAAGAAAGGGCTTTGGCAAATACCAGAGCACCTCGGATGCCCCCCAAAGTTCCTCAGCATGGTTATCCAACTGCACGAAAACCAACAAGGTCGGGTCATATACAGTAATGAGCTCTCTGAACCCTTCTCCATTAACATACAAAATAACACAAAATAAAATAATACTAACATTTATTAAAAGTAGGAATGATATGATAAATATGCAGTCTATGAAATAGAAATGTACATTTTGACCTTCTAACGTGCTCTGGTCAGAGCCCCACCCCACTTAGCGCTGCCACTGTCACCCTGCTCATACAAGGAACACACACCTATTTCTTCTATTCTCTGTACACTCGATCCATTGGGGGTGAAGGGGGGGGCGGGGTAACATCATGAGTGTATGCAATGGGTGACACCAACTCTAGTGATGCCACTGGATGGGAGAGGAAGAGGGTCATCCGTCTGTTGACATCTCATCGTAGTTCCTGGGGAAAGAGCTGCTCGGGGTGTGTGCGTAGCCTCGGGATGCATGCTCAGCCTCTTTCATGTCTCGCTGCTTTTGTAAAAGCGAATTTGTGTAAAGTGAGTATTCGTAAAGCAGGGTTTACCTGTATTACTGAACATGAAATTTCTTGAGTCTACCATAAGGCAGACAAAGATTTGCCAAGAACATGAAATTGCTCGGCACTTCTTACGGTCAGAGAAAAGTAAACAAAAGGGTGTCCTCCCAGAGTCACTGAGTGTCCCTGGATTCCCCTCAGCTCCTGCAGCCTCAAAGACTTTGTTCCAAACCATTGGCAACCCAAGCTCCAGATCCAAACTAACTCAATCAGGAAGCCTTCAGCACCCTTAGCACCCTCTCACATTCTGGTTCCGATACCCCTTCAGCCAGTCTTGAGCCAGTCTCCAGCAGTGAGCAGCCTGGAACAAGTCACTTGACCACAGTTGCCAGCAGCCTGCAGCCTACAAGTCACCATTCCACAGAGTTACCTCTGCTGCCTCTCCTTCTCAAATTGGCGGCGGGGGGGGGGGGGTTGGAATGTGGTCTCCGTGTTTCCTGGTGCCCCGCGTCAGTCCTCTGCTTCCCCAGAGCATTGGCTGAACATAGGGGCCAGACCCTGCGATCATAGGATTTTAAAATAAACAACCATTGGCTCCTTTAACAGATTGTTTAAAGCTTGCAGGGAGTGTGGAACAAGGTGCCAGCTGAAGTGGTGAATGCAGGCTCAATTTTAACATTTAAGAAGAATTTGGATAGGTTGGAGGGCTAAGAAATAGGTGCATCTCAGTGGGACTAGGCAGGAAAATAGTTTGGCACAGACTTGAAGGGCTGAAGGGCTTGTTTCCATGTTGTAGTATTGTATGGTTCTTTAGGTGCTGCCATCTTGGGCCTAGAACGCATGGACATGGGATTTTAAAATAAACAATTGTTGGCTCCTTTAACCGGCTATTTAAAGCCTGTAGGGAGCCAAAGGCAGTTGGACTGGTAGAAACCTGTGGATGAACATTGTGTCTCCTCTCCCTGTCTCCGTGGGTCCACACCAGTGGTGGATTCATTCAAGGTTGTGAAGAATAGACAAAAGTCCCTCCTCGATAGTGCCATTACCATCCAATAGAGGGACATGTTGAAATTCGTAACTAAACTCAAATGTCACCAATACCAAGGAGCTGATTGTAGACTTTAGGAAAGGAAAACCAGAGGTGTATGATCCAGTGATCATTGAGGGATCAGAGGTGGAGAGGGTGGGCAACTTTAAACTCCTAAGGGTCATTATTTCGAAGGACCTTTCCTGGACGTATCATATTAATGCCCTTGTGAAGATAACATGTCAGTGCCTCCATTTCCTCAGGAGTTTGCGGAGAATTGTTATGTCATCGGAAACCCTGGCAAACTTTGACAGATGTGTAGTGGAAAGTGAACTGACTGTCTGCATCACAGCATGGTATGGGGGGACCGATGTGTACGAATGGAAAAACCTGCAAAAGGGAGTGGTCAAAGCCCAGCACCTCATAGGATTAAACTCTCCCCAGTATCTAGAAAATCTACATGGAACGTTGCCTTTGGAGAGCAGCAACAATCATCAAGGATCTACACCACCCAGGACCTGCTTTGTTCTCGAGGCTGACATTAGGAAGGAGGTACAGATTCCACAGCACTCGTATTTCCAGGTTTAGCAATAGTTGCCACCCCTCAACCATCACACTCCTGAACAATAGACTTACTCAGAGACTCTTTTAAAGACTCTTACTTTGCTCATTATTTATTACTGAACAGTTATATTTTTGTATTTGCATAGTTCATTTGTTTAAATTTTTTTCTTTTGTTTATATTCCTTTCTTCTTGAGTAGGGTAATGATAATTAGAAATACTGCCTGGTCTGCTAGAAAAGGGACCTCAGGGTTATACGTGATGTCATATACAAACTCTAACAATAGATGTGAACTTTGAACTTTCTCCTGCTGGAATTTTGTCAGGTGTAGCTATGGTTTTAAGTGTGGAATTTCTTTGTTAATAGGCCTCAGGCATTGCTCTGCTTGACCTCCCTAACACAAAACCTCTGATGTTAATCCATAATGCAGCTTTAAAAACTTTTAACATGCTCCCCAGGCATGGCACTCCTGGAAACAATGTGGAGGATTGCCCTGGTAACATAGTACTACTGGTAGTCAAGATGAAATTGGAGAAAATTCTATGAAATAAAGGTAAAGATGAGGATATTTGTCAATCACAAGAGCTCATCATCTGGATCCTATTATGTCAGTAATGAAGATCACAAGCAAGTGGGATTATAACAGTGACCTCCCGGAAGCTAACCATTTAAATTCTGAGCCACACTCCCAGGCTCACATGTCTGCCCATGGCCTTATGTACTATCCCACCCTGACCACCCACAGATTGGAGGAACACACCTTATTTCCATCTGGGCACTCTCCAACCAGTTGGCCTTAACATTGACTTCTCTGCTTTCTGCTAAACTTGCTCGTCTTCTTTCCCCTTCCCCTTTCCAGTTCTCCCCTCCCTTCCTCCTTACCCACCCAGCCATCCCTCCTCCCCCCTGATCGCTGCTGTCCCATCCCTCTCTTCTCCACTTATCATATCCTGCCTTTACCACCCCCTCCCTCCCCCTATCTTTTGTTAAGATGCTTACCAGCATTTTCTCATATCTTGATGAAGGGCTCAAGCCAGAAACGTCAGTTATGTATTTTTACCTTTCCACATAGAGGACACTGTTTGATCTGCTGAGTTTTCCCAGCATTGTGTGTTTTTACTTCGACCATGGTGTCTACAGGTTTTCCTGATCTATTGCAAGTAAATGGGAAATGGTCTCTCTCAACCCCTACAGTTAGAGGATGGAAGATTGAGATCTTCACGGCTGTGCAAAATCTTTGCAGATTATTGTTCAATTAAAAGATTATTAAAAGAAGATTTAAAAATGTGGGGTTGTAACCTTGGACAGGATTTGCTCGTCTTACATTGTCTCCTTATCACAAACAGTAATCCGCTCATGAACTGATGCTTGGCAAATACAAATTTGCCCAATTGCTGACCTACAGCAACGAGTGATTCAGGCACCACAATCCAGGACAAAGACTCGCCTTCTGATAAAACAAAACACCTGAAGAAGCAAAGGAACTGTCGAGGATTTCTTCTTCCAGACATTTGCATGATTTCCATTCCAGACTGAGGTCAATTGTTTAAGGTATCCTATCAAAATCTATCCATTTTGTTTCAAACCAAACTGCTGAACGAACTAGGAAATGAGTACACTGCATAACGATAGAATAATATTTCTATAGTTGTATCAATTATTTGTTTAATATCATCAAGAAAATAGTTGTGGAAAAATGCTTAAAAGATTTAGAGATCTACATAAACTGGGATGTTGAAAATGTAGGCTTGGTTATGATTTGTGTGTACATTGGGGGGAGGATACATTTATACTCCCACCTCCTTATCACAATTGTGTTGTCCAGCCAGCTTAAAAGTGTAATTTATAGCCTGACTACATATGCACAAGGGCCAAGCTAATGATATCAAGCATCAGTTGATGTTACCTAGTGCCTGGCAAAGTCATGCCACATTTCTTATACAGGAGAAGGCCACAGTTCCTGAATGAACAAGGGTGAAACAGATACACTTTTTTCATGGCTCTGGATTTCGATGAACAAGGAGGAAGTGAGAAGGGACACCCACTATTTGCAGGGGTCCAGGAAACCCTCCATGGAGATGATCAAGCTTCAGTGGGTGGTGGATGCAGTTGAAGTGAACATAATTGTAGCACCAAGGAACAGGATGCAACAGGACAAACCAAAAAAAAACCTACCAGATGTTGTCAAGGTGAATAGCACCATGATCCTAGTTCTTAATAGCTGCACTTACCAGCTTGCCCCAGTGCTCCTTGGAATGCAACCCCTTTACTGACCTACAAACAATCTCCATCACATCACATTCAAAAATGTATTGGGGGTTGTAATTGGGTGCAATCAGATGGGATGGGCTCATGGGCTGAAAGGACCTGTTACTGTGCTGTAGGTCTAAATTTAAGATTTACAAAACTGCACCCTATCATTCAGCTACCCTCTAACATATTCTGTGACATATTCTTGACAATAAATTCTGATTTTGATTCTGAACTTTGACAAGAATAAAATGTACTGGGGGTGTAGGTTAATAGGGTGTAAATTGGGTAGCATGGGCTCGTGGGCCGAAATGGCTATTTTCTGTGCTGTTTGTCTGATTTTAAAAAAAAACACTGCTCTGAGCTGCATATTCACACCTCATCGAATGTTAACCAGCACTTTTGCCATGAATGATTAACACGTAGTGTTATCTGGTATACACTGCTCTTATTTAGCAGGGCTGGTGTCAATCAATAATTCATAAGAATCATGTTACCAATAACCAAGCTTGTACATTTCCAATGTATGCACGTGATTCACGCACTATTGTGCAAACCTATTTGCCAGACGATAACAATGAGTTTATTGTCATACACATTGTACAATGTACACATGCACCAAATCCTCACTCTGCAGTTCTTCTGGCACCATTAAAAATATTATCCACAATGAATACACAGTAAATTACATGAAAAAGAGATAATAAAATACAAAATAGATAAAACATAGTCACAATTACCATCATGCAAGAAAAATAGTGTTATGAGAGTGCAGTCATTTTAGTGCTGTGGGGAACATTATAGGATTAGTGTACCAAGAGGTTCAAGAGCCTGATAACTATTGGAAAGAAACTGTTCTTAAACCTGGAGGTACTGTACCAAGGTAGCAGCAAGAAGAGGTTGTGACCAGGGTGATGGGGTCCTTTACGATGTTGGCCGTCTTCTTGAGGCAGCACGCACACCTGTGATGGATCTGGCTAGGTTTGCCACCTTCTGCAGCCTTGTGCGTTCCTGGGCACTCGAATGGTCAAACCAGCCCATGATGTGACCAGTCAGCATGCTTTCCACAGTGCACCTGTAGAAGAGAGTGCAAGTGGTAGTAACAGGAGGGAATAGGTAAATGAATGAGGTGCAAAGTGGAAGAGATGGGTTTGATGGTTCTGATCGCAAGGGAAATTTGCAAATTTGTGACTATGGTAACCAATGTGACAGATAGAGTCATCTTAGAGAAAGCAACAGATGCAATGGATCCAGAGATGTTACACTGCTTTGAATCTTAGAATGTTGAGTTGTTCTGTAGGATGGCGCATCAGTCTCCAGAATTCACTGGTATTCTGTAGAATTCAGAACTTGCATTATTGTACTGTATCCTTAAATGCTATACAATGCTTAAGAATGTTGCAACACCCTGAAAATATTGTACCCTGTTCTTGAATACTACGTTCTGCACCCGAATATCATACGATGCTCTAAAGCAGGGGTGTCAAACTCAAATTCACAGAGGGCCAAAATTAAAAACTTGGACTAAGTCGTGGGCCCCCAAACTAAATATTTATTGAAAATTTTCAACAACATCTGCATGTTTTCTCTTCTTTCAACATGTAATGTTAAATTTTTTCTTATTAAAATAAATGTTTAATAATAGTTTTGGTTAAACTCTTTCCAGAAGAAGCATTAACAAATGAGAAATAAAATATTCAATAAATAATATTTCTCTATAGCCTTTAAGCTCCTTTTAAATGTATTTTTTTTCACAAGCCAACAAGTCAAAAAAATAACAACTTGCTTCAATGACAAACAGGTTTGCCTTTTAAAATGATGAACATATAGTCTGCCTCCCACCTGTCTTGAAAGGTCCTGTTTTCTTTCTTTTGTTTGGCCATTTTTCGTAAGGGGTTTATTACATGTGAGTTGGGCGACAGGTCGCAGATGCCAATGAAAGTAAAGAGAGGAGGTGGGGGCAATTAACGGGCTGATGCCAATGCATTTGCAAAGCATTCTGGGATTTGTAGTATTAGCTGTGCATGCGCTATACTGGCGCGGCGGCCAGCGGGCCAGCTCTAATACATATTTGATATGATCGTGCGGGTCAAATATAATTATATCACGGGCCAAATTTGGCTCGCGGGCCTGAGTTTGACATGTGTGCTCTAGAGCATGGGATGGGAATCTAGAATCTTCAGACGTCTTCTAGAATATTGTGCTGACCTCTAGAACATTGCACCTTCCTCTAAAATGCCATGCCATTATTTGAATGTTAATCCAACCTTTTATCATCTTCTTAAATTCTGTATCATATACAAGAATGGCCTGAGTGCCTCTACAATTGTGCACAATATCGTACTTTAGAATATGGAACCACGTCGTACTCTAAAAATTGCAGCTTGCTATTCCTGTTCTAAAACATTGTTGCATCTTCTGTAATGCTTCACACCACATTGCAGAAAGTTATAGTGTGATCTTAAAAACTCCACTCTCCTCAAAAGCATGGTGCGATACTTTGGAATCTTGTTCATCATCTAGAATGTCATGCTGTGCTCTCGAATGCTATGTCATCATCCAGAATGTGGTACTGTACACTAAAATATTATATATTTTGTTTATAATATATATTTTGTTATCCTTTAGAATGTTCTAGAATGCTATGTGTGCCTTTGATCAAATATCTTGTGAATTATGGTCCAAAATGTTGCAACATGTTCTGCAGCAATATATCATCTCATAAATGTCTTACTCAGTAGTTATGAAGTGAACCAGCTGTGCTATATTCTTGAATTTTATCCTGTGTTCTTAAATTATGTTTTCAAGGGCTGACTGAGAAACTGCTGGCAGGATAATAGTTAGAATGTCAAATATAAAAGCATTCCGCGTAGCAATGATTGTATCATCGTACCCATCACAGTAAAACCACAGCTAAATGCCACATCAGTGCCAAACCATTCCAGCATACTAACATTAAGCCATTTCACTGACACTAATCTATTGAATATAGATCAGGCTCCTGGAAGTCCAAAACTGTTATCTGAAATATAAAACTCTGCGGTCAGATTATTTAATATAAATTGTCATCTAGATGAGAGCTTCTCGTAACCCCACAATAATGAATATCTGCCTATTTGTGCATCCTACCAAATGTTGCAAGAAATGTCAAAGGTCCGTTGACAAATAAAATGTCACCGTGTCACATCAGGGCACAGGGGATAGAGAGAATGGTCAAGTCAGGCACTTTCTTAGATAGATTAAAAATACTGTCCCCTCGCAGAAATCAGTAAAAGTAATCAAAGTAGCAGAAAATTGGAAAACATTCAAAATATAAATCACTTGGATTTTTGCATCAAAAGCAACAGAGGCGATTTTTACCTTCCCTGTTGGAGACAGGAGTCTGCCAGCAGGTGGCAGATGTAATGCCTTTCAAACCCATCCAGTACAATCTTACATAATTCAGGTTTTCAGAGAAATTAGACTGAGGAATTAAGATTATGACTAAGTTTTAGTTCTACTATTTAAATTTCAGTTCTACATTAGAAGCATAACACCAATTACTCATTTAAAAATGCCCACTCCAACTGCATTGGACATTCATGTAGACCAATGGTTCCCAAACATTTTTGGGCTTCCACCCCCTTGGCTCTCAGGCCACATCCGTAGTGCACCCCACACCTCCTTCCCCCCCAAACCCACCACACACACACACACACACACACACACACACACACACACACACACACACACACACACACACACACACACACACACACACACACACACACACACCTCTCTTAGTATTAGGTCTATTGCAAATTTTAAACAACAACTAATCTAACACTATAAACAAAGCTATCTACAATTTTTCACAAATGAAACTTATAGTAAACAAATTTATTTAGCAATATGAAAGGGTAAATGTACATCTCACATGTAACTATTGCTTTCAGTTTTCACACTATATTGTGGTCGGTCACCATCCCAGTGGTCCTGTCCCGGGCAGTCACTGTCTTGGTCAGTCACTATCCTGCATGATGAGTCACCATTCCAGGTGGTCGGTTGCCATCCCGAGAGGTCTCGTCCTGAGCGGTCCCATCCCGTGCATTCCTGTCCCGACCAGTCACAATCCCCGGCCGTCACCATCCCTGGCTGTCACCATCCGGGGCAGTCACCTCCACCCCCTCCTCACCTGATGGATAGTGCACGATGAGCGTTGGGGCTGAGTTTGCTGAATTCGAACTGTCCTCTCTTTTTCTCACTGCCCCCTTTTTCCTTGCCTCCCTCTTGGATCTTTCCACTGCTCCCAGGGGGACAGCACCACCCACATTGGGAATGACGAGACTTGTGATACTTTCAGTGGATCCAATAGGAAATGTAGTTTGCTTTGCATTCATACATCACAAGTGAGCAAGGGTTGATGAGTGAGGCTTGGGCAGCAGAGAATAGTGTAGGTCAGATACCTGGAGAGTGATGGCTGTCAATAATTCCAGAATAGGAACAATAGCAAAGCAGGTATGACAACCTCACTTGTAAACAACTTCAAGAGTTGTCTTGAGTATGAATGACATGATGTTATAGTCCAAGTGAGTGGAGCTTCAGTCACCGCATTGCTGGTCACTGAGGTATACCACATTCTCAGTGTTAACTTCAATCAGGTCAATGATACTCTAATTAATCACCTCGCTGGCCTACAGCACTGTTCACATCAAAACTTAGTTTAAAAAAAAATTAATAATCATTTACAAATAATAAAACGTTCAAAATACTTCCATATCCTTAGTGTTGTATCCATACATTTCCATCAACGTAAATTGTTACAAACTTTCTCTAATTACAGCATTGCCATCACTGTGGCACCTGTTGTTTCTCCCCCCCCCACCCCCCATATTGTTGGATGGGCTTCCCGTTGGTCTTAGCACCCAACTACCTGGTAATGGAAGGACTCCAGACTGTGGTCCTTCCCCACAGTGCCTTCGCGTTGGCTGCACCAAGCCTCAGCGCGTCCCTCAGCATGAACTGCTGCAGCCTGGAATGTTAGCAGCATTCCCTCACTGGCTGGAAAACCAACAGGTTTTGGGCAAACCAAAGGGCACCTGTTACTGTGTACATAACTGGGAACAGCCCGTAAATGAGAGTCCTCTGTCTTGCTGCTGCTGGGGATGAAACACGTATCCTCTACACACTCTTAGCAAATCTACATTCTGCAAAAAGGTGGACGACTGTCTCCACTCCACCATATTCACCTCGAGGACAATGTGTGTTGTGGGTGATGTTTCTGTTGTACAGGAAGGATCTGACTGGGAGAGCTTCTCTAACCACTAATCAGGCCAAGCCCTGGTACTTTCCCAGTATCTCCAGGACCTTCTGTGTCTGATAGACGTGGTCAAGGTGTTTGTCTGGAAAAACTTTTCCACTAAGGATAGGTGATGGAAAAGTCCAGCTGACTGACATTGCACAGCAATGGGACCTGGTCCATCCTTCACCATGAGGTGACACCTGAGACAGGTAGAACCTCGACATGTCGCGACACTTGGTGCCCTCATACTTTGTTTTCCCTCACAGTCTGATGCAGCCACATGTGCAGCTGGTCATCAGGATGAGGGCCACATTGGCTACGCCTTTTCCTCCAATACTTGGCGACTTGTACATGGCGACCCTTCAGACCCTTTCCATTTTGGTCCTCATATGAACCGGAAGACTGCTCTGGTGACTGTCAGGTTGGACGTGCTGGAGATGGGCCTTACCTGCTCCATGTAGTCAGATATAACTGTGAAGAGGATGGCTTTTAACACAAAAGTCTGCAGATGCTGTGATTGTAGTAAAAACAAAAATGCTGGAGAAACTCAGCAGATCTCACAGCGTCAATAGGCAGTAAGGATATATGACCAACTTTTTGGGCCTGAGCCCTTCTTCAAGGGTGAAAGGGATGGCGGAGTGGTCAGACCAGTTACCGAAGAGCATTGCCTTGCTCTTCATCTGGTTTACCCCAGACTCAAAATGGCCTCAAGTGCTGGGATCATGTGTTGGAACAGAAGATAATAACTTTGTCCATGAACAGGGAAGCTTTGACCTGAGTGCCTCTACTAAGTGGCAATATCACTCCTCTTATGGCCTTACTGATGGATTCAGCAAAGGACTCTGGGAAGCTCAGAAATAAGGGTGGAGAGAGCAGACAACCCTGCTGGACTATAGACTTGAAGGGGAGGCTGTTTATTTCCCACCCATTGATTTGGACTGCTCTATGGATGACCATGTAGAGCAGTTTAATCCAATTTCGGATTCCCTCCTCAAAGTCCATTTTGAAGAGCATGTGTGGGATATCCGGTCAAAACCCTTCCCCTAGTCTAAAGTGGCTAAGCAGGTGTCCACCCTCCTTTTCTGCACGTAAGCGATGGTAGCTCTGAGCAGCACAAAGGTGTCGGAGATTTTCCTGCCTGGAACCGCACAGGTTTGGACTAGGAGGATAACCTGTCCCAGAAAATACTTGACTTGAATGGTGATGACTTTGGGCAGGATTTTGTGGTCAATGTTCAACCATGACATCCAGGTCCCCATGGTTCCTCCAATGGCAGCCCCTTTGCTGCTCTTTCTCATCATCTTCACTTGGCATTTTCTGATCTGGATTCCAAACAGATCTTTGACATCCATGCAGGTCCCTGTCCCCTCGACATAATGGCCCAGGAAGGTGAGCACATCCACTACTGGGACATGTGGATTGAACGTGGACACCAATGTCACTCATTTGTTCTGGGAAGGGTGAAGAGTGGCAGTGCCTTGAATAGCGAGAGTGGAGCCACATTCTCCTTCTCCTGATAGTCCCCAAGCATCCTGTGCAATCCTGCCAGGCTATTGATGGTCTTATCAAACTGATTGCTATCCACAATATCTTGGAGGTAGTAGATGTCCTTTGCTTTAAATTTCAACACCTTCCTGACGAGGAGGTCCCGGGAAACAGGGCTCTCTTCACTCATATCCTTCACTGCCACTCTGACAGTGTTATGGATTATTTTGCCTCCCAAGGAGTTTGCTGCAGCAGCCATCCTTGTGAGACTGGTGGAGGTGGGCTTACTGCTGGAAAGGGAGTTACATTAGTCCTCCAATCAGCATGGATTTGCCCCTCTGTCAGCAGGCCAGTTCACACAATCCTCCCAGGTACCTTCTTCCTCTTTCCTCTTCCCTCTTGTTGTAACAGTAGTTCACGGATCCTGTTGATCAGTTCACACTGGATGAACTACATTTGATTTTAGCCAAGTTTGGAAGCGATATCCAAACTAGAATATGGAAGCTTGGGCTCTGTTTAAAGCACTGTCCACTAAACCCCAACACCCAGCCCTTCCACTATCTCAACTCAGTCAGTGGGAGTTATGTAAAAGATTGCAAATGCTGGAATCTAGAACAATAAAAATAGTTGTTGGAGTTGCTCCAGCAGTTTGTTAATTGCTCTAGTTAGTCAATACTCTAAATCTATTGTGACCTGGGCTATGTCTTTCCCTGAATGGATGCATGTTAAGCAGCTGCTACAGGAGGGGGACCCGCCCAAAACCCAAAGGGAAAAGTGTAGCACTATCGATCAACCACATTAGACTGAGAGTTGTGATTTAGTAGGCTTTAATCACCTTAAGACATCAACACATCTTGCATGTTGGTGGCCCAGTTACAAGGCAGGTACTGAGGAAGGGGTTTGGGGATAACAGCCTTTATAGGGATTTCCAGGAGGGAGGAGTCATAGGCTCAGGAGGGTGGGCCAGCTCATAAAATACATACAATACAGTGGTTCCACCACATTCACCCCTTCTTTTGAAACAAAGTCCAGCGGGGTGAAGTGGTTCAATGTTCATTACAGGTTCAGCCTGTCCTGTAGTCTTGTCTGTCGCTGCAACCATCGTAAGGTTGGCTGTGGTTTGTCTGCTGGTTCCTGTGTGGTGGGCTGGGAGGGGGGGGGGATAGTTAGTAGGTCTGTGGGCTTGCTCGTTCTGGGGTTGGTGCGCTCTCTTAGGCCCAATTAGTGGGGCTTCCGTGAAAGGATGTTGTTTGGTTGGTTGAGAGGTCCCCTGCAATGTGCCAGATCTCACTTGAAAACCGTGTCCTGCCGCCCATCCTGGTACTCCATGTAAGTGGCTCTGAAAGACCTTCCCATCTCCCCAGTAGCTATCGGCACAGCAATGTGCAGGAACCTAGCATATTCTGCAATTACACAATTTTGTACACATGGTTGTTTTGCAGCGTGCTGGAATATCGTGTATCTGATTCCATGTAACATTGATTGTGTGTAAGGCCTCAATGTGATTGGCTCTTTAAAAGATACAACCATTACTTGTAGAATCATTTGCTAATCTAGAATTTTTTGGCTGAAGAAAGGGAGAAGAGAGGTTTTCCAGGGTGGGAATGGATCCTTGAGTATATTGCCTGCTTTCCCAAGAAGACAGAAGGTATAGACAGAGTTGATGGAGGGAAAAATGGCTTGTGTGATGGTCTGAAGAATTCATTCCAATTTTGTGCGGACATGTACAGAGCAATTCCTGTGATGCATCCAAACAAAATACTTTCTTGTGCATCTGCAAGAATTGATAATAGACATTGAGGAAGTGCCTAATTTCCCAAAATTTCTGAGGAAGTAAAATTGTGGATCATATTTGTTAGTCATACTGTCAATGTGGTTAGATTAGGACAGGTTGAATATAAACCTTAAAATATTATAAGGGTGCCAAATAATGTGGAAAGTATTGCTGGATCAGGATTAGAGGTGTTGATGCAGAAATGCTTATAATCACCTTTCTCGACCTACCAATTCAGCTTTAGTCTGACCTATGGGCAAACTAAACATATGTCAGCCAAATGTAAGGGGAATGCATACAGTTAATGGCAGGGCTCTTAAAAAAAGAGGGATCTGGGTTCCAGGTCCATAGCTCATTGCCAGTAGATAGGTTGGTAAAGGTGTATAGTATGCTTGGGCAGAAAATTAAGTATAAATGTAAGGAAGTCTTGTTGCAGCTCTATAAACTGGAACATGTGGAATATTGTGTGTATTTCTGATATGGATGTGGAGGTTTTAGAAAGGGTGGTGAAGAGGGGTTTTTTGATTAATTAATTTAGACATAGAGCACAGTAACAGGCCATTTTGGCCCACGAGTCCGAGCCGCCCAATTTACATCCAATTAACCTACACCCCTGGTACATTCTTTGAAGGATGGGAGGAAACTGGACTCCCTGGGGAAAAGCCTCGCAGACACAGGGAGGATGTACAAACTCCTTACAGAGAGCACAGGATTTAAACTCCAGTCCTGATCGCTGGTGCTGTAAAGGCGTTGCTCTAATCGCTACGCCCACTGTGTTAATCAGAATGTTGCCTAGCTTAAAGGTTAGGAGTTACAGGGAGAGATTGGACGAACTTGGGCTGTTTGCCTTAAGCATGTCAGTTGAGGGGAGATCTGATAGAGGTGTATGAAATCACGAGAGGCATCGAGAATCTTTCCCCAGTGTGACAGTGACACGCAGTGGAGAGTATGCACTTATGGTGAGGGACCAGCAGTTTACATGGGAGAGTGGTGGGTGTCTGGAATGGGCTGTCAGGAGTAGTGGTGGAAGCAGATACCGAAGTAGCATTTAAGAAGCTTCAAGATGATGTAGATGAAGGGATTTCTATCAGACACAAGCAGCAGAGTTTTAGTTTAATTTGGACAGCATGTTTGGCACAGTCACGTGGGCCGAAAAAACCTCTTCCTTTACTGTAATGTTCTTAACAGCATCATCAGTATTTTTAACCTCCAATCTATATAACCTTTTCTAACATGAATATGTTATAGTGACAGGATACTATTTAATTAATTCATCAATTTTTTTTGTCTGTCTTTGCTTTACAGTCTCTTCACGCCGCATCGCACAAGGAAAGATGAGCAATCCCCAGCTTCAGAAGGACCCCGTTCCCAGTGTGGTTGTTACAAAAATGATGCCTCCACCTGCAACCCTCAAAAACATTGTCTTCAAGAAGACTACCTGTGATAAGGCGGTGCGTGACCTCTCTTACCTTCCAAGGGTTTTACGTGTCTTCTTTATCTTCCTCATATCACCTTGTTGCATTCACGTCCTGATGGTTTGGAAGTTTCGGGTTGTGTGAAGGAGTCTACCAGGAAAGAAAGCACGAGCGCCAAACCAGTAGCCCAGCAGCGCAGCTGATGGAGCTGCTGCCTCACAGCTTCAGGGGGCCAGGTTCAATCCTGACCTCAGTGCCGACTGTGTGGACACTGCACATTCTTCCTGTGATGTGCAAATTCCCCCCCAGGACTTCTGGTTTTCCACCTACATCCTAAAGACATGCAAATTGGTGGGTTAAACTGGCCTCTATAAAATGCCCCTAACGTGAAGGTGAGTGGTAGAATCTGGGGAATGCTGACAGGAATCCCAGGAAAACAATGTGGGTTGGTGTAGGAGTAGGGTAAGGACCTGGGCTGAAGGTCTTGTTTCTGTGTTGTGTCTCTCAAGCTGCGCAGAGGAGATTATTCTGTAACTGCTGTGGTGAGTGCTTTTGAGTAGCAGTTCAGTCAATGAAGCAAAGAACAAATAGAATCAATTCTACTTTTTTTCAGTATAGTGTCCCAAATGCTCAAGTCTATTGAATCAGTGACAAAAATGAAAAACTCTGCAGTATTCATGGAAAGAGAGCCTGAGTTAATGTTTCAAGTCACTGATGTTTCATCAGAACTGAAGAAGTGAGAAAACAAGTCAATGTTAAGTCTCAGAGATGAAGAGGAAGGGTGAGAATGGAGAAATGTTTGCGATCGAGTGGAGACCATGGGTGTCCTGGGAACAGTTTGTAACAGAAGTTTAAGAGCGAAAAGGAAGTTGCAAGTGTGAGATGCAGCAACGGAGAGAGAATAACTGAGTTAATGTTAATGATGGATGACCTTTCATCAAAACTTGCCCATTCTAATGATAAAGTATGGTTACCAGTATTTCAAATCACCAGTCATTTTCAGGCCAAGTATGAGAATTTGTTCTTTGACATTTACAGCATAAACCTTTGGTATTTAAAGGACTTGTGCAGGGACCAGAATGGATTTTGTGATCTATGTTCAAAATTAAATTTCAACTTTTAGGTAGGAAGTCATGTAATAGGCCTTGAACTCAAAACCTGCTGAATCAGAATTCCATGTACAACCACTGAGTTAAATTGAATACCTGCTGTGTTTTTTTATAAACTACAGATATTGCTTCTAAAATAACACATTTTAAAATATTAAAGGCATGTTTTGATGAGGATACTGAGGGGATGTATATTGAGTGAGTGAATGGGCAAAAGACTGTAACTGGGGTTTAATGTGGGGAAGAGTGAGGCCATGCACTTCAGTAAAAGAAATAAAAAAGCAGAATATTTTAACTGAACGAGAGTGAAGTTCAGAGTGATCTAAAAGTCCAAGTGCATGAACCACAAAAAAAATGAGCTGTCTGGTCAAGACTCAAGGTTTTGTTCATTGTAATGGGTTCAAAAATATACATAAATGTTTTTTTCTTTGTTTACCCTGAAAAGGTCAAGCAAGGCAAATGCTATTTCAGTCTTTATTGGAAGGGGCTGGTTTAAAAATAAGGAGGTATTTTTCCAATTGTACAGGGTACTGGTGAACCACTCCTGGAATTTTGTGCACAGTTTAAGTCTCCTTACCTGGAAATAGACATTGTAAAATTGGAGGCAGTACAAAGAAGATCTACCAGGGTGAGGTGAGGGTTGTCATACCAAAGGAGACTAAATTGTCTGGGCCTATATTCCTTGGAATTTAGAAGAACATGGGTGACTTCATTCAAACATACAAAATCAAAAGGGAGTTTGACAGGGTAGATGCTGGGATGTTCTCAATGGGAGAGTCTCAAACATGGGGACATCAAGATCAGGGGCTAGTCATTTCAAAGCAACATAGAAATTACTTCTCTCGGATAGTATTGCATCACTGGAATTCTCTGCCCTGGCAGATGGTAGAAACTGGATCGTTAGAAGTATTTAAATTAGAAGAACACTGTTTGATAATTTGATCAATAGAGAGGTGTGGAGAAATGGCAGAGAAGGCCGACATAGATTGACCATGGTCATATTAAACAGCAAAACAAGCTTGACATGTCTGTTAGCACAATCCAGCTCCCATTTACTTCTGTTCCAGTGTTCTTGGTTTTAAATTCCTGTGTGGCAGTTGTTTCCGTCATTTCCTTCCATAAAGTCAATTAAGCCTTTGGCAGAGTGTCTGTAAAATGGCTGAGCTTTACGCTCACTCTTTTCAATGTCTGCTGCAAGGACAGAGGAAAACCCTGGAGAAAAACGTCCTGAAATGTTTCTGCACACTCAAATATTAAGACTCAGAGCTAAATTACTGAACAATACATTTTTTTTTAAAAGGAGCACTGTTGAAAAGGAGAATATTAAACATCATTTACTGTGCAGAGACAGCAAGGTCCTAGTTCAAGGCTCAACAGTTTTCTTGGTCGTTTGTCTTATTTTCTTTTATTTGGATTGGCCACCAGGATTCTCCAAATTAAATTGATGGCTAAAATACTGAAAAACGACTTCACTGAATGTGTAACATTACGGTTAGACAAAGCACTATATAGATGTACTAAAAACAGAAAATACCAATCGTGGGAAGATGAAATAGCTAATTAGAGGTTTTAGACGGCAGACACAATCAACAAAATTTGCCGTTACATGAGCAGTCTAAGAAGGAAAGTGCAGGAATTTTTAGTCAATTCCTGCACCGCAATTTATCCTGGAGGACCCCTACTACTTTTCGGGGGAAGCCTGTAGCCTAAATCACACCACAAAACTCACCCCATGAATTCGACGTCCAGCTGATGACTCAGGTCACGTTGCTCCACACAAAAGCACCGGGTCTAACGTGCTCAGGAACTTAAGGGGTGCAGTGTAAATGACCACAAGGTGAGCAATTATGTAAATTTATGTTAAATTTTTCACGGATTTTTCCAACATTGCTATCTAAAAAACACTAAGCCTGACCTGCTTCTAGTGTTTTCTGCTTTCATTTAAGATTTCTAGCATGTGCAATTTTTTTTTATTTTCCCAAGATAAGCTCTTCTCCCATAAGTCTCCAGATCTTTATTCTGCAATTAAAACTCAATTTAAAGTTTACACACAGAAAAAAACCCCCAGAGATTTTGTGGTCACATTTCAGTGACCTGTAACTTTAATCCTTCCCCCATCTCCTACCCTGACATCTGTGGATAAGACCTGCTCCAGAAATACTCAAAATAATGCTCAATCCAAGATTCCACCATTAACTGCTCAACATAAATTTGAGGAGGAACATCTGATCTTCCCTTGTGAATGTAACCATTTCAGGTAACCCCTGATTTTCTGTATAAGTTTCTATTATTTTCAATTTATTTGCAGCTGCCATTTTAAAACAAAATTGATGTTTTGACAACTTTGTTCAGCACACTATGCAGATATGTCCTGTCTTTTTCCACCCCTCTCCCTCTGTACAACATAATACATCTGTTTTCTCACTTCTCAAGTTCTGATGCAAAGCCCCTGCCCTGAAGTGTCAAATTCCTTCTCTCCCAGCAACGTTGGCTGACCTCTGTGTATCCGCAGGCTTCTTGATTTTAATTGCCATCGCATTTTGGAGATATAGTTGGCTGCGTCTGCCTTAGACACTCACCATCTTACTTCTGCATTCACAGATCGCCGTCTACTTAGGCAAGAGAGACTTTGTGGACCACGTCAGCCATACAGATCCCGTAGGTACGTGCACTTTCTCCTTGAGAACCTGTTATTTAATATTGAGAATTCTAAACTTTTCCCACAGAAGGGGAATGTTTCCAACTGTTTTGCGAGCATTAACCTGCAAAGATCATGCTTACAAATTGTACCCACATGTAAAATCGCTTCACATTTGATCCTTATTCAGAAGCAAAATAACCCTGCTTAAAGTACTTATTTCCGTAAGTCACCATAATGATTACTAGAAGGGGTTGCAGCCAGAATGCACCTGAAAGCCCAAATTGCCATGATCCTAGAGAACGACCCACTCTCCCTGTCTCTTCCCCCTCTCTCTCCCCTCAGACTGTAAATGAATATTATTCGATGGTTAAACGGAACTGGGCGCCTTGTGTGCTGGCTACACTCTGCTCGTACTTCGATCTGAGTCCTTCCAAGAATGCTGCCCGTATGCAAGGAGGCTGACCTTGTGTTTTGCCCTTTTCCTTGGTATGCAGAAGGAAGCCATTTGGTGTATTGAGCCTAGATACACACAGGAGACTGCAGGCACTACAAGTTGAAGTGAAGCACAATCTGCTACAGGAACTCAGCAGGCCGAGGAGCATCGATGGGAGAAAAGGAATGGTTGACCTAACAGGACTCCTTCATTGAGAGACACGAGTCTTGATGAAGATTTCTGGCCTTTACACACATCAATGCTGCTGGGCAGCCTGAGTCCCTCCAGCAGACTGTGTTTGTCCCATTGAGCTTAGTGCAATCCTGTTGCTTCATTTATTTTCCCCTGACCGTTGCTCTTTAAAATGCCCATCAACTCCCCCCAATTCCACTGACTCCAACATGATTAACTCAATCACTGCCAGTTGTTTGGAATATGGAAGGATACCAGACTGCCCAGAGATCATGGGGAGAATATGCAAACCTCTTTCAGCACTGAGGTCAGCATGAAATCTGGGTCATTGGAACTGAGGGAGCAGCTCGACCTGCATTCCTGTTGCCCTGGCACTCAACAGTTAAACACAAGCACTGATTGCAGTGAATTGGAATTCACTGTCTGTGTGTAAAGTAGACGGCTGACCCTTCCTCTTGGCTCCACCCCCGTTGGTCCCCATAAAAACACTGTTTTCCCGCCTTACCCCAGATTTACCTGAAGACATCTGTAAATACTGGCTGTTAGTTGTAAGCTAATAAAAGCATTAGTGCTCCTCAAGTCTCTGAGTACGATCGATCACGTTACAGTTTTATTAGCTTGCTTTTGAAGAAAGGATGGAAGCCCTCTTGAAGGCAGGCATGCTCCAGGTTGACCCTCTATCCCTGGAGGAATTCACCTTCTGCTTGGCGTGCTTCCAGTCTTACAGAGCAGCCACCCAAGAAGTCTTCCTCTCCAACGGCCGATTCAAGGGATACGCGGTCATCAGGGATGTATGAGACAGCCATTGAAGGCCTGAAGGCCCACTACATGAGGCCTCAGAACAACGTGCTGGCAAGACACCGACTCTCACAACATCGGCAACGACCAGGTGAATCGCTGGATGACTATGTCCTGGAACTATGGACACTGATGAGAAAGTGCCACAACGAGGTGGTCTCAGCCTGCGTGAGAGAAGATGAACAAGTCCAGGATACTCTTGTCATTGGAGTTAGTTTGTGGTATGTGTGGCAGCAACTATTGGAGTTTGGGAAGAAGGACCTTGCCAGTACCCTCGAATTAGCGAAATCCCTTCAACAGGACCAACTTAGAGCAGACCACCTCGCTAATGAAAGCGGTGCCTTCTCGAAAAGCCAGGCCTACAGAACACAGCTGCCCCAGGTACCGACTTCCCGGCCAGACGTGACAAGGAGTGCTAATTCTGCAGACAGGCCAAACATCCCGTGACAGATGCCCTGCGAGAGACTCAGTGTGCTCAGGATGCGGTTAGAGGGGACACTGGGCAAAAGTCCATTGTGCAAAGGGGAACCCCAGAAAGGCTTCCATGTGTGCAACCCATGAACAGTCGTACACCCTGTGCCCAAGCCCAGAGGTGCGGGCCCACGTTTCTCCATGCTGCTCGCCATTTCCATCTTGCTACGCCTTGTGGTGGGTATTTCTACCAGAAGAGAAGCTACAGTGGGAATGGCGGCCATCTTGCCTCTCCTTGTGGTCGATGCCACCTCTCTGGCCTTTGGATCAAGACGACAGCGGCAAGGGGGATCAATGCATCCTCTGGAGCACTGGCATCAGTTGTTCTCGACCAAGCGAAACCCCATCATTTGAGAAACTCGACGATGGAGGTGAGGGTAAACAGACACCCGATGGATTGTTTAATAGACACTGGCTGGATGGAGAGCTTTATAAACTCTATGACCGCTCGCCGGTACCGCGTCTATCTAGCGTAACAATCGTATTCAGCGACTATTCAGGGGTATTGTACAGTGCATTTAACTGCAAAAGGGGGTGAATTTTGCAAATTCCAACTGTATGTATGGAAAGGCTTGTGTGTTTATGTGTTGCTGGGCCTAGACATCCTGTGTCACCTTAAAAGTGTGACCATGGAGGACTCAGGCGCACTTCCCCAATCATGGTGAGGAATGGAAGGTCCCAAAATCCAGACGCTACATACCACACTGAATATCAATTCCCCCCCCCACCCTTGATTCAGAACATGACCCCCTCCCCCCGACTGTAAGCTGATAGCCACCAAGAGCAGGAGATACAGTGCAGAGGACTGAGAATTTATTAGAACCGAAACACAGCGGCTACTTAAGGAAAAAAATCATTGAACCCAGTAACAGCCCGTGGAGAGCCCAGGTAGAGGTTGTGAGAGGGGGAGAAAAGCCCAGGCTAGTGATTGATTACAGCCAAACTATTAATCGATTCACACTCTTGGACTCATACCCATTCCCCCGAATCTCGGACATGCAGTATCAGGTCTATTTGACCATCAACCTGAAAGCTGCATATCACCAAGTACCAATCCATTGCAAAGACCATCCCTACACCGCATTCGAGGCAGGTGGTTGGCTTTATCAGTTCCTGATGGTCCCTTTTGGCATTACAAATGGGGTCTCGGTCTTCCAGGGGCAGAAAGACAAAATGGTAGATGATTACAGGCTAAAGGCCACTTTCCCCATCTCAACAACATCACCATTTGCAGACATAACCTGGAAGACCATGAAACCAATCTCCAGAAATTTCTCCACACAGCCAAATGCCTGAACCTCATGTACAATGCTAGTAAGTGTGTGTTCAGGACCAAACACCTAGCTATCCTGGGTTATGTGGTGGAGAACAGCATAATTGGCCAGATCCCGAGCGTATGCACCCCCTCTTAGATATCCCTATCCTGCGGACCATGAAGACACTAAGGTGCCTGGGCTTCTTCTCATACTATACCCAGAAGGTACCTCATTACTCTGACAAGGTCCACCCCCTCTTAAAATCCACCTCCTTCCCATTATTGGCTGAATCCCAGGGTTAACTATGCCAAGAGCTACATCACGAAAGTGGAGAGCGATGCCTCCGACGTAACTCTGGCTGTGACCCTTAACCAGGCAGGCAGGCCGGTAGCTTTCTTCTCCCGCACACTGCAAGGTCATGAGCTCCGAAACCTATCTGTGGGGAAGGAGGCTCAAGCCATTGTGGAGGCCATCAGGCACTGGAGGCACTACCTGGTCAGAAGGAAATTCACTCTGCTCACTGATCAGCGATCTGTAGCATTCATGTTCAATAATACGAACAGGGGCAAAATAAAGAATGACAAGATTGCGAGATGGAGGATTGAACTCTCCACCTATAACTACAAGATAGTGTATAGGCCACGTACGCTTAATGAGCCCCCAGATGCCCTATCCCAAGGAAGCTGTGCTGTTGCACACACCAGTCAGTTGTTGTCACTTCTCAATGAGCTCTGGCACCTGGGCATCACCAGCATGGCCCACTTTGTCAAGGCACGCAACCTGCCCTTCTCTATCAAAGCCATCAGGGAGATGATTGGGTCTTGCCAGGTCTGCATTGAGTGCAAACCGTACTTCTACTGCCCTGACAAAGCGCCCCTGATAAAAGTTTCCCGCCCCTTCGAACAATTCAGCGTTGATTTCAAGGGGCCTCTTCCTTCACCAGTGGAAACGTGTACTTTCTTAACGTTATTGATGAGTACTCACGTTTTCTATTCACTCCCCTGCCCAGACATCTTCACTGCCACCATCATCAGAGCTCTGCACTCCATTTTCTTTGCAATCGGGGCTCATCGTTTATGAGCGAAGAGCTAGACCAGTACCTGTTCGCAAGAGGCCTTGCCTCAAGCAGGACGACTAGCTACAACGCACGGGGAATGTACAAGTTGAAAAGGAGAATGCAATGGTCTGGAAGGTTGTAAAGCTAGCCCTCTGAACTAAAGGCCTTCCAGACTCATGCTGGCAAGAGGTTCTGCCCACCACTCTCCATTCCATAAGGTCACTTCTCTGCACTGCGATTCCTCACGGACCGATGTTTCCATTCCCGAGGAAATCAATGTCGGGGTCACTCTTCCAGCACGGCTAATAATACCAGGACCGGTCATGCTGAAAAACCACACAAGGAGAAGCAAAACGGACCCACTGGTCGAGAAGGTGCACCTACTGCACTTAAACCTGATGTATGCTATGTGGCATACCCAGATGGCAGGGAGGACACGATCGCGATCAGAGATCTGGCACCCTCAGGAACTGAGGTCCAGATGCCTACAATAGGCCTAGAACCTCCACACACCCCGCACAACGTTCCTGACAACGTGGTTCCAATGGAGCTACCAATGGATCCGGGACGCCAGAGCCCCCCCCTTTGAGTCCCACCGCCCAAGAACCGCAGGAGTCACAGGATGTCCTGGAAGAGCAAAGTCCACCAGTGCTAAGGCCTTGACCAGAATAATCAGGCCCCCTGACAGACTCAACTTGAAAATAATTGTAAACATTTTGTTTTGCTCAATGTGGTCTCTGTTTTCGCCCATAGGTTCTTTTCTGAAGGAAGGGGTGAATGCAGTGAACTGCAATTCACTGTCTGTGTGTAGATTAGCAGGTCAGATAGCATTGTGGGGAGAAATGGACAGCTATCGTTTCACCTTGGGACCTGTATTCTCTCCATTGATGCTGCTTGACCCCTTGAGTCCATCCATCTCCGCTTTGCCTGGTTACTCCTTTGTTAAGAGGTTGGTAGTGGCCACACAATTCCTCGGGATTGGTGGGAGGCAGGAGTGGCAGTGATTCCAGCCTGGACTATCAGGAGGAGTTGGGAATCATTTAAAGAATTTTGGGCACTTTATTGATTTTTTAAAATTCTCTCTGTATTGCATTCGTTATATTTACATTCATTATCTGTTTACAGTTTGTTATTTGTTTACCCTGTGTACAATCTTTCTTTGCACTACCAAAGTCTCGCCCGCAGGAAAAAGAATCTCAGGGCTGTATGTGATGTCATGCATGTATTCTGACCATAAATCTGAGATCTAATGATTATTTCCCCTCATCACCAGCACACAGTGGGTGCAGTGTGTTCCATCTATGGAATGAACCTCAAAGTGCCTTGAAGCTAAATTATGGGAAATCCAGGACCTCTCATGGTGTTGGATCAACACCGCAGTTCCCTGGGGTCAGTTGATGGGAGATTTGGGGTTGGTGTAGCTGTTGAATAAACCATCTGGTGCTACTGAGGTAGACTATGGAAGATCCAAAGAGATGGACGAATCTACAGTCTCCCTGAACTGTTTAATTAGAAGGATGATACTTGTATACCACACAATGTGGCTCAAGCTGATTTCAGTGACTGATATTTCTGGTTACTTTTCAGATGGCGTGCTTGTATTGGACACAGGTTACATAAAGGATAGAAAAGGTGAGAAATCAGGAATGTAGTTGAATATTACAAATTTTACTTACATTCTAATCTAGTTGCCTTTAAAAGTTTTCTTCTAATTAGAAGAGGAATTAATGTGCTTTGTTTTACACAAAATTTACACTGTATGCACATTCTCAGCTTCATTCAGATGCACACTCAACTCACCTTGCACATTCAATCTTATTCAGCCCACTACATCTCCACATACGTTCAGCACATCCACCTCCCCCTACCCCCCCTATTTTCACCCGCATACAGACAAAGAAACTACAAGATCCCGCTGAAATCAAGATCCCTGATCAAGATCCATTGATGTGTTGTTAGGTCTTCAAGCCCACTAGTAATATGTCTATTTCATTGCAGATCAACTCTCATATGTGCCCATCAAGTGAAAGTTCTTCAAGCCAATGTTTCAGATAAGCCATTATCTTTGGACATGTATTTCAGTTTTTTGCAGACTGCTCTGTGCATTCCGCTACGGACGGGAGGATATAGACGTTTGTGGGTTGAAGTTTAGAAGGGATCTCTACATGGCCACGATCCAGGTCTATCCACCTCCTTCGGGTGAAAAGCCTAAACCTCAGACCAAGTTGCAAGAACGTTTAGCAAGAAAATTTGGAGACAGAGCATATCCATTTTGCTTTCAGGTACCTACCTGTACAGGCTCACTATAGGTCTGTAACCTTCTGTGTCTTGGTGATTCGAATAGTTATCTACCACCTTCAAGGGAACACATTCAGACTCCAACCACCCTTTTTGTGGACAAACTCCCTCAGATCACCTCTAAGCCAACCTCTCAATTTAAACCGATGCTCCCTTGCTCTCCCACCTTGGGAGAAAAACTCTTTCCATCTAGCCTATTTAACGCTATTATAGTGTAATATCTCTCTCTCTGTTGTAGAGTCATTGATGCATTTAATGTCACCAGGAGCAGCTAATGAGCTTATATAATCATTTGTGCTCCATAATAGTTCAACACAGAGTTTGTGAACTCTGCTATGTTTTTTAGGTGGATGAAGGGGGTTCAAAAGTTGTGGTCGAGTTAAAATAAATGAAGGTATTATTGGAACACTTGCCTGTCCGTGCAGCGACATTCCCAGGGAGGTTCAAAAGTGAAAGAAACAGAATAGTGATTGAATAATACAAGTTGCTGAGTGACTTCCACAATGCAGGACGCGCTGTGGTAGTGGTCACAAACCACTTGCGTGTATGAGATGCCTATTTAAGTGCAAACCAATTGAATACTGTGAAGATTCAATTCATTATCATATTAAAGCTGACTTCATAGGGATAGCAAACAAAGGATTTGAAGCATCATTATCATATCTTGTAAAGCAATTAAACAGTCTAATAAGGCCCACTGAGTAAGTTTTTTTGGAGTCCTGTGTTTAATCCTAAACTCAGTCACAGATAAATTGACATTGAAGTATTTCCATATGTTTGGAATTAAAAAAATATTATTGTCAGTAATAATAACCCTAAAATTATTGGTTCCTTATTAAAACCAATCCAGATCACTAATGTCAATCAGGGAAAGATTCTGCCACTTAGTCTATACATGACTTGAGTCCCTACTTATGTTGACTCTTAACTGCCCTCAGAAATGCCCAGAGGACATGGAATTCAAGGGATGATTGGAGATGGGGAATAAATGCTGATTTTTCTGGTGATATTTGTATCCTATGTGTGATTCATGCTGAAAACATGTATCAGAGGCTCTGCAACAGAATGGGCACATGATCAGGACTGGCATTTATGACACCTGTTGTGTCTTTGGGACACAGGATCATAGAGGCAGCAATTCTGCCTTTGGCAACTGCATTTTCTACTGAGCATTAATGGTATTAGAAAACAGGCTGAATTATGAGATGGGACACTGGGCAGCTCAACTTCTGTAGAATAATATGTATGATGTGAGAAACAAAAATGGCTGATGTAATAAAGAAATTGTGACTTAAAGATTCATAGACATACATCATGGGAACAGGCCCTTCTGCGCAACTCATCCATCCATACCACAACGCCAAGCTAAGCCAATCCCATTGGCCTGCATTTGGCCCTTAGCTCTCTAAACCAGGGGTGGGCAACCTTTTTTAAAAAAATCCTCACATTCCACCTTATGTATTCCCTATGCCATAAGTGCTCAGTGATTAGTAAGGGATTGTGGGTAGGAAGGCAAGGTTGAGAATCACTGCTCTAGACCCAATTGTTACTGAAATATTTTGCTTGAGAAAATTTGTCATTTTCCTATTTCCTTTGGAGCTCTGAAACTGTGCACATAACGAGTCAATTAGGTACGATTAAAACAGTGGCTTTCAAACCTTTTCTTTCCATCCACATACCACATTAAGCATCCCTTACTAATCACAAAGCACTTATGGTATAGGGAATACATTTGAATGTATTTAAAAAAAAAGGTTGCCCACCCCTTCTCTAAACTTTTCCTATACATGTACCAGTCTAAATATTTTTAAAATATGGTGATCATCCTCACCTCAGTATTCTTCTCTGGCAGCTCTTCCCACAAACCCATCACCCACTGTGTGAAAAATGTATCCATCGGGTCCAGTTTTAATTTTTCCCCTCTCATCTTAAACCTATACCATCTATGTAGAACCACATATTCCAAGAAATAAAACTGTGATTGTCTACCTTATCTGTGTCCCTGTAGACCTCTATAAGGTCACCACTCCCCCTCCTTCACCCAGGAAAACAGTCATATCCAATTTTTCCTCCAGTCCAGGCAACTCTTCTGTGAATCTGCTCTGCATACACGCCAATATAGTTTAAAATTTTAATTTAAATTTATTTTTAAATTTAGACATACAGCACTTAACAGCCCAATTGGTCCCTATGAGTCCATGCCGCCCAATTTACATCCCATTAGCCTACACCCCGGTACGTTTTTGAAGAGTGGGAGGAAACTGGAGCCCCTGAAGAAAACCCACGCAGACACGGGGAGAACGTACAAACTCCTTACAGACAGCGTGGGATTCGAAGCCAGGTCCAGGACCGATCACTGGTGCTGAAAGTGCGTTGTGCTAACTGCTACACCAACCATGGGTGCCCTTTTGAGGGTCATATCCTTCCTGTATTATGTTAACTAGAATAGCACAAAACATTCTAAGTGCAGCTTAATCATGGTATCGCAGCTCCTATACTCAATGCTTTGGCCAATGAAGGTAGGCATACCATCCATCCATTTCATCACTGTGTCTATCTGGTTTGCCTCTTTCAGGAAACTATGTACTTGTTTTCCAAATTCTCTTTGTTCAATAGCCCTCTGTGTGCCATCCCCACCCACCCCCCCCCCCCCCCGCATCCACTCCTCTCCCCTTCCCACCACCCTGGGCTTGCTATTTGCTGCATCTGTCTTGACCTGCTTTGACTTTACAAAATTAATCATTTTACACTTGTCTGAGTTAAATTCCTTCTGCCATGCCTTTGCCCACAATCCCAGTTTATCAAAATCCTGCTGCAACCTGAGACAACTTTTGTCACTATCCACTGCCACCAATTCAAATTTCTTCTTCAAACTAATTATGTTGCCTATATTCTTTTGCAACCATTAAGGTAATAGCAAAACATAAAGTTCTCACACTTATCCCAGCAGCACACCATTGGTTATGTGTTGCAGGGATAAATTGTGAGAAAAGCAACAACTCCCAACACCTCCCTCTGACTCCTAGCTAATTCTGAATCCAACTTGCCACCATGCCCTGGATTCTTTCTGAACTAGCTTAGAATCAGAATTTATTGCCATGAACATGTCACAAAATTTGTTGTTTTGCTTCAGCATCACAGTGCGAACATTATATAAACCACCTTAGAAAATAAATAAAAATAGTGCAAGAAAAAGACAAAGTAAGGCAGTGTCATTCATTGTTCATCCAGGAATCTGATGGCAGTGGGGAAGAAGCTGTCCTTGTGCAGCTGAGTGCTCGTCTTCAGGCTCCTGTACCTTTTTCCAGATGGTAGCAGAATGAAGAGGACATAGCCTAGATGGTGGGGGGTCCTTGAGGATTGAGGCTACTTTCTTAAGACACTACTTCTTGTGGATGTCCTCGATGGAGTGAAGACTGGTGCCCATGATGTCTCAGGCTGAGTTAAACACTCTCTGGAATTTTTTTCTTGTCTTGTACATTGGCAACTCTGTACCAGTCGGTGATGCAACCACCCAGAATGCTCTCCACGGTACACCTGTAGAAGTTTTTGAGAGTCTTTGGTGACATACCGAATCTTCCCAAACTCCTCGTAAAGTATAGCCGTTGGCGAGCCGTCTTCATGGTTACATTGACATGGAGGCCCAAGGACAGATCCTCAGAGATGTTGACACCCAGGAATTTGAAGTTCTTGACCCTCACTACTGCTGACCCCTTGATAAAGCCTTGTTCGTGTTCTTCTGATTTCTTCCTCTTGTCCACAATCATTTCCTTGGTTTGTTAACTTTTTTTTCCAAAACTCTACTTGATTCACAATAACATTTTCACAAAACAAGAAAACTATTCAAAATGTTTTACATTCATAATGTCAGTCATATTCTCATCAATGTACATTTTATATTGTTCTCTCAATACACCATTCCCACCCCTGTTGTACCTTGTTGTTTCTATATGTGCCATTAGACATACCTTTCCTAGAAAAAAAATTACAAAAAAGAAGAGTTGAAGTATTTTTATGCTCATGATGTCAGTCATATCTATACATTCTTATTAATGTTACATTTGTTCTCTCCCTACATCCTTATCACCACTGTGGCACCTTTCTGTTTCTCTCTCCTCCCCTCAGTCTCAGCACCTCATTGTCCAGTAATGGGAGGACTCTAGACTGTGCTCCTTCCCCACAATGTCCTTGCATTGGCTGCATCTAGCCTAATTGCATTCCTCAGCCATGTAGTTCTGTAGCCTGGAATATGTCAGTCAGCAGTATTCCCAGACTGATATCTTAGTATACTGAAAGATCAAAAGGGTTTCAAGCTGATCAAAGTTGATCACCAAGTTGATGGTCTTCCTGCAGTTCTGGATGTGGGACTCAGAGTGCACTCCAGGGAACCGTCTGCAGATCGGAGAGTCCTCTGTCATGCTGCCGCTGGGGGTGAACTGCGACAAGGAACCTTGAATCCTCCTTCACACAGTCTTTGCGAATCTGCATTCAGCAAAGAGCTGGACGACAGACTTCACTCCACCGCAGCCATCCTGAGGACAATGCGTGTGGAGGGTGATGTTCTGATTGTACAAGGAGATTTGGACTGGGAGGACTCCTCTCACCGCCAGCCAGGCCAAGCCCTGGTGCTTGTTTGTGAGCCCGCGAAATGTTGCTGATAATCGTTCTTGGTGTGTTGAAAATCATGAAATTGATAAAGCTTCTCAAAATACCCTTTTTTTTTCCTTCCTTGACAGTTCCCTGACTATCTACCCTGCTCTATAACCCTGCAGCTGGGTCCAAATGAAGTCGACAAGGTGAGATATTTAAAGTGCTGTTTATCATGAATCATTCCGTTAAAAAACACTTTAAAGCTAAATACTGCTGGAAAACATTGCAAGGATATAATGCAGAAAAGGAGGTCATAAGGAACCAAACAGCTGGCTGAGGACATCAGCATTGTAAACTGTATTAAATCCAGCTGAGGTGCATTGCAACGCCTCACCGAGAAAAAGCCACAGGTTATGTCAGGTCTCACCTAGAAACTACCACAGGTTATGAGCTCCCTTATATGGTATGCCGCCAACACAGGAGGACCTGGAATTATGGCTGCTTGGATACTGACAGATTTCCCTGCAAAGGGAGAATGAAGGGCAAAAATCAGATCAGGGTATATCCTCATTTTTTTTTGGTGAGGAAAACTTTTGGTCAGGATACAAGTGACAAATTTCGCTCGTCCCTCATCCCATCTCTTTCCAGACACATTTGAAGGGAACAGGTACCAGGTTAAAATTGCGCCACCCTATATTTTCCAGGAGGGTATCATAATGCATTGCTAATTTACAGAATGAACTTAACCTGAATATTTGATATCCTTTGCTTTGTTCCTGAAAGTCTATTTGATCCTGGTGAGAAAATGGATCACGCTTAACAATCAAGATCTGAGATGGCATGCATGCTCTTCTCCATCACTTTTCTTTCCAGTGCGGCCCAGTGTCATTTTAAGGGATGACCTTCATTTTATGGCTTCAGGATATAGTGGGTGTTTTAACAGAGATATACTGGCCTACTCCCCCATTATGTGTATGATTCAAGAAAGATTGTTTGGTTTCTCTGCAGTGCTGTGGAGTGGACTTTCAAATCATTGCATTCTGCGCAAAGACTTCCAGCTTTGATGAAAAAATCTCCAAAAGGTATATTGACTTTCATTCAGATATGGAAAGTGATTGACATTGTTTGCTTTCTCTCCAGATCAAGAAACTTCACATATAAAAAGCATAAGCAATGACTGTTCTCAGAGTCCCATTAGCAAGCCAAGCTCTTTCTTTCACACCTGTTGGCAATGGATCAGTGTTGAGCATTAATTTTGCTAAAGCAGGTGGTTCTGAACCTATTTATTTCCACTCACATACCACTTTAAGTATTCCCTATGCCATAGGTGCTCTGTGATTAGTAAGGGGTTGCTTAAGGTGGTATACACCATACACCACTAGCTTACTGCAGGGGGTGACCTGTGTACCTGCGTACCTGTGCAAAAAGAGCACTGGAGGACAAGGCAACACCTGGCCGGCTGTTAATCAGCCGACCTGAATGGATCAAGCCCCACCCGGTCAGCTGCCAATCATCCGCTGGGATATAAGCCACATCCGGCCCCTCGAGGTCAGTCGCATGGAGCTAGCTCAGCTAACTGCAGCAGGGACTTTAAGTGGGATAAAGCCTCTGGATCAATCTTTAAGTCTTGTGTCTACTTTCTGTATGACATGTGGGTAGAAAGAAAAAGTTTGAAAACCACTGTTTTAATCAGACCTAACTGACTCATTATGTGCCCAGTTTCCAAAGGAAATGGGCCAATGACAATTTTTCTCAAGCAAAATTTTTCAGTAACAATTGGGTATGGAGCAGCGATTCTCAAATTTCCCGTCCCACTCACATATAACCTTAAGCAATCACAGAGCACCAATGGCATTGGGATTACTTAAAGTGATATTTGAGTGGAAAGGTAAAGGTTGAGAACCTCTGTCTTTTAAAAGTGGATTTGCTTTTTTATACACTTTATGGATTTAAAAAAATTTAGACATGCAGCACAGTAACAGGCCCCTTTGGCCCATGGGCTCATGCTGCCCAATTACACCCAATTAACCTACAACCTCATGTACATTTTTAAACTAGATCTAAAATGCAAGGTATTTTGGCTACAAATACACATGTATGTCATCTTATTATTTGCTTTAAGCATTTATTTTTAATAATGAAATAATTAAGTAGAATGTGCATAAATTCTTAGTGGGCAAAACATTTGCATTGATATAATTTAGATGACATGGGTGCTTTGACATTTCGATGTGCAGGACTTGTATCTCAGCTTGTTTTCGTGGGTACATTGTGAAATAGTCGGCTCAAGACAGTTCAGAATTAAGCAGTGAGCCTCTGTTGTCCTGGATGAAGTATTTCTTGTTCACAATTAGACTTTTGTTCATTTATGGGAAATGGCAGGTCAGCATTTATTGGATATCCTTAATTATCTTTGAGGAAGTAATGGTGAGTCTCCTGAACTGTGGATATGCCTTCCTGACATTTGATTTTTTTTGTTGGCTGCTTCTCCCTCAACCAAAGGAGATTATAAGCGTATACAGAGCCGTTGTCATACCCACACTCCTTTTCGGCTCCGAATCATGGGTCCTCTACCGGCACCACCTACGGCTCCTAGAACGCTTCCACCAGCGTTGTCTCCGCTCCATCCTCAACATCCATTGGAGCGCTTACATCCCTAACGTCGAAGTACTCGAGATGGCAGAGGTCGACAGCATCGAGTCCACGCTGCTGAAGATCCAGCTGCGCTGGATGGGTCACGTCTCCAGAATGGAGGACCATCGCCTTCCCAAGATCGTGTTGTATGGCGAGCTCTCCACTGGCCACCGTGACAGAGGTGCACCAAAGAAAAGGTACAAGGACTGCCTAAAGAAATCTCTTGGTGCCTGCCACATTGATCACCGCCAGTGGGCTGATAACGCCTCAAACCGTGCATCTTGGCGCCTCACAGTTTGGCGGGCAGCAACCTCCTTTGAAGAAGACCGCAGAGTCCACCTCACTGACAAAAGGCAAAGGAGGAAAAACCCAACACCCAACCCCAACCAACCAATTTTCCCCTGCAACCGCTGCAACCGTGTCTGCCTGTCCCGCATCGGACTTGTCAGCCACAAACGAGCCTGCAGCTGACGTGGACTTTTTACCCCCTCCATAAATCTTCGTCCGCGAAGCCAAGCCAAAGAAGAAAGAAAGAAGAAGAAGGTTCACTTATTATTTGTGACGCCTTGCTTTAGGCAAATTAGGAAACACATCTTTTGCTCATTAAATCATCTTGAAAAATAAGTATTTGGATTTGAAGGTGACTTGAGGGCTTGACAAGGGGCTGTATAAGGTGTTGTTGTGGAGGGAGTTCCAGGATTTTGACGGAGTGACAATGAACAAATAATAATTTAAGACAGGATGTACATGACTTGGAAGGGACTGTGCATTTGGTTGCATTCTCATGCACTTACAGCCCTTTTCCTATTTGAAGGTACAGAACCTGTGTAGGAGATGCAGCAAAATTGCTTTGGCAAGTGAATGCTGTACGTTTTGTAGACAGTGCACACTGCACCCTCTGTGGATCAGTGGTAGAAGGAGACAATACTTATAATGGTGAACAGAGCATAAGTACATAAGATACAGGAGCAGGAATAGGCTGTTCAGCCCATCAGAGCTGCTGCACCATTCAAAAAGATCATGGCTGATCTGGCCATGGACCCAGTTCCACCTAACTGCCCTTTCTCCATAACCCTTAAATCACATATAATGTAAAAATCTATCTAACTGTGTCTTAAATATATTTAATGAGGCAGCCTCTATTACTTTCTTGTGCAGAGAACACCACAGATTCACTACTCTCTGGGAAAAGCAGTTCCTCCATTTCTGTCCTAAATCTATTCCCCCAACCTTAAGGCCTAGTTCAGGTCTCTCTCACCCCGCAGCACCAACAACTTTACTGCATCTATCTTCTCTACTCATTTCATGATAATATATGCTTCCACAGGATACTCTCTTATTATTCTGAATTCCAGTGAGGACATTTCCTCACAGGATAACCCCCTCATCTCTGGAATTTCCACTGCATAATTTCCAAAAGGTGATACATGTACTCCCTGACATATGTCCATGATCCGTTCTAGGTGACCAGTTGTATCTCGGAATGGACGTATGTCAGAATTGCATACTTACCTTGTTAGTTGGTGTCCAGGGCTCCCTAGGCTGGGCACGGCTGTCTTGATGCCTGTGCGCATGTGCAAGACTTCGGTAAGTGCATGTGCGGTGGGTTCGCGTATTGGAGTTCGGTTGGTGCATGTTCAAGAATTAAGTGCCCTGACGATATTGAATTCACACCTTTCATTCTCATGCCTGCACCAACCAAACTCCAATGCGTGAACCCACTGTGTATGCGCCGACTGAAGATTCGCGCATGTGCACAGGAATCAAGATGGCCACGCCCAGCCTATGAACCTGGGACACCAACTAACAAGGTAAGTATGCACATTTTGTCTCTTACATGCCCTGTATCCCTGTAATAGTTTGTCAAATACAACATAAACTGCGTAAATTTAATTTTTTTATTTTTAAAAAAATTCAGTCGCATAGGATGCAAGTTGGGGAGTACCTGTATATTCTTCCTCAAGTAAGGAGACCAGGTGTGGCCTCACCAGTAAACCAGCTGCAGCAGACCCTCCCTGTTCTTAAATTCAATCCCTCCAGCAATGAAGGCCAACATTTCTTTTGCCTAAGCACTTTCAAGTTTCCCTGCCTGCTTCAGTTTTTCATCCTTTAAATAATAATCTGATCCACTATTTTTTTCTTTCAAAGTGGTTGAGCTCGCATAAATCAACATTGTACTCCATGTGCCAGGCGCTTGCCCACTCCATCTATCTCCATCTCGCATAATTTGCTTTTCCATTCAATTTAGAATTGTATGGTGCCAATCAATCTGCCCGCTTTGTCCTGGATGGTGTTGTGTTGTTTAGTGTTGCCATGTTGTAATTAAAAAAAAGACAATGAGAAACAGATTGTAAATTTCCTGTTTTGTTGAAAATTGTAGTGTTACGAGCCCAGAGGACCCCAAAACCCAGCAGCAATAGGAATTCACCAAGACAAATAGTTACTTAAACAAAAGTAGTTTTTAATTTTCATTAAGCATAAAATAAACAGTATCAAACTTTAACTTATTACTATTACCTCAACTTAACATAACAATCCCCTTCTAATTCTAAGAGCATGTATATGGAATGTGTATAAGTTCAGAAAAGTTCTTTGATTCACAGTCCAATCTCACTTCTCACTCCTCCAAGTTCACCGGTATCAGGCAATTCTCATACTGTGCACAGAATTTAACCTTTATGAATTTTCACCAAGCTCTTCTGTTTAAAAGTAATTGGTTACTGATCAGGAAGGTTCTTGTTGGTTTCAGAGAGAGATTCGTTGCTCATTGGACATACACATAAACGGATTCCCTCTGATCAGCCACTTCAGTGTCTTGTCGAAGCAACTTGCCCCATCAGGGTTTTCCAAATGATTACCTCTTCTTCTGCAGGTCACCACAGAGTTCCTTTTTGTTTCCCTTACTTCAGATGAAACACTCTAGACAGCCATTTCCTTTTGTATGGACCACAAGGGTTTTCAACAGGATGAACTCAGAACTCACAACCCGTCTTCACAATGAGGTTTTTAAATAAGTTGCCAGCTTGTCATGACTGCAGAAAACAGTTTTTTCTTTTCTCTCTCTCTTTTAGAGAAAGCCTGTTTGGTCTTCTCTCTCTCTCTCTCTCTCTCTCTCTCTCTCTCTCTCTCTCTCTCTCTCTCTCTCTTCTCTCTCTCTCTCTCTCTCTCTCTCTCTCCCTGTCTGCTTGCAAAACCATATGACCTTCTTAGAACAGCAAACTGCATTCAGACAGATTGCGGAACTGTTCATCTATTGCTTTCAAAACAATAATCCATTACTCCACAGCATTTCCAATTAACACCTACTTGTGAAGTCCTTCAGCAAAGCAATTTTCCATTGTCTTTACAAAGGCCCTGGGCCCAGAGTGTCTGGTTGGAGCAGAGCTCTTGCAATTTAAATGAGATCTGTTTAATGAAGTGTTTGTGTTTGTTTGTGACCTTCACTAAAAACCCTAATCTAACTCTTCCAAAAACATATATATACATAATATAAAATATGATATAATTTGTCACAGTAGAATCAGAGATTCCTAACTACTGGAGTCCATTCATATTAAAGAATATTGCACGAATCAGGATTTGTTCAAATACAAATAGATTGCACCCAATATTTAATAATAGAAATCAAATGCTGTAAGGTGCACATCGGCTTGATCATTAAAAACTCATACATACATACAATACTTCATTTAAATGGAATCCAGACTATCATAGCACAGTTTCAAAACTGTTAAATGAGTAAAATTAGGATCTCTTCACTTCCAATTGTTCAGCCTGTATGGTCCATGCTCCTAATTTTGTCTTCTCCCAGGAGTTCTGTGTCAATGGTTATCCGCAAGGTACAGTACGCTCCTGATAAACCGATTTTTCAGCCAGTGGCTAAGACAAGCCGACAATTCCTCATGTCAGACAAACCTCTTCACCTGGAAGCGTCACTTAACAAAGAGGTGAGTATTTGGACAACCACATCTCATCCTGGCCGCAGGTGAGATGAAGCTGGAGTCAACGTTACCAAACATGCTTTGTTAACTTTTTAAGCTCCACTCAAGGATGAAACATTTACCAGTTATAATTAAAGAATAATGGGAAGTCCTGGTCTTTAGTCCACAACTGTATAAAAATATGCCCTGGGATGAAGGCAGAGCTATTTGGATTAAATGCGTTTAGACTCCTGAGTTGAAAATGAGTCAGAATTTTGATTTCAGAAGAATGGAAACAGAAACACCACTCTCAAATTCTAGCATTCAATTCAATATCAAAAAGTGAATGACAATTTACACCAGTTAATTAGGAGTGACGTAGTTAAAACCTGGAGCTCCTGGGAACATTGCTGTCCACAATTCTGTAGCTGAACAGATTTCCATTCACCTGGCTTGGAATGAACTATATTTGTGTGGAGCTTTCATGATCTCCATGTGTCTGGTGAGTTCACTTTGGGTGCTCCAGTTTCCTCCCACATGCAAAAAATATGGGGTTGTTTGGCCACTGTGAATTTCCCCCAGTCTGTAGATCAGTGGTAGAATTTGGAGGAGGGAAGGGTAGTTATGGGAGCATGGGAGAATAAAATGGATTATTGTAGAATGAGTAAAAATATGGGTGTTTGATGATCAGTGTGGACTTGATAGGCAGAAGGGCCATACTGTATCTTTCCATGATTCTATGATTTTATTTCCAGTCCCGTTCATCCTATCCCATTGCTTCAGGCTTCAAATAATATTTCCACATCCATCTCCATACTCTGTTGTCCACAAGCCATTTTAACCAAACTGATGCTGAGTCCCCTAACCCAACACTATCCCTGACCCAACTATATTAGTTCAAACACTCAGACCAGGCTCCCTGGAGCTGTCACATTAATCACCGTCTGTCAGAAGTCATAAAGTATTGGAGCTTCCCATGCTTCTTAAAAATAAATTTAGTAGTGAAAATGAATCAAGAGTCTCTGACATGAATGGCCAGGGCAGCTCCTGTCCCATTGTCTAGTGGGGTGGCCAGCCTTTTCATTTTTAATTTTTAATTCAGACACACAGCACAATAACAGGCCATTTTGGCCCATGAGATCCATGCCGCCCAATTAACCTACAATCCCGGTACAGACTCGTGAGCTGAAATGGTCTGTTACCGTGTTGTATTTTTAAATTAAAAATTAAAAGGTTACACTATGGGGGCTGGGGGGTAAGGGGGGAGGAGTTCAAACTGCACTTTTAACAATGTGAGAACTATCTACATGAACAATCATATCCTTCAAAGGCAAGAGGTTGGGAAGTTATTCACTCAAGAACAGTTAAGTGGAAAGGTACACTGGTACAAACCAATAAATAACTATCAATAAAGCACCTGCAGTTCTTGTTTCTCCAGTTTACTACTCCACTGCAAACTCTCACCTAATAAGGACCGCAAAGAGAATAATCTCGGGTTTATTGCCTGTGCCATGTGACAGTGAAAGCAGGAATAGAATGAGATGGAGGATGAATGCATGGCTGAAGAGATGGAGTAAAGGGCAGGGATTCAAGTTTGTGGATCACTGGGACCATTTTTGGGGGAGGTGTGACCTTTACAAAAAGGATGGGTTGCATTTGAACCCCAGGAGGACCAGGATTCTGGTGCGGACGTTTGCTAGGCTTACTCAGGAGACTTTAAACTTGAATGGCTGGGGGGAGGGAACCAAATGAAGGAGAACAGCAAGGTGAAAGTTAGAGTGCAATCAGAGAAAGCTTGTAGACAGTGTTTGAGGGGGGAAAGGCAGGTGATAGAAAAGGGGGATGTTCTATATGAAGATGGACAGAGGTCGATTGCAAAAGATCATAAGAAAGCTGTTGGTAAAGTTAGGAGCCTACAGGAAGTAAAAAGTGGGAAATCTCTAAAATCCATATATTTTAATGCTAGGAGCATTGTAAGGAAGGTGGATGAGCTGAAGGTATGGATTGACACTTGGAAGTATGACGTGGTAGCGATTAGTGAAACATGGTTACAGGAGGGATGTAACTGGCAGCTAAATATTCCTGGATTTAGTTGCTTTAGGTGTGATAGAACCGGGGAGGGGGTGCGGGGCAAGAGGGGGTGGGGTTGTACTCCTTGTTAGAGAAAATATTACAGCGGTGCTTAGGTGCACTAGAATAGAAGGCTCATCCAGGGAGGCTATTTGGGTGGAATTGAGGAAAGGGAAAGGGGAAGTTACAATTTAGGGGTTTATTATAGACCACCGTATGGGGTACATGAATTAGAGGAACAAATTAGTAGGGAGATAGCAGATATTTGTAATAAGCACAGGGTAGTGATTGTGGGGGATTTTAATTTTCCAAATATTGATTGGGAAACCCATTCCGTGAAAGGGCTGGATGGGTTGGAGTTTGTAAAATGTGTGCAGGATAGTTTTTTACATCAATACGTGGAGGTGCCAACTAGAGAGGGAGCTGTGTTGGATTTACTGTTGGGGAATGAGATGGGTTAGGTGACAGAGGTATGTGTGGGGGAGCACTTTGGGTCCAGTGATCATCGTGCCATTAGCTTCAAGGTAATTATGGAAAAGGATAGATCTGGGCCCAGAGTTGAGGTTTTTGAGAAGGGAAAAGCTAGGTTTGAGGAGGTGCGAAAGGATTTACAAGGGGTGGAATGGGACAATTTGTCCTATTGGAGGTCTTCTAAAGGAGAGATTTTAAGAGTATAAAATCTTTATATACCTGTTAGGTTGAAAGGTCAGGTCAAAGGTTTGAGAAAGGGATATTGGAAACTTTGTTCGAAAAAAGAGGGAGTACTATAATAAATATAAGAAAAAGGATAAAAGGAGATGTTTGGGTACTATATTGAATGTAAAAAGAATCTTAAGAAAGAAATTAGAAAAGCTAAAAGAAGATTTGAGGTGGCTATAGCAAGCAGGGTAAAAATAAATCCAAAGGGTTTCTACAAATATGTAAATAGCAAAAGGAAAGTGAGACAAAATTGGTCCAATAGAGAATCAGAAAAGACAAATATGTTTTGAGCCAAAAGAGATAGGGGAGGTCTTGAACAATTTATTTTCCTCAGTATTTACTGAGGAGAAGGATATTGAACTGTGCAGGGTAAAAGAAGCAAAGGGGGTAAATGTGGAGACTATAGTGATTAAGAAAGAGGACCTTGAGAGAAGTTAGTCAGGAAATAGCAGAGGCTCTGGCAGTGACTTTTCAAATGTCATTAGAGATGATATAGTGCCGGAGGATTGGCATGTTGCACATGTGGTTCCTTTGTTTAAAAAGTGTTTGAGGAGCAAGCCTAGCAGTTATCGTCCTGTAAGTTTGACGTCTGTGGTAGGTAAATTGATGGAAAAGGTTCTTAGAGATAGTATATATAAGTATATGGAGGGACAGGTCTGATCAGGGATACTCAACATGGATTTGTGCGTGGAAGGTCATGTTGACCAATCTTGTTGAATTTTTTGAAGAGGTGACTAGGAATGTTAATGGGGGTAGAGCAGTGGATGTTGTCTATTTGGACTTCAGTAAGGCCTTCAATAAAGTTCCGCATGGGAGGTTAGTTAGGAAGGCTAAGTCCTTGGGTATTAATTTGGAGATAGTCAAATGGATTCAACAGTGGCTGGAAGGAAGGTGCCAGAGAGTAGTAGTAGATAATTTTTTGTCAGGATGGAGGCCGGTGACAAGCAATGTACCTCAGGGTTCGGTATTGGGACCGTTGCTGTTTGTCATATATATTAATGATCTGGAAGATGGGGTGGTAAATTGGATTAGTAAATATGCAGATGATACTAAAATAGGGGGAATTGTGGATGATGAAGAGGGTTTTCAAAGATTGCAGAGGGATTTAAACTACTTAGAGGACTGGGCAGAAAGATGGCAGATGGAGTTTAATGCTGAGAAGTGTGAGGTGCTTCATTTTGGAAAGAATAATCAAAGCAAGACATATGTGGCAAATGGGAGAGCATTGAAGAATGCAGTGGAGCAGAAAGATCAAGGAATAACAGTGCATTGTTCCCTGAAGGTAGGAGCGCATGTGGATAGGGTGGTGAAGAAGGCCTTTAGTATGCTTGCCTATATAAATCAGGTGCATAGAATATAGGAGTTGGGAAGTGATGATGAAACCGTACAAGGCATTGGTGAGGCCAAATTTAGAGTACTGTGTGCAGTTCTGGTCACCGATTTATAGGAAGGATATTAACAAGATAGAGAGAGTGCAAAGAAGATTTACAAAAATGTTGCTGGGTTTCAGCATCTGGAATACAAGGAAAGATTGAGCAAATTAGGTCTTTATTCCTTTGGAACATAGAAGGCTGAAAGGGGATTTGATAGAGGTGTTTAAGATAATGAAAGGGATAGATAGAGTTGATGTGGAAAGGCTTTTCCCATTGAGAGTAGGCGAGATGGATACAAGAGGTCATGGGTTGAGAGTTGACAGGCAAAGGTTTAGGAGTAACATGAGGGGGAACTTCTTTACTCAGAGAATGGTTACTGTGTGGAATGGGCTTCCGGGAAAGGTGGTGGAGGCAGGGTCAATGTTGTCATTTAAGAAAGAGTTGGATAAGTATATGGATTGGAGAGGGATGGAAGGATATGGGCAGGGTGCTGGTAAGTGGGATTTGAGGAAGGTACTTGGATCAGTGCAGACTAGAAGGGTCAAATTGGCCTGTTTCCATGCTGTAATTGTTATATGGTTATATGGTTATAAGTATGCCTACTTTGAAGATGTTTTCCTCCTTCTATATTCCCTTCCCATCCTAGTCTTGAGAAAGAGACCCAACCTGAGATATCGATGGTCTATTTCTCACCATGTATGTTGTTTGACCTGCTGAATATCTCCAGTTCCTCTTTTATTGCTCAAGATTCCATCATAGTAATCAATACACAATGGGCAGTTGTGTGTTTCTCCAAGAACTAGTCTCTACAGAAGTGATTTCAGGAGACAACTCTTCACCAGAAGAACAATCAGTTAGATATTATGAATCTAGAATAGTGGATGAGTTAAAAATGCCAAAGGATTCCTTTGTGAAATATTCTCCTCATTTGAAATGCACTATTTAATAGATTTTTTACCATGGTGAACCAATTCAAGTGAACGTTGAGGTGATCAACCATTCCAACAAGACTGTGAAGAAGGTCAAAATAACAGGTATGGAACAGGGCTTGGAAAATGAGATTTATATCAAAACAAAACCAAATTGTAGATGATAAAAAGGCCAAGTTTTTCTGATAATTTGAATTATATCAGAAGGGGCCCAGATAAAGATGCTTTACAATGAGATCTCCGGCCCAGGCCTAAACTCCTTAGTCTAGGAATTCTGTTCCAATGTGGAAATGGGATTTGGGCAATTTCTGTACTCTGTTTTTACGTTCAATGTAATGCTGCAGCCACATTAGTTAATTAAACAATATTTTAGGAATTCCCTCAGGATCGAGAGTTACTTGGTTCTGCACTTGTTTTAAGGGTCCTGAGATGGTTGTTGAGACCTAGATGAGAATGGCAGACCCACACCTGGGGCTGTGATCATCAGGGGGGTGGGCATTTTAAGAGGTGGGGAACTTACATGAGAAGTCTGTGTGTTCTTGATGCATGGAGCCAATCGATGTTCTAAAGGTCATTCCAAATCTGTTTCTCCACTTTGAGTGGTCATGGGTGAGAGCTTCACAGGAGTCAGAGAAAATGTTGTACTTCTTTGAAGTAGCTTTGAGAACATTCCATGTATGCTTTCCTCAGTCGTAGTAGGTGATGTTGGGAAGATGAGGCAAATAAATACCCCTTCTTTTCCATATTCCATGGTTGATGCACTTCAGTTGCTTTAGAGAGATTTATAATGATCGATTCTGTCAAAGCACGAGTTGAGATAGTCATTATTTGACTATTAAGTAAACCACTTCTGCCCTTCGACATGATGTTCTTTTGAAATATTCACAGAAATGTTAACTGCAATGTCTTTCCACTCAGCTGATCAGATTTCAAAAGTGGTTCTGTACTCACAAGACAAGTACAGCCAGACAGTGGCTGAAGAGGAAGTGAAGTAAGTGAGACATTTTGTTCAGTCCACTCTGCCTTTAACGCACCTTCCTGGCAAGCCAATGTCTGATTCAATGTTGTGACTTTATCCGCTTTTCTTTAATAATGGGAATTGATGATGAATGTTCATCCTCATCCCTTATATTGTCCTTGTATCCAACCTCTACTCTTCCAAAATTTAATTTAAAATGTTATTGCGATCAAAATATCGGAGATCCCCTGAGCACAATTGGTTAAATGTGGTTGGAATATGCTGGCACTGCATGGGGTAAGTATATTTAAGTTTCTGCACAAATTAACTTGAATAAAGCTATTAGGTCAGGAAATGATTTGGCAATTTTGCTAATAACCTGACAAGGTTAGGATTAAACTCATTTAAATTGGAAGTTTGTTCAGATAATTGATGGAGCTGAAGAAACATGAAAGCAGATAGTTCCATTGAATGTTGGTCATGGTTCTTAGGTGCTGCGGAAGTAAATTGTTTGAACTTGAACTTGTTGAATGAATGTCAGAAGTATTTTGAATGCAACGTTGCACCCAAGTTTTCAAACCAAAAAGTGGTTTCAATTAATTTCTCATCACTGCAGGGCATTGACAAAAGATCGTTTTAAACTGGGGTAATATATCTCTGCGAATCTGGTGATAAATATCCTTTTTATGGACTCAATCCCAGCAACTTGCCTGGTTGAAATGAGAGGGTGGTGAGTTTGAGTGAAGGGGCTTGTCTCACCTGAATTGGCATTTGAACAAATGGTTATGGGCAAACTTCTCTGATATTTTATTTACCAATTTTTGCAAAATATCCTTTGGTTCAGTTCAGAGTTCAGAGGTGTATGTGTGAAAATTATGTAGAAACATTAGGTTAAGAAGTCTTTCTGAATTATATTTTTTGTAGTTTAAATTGGAATAAATTTTATATATGAAAAACTATGAAAGATACTTCTGCAACTTAAAGATGTCTGGTGATCACATGGAATCTTTACAGGCTAGATTTTGTTAATGAAACTACCTGCTCAGAATGTTTTTTCAGCTGCATCAATTAAACCCAAACAAGCTTCTAATTTTAAGTGAGTGCAATTCTAACTTCGCCAGATTGTCAATGCACAGTTTGATGCTGGATACATTCAAATGAATTTGAGCAAACACCTAGATGTACTTTCCCTTCAGCAGAATGATCCCAGGAGAGTGAGTGACGATATGTGGAGGCTGTAAGATTGCTCAAAGTGTTTGAAGCGCAGCTAATGGTTTGAGTTTCTTCACATTTCACCTGTGTTGATGTGTGCTGTTTTGCTTAGTGAACAGGTTAGTCCGGGTTCCACCATGAAGAAGGTCTACTCCCTCCATCCCATAATTGCCAATAACCGTGAGAAGCATGGCTTGGCGCTGGATGGAAAACTCAGACATGAGGACACCAACCTGGCTTCTACCACCATGTAAGATTTTGTAAGCTTTGCCAAATGATCGACTACCTCATAGGCCATAGTTTAACAATTTCAGAGATTTATATCTTCATGAATAAAATTGTCATGTGTTTGTGCTGAAACTTTGATGCATTTCCATGATGCTCAGAAGAGATAGGAGCAGGAAGAATCCATACGCCTCTCATACCTTCTCTGGCATCCATTGCTGACCTTCTGCTGTACTTTTGTTTTGTAAATCTTTGACCGAACTTAATGAATAACAACCTTCTGGGGCCAAGGATTCCAACGTTGCATTATTCTCTGACTGAAGAAATTTCTCCTCATCCTAGTCCTGAAATGGCTCACCCTTGTTCCAAAGTTGTAGGCCCTGGATCGATTCTTCAGCCAGGGCAGATATTTGCCCGGAATCCATTCTGATGATCCCTGTAAGAATTCTGTGCATTTCAATGAAATGACTTCTCACGCCTCTAAATTCTAGAGAATATAGGCCTGACCAATTCAATCTGTCCTCACGGACCAAATCCATCCAGACAATAAAACAATTTAGTAAATCCTCACTGCACTTCCTCTTTGGTTGTTTTGAGTGAAGGACATCAGAAGTGCATACAAGTGTCAGTCTTGCCATGTCAGAAGAGGCAAGCATTATACCTCTTCCAGTTAAGAAGCCCAAGTCTTGCTCGATGTCCCCTGGATCATAAGCTACACCCAATATAATCAGATCTGAATAGCTGACATTTTTCTGCACATATGTAATCATCGCTGTTGTTCAGATCTTGCTGTGATATTCATACTTGTGAACAGTGGTGGGAAACATCTCATTTAATGGAGTGGGAACCCTATCTTTGACCCAGTGGATAGGTGACACATTTCTGTGTTATGTTGGCAATGGATTTTCTGTGGACAAAACCATTAAACGTTCCAGAATGAGAGGTCAAAGCCCGTAGTAATGATAAGCATTCTCCAAATGGATTATATAAGAGATATCCCTCTTTTATAAGGCTCTCTAACCTCCTTAAATTGATGATTTGTGTAAGCCATTGGCTTTCAGGCATGATGGGAAAATCTCTCTTGTTCCAACCACAGTCATTTTTTTCTGCTTTCAGCTTAAAGGAAGGAATAGATCGGGAAGTTTGGGGGATTCTTGTTTCCTATAAAGTTCGGGTGAAGCTAATTGTTTCTGGGTAAGTTGATTCTTGTGATTTCCCTTCTTGATTTGAGCCCCCACAAGATTGTCCATGAATAATTAGACCTTCTTGCCATGCAATTCTAATATGAATCCAGGACATTTTCACCGTGGGTGGAAGGGGGGTGCGGGACTTGAGCGAGAATGCTCCACGCCAGTGGCACAAATCAAATGTAATATGGATTTGGAGCTTATAGCAAAATTAGCTTTGGGATTTTGTTTTTCTTCTCCAGGAAAGACAAAGTTTTAGCCTTGTGCTCTTTTTCCACCCTGAATGGGACAGCATGAATATCTCTAATGCTCACTCCTCCAGCAACACCATGTAGGATCTTAAGAAAGGGTTTAATACCTGACCAGGATTTCCTGGGAAACACAATGTGTTTAAAAAGATAATTATTTTATTGGGGAAGGAAATATCTTCAGCTGTAGGAGCCTTGTGATTTTCTACCTCCTGTTGCATAGAAGAATAGGGCGAGGATTTAAACTGTGATTGCTCATTGATCAAATTTTAATCTCAGTTAAGTAGTGCATTCAAAACACTGGCTGCGTCTCGTCGTGTAAGTGGAGAGTCAGGAGAGAGGGTGCAGAGGAGCGTTGGTTCACAGTGGCTGTAAAATCCTGACTTCTCATTCAGCTCTAACCAAACCAGAGAATGAACAAGTAATTTAAGGAAAAGGAATTATTTCCTGGGGCCTCACTGAGTGAGTGTTCTGTCTAGAGGATCCTCAACCAAGCTGTCACGCTGACTTTGACCAAGGCAGTGCTCCAATTACCTTGTTAAAGGGAAGAGCAGAGTGAGGTGCCTTTTCAGCCAAGGGATCGACATTCTCCCCACTGCAATCAAATAAAACGTCTGCATTCAACTCTCCAGGTTTAAACAAGAAGAACATGCCTCACTCCCTTGGCCACGAGTTTGGAGGTTGGCCACATTACAGTGCCATTTTAAGGGACGGGTCCTGGGGTGAGGGTATAGGAAGGAAGCTGACAACATGCTTTCCAGAATAAAATCCATAGAAATAAGTGATCTTGGTTCATCTGGGTTTGGTTACTATTTCTGATTTAGCTCTGATTCTGTGTTGACTCTCTCATCCTCCCAATAAGGGAGAGGTAGTATCCGGAGAGCATTTGGGTTGGAATTTGGCCTGAGGATAGCCTACTCATAGAGATATGTTTCACCTGATAGAAGGGATGTTAACATTAATTAAACAGCATTTAAACATCTTTATTATCTATATTGACCTTTTGTTTACTTTTCAGAATGCTGGGAGATGTTTTGTTCAGGTAAGAAGTTATTAAACAATTGAAGTTTGGGATGAATTGTCTGCCTCACTGTAATATCAGGCCAGTCACATTGAAGTTTTATGAAGATCAGATTTATCAGGCAGATTTTCATCCTGCTGCTTGTTCAATTCCAATGTAATTGTTGAGGTTCTACCAACCCTGATGCTGTACTAGCTGGTGATAATAAAAAATAACCCCAATACCTCAAACCAACACAGACTTCAGTTGGATTCCTGTGTTCAATTCAACACCAAGGAGTTTAATTAGATTTACTCAAATGCACATTAACATCTGAATTCATGAAGCTTTCACACTGTAAGCCTTCTGTTCCATCCCTTCCCATGAACTTCTGCTTTGGGGCTAAACAGTGAACAACTCGTGACTTATTTCAGGAGGTGGGGTACAGATGCAGAAGGAGTTTGTCTGAGTAAACCTTTGGGGAAAATAGTTACTCCAAAAGTTCTTAAAGCACTCATGCCAGGCAGTTCGCTTTGATCTCATTATTTTTAAACTTGATTGCCTCGTTCTGAAGATCTCCATTGTTATTTCAGATAAAGTCATAAACAATCCAAAAGCCTTAGACGCTCTCCAGTGCTCACCATTGTCCACAACCTACAGTTATAACTGTCCTAACTCTTGCAATTAATTAATATGCATTATGATTACTGATCATTCTAGAACAGGGGCCCCCAAACTTTTTAGACCATCGACTCCTTCATGGAGTCCTTGATCCCTCATTGAATGCCCAGGCATCGAAGTGTGTCACAGTGAGGTGGTGGTGCTGTCCGGGGGGATCCACCACACTTTCATTCTTCATTCTTCCATTCACTCTCAACATATTAGATGGCAGAAGCCACCAAGGCCAAGTCTCACAAGAGTTTGACCACCCCTACCATAGGCTTGAATTTCCATAGATATGCCCCTTCGTTTGACCCCAAAAGTTCAATCGACCCTCTTTCAACCCTCAGGCATTTATTGACCTCTTGAATAGTCCCATCAACCCCTAGGGGTCGATATCTAGCACTTTGAAGACCCCTATTCTAGAACATATAAATCTACCCCTACAGCAAGGTTACAGGCCCCTGGGCCCATGGAGTTGTGCTGACCTAACACCCTACTCTAACAGCTGCCGAGAATTTCCCCACTGCATAACCCTCCATCTACCTATCCAAAAGGCTCTTCAAAAGATCCTGTTGCACATGCCTTCACCTCCATTCATGGCAGTGCATTCCACCTCCCTGTGTGAAAAACCTACCTTAAACACCTTAAAACTTTGTCCATTTCAGTCCTGGGAAAAGCCTCTGGACGTCCCCACAATCAGTGCCTCACATAACTTATTCACCTAATCTCCATTGCTCCAATGACCAAGTTCAAGTTGAGACCATGTTCACTCAACCTATCCTCATAAGGCAGGCTCTCCAAATGTTATAAATCTCTGCACCCTCTTTACAGCATCCACATCCTTCCTGCAGCGAAGTGACCAGTATTGAATACAATATTTCAAGTGGGGTCTAACTAAGGCCTTGTATAGCTGCAACATTACCTCACGGCTCTTGAGCTCAATCTCATTTTCAAACAGAGGTAACTTTGTTGAAAGATCTTCAATGTGAATAGCTTTCAGTTCTGGTTGCCTCATTACAGGAGTGTGTAGATTTACCAGGATGTTGCCTAGATGGGAGAACATGTCTTTATGAAGCAAAGTTTGCAAGGCTGGGGCTTTTCACTGTGGAGCAATGAAGGATGAGAGGTGTCTTAACAGGGGCTTAGACAGGATGGACAGCCAGCACCATTTTCCTGGGGTGACAGGTGCAAATATCAGACGATATCTGCTTTAGGCGAATGAGTGGAGGAAAGTTTAGGGGGGATGTCAGAGGTGAATTTTTATTTTACATCGAGAGTGGAGGGTGCCTGGAATGCATTGCAGGGGTTCTGGTGGAGGCTGGTACAACAGGGTCATTCAAAAGACTCGAAGATAGGAACATAGATGCAAGAAAAATAGAGAGTTATGGGTATGAGGGGGAAGAAAAGAGATTTTTGTGGAGTAGGTTTACATAATTCAACACAACATTGCGGGGTTAAGGTCCTGCATGGTGCTGTAATGTTCTATATTCCATGAATAAATGACCAAATTAACATTGTTTACCACTCCTTAGTACATGGCATTCTTCCTTCCCTCTCTCTCTCTCACACACAATCGATCTTTTATTTTGCAATTCCACTTTACCTGATGTAGGGTCCTGCTGCTCTCTCAAGATATTATTCTTTCTTTGTCTTTTCATCTCTCCATATTTTGTGTTCTGACTTCCTTGATAAGTGTCGGCAAACATTTGGGAAAAATGATTTGTGATGTTCAGTGAAGATACATTTCTTTGGAATGGAATACACTGGGGCAGATGTTGCCATTGTGTATGGAAGCAAAAGAGATACAATGAAAATATTGTCACAACATAGCAGTAAAGAAAATTGAAAGGATTTTGGAAATAAGTGATATTTTTCCCAAGAACTGGAAAAAAATATGGAGTAAGCCATGAGGAGAGGTAAACGGATTGTTAAAGCTTCCAGGAACTAACAACAGTAACTGTAAGCCTGTTATTGGCAAAAACAGGAAAATTGTATGAAGATTTAATTGATAGAAAACAGTATCACTGCAACATCTCTGTCAATGAAATAATAGGCTCGGAGAAAAAGGGAAGCAGACATCAGTTAGTCTGATGTCAATGTGAGGAACAATGGTGGAAAGTATAATTAACAACTTGATACCAGGGCATTTTGTCCAACACAATACAGTTAGGAATATTCAAAATGGGTTTAACGAAGGGAATTTGACAAATCTACTGAGTTTGAAGTATGCTTGACAGGTAAAAGTAGACCAGTGAATAGACAAAAGGATTTCGAGGAGTAGCTGCCATCAAAGAAGTTCTTATTCAAAATCTGGTGTCCTGGGATTGAAAATTATTTTAACTTGTGTTCAGGACTAATTAATAGCAGTGACAGGATATAAATGGGTAATTTTCAGCATGTTACTTGAGCTGTCCACGAGTGTGAGTTCCCTTACGTGTCAGTGTGTATATGTATCCCCCACTGCAGGATGCCCTCTATATTTGCCTCTTTCCCTCCTTCCACTGGCTCTCTGGCATTGTCCTACCCTCCCAAAGACTCCTTTCCATTAGTCGCAAACATATTTCTTCTCTGGAGACTCATGCTTACATTCCAGGCAATATTTCCCCAGTCACTGGCTCCCAGCCCACAGTCACCACCTTGGGGCCTAATCTCCAGGTTCTATCTCCCAGCCCCAGCTCCTGAAACTCTTCCCCTCCATCATTCCTGGCTCTGTTCCTGTCACTAATTCAAATGGATTCCTCCTGATCCTGTTTTCCTTGTTAAGCATTTAACATTTATTCTTGTTACCATTTTGTACTCTTTTCTATTGTTCCCTTCTTGACTGCTTAATTGACTTGAGCACCTCCTTTGCATATTTTCATGCCTTCCAGGTCAATTGAAAAACTGGAGTGATTTCTGGACCAAATCACACAGATAAAGGGGATAATAGGGAGAACTGAGGGGCAATTTGAGGAAGGGAAAGGGTTTCACTCTTCTCGCAGAATGAGGCAAATCTCTGGAATTCTCTACTTTGGAGATTGTGGAACTAGATCATGAAGATATTTAAGGGGAAGTAGGTATATTTTTGGAAGATAAGGGAATTGAGGACAAAGTGTTGATCATATTGAATGCGAGGCAAGCTTGAAGGTGCAGGAGATCCTATTTCCATGCTTTCTGCTCTTGGCCTGCTCTAGATTTCTCGAGCACTTCTGTGACTTTGTAATAGATCTGCTTTCTTTTTCCCTTGCAGTGACGCTGTTGTTGAATTACCTTTCTTGCTCATGCATCCTCCGCGAGAAACATTAGATGGTGAGCGCCAAGTATCTTTTAAAATTAAAATAAGCAGCCCCTGACTGAATGGCATGAGGATTTAATTATACCTAATATGTGAGAATGAAGTGGCTTAGTTCATTGAGTAAAATAGTACATAATGGTCATGAAAGAGCTTTAACGATCTGTGTTCTTAATTATTTCACAACAATAATGGTTTTTAAATGAGTGAAGAGGATGAAATTTGGTGTATTTCAAAATCTAATGTAATTGGAAAAATGAAGATGAATCAAGTCTGTGGATTTTCAGGAAATGAATGGGCGGAAGTTGGGCTGTTATAAATCAGCTTTTTATTTGATTACATGGAGATGCTTTTGTCATTTGAATTCTATTTTAATCCTGGTCTTTCCATTCATCTTAAAAATAGTGTCGGTCATTTACCTCATTGCACCAGTTTGCTATTTACTCTGACCATCTAGCTGGTAATTTACCTTAGCACCACCTTCCTGTATTCACACCATATCCTACAATCACATTAATGTCCCAAAATCTAATAATTTATGCCTTTATCATACCCAGCATATGAGCTTCTTTACTGAGATTTTCTAAGATTCATTACTGGGATACATCATACCCATATCCACTCTGCCAAGCCCCATAAGAATGTTTTTTGTGTGTGTTTATATATACACACACACACACACTCACACACACACACACACACACACACGCACACACACACACACACACACACGCACACACACACACACACGCACACACACACACACACACACACACACACACACACACACACACACGCGCACACACACACACACACACACACACACACACACACACACATACAATGTTTTTCCTCAACCTCGTCCATTGCCAGGGTAAGGTTTGATTTAAAGAGGAGATTGATAGGTTATGGGGAGAAGGAAGGAGAATGGGTTGAGAAATACATCAACCATGATTTTAATGGTGGAGCAGACTGGATGGGCTGAATGGCCTAATTCTGCTCTGACATTTCATGGTCTTATGTTGACAGGATTTCAGGGTCTGAGTTACAGGGAAAGGTTGTGCAGACTGAGGCTTTTTTCTCTGGAGCGTAGAAGATTGAGAGGGGACTTGATAGAGGTGTTTAAGATTTTAAAAGGGACAGACAGAGTAAATGTGGATAGGCTTTTTCAATTAAGAAAGGGGGAGATTCAAACTAGAGGACATGGTTTAAGATTGAAGGGGGAAAATTATAAGGGGAACATGAGGGGAAATTTCTTTACGCAGAGGGTGGTGGGGATGTGGAATGAGCTTCCGGCAGACGTGGTCGAGGCGGGATCATTGGTTACATTTAAGGAAAGACTGGATCGTTACATGGATAGGAGGGGACTAGAGGGGTATGGACCGGGTGCTGGTCAGTGGGACTAGGAGGGTGGGGATTTGCTACGGCATGGACTAGTAGGGCTGAACTGGCCTGTGCTGTAAGTGGTTATATGGTTATATGGTTATGATCTGAGCGTATCTTACTCCTTCTGGACTGCTCTTAAATGCAGTGATCTCATTGAAGTAGACAATATTCTTATGGGTGAACAATGGGAAGTTGGAGGGACTCAGTGAGTCAGGCAGCATCCATGGAAAGAAATGAGAAATCTTCAGTCAACATTTTGGATCAGGATCTTCTGTTGACACAAAAGTGGGAAGGGAAGATAGCGTCTAGAAATGGTTGATTTGTTCAGTCATTCAGCCCTCGAGCGCAACTCATCCATGCCAGTTAAGCTGCTTATCTGAGTTAGTCTCCTTTGCCTATGTTTGGTCCTTAATCCTTCCAAACCTTTCCAATCTGTGCACCTATCTAAAGGTTTTCTTAAACATTGTAATTTTACCAACCTCTACCACTGCCTCTGGCAGCTTGTTCCACATCCCCACCACCTTTTGTGCGAAAAAGTGGCCCCTCCGGTTCCTTTTAATTCTTCCTCACCTTAAACCTATGGTTTAAAAACTCTGGTGCTTTAACTCCCTGAGGAATGGTAGCATTGCAATTAAACAACAAAGGAATATTTGTAGTCTAAACAAATGGCTAAAATTATTGCACGTCATGTCAGAAAATTTGAGGCCTTCAACTCTGAACTGAAGAAGGAAATAAAGGACACTTCCCTAACTAGAAGCTAGGTCTGGAATCAGAGGACTTGTGTGACAGGATAACATCGTATTTGCAGAAAGTTAAATGAATGTAGCCCAGGGTTCAATCCTGATCTCAGATACTGTTGTCCATAATTTGGAGACATGCTGATGGAAATACTGTGCAGGCTGACATCGTCTCAGAGAGCTGAACACTTCCCTTAATGTTATGAAGAAATACGAGGTGAGAATCCGGAGTATTTTGCCTCTGTGTGTTAGGAAGGTCATATCTGAAGGAACATAGCCTTTGAGGTTAATTTGTGATTATGGTTCCAGATTTTAAAATACAAAGGGAACTAGAGCGGTGGCTGAGTGGAATGATCTACCGGACGAATTAGTTGCGGCAGGGTCAATTCTGTCATTTAAGAGGAGGTTAGATGTGAGGGGGTTGGAGGGTTATGGGCAAGGGAGTGGGTAGGTGGAATGAGTGGAGTTTCATGTAAATCGGTGCAGACTAGAAGGGCTGATATGGCCTCTTTCCATACTGTAAATTGTTATATGGCTATAATGGGAACAACGGGAAGAAAATATTTCCATCACTTGGAGCATTATAATTTTTAAAATTTAGACATAATTTAAGTTTTGACATACAGCACGGTAACAGGCCCCATCAGCCCCTGGGCCTACTTGGGAGGAAACTGGAGCACCCACAGGAAACCCACAAAGACAAAGGAAGAACATACAAACTCCTTACCGACACTGTCAGATTCGAACCCCGTCCCAGCACCTGGCGCTGTAACAGTGTTGGGCTAACTGTGCTGCCCCCTCACTAACTGTGCCACCCATTATAATGTAGAAATTAGAGCCATGGAATAAAGACCCCTAACTATAAAGAGTGGGAGAGGTTTAATCCTCTCTCCTAGAATGTAAATTAAACTTGATCAATTGTATTTTTAAAATTGTGATTTTTGTTTATGAAAGATATTAAGAATGTTGGAAAGGACAAGTCTTCATAGTTGGTCAAAGATCAGTTATGATCTCTTTGAATGACAAAACAACCTTGATGGGCAACACTCAATAGAATGGATGGAGGAAGTGATTCCAGTCGATTGGTTTTTAATTTTGCACAAGGGAATGGGATTGAGTTTGATCTTTTGAAATTCTGTACAGAAGGAATGTATAATTTTTTTTTGGCATCTATACGATAGAAGTGAATGAGAAGATAGTTTGTTGATATTCCATGTGAATAGAATGACTCAAGGAGATTGAATCACTAAATTCTATAGAATGTAGATAAGTGAGAAGGAGTTTAGCCTATTAAAACTCTTTAATTGTTTTGTCAAGCCATTAAAATTCAAGTTAATTGCCTATGCCAAGGATATTGGACAACTAGAATTCAACATAAGGAGCAAGTAAGGAGAGATTCTCAACTATTGAAGCTATGGTGCAATTATTTGTGAAAAAGGAATTACCATAATGTTATTCTGTCCAGTGGGAATAAGGAGTGGAGAGATTTAAGTGCCTTTCTTGAGGTTGGGGGAGGGGTGGAGGGGGATAGGATAATGTCTGATGTCTTATACTTTCATGGATGAATCAGCCACACTTTCATATTTTCTTCCTTTATGCATCGTGACATTTGCAACTCAGAAAGCACGTAAGTAGCTGCTTTTATCACTCTGCGGGTTCGCCTGATGGGTAATCCTAACTCTAATGTTTTTGCAGTGGTCATTTTCTTCCAACCAGAGGATCCAAAAGTAGAAATCAAAAAATATTGGGATTCTTTTCCTAATGAATACAACTGAAGAGGAAAGAACTTGGGTTAAATTTGGCTGTGCCTTGATTTGCGGTACTGGCGAGTAAAATTAAATGCAATTGGAGTGCTATTAACAGCTCGAAAGAGGAAAAGATAACCTCATGAAACTAGGATTGGAAAATTACACCTATAAGAAAAGATTGAGGAAACAGGAACACATCTGTTGGAATGGGAAAAGAAGTTAATATCCTGAAAAATATCTCCAATATTTAGAAGGTTTTATTGGATAGTTGGGGAATTAAACAAAGGGCTCTATATACTGTATTCTTTGGCTTGACTTCGCGGACGAAGATTTATGGAGGGGTATACTGTATAAGAGTCTATGATAACTTCAAACGATCATTCAGAAATTTAGCAGAATGAAGGATGATCTTATTGCAAAGTATAAGATACTTTTGTCTGCCGTCAGGAAAATTAAGAGTCGCCATGAGCATTGGCCAATGCCTCTAACAATAGTAGAAAGAGAAATAAAAGAGTACCTTCAGAGTCATTGAATGTCCACGCATTCACCTCCACTGTTTTGGCAGCTTCTGAACCACAGACTCCAGTTCACACCAAAGGCAACTTCTGATACAATCAGAAAGTTTTCAGTGCCCGAGGCCCTTCAAGATCCCTTCTTGCCCCCAGCACCCTCTCGAATCCTGGTTCAGATACCTGCTTCCCATGAGCCAGTCTCCTACAGCCTGAGGGAGTCCTTCGATCGCAAGTCACCCGCAGCCGACAGCCTGTGTGGGACCCTCAGCCACTGAGCGCCTCACAACTCCACTGCCACGGTCACCATCCTGTAGGGTCATCTCCTATGCTTCTCTTTCCCAATGGGGGAGGGTGGGGTGTTTTCCCTATTTCTGGTGCCCCACTCCGGTCACTGTTCCCCCCCGGAGTCTACAACCCCTCGTGGTACACTGCCCAGCGTGGGTGCTGACATCCTGGGCACAGAACCCATGGTTGCAGGATTTTAAAAAGTGCCATCAGCTCCTTTAACAGGCCATTTAAAACCTGTATGGAGCCATCGGCATTAGGACCGGGCAGAAAGATCCTGTGGAGCAGCAATGTCTCCAGCATCCACTCTCCCAGGGTTCACATCAGCAGTTGTTTTCTCTAGTAGGGGAATTGTGAAGGTGGGGACATGGCTACAAGATTAGGCTATGGTCATGTGGTAATATGACCACCACTGTAGCCACACTCCTACCGGCCTACTGCAGGGAGAATCCATTGTACCTGCAGGTAGTTAACCTGGGAGGCTGGCCCCACCTTCCCAACTGTCAATCACTGGCTCATATAAAGACTTGAGCCGGCCCTTTCCTCAACCAGTCAGGCTACACACATATCTGGTGCTTTCTACTTTAAGCTGATTAAAGCCTGTTGTACAGTCTTCCGAGTTTTGTGTTGTTTGCTGCACCACAGGTCATTTAAAACTGAGGTGCTTAGGAACTTCTCACAGAGGTTGGTGAATCTCTGGTACTCATGAACCCAGTGTGCTGTGGAGCTTGATTCATTGGGTTATATGAAGAAGTAGATGAATGTAGAGATATCAGAGAATTAAGAGCACTGGGGAAACTGGAACAGAAAAAAAAAATTCTGGGCCAGATGAGTCGTCAACATATTGAGTCGTTGGGCAGGCAAATGGTCAGCTCCTGCTCCTAATTAATTTTGCTGCAACATGTTGGGCTCTGCTGAAGCAGCCTAACATAAAATAAGATCATTCCTTCGCATGGCCACAATGCAGAGGTGCAAAGAAACACATGTGTCCCTTGTGGTACACAAAAGTGTTGGAGAAACTCAGCAGGCCACGCAGCATCCATGGAAAGCAAAAGGCAATTGGCATTTCTGTCCTTCTTCAGGAATGCCAAAATTTTGGCAGATGCCTGAACAAAAAGAGGTCATTATTGGGTCTGAGGCACCACAGGAAATGGGGGTGAGAGATGATGAATCGGGGGGGGGGGGAGGTGGGGGGGGGGTGGGGGTGAGGGGGAAAGGACATGTCAAAGGTCACCCAGGAAGAAACACAAGGTGTTAGGCAAAAGTCAAGAGCGGGCGGGGGGGGGGGGGGAAGGACATGTCAAAGGTCACCCAGGAATAAACACAAGGTGTTAAGCAAGAGTCAAGAGCAGGGAGGTGAGCACAAATTAGTACAATTGGGATGCAATTTGGGGGTCCAAAGTTACCAAGAAATTTAACAAGGCTTAGAGGGAGTCTACCTGAATGGAGCTGCCAGCTTTGATTCAGAACCACCTCAGAGAGCTCCACTTCAAAGAGCACAGGAGGAGATTTCATGAATGCACCAGAAGGCTGCTTCTGCAGGAGTTACTGACAGGCCGCGTTCATTCATGAAAATCCCGCAGCAGCATCCTGGCTTGCAGTGCGATACTGAAGGCCTCTGCACTTCTCCGGGGACCTGCATTCATTCAGCTGAGGACTCAGGGAATATAATTCTGCGCTACAGGAATCACACTCCCAAATCCCAGATGTTCGCCAATAATTTATTATTTGCAGAAAATGGACCAAGTGATGCCAAAAAGTATGCACATTTCGTGCCCACCAGAAACATTTTGCAAACCATTGATCAGATCGTGACCTGAGAGTTTGACAGCAAATCCTGGCCCATTTTATTCTCAGTCCTTGCAGGAAGCATGTGTCCATGGGGCTTCATCTTGTCCACCATTTGTAGTAATGCATCTGGTCATGACATGACCAGTGGCTTCCCGTTACAATCCTCCGACTAACTAGATAAAACTGTATTTATTTATTTTTCTCTTCCTTTATCCTCAGCGCTGATGATGACATTGACTTTGAGGACTTTGACCGTGGTGGCCCAATGGCAGTAACAGAGGATCTCAAGGAAGGGAGAGAATTAGACTCCCCTGTTGCCTGATGTCATTTTCACCCTGTCACTAGAATCCAGCTGTTTTGTGTAGATGAAAGAAATGCATCTAAAATATATCAATATTTAGTATAACTGCCTTGAATATTATCTCAGCACCAAGGTCTGGAAGAACATGAATTACGTTTGAGCCTCTGTCTGTTGGGAGAGAGAACTGTGTACATGTGGATCCAAGTCTTGGACAGAATTCAATAAAGGTTTTAGGTCCAGCCTGGAAAAACTCAGCCATGTAAATAAAGTTCTATCTTCTGGAGCTTCTGCTGTCAAACAATGGAAACAACGAAGGGGTGAACTGGAGGTGATGATGGAACTGGCATTCAGGAAGGGTGGAGAATGAATAGGAATTGAAGAGGAGCAAAGGGACTTCAATACACAAATCTAAAATCTCTTGCATAATGTAATCCAAAAGGCAAGTGAAATATTTCCCTTTATCTCAAGGATTCTGTGATATAAAATAGAAGTCAACAAGGATTTGGTTAAGTTCCATCCAAAATACTGCTTCTAGTTTTGAGTAGCAAGGGTCACGATGAATACAATGGATTTGGAAGGAAGTGCAGCAATAACTTCAGAACTTAAAGATTAATTTATGAGACCAGGTTGCATAGGCTTGACTAGAATGAACGGTTAGGGACTGCAATGCATTGCCAGGAACAACAGTCAATTGTAGTTGTGGTGGTACACCACGGGCCTACCTGCAGGAGTGTAAGGGGACAGGACAACACCTGGCCGGCTTCCAGTCAGTCGGTCTGAAGGGATCAAGCCCCACCTGGCCAGGTGTCAATCACCCTCCGGGCTATAAGCCTGCGCTGGCCTCCCGAGGCCTCACACTGAGTTGCTGCTGCCGCAGCCAGCCTGGCTCAGTGGAGGTCTTTGTGGATTAAAGCCTGTTGTTCAGTCTTTACCTTGTGTGTGTCTGATTCTTTCTGACAGCGCACCACAGTAGTGTTTGGAACAGAGCTGGATGTTTATGAAAGAAAGAGGTTGGAAGAGAGGGACCGGTTGAATTATACTTGTATAAGGTTGTTACAGAAAATGGGTCAATAATCTCCTTCACTGCTGTAACCATTGTGTGAGGTGTGATTTAATCAAGATCTTTAAAATATTAAATGGATTTGATAGGATGGATAAAAGAGAAAGTAGATCCTCCGTCAGGTAACATAGAATAGCAGTTTAACTAAAATTAAAGCTGGATTGTTTAGAAGTGAAGTCAAGAATCAATATTAGTACAAAAGGGATTAAACAATCAGACCTCTCCCCCTTAGAAATTTATAGGTGCTGGGTGTGATTAAACTTCTTAAGACTGATTATGAAAAGTCAATACATTTTAGTTAGGTTAGAATATCAAAGATGTGGAGCTGGAATTGGCTGTGCTCGGTGAATATTGAAAAAAACTGAAGGAATTGAATGGCTTCCTCCTGTGAATGAAATATGGCAAACATTTTTACTGCACAGAAAAATGGGCCTAAATTTGGTTTCCTGATTCTTCTCGTCATCTTGTCAACTTCATTAGGTAACGGAGAATCTCACCAACTTCCCCAATTGTGTCTCTATTATGTGAAATGGTTTTGTTTCAAGGCTAGCAGGATTTTTCAGCGATTCACCAAGCAAGAAGTCCTCCCTTGTTAATTATCCCTGGAGCACAGCCAGTACTCCATATCACCACTTTTGGACTTGTTCTGTTTCACCACAGCCACGTGATGTCCATTAGTGACTACCTGTAATGTGTATTAAAGATTGCGTACAAGATCTGTCTCAAATAGTTTTGATAAATGTAATTAAAAATCAGCCTGTTTATGGAGTCTTTATTTGTGAGTCAAGGACTGAAATGTTAAATCCCATAGAAAAAGTAGCATCTTACAAAAGAAAGGCATTATAAAGTTATTGTGTGAATACCCTACATGCAGGGCACTTGCTGTTACACAGTGTACCCCATGGTAAACTAGGAAAGTGATATTGAACTACAAAGTACTGGTTGGATGTTATATGCAGTTGTAAATGTTCTTTATTAAAATGAAGGATACAGTTGGAATAAATTAGAACCCCACAGATGAGATATCACAAAACTGTTACCTTCAGTGCAATTCCAGAACCTTTGATAATTTGAGATAAAATTATCTCAAACCTGACACTAAGTTCACGGTCAACCAAAGTGCAATGCTTCCTGTCTTCATCATTGATATCTATTTCCTGACAAGACTTTTGCATTGCAAGTATTCAAAATAAGACGCATCCTCTTGCTTGCTTCAGTGAAAGTGACAATAAAGGCTTAGATTTTGACCTCTGAACATGCACAAGTGCATGGTGGCTCAAAAGAGACAAGTTGAGAGCAGCTCTGGGAAGAGATTGCTGGGGTCACAATAGAGATTTTAAATTGCTGCCCACAGGTGAGGTGCCAGATGACTGGACCGAGTAAAGCCTATACACGGAAAGGTAGCAATGAATCAAATTTTACATCGGAGAGATTTGGAGCACACTTAGAGATCGCTTTGTTGAGCACCTCGGCTCTACCGCCGCAATTACATGGATCTCTCAGTGGCCACCCACTTCAATTCCCCGTCCCATTCCCTTGCTGACATGCACTGCCAGACTGAGACCACCCACAAAAAACCTCATGTCCTGTCTAGGCAGTCTCCAGCAGTTAAAATTAATTGGACTAGCTTTCATTAAAACCACCCCTCCACCCCTACCCCCAGGTCACCTTTCTCCAGGTCTGTCTCTCACCCTTTACCCTGTCACCCACCCAAAATCAATTCTCATGTCTCTTCTTCTTATATTTTGTTGGTCTGGACTCCTCCCCCAGCCAGCACTGTCTCTATTCTGACTTTTCTGCTTGTTCCTTGAGGAAGTGCTCAGGCCCGAAACGTTGACAATATACCTTTATCTCCTTTGGATAATGCAAGGCCAGCTGAGTTGCTCCAGCATTTTGGTCTGTTTTCACTATTTTCAAAATCTGACTGATTATTGAGAGTCTTCATCTTGGCTGTAGGTCATTGAAAATCCAGCTGATATGTTGCTCGGGCCTAGATGAGAGATGGCGGTCAGGGCATCATGAGCTCGAATGAGCGGGTGCCCGAGATTACACGTACAGTCCTCTAATTTAATTGCCTACAACACAACCACATACACCACAATCACAAGCCACGCCAACTAACACTACACAGCTAAAATACTTCCGTGTGCTGCACATTCATGTCAAAGAGCTGGATGTGGATCCTGAGCAGTGGTCTGGCTACCCCTGGTCTACGTGGACTTTTAAATCGACTTATCTACAGTGCAATTAATATAGTCGATATTAATGCAGACCTCCAGCTCAACCCTGGCAGCCTACAAAAGACACAAGTCTTCACCTCAGTCCAGGCAGCCTACAAAAGATGCAGCTCTTCATTTTGGCCCTGGCGGACTGAACCTTCGGGTCACCATGACCCCAGCAGCCCACAGGACTGAGTCTCCACTATGAACTTTCTCCCTAGTCCCTGGGCTCACGTGACTGAGCCTCCAACACTGGTCTCCATCTCGGCCACAGCTTTCCACAGGACAGAGCCTCTATTGCGAAACTTTACCCTAATACTAGAGGTCCAGCTGACCAAGCATCCACCACAAAACCTCCCCCTGGCCTCCCCTTCCAACATCCCCAGCCCACTCCTTCCTCCCTTGGATCCTTCTTACACTCTACCCCATCCTCCTGCCCCAACACCTCCTTACTGACCCTCCCCCCAACCCCTGCCTGGTCTTTACCATTCCCTCTGACCTTCCCCTCTCTGAACCAGAATGTTGTGTCCTCAGTAGAGGCCTCACCTTCACCCATAACTCAAGAAATTCCGTGCACAACATGGTGCCAATCCCTTCTTCCATCGGTTCTGCCTTAGTGTCTACTTCTTCCATCAGAATTCTCCACCATTTACTAAAGACCCTTTCTCCTGCCTTGAATCTTCTTCCTTCTCCTGCACACCTCATCTGGTCTTCTGCCTGCTCTGGACCTTTACATTTCTCACTGCCAATGAGACATCAACTGGCTCGACCACCACTATCCTCACGCATTCTAATCTCACCTTGTCGGAACACCTTACTCTCCACACTAATCCAACTTCAGGATCAAACCTGCAGACATGTGTAATACTGCTGTAGTCTGGCACAATGACCTCTAAAGCCAGATGACAACCCTCAGTCAACAGGACTCCACCAAAACTCATCAAATCACTGTCTCATGCATTATCTCTGAACTCATCACTTTTAGTCATCACTCTTCAATGTCCTCCAACTTCATTGTTTACCATCTCCACTTTGCCTGGTTCTACCTCCTACCCAAGATCCATAAATCCAATTGCCCCAGCTGAACCATCATTTCTGAGTGCTCCTGCATATTGGTATATGCCTACCTGCACTCCATTTTGTCCTCCCAGTTCAATTCCTCCCCAATTGCATCCACATAATTCACACACCCTCCATCACTTCAACAACTTCCCGTTCCATGAACTTGACTGCCTCATCTTCACCCTGAACATCCCATCACTATTCCCCTCCATCCCCATAACAAGTCCTCAAAGCCCTTCATTTCTTCGACATCAGACATAATCATTCCCCCTCCACCATCCTCCTCCGGCTGGCAGAACTTGTCCTCACCCTCAATAACTTCTCTTTTGACTCATTGCACTTTCCCCAAAGGGGTAGCCATTGTACTCACATGGGTCACATCTACGGCTGCCTTTTTGTTGGCTCCATGGAGCAATCCATACTACAAGCCTACACAGGCAAGGCTCCTCATCTCTTCCTGCGCTTCATTAACTACTACTTTGGTGCTGACTCAAAGTGGACTTTATCCACTTTGCTGCCAAATTCCACCCTGAACTTAAATTGACTTGTCCCATCACTAGCAACACATTCCCCTTTCTTGATCTGTTTCCAGAGTTTGGAGACAAACTCTCGGCAGATATCTTCTACAAACCCACCAATTAACTCCCACAGCTACCTTGACTACACCTCTTCACACACTGGACCCTGTAAGGATTCCATTCCCCTCTCACAATTCCTCAGTCTCTGTCGCATCTGCACTCAGGATGATGTCTTCATGCCATATCATCTGATTTGTCCACCTCCTTCAAACAACATAGCTTCCCTTCTACTCCCATTAACTCTGTTCTTACCCACAACATTACCCGCCCATCTGCACTGGCTCCCTCTGCTCCCATGCACAACCAGGACAGGATTCCCTTTTTCCTCCCTACCACACCACTAGTCTCCACATCCACAGATCAGCCTCCACCATTTCTGCCATGTGATCTCACTCCCACTGTGACTCCCTTGTCCACTACTCTCTTTCCACCAATCACTCCCTTGGCACCTACTCCAGTGACCACAGGAAGTGGTACATTTACACTCACTCCTCCCCCATCACCACCATTTGGAGTCCCAAACAGTCCTTCCAAGTGAAGCAATGCATATGTATCGGCAAGGGTCGTCTACTGCATCCAGTGTTCCTGTTGTGGCCTCCTCTACATCGGAGACTGAGAAATAGCTTTGTAGAGCACCTCAGCTCTGACTGCCGCAATTGAGGGAATTTCAATTTTCTGGGACATTCCTGTGCCAACGTCTCTCCATGCTGACATGCGCTGCCTGACTAAGACCACACGCAAATTGGAGGAATCTGTCTAGGCACCTTCCAACCAGATGGCTTTAACAATCTTCTCTGGTTCATTAGCCACCCTCTCCCATTTTTCTCCTTTCTTCCAGCTCTTCATTCACAGCCATCCCCTCCCCCTCCCTTCATCAATTCCCACCTTCCCTCTCCTGTCCAATTATCACCCTTTGTCCGTCAATCTGTGCTCCCTCCTCTGCTTTCTTCCTTCTCAGCCTTTTAATTCAGGTGCCTGTCTGCTTTTTACTCACATGTTGAAGAGGAGCTCAGGACTAAAACATCAGTTATATATCTTTATCACCTATGGAAGCTGCGAGCTAGACAAAATAAAAAGCTGTGTTTCTTCTGTTTTTACTACAATCACAACATCTGCAGACTTTTGTGTTTCACTAGTTGGACTCTAGTTGGTAAATTGAATCCAAAATGGCTTGGCGATAAGCGTAAGAGGGCAAAGGACTGTCTTTATAACAGGGAATGTGACAAACCATGGGGTTTTGGTGCTGGGATCCTGCTTTAGCACGTTCAAAGAGGATATAAAATTGATGCATTGCGGACAGTGAGGGACATAGGCTTAGTTTTGAGGATGAGATCATTTGGTTACATGGGCCAAGCCACAACAGGTGTAATTTTAATCTGAAAATTTCGCTTTGGGAGGATTATTAAATTAGGACAGAGAATGAATGGTGCCAGAGGTAACATTGAGCAGCTGAGGGACCTTCATATACAAGTCCAAGGATCTCTGGACCTGGCAGTGCAGATGGATAAAGTGGTGAAGACATATGCTATTGAGAATTTCAAGCTCATACATCAAGAGTATAAAGAAGCCGCATCCATACAAGTTGCTGTCTCAGACTATGCAGCCTCATCCTGCCCCAGCTGTGGAAAAGTCTTTGTTCTTTCCTGAACCCACAAATGCAGATTGGAAGAAAATCATTGTCCTGAGGGAGACACGAGAGACTGCAGATGCTGGACCCTGGGGATTGACGAAGAAAATTAAGCAAATACTGTGCCCCTTTCATAATAGTCTGTTGTTGAACCGATTTTTGAGAGGAGTGTTTGGCTCGGTGTGGACTAGAAGGGCCTAATGGCCTGTTTCCATGCTGTAATTGTTGTTATGTTGATTGTAATAGAATGTAATTTGTATTATTCAGAAATATTAGACATTAAAAAAATTGCATTTGTTTCAAATGGACTCAAAAAACAGACAACCAATTTGAATGCATTTTATTTTAAACTAATTGCTGTAAATACAGAATAAAACATATACCAAACTATACATCTCATTCACAAATTAGAATGATTAATAGTTCACAATGATGCCCTGAGATGCCCAAGGATTGGTTGGAGAAATATTACTTAAGTCGCCTGAAAAGGACGTCATACCTTGGAACACATTATTTTGTCTGGAGGCAATGCAGGTTGTAATCTGATATGGTTATTGAATGCATGAAGCAAGCTGAAGGAAAATATATAATCATTAGATGTGTATAAAGTGTATATCTGTTACTTCATGTACCTTGGATCGAGTTACAAACCAGAGTATCATTCAGGACCCCATCTGAAGTCAATACTAAACTCAAATAATACATAACTCGAGCAAATGGTTAACAAACAATTCATTGGACCTCCAGATTAATTTTTGATTTGAACATGCATGTTCCTATTTCTAGAATTTTGCTTTGTTAATTTGTGGGAGTGTTTTTACTCTATTAAACATCATTTGTTTCCAAAGTGATAGATTTCACAGCTGAAAACGACCTGTATACTTTGCCATTTACACTGACTGTAGCTTTCTCTGAAAGACCCAAGAACTCAAACAGAATAGCCTACGTGCATTTATCAACTGTTGATTCAGAGTGCAATGGTATGAAAGAATGGGAAATTTACATCATGCATTGAAGCCAATGGCCCTTTCTTTTTGAAGAGGGCAAAAAAAATCCAAACTGCTGGAGGAACTCAGCAGATCAGGCAGCATCGGTGGAAGGAAAGAGATAATGGACATTTCAGGCGGATAAGGTCAGGGAGTTTAAATCTGACAAGGAGGGTGATGAGTGGAACCAGCTAAGTGAGTTCTCTTCCCCCCCCGCCCCACTTTACACTCTAAGTCTGGATGCAGGGTCTCAACCCGATACTTGGACCATCTTTTTCCCTCCACAGATGCTGACCCAAGTTCCACTAGCATTTTGATTTTTGCTCCAGATTTCATCTGTGGTTTCTGTGGACCCCCTTTTAGAAGATGTAAATAATTTGTGTACAGTGCCTAGCCACAAACATTTCCCCCCACAATTGAGCATCTCTGACACTAAAGGCAGCCCAAAGCCAATAAGGTTTTTCAAAACACAATGTTCCCACCCCCTTGCTTCCCCCCTCTCCATCTCCTGTCATTATCACATCCAATAAACACCTTATGTTGGTCTGGATTCCTCCCCCATTGTTTGAATTCTGAGACTTTCTGATATATCCTCCTTCTGCCTTTTCTGATTTTTCCTTGAAGGAGCTCAGGCCCGAAACGTCACCGATAGATCTCTGTCATAAGGATCCTAAATGCTGAACAAACCAGCTGAATTCCTACAACTGTAGCCTATCATGTTTCTTTCACTTCCCATAACCCACTTGTCCCATATTCTGAACTTTATATTTGACTCCTCCTGGGTCTGAGGAAGAAATTAGAATCCTACACAGTTAAAACAATTCTCAATCATATTTAATTGACCTATAAATAGACTACACATGGCTCGCTGGGGGGGGGGGGGGGGGTGGGGAGGGAGGGGGGCTGACAGATGTCAATCATCATCATCTTCCACATCCACTGTTCCCTGAGGTGACAGCCCCCCAGAATCATCGATGGCAATGTCATCGTCTTCCTGGTTTCTGAAAGTTAGCAGAGTTTGAAATTATCGTCACAACCTACTTCCACACAATTATGGAACAAGACATGCAGAATACCACAGAAATCCAACAAATTATAATCCACGCTGAATAAAATGTGCTGAAGGGTAATTCAACATTTATTATAGTGAAGCATTTTAATTTAATTTAGAGATATATCACAGACCTTTCTGGTCCTCGAGCCCGCGCTACTCAATCATATCCATGTGACCAATTAACTCCATAAGTCTTTGGTATGCGGGAGGAAACCGGAGCACCCGGAAGAAACACGTGCAGTCACAGGGAGAACATACAAACTCCTTATAGACAACACCAGATTAGAACCTAGGTTGCAGGCGCTGTAGTAGTGTTAGGCCAACCATGTCATACTGTTCAAATAAAACATTTAATTACTCTCCAGTTTGAACAGTAAAAAAAGTCCTCCAGACTACTTTAACCATAGAGAATAACCATACAAAAATGCCACAGGAGATAGCTGGTTGGTTCATCACATCTACACCTGTTGAACCATCCTCATCTCACCTTGCAGTCCTGGGGATGGAGCATTGTAGATCATAGATTTCATATCCAAGTACTGTTAATGGATGAGATTCTGACTCTACTACCCTTTCCAGATCCCTACCACTCACTGGGTGAAAAAAATATCCTTTCTCATTTCCCCTCCGATCATTTTTTCGAATGACCTATGTAAGTCCTTCCTATTTCCTCTATGTAAACCCTTCAATTAACTCTCTCAACTTCCAGTTGCTTGTCCAATCTTTCCTCACACCTGCAATTTTCTGACCTGGCCACAATTTTGGAACCCTCATTGCCAGTGTAATAACATTTTTCTTGTCACGTGGTGACCAGAATAGTACGCTGTACTCAAGCTGTGGCCTAACTACTGTTGTATGCAGCCCTAGTGTAATATCTCTACTCTTGTATCTGACACCTTGGCAGAAAGCACCCAATGTACCGCTTTAGCTATCTTATTGATCTGTCTGATCGCTTTAAGGATCTGCTCCATGTTAAGGGATCATTTAGGATACCTTCAGGAGTTATGGAATAGGGGTAAAGATGCAAATTACTTCAAACAAGAACTGGTCCTTAAAGTAAAAATCTATTCATTGTGTAACATCCATTGATGCTTTAAAGCTATCACCTAGCCACTAGGTGAGGGACATTCTGATTATGTACCTCTTTATAAGGGAAGACAATAAATAAATGACAGTGTAAGCTGGGTTTTACTGAAACTTTCATGATCAGATCAAGGAAGACATTAAATACACTTTTAAATACATATCCATGTCACTAATGCGCAGTCCACGATATGTCTGTTTTCTCATCTAATATTCCGACTCTTTGCTAATCCAGGGTGCCTTGTACTGAAAATCCTCCTCTCAGTTCCAGTATTTGAATGTGCAGAGGGGCTCTGTCAGTGCTCCCACTAAATATCTAACCAAGTTGTCTACACAATGCGAAGTTGTATGACAATGTAAAGTTGTATGTTATAGCCATTTAAACTGTAGATAATAATTTATTGTTGTCTATTCAAAAGACAATAAACTTCCACACAGTGAACTCTATGTCCAAACTAAGCCCGCATCACTCGTTAAAGAGCAAATTAAAAAAAAATTAATTTAATTTGATGAAAGGTAAATCATATGAAAAAAAGTCATGGTCTTATTTCCTCTTGATTGGAGATCTTAAAAACACTTTTACAAAAATGATAGCTTCAGACCCCACTCACTAATCTCAGCATTTAAAAAAATCCTTATTCCTCGTCAGGCAAACTTTCACTCAGTTTGGTATTATTAAGTAATTTATTTCATTATTTTCTCGATGGCATCTTACCAGCTAAAGTATTAAAAGAGGATTATGATTCCAGTTCCTTGCTGAACGTTATTCAGGAACCACCTATATTACACCAGGGCAATAGCAAACTTATTCAAACTAGATTTTTTTAACATAACCATTCCAGTGATGTTATAACTGTCAAAGAATTTATTATTAAAATAAATATCCTTACTTGCAACTTTCTGTCAAAGAAATTCCATGGGAAGAGAACCAAAGAGAAAAGATACAAGAAAAATAAAATCAGTCCAGTAACAGATTAATGCTGACATGTACAGAAAGAGAGGTAGACAAATCTAAGGATGGACAGACATAGGTACATAGAAATCACACAGATAATGAAAAACATACGAAGAGAAACATACTTTAGGTATTAAAAACTCATGCAACAGAGAATGATGAACACTCAGGTGCACAAATACATGATAATATACCAAACTGATGCAGGAATCATTTAAGGAGATGTCAGAGCAGTTGACCAAATGACTGTCAGTACATCTAAGATGTATTATGGAGCATCTTAAGAGAAGAATTTCAAGAGGAATTTAAATGGAAAAGGCAGGGTTTCCATTCTGAAAAGTTTAAATTTATTTTCAGAGAAAACCCATGACATTACATATGACCCCGAGATTTTTTTTCCTTCAGGCTGGGCAGATTTTCTACTTATCAGTCGTACAAATTATGCTCAAGAAAATATATGTGCACGAAAGAGAGACATGTAAACAAACTGAATGTGCAAATACAGAACAAATATTCAGTAATAAATAATGTGCCCAGTAAGATTTATTAAACGAGTCTCTGACTGAATTTGTTGTTGAGGGGTCTGATGGTGGGGAAGTAGCAACTGTTTCTGAACCTGGTGGTATGAGTCTCATGGCAACTATTCCTCTTTCCTGATGACAGCTGTATAGTGTGGATTCTTGATGATTGTTGCTGCTCTCTGATGGCATGTAGATTTTCTTGATGTTGGAGAGAGTTTTGCTTGTGATGTCCTAGGCTGTGTCCACTACCTTTTGGAGGGCTATAGATATGGCCTCCATATCAGGCACCCATACACTTTTCACCACATCTGTAGGAGTTCGCCAAGGTTTCTGATGTCATAACAAACCTCCACAAACTCACGATGAAGTCGAGGTACAGATGTGCTTTCTTCTCAATGACTTTAGTATGTTGGGTCCTGGGAAGATCCTCCGAGATGGTGACTCCCAGGAATTTAAATTTGTTCACCCACTCCACCTCTGATCCAGCAAAGATTACAAGATTGTATACCTCTGGTTTTCCCTTGAAGTCTAATCAGTTCCTTGGTTATGGTGATATTGAATTAGAGGTTGTTAGTACATTATTCAGTCACGTTTTCATTCTCTCTCCTTCATGATGACCTATCACCCCTTTTTATACAGCCCACTACTGTGATACTGTCAGCAAATTTGTAAATGGTGGTGTTGTCATATCGAGCCACATAGTTGTAGATGTCAAAGGAGTGGAGCAAGTGGCTAGGTACGCAGCCCTGTGTTATTCTCATACTGATGAACGTTGAGGTGATGTTCTTGCCAATCTACACTGATTGGAGTGTGGGTGTGAGGAAATCCAGGATCCAATTACACAGTGGGGTACTGAGGGTGAAGAGTTAAATCGGAAATAACTCTGGTAGGTTCAGTTGAATGTGCTCTTGTTGCCCAGATAGTAGGACAGATTTTTTTTTTAATCTAATGCCCACAGATAAAGTCCCTTGCTCGTTATATCCCGCCAGATAGTAAAATCAAAATCATGCCTACTGATTTTTCTATTGGATTCTGCCAAGGTCTTCCTGAAGATAAATGCTGCAGCTAGGACCTGATTCCATGGACTTCAGGGCTCTGTGGGGCTTGTCCAACCAGTGAATAATGACAGATTTAACCCCATCTTTGTCAGCTAAATCCTAATCTCTGGAAATCCTTTTCCTGAATCTGCTTTCTCTCAATCTTTTTTTTCTCATCTTCAGATTATCCATAATACCTACCTCATTGATCAACTACCGGCACATTCATTTGGCCACCGGACAGAATACCTCCTTGAGTGGTTGCTGCACCAATTAATCATGTCCATCCAATCACACCTGAATTGCATTCTTATGAGCAAATGGAACATACAGCTCTGGTCGATATTAATTCTTCCCACGTTTATGACCAGTTAGCTCCTCAGACACCTTCCTTTCCAGAGTGCCTCCATGTAACCTTTAAAATGTCGATACCTGAGGGGAGCACCTCTTTTAATTAACAGTCAATAAAAGATCAAGATGAACATTTTAGATCCAATTCGCTCGTGCTGATGAAAATAGAACTCACAGAAAGAATTGAAGGACAAAATTGACAAGACAAATGTCTGATTTTCCTATCGGTGATGAGTACACCACCCTAACCAGGAACCCAAAAGACTGCAGTCCTCCAGGAGTTCCTGTTAATTAGTTAAACAAAAGATCTATCAAATCTACCTTCCACTCATTACAGACATTTGATTCCCCCAGTCTCTTTCAAACTCCACAGTCAAGTTGAATAGTTGAGGCTACCAAAGAATACAAAAATGTCTTTGGTCATATTTTGCTTTTGATCTTTCATTTATTTTGTTACTCAGTTGTTTATTTAAACATCTGATTAATTGGACTACACATTTGATTATTACACTATGATGGTACATGGGATTAGCATAGACATTATTTGATAGTCAGGAAGGTCAGGGTTTCTGTGTGGTGTGGACTCTGACTAAATGAATGAGGCCTTTAAATTGCCAATGCCTGTCAAGTGGGTGTAGGGACATATCAGTGCCATTCTTACTGTTCCATTAAAATAGGTCCAGTTATTACAATAACAGATGGATCCTCATGAATGTTTCAAGGTTAATTCCCAGTAATTTCTGATTCAATCCCGAATCAAAAGATCGAGGGGAGATCCACAAGCATTCCTTGCACTGTGCTTGGGACTGGAAACTAGAATGGGCTATGGGGATAAGGGGTGATGGGTCAGGGGTGGTTGTTCTCAATCCTCTTGGCTATTCTGCCAAAATCTCAGGGGGAAAAAAGGCATAGTGGAAGACAAGTGAAAAGACTCTGCCCCACTCCCAGAGCTCCCTGGAACACCAGACTTCAGTAGTGTTCATTGGAGTAAAGGAGAAGTATGATTCCTGAAACCCTAGTTTTTACTACCTTTCTGGCTCCATTCCCAGTGCAAGGTCTTGGTGAATAGGCAGCTTTACATCATTATAACAAGCTAAAGGAGCATGACACAGGTTTGTGGGCCAGAATGGCCTGTTACTGTGATGTATCTCTTACCAGGAGTAGGTTGCATGAGTAGGAAGGGTATTTGCACTGTGACATCACTGCAGAAAGAAAAAGAACATCAGCAAATTTGGCTTAAACACTTTACAAAGTAAGATTGCTGCCATTGAATGCCCGACACAAATTGAATCAAATCCAAACAGATGATGTCATCTTTCGTCTCTAAAAGAGCCAAACTGTGTTGATACAAGACTATTCATTATCTCAGATAGGAAGTGACTGATGCCAGGTTGTGCACAGTGAGATCCCAAAAATGGGAATGAAATGAAGGACCACATTATGTGTAGTTAGTGAATGGGATAATGGAAAAAGCATCAGCTAGGACATCACGTGATCTCCTCAAATCTTCAGGTAGTTTCTTGGGATCTTTTATGCCCACTTGCATGTCTAATGTTTGCCCAGAAGATACCCAGTTTCTGCTCTTAAGGAGTGGATCTTCACCTTCACTGTCTGGACAGAGCAGATGCCAGTGGGATGAAAACCTCAGGAGGTCTATCAAGTGGTGCTTGATTCTGGGTGGTGAAAGTGCAAACCACTCTGCCCGAGGCTCTTTATGTGGCTTAGTTATTCGCTATACAATCTGCTAAAACAGCAAAATGAACAGCAGTTATAGATTATGTCGCATGGCTGTGTTTATACATTCTGCCCATTTTCTGCTCTTCCTCAGCCACATGCCCCAAGCTCACAACAAATTCCTTACAACTATTAAATATGTAGATTATTAGAAGATAAGCCTGTTGAAACTTTTATCACCCCACTTTCGACAATGATTCCAAATCAAATCACAGTGAACCAATACAGTGACTTGCCCTATCTGCATGTCATTTTAAGATAAATACATTCCTTTTTGCATATTGTTAAAGCCTAGCAAGAAGCTTCACTTAAAAAACACTACTGATTATTTAAAACATAGTTAAATTGATTACTTCACCTGGTTGCAATGTCACCCAGCATGCTGCAACAACAAAAAATTGGCAACAAAATTAATTTCAGACAGCCAACATATATCTATATAATGTGGGCATTTAGGTTCACACTCAAGGATGCTAGGTGCCAGGATGCCCCAGAAGAGCTTTGATGAAGACACAGTTGAGGGAGATGCAAGATGGAGGACAGCATGGCATTCGTTAAACTACAGAAGAGCCAGGTGCTTTGCAGCTGCTTCACCACGTTAATTTACACACAGCAAGTTGACAGCAACCATGATCAGCTAATACATTATCAGTGAGGATGGTTAAAGGCAAAATATTAGCCAGGACATTGGAACTTGCCTGTTCTTTAAAAAGGTACCATGGCAATATTATACCCACCCGAGAGGGCAGTGGAGCATCTGTTTCAACATGTCATCCTGCACTGAAGTGTTAACCTCCAATCCGCCCTCAAGTATCCAAACTGGAGCCTGAACCTTTGAGCTTCTGAATCAGATTGAAGAGTGCAACTAACCATGACGAGGCAGGCACCACCACTTAAATAGATTCCCGCTTAGACCAAAGTTTTCTTGTGGAAAGAAATCTTTCTGTGTGCAGGAAAGCTTTCTTGTGTTAGAGATTTCACATTTGAAAACCACAGCTGCTGATTAAGGAAATCATACAACATATGATGACTGAATAGACAAATAAAAACTGATCACTAAATTTAGTATTTAGAACAGTGTAGTGCAGGAAGTTGAACTGGGTGTCTCTATATGCATGATGCCTCAATGCAAAAGGCACCCAATGTAGAGGTTAAAACCTTACATTTTTGATTTTTAGTAATTTTGTATTATTCCTTCAAGGATAAATTGTTTTTGTAGCGTTACCATAGTTACGACATCTTATGTCATAATATCCGGGCGGACGAGGAGCACGTTCTTTCTTGGAATAACCGTGGAAGAGATGTGAGCTCTCGAGAAACTTCTCTTTGAATCATTATTGTTATTCATTATTTATTATCATTTTAATTTATTATATTTGTTTGAAGTTGTGTACCATTATCATTTACAATATACTTTGTTTTACTTATCGTTATGAAGTGCAAAACTATGAAAATGTTTATTAATTTTTATCAATGAAAATTAAAGCTATTTACAACTGCAATTATGAAGTTTATTTGTATGAATAAGATGCAATTCAGAATATCAAGGCTTACATTTCTTGGAAGATGACGTCTTGAGATTGGGAAATATTAGAAGCTGGGAAGGGTCATCTACACCCAAGTGATGCCAATTTACACATACAGCACATGTGGCCTTACTGCTCCAATACAAGGGTGTCCATATGTAACTGAACAGGAGAGCAAACCTCAACAGGAAGAGGGAAACAAAAGGTTAGTGAGTTTTTGTTGGGAATGGAGAGTGAGAAGGCAACGATGAATCAATTAACCGCTTTTGCAGGAAGGGACTACCTCCTCCTGGCAGGATACCAAAATGCATGATGAAGAGTTGGACATGTCTGCATGCCCGTTCATATTACCGTAGCAACACTTAGCATAAAGTGAACAAATCCCATCCTACTATTTACTGTGGGGTGGTTCTTATGAAAATAACTCACTCATTGCCTCAGAGGAAATGCAAGTCTGCTAAACAGTGTCAGTTTAACATGTAATACAACTTCCAGCACGATGGAAGTGAGCTCCTCCAGGTTCTGCTTGTATGGGTGGGTTATGTCTCTATTGATCTGCGTTATTCTGAGTTTCAACAGAACTAACATAGCATAGGATCAAGCAAAAAAAGGTTTGAGTGCAAAATTTGAGAATTTGTTACTAGTTGAAATAAATTTGCACATATTACTCACCCTGGAATCAACAAGCTGACTTTCACACTATAGGACACCAACATCCCCTGAACCTCTCGATCAGCTCCTTCTTTTAAACTGAAACAGGAAAAGAATGTCATGCAGGACCTCAAACTTTAGTACTTCCAATTTTCCTTTTAATTAAAAAAAAATTTAGACATACAGCATGGTAACAGGCCCTTTTCGGCCCATGAGCTTGCGCCGCCTGATTACACCCAATTAACCAACAACCCCAGTAAGTTTTGAATGATAGGAGGAAACTGGAGCTCCTGGGGAAAACCCATGCAGACACATGGAAAATGTACAAACTCCTTATAGACAGTGCAGGAATCGAACCCTGGTCCCAAACGCTGGTGCTATAATTGCTTTACTCTAACCAGTAATGTTAACTGTGCTCCAATTTTTTTAAAAACCAGCTACAGATCATCTCTCTTTAATCTTATCACTAATCTACACCCGGATATCCACCTTTGTGGATCTGCACACATGGTAGGCCCCTGCTAGCTCAGGCTTAGAATTCTTTTCCTTACTCTAGTGGATTTTGCAAAGTAAAAGTTCTGCCAATTGCCTACGACTCCACACCAAGACTCGTCTTCATTCCCACCCTCATTTCACCGCACTTTTCTTCTCTTCACTGCCTTTTCTATCACATTCCAACAGCTGTCCAAACCCTCACCCGAACCTTAATGCTTCATCATCTTGTTACTCCTTACACCTGTTTCACTTGGTGCCGTTGACAATGTGGATTCCATTTTGTATCCTTATTGAAAACTATGGCCCTTAGATTTTTGATAAGGAGGTAGAAGCTTTGCTGGAATTGACCAAGTTGTCGATAGGCACTCCAAGGGTAACATTTTAACTGGATATGCTCCATTAAAAATCACTTTACAGATCTTCAGCAAATTTTAATGCCTCTGCTGTTGAATTGGAAGTGTAATTCCAATGCTACCAGTCCTGAAGGAAGCAATGTGTTTGGTTGGCAGTAAGAGGGTGTGTCCTCCGGCTTCTCCCATGAATTCAGACGTTAAAGCTACATGCTGGACAGTTATCTTTGATTCACCCAGAGTCTTTGCTAGTAATTTCCTTCACATCATAGTTCTGCACAAAACATTGTAGTGGTTTGGCAATGCATCAGGCAGGGGTGCTTTAATGATGTTTCTCCTCAGGTACCTGAATTTCAATCCAGTTCAGACAACAAGGATACTATCTCCTCAGGATGCTGGGCATTAAAGACACAACATGACGAGACATTTCCCAATTCAGTTCAAAATACTATTCTGGATTTACTAATTTCCTTTACTTTTCTTTGAATCTATTTTTCAGACTGTCATGAGAAATTTCTTGGGCACTGATAGCAGTGTTTCCAGTTTAAATCTTGCTCCCTTTATCCTTTAACCACAGACACGATCAGGCTTTCATGGTCATGTTCTTGAATATGCCCGATCATTCATGAAATTGAATCCAAGGAAATGCATAGAGTGCAATGTCCAAACAAAAGTTAAATGTTTACTGCTTTCACCTTCTTTCTATACCAAGACAATCTGTTCAGAATTAGGTTTCAACCTCTAACCTATAGCTACAAATCCAATCGATCCTGCAGAGGGAGACCTTTCTCTTGAACCACAATCACGGAAAATTGTTTCACTTAGTTTTCTTATTTCACTTGGACCTTTACGGGAGTGCAGAATATTTTGATCAAATGTTCTTTGCCTGAAATCTAGTTATTCAAAACATTTAAAAAAATGCTTTTGTTGACGTAATTGTGATAACTTTTGTCCAGACATAAGCAACAAATTTGTTTTGTCCATATACTGTCACTGAATAGAAGTTTAAGCAGAAATTATCTAAAAGATCAATGGAATGAAAGTCAATGTTTGCCCTTATTTCACAGTATCAGGATTCTTTCCAAAAGTTTCTCTTTGGTACAAATCTAGTACCCACTGACTCCAGCAATTAAAATTTTCAAATTTGAGGTTATTACATTAAATATCATAAAAGTAACAATGGTTTGAAGGGCCATCGATTATGCCACAGATCCAAAACTCTCCACTGGTTGAATTCTCAGCTGGTACCTCACTACCACGACAGGCAACAGTCTTCATCCAATGTGCGACCACAAGAATCTATTTCCAAACAATGGCTTGTGTTCATCATACATTCTCCTCCCACTCCATCAGATCCCTTTAAACATCATGGATTGTGGCTTCCTAACATCAGAGGAAATCAGGAATTCTTACATGTCATTTCATAGTTTAGTCAGGGTACCAAGGGATATGAGGCCAAGGCCAGAAATTGGAACATGGTTTAGCTCATGGTGGAGTGGCAGAGCAGACTCGATGGGCCCAAAGGCCTACTTCTGTTCCTTTATCTTGTGATCATGCATACGATTCTGAATAAGGCATTTTCATTGATCCAAACCATCACAGACATATCATCTTTCTCTCCAATATCACCCCAATGAAAGACGTCTTCCATACTGGTTAGACCCAGTAAGCACACAAGCAATGGCAAAGTGATCAGTTACAGTGATTATCAGAATGGAGGCCAATTCTATCTGAACTTTAGAAGGAAAAGATGGAAGGAAGAATGAGGGAGAAGAGCTAATGTTGAGACCAAGAGATAGATTGATACCAAGACAAATTAGAGAATGAAAGGCAATGAGCATTTCAATGGAGAATTATATCATGAGAGAATTTATAGTGCCCATTGCAAGAGCGTTAAGACAGCACAGTGGCACAAATAGTAGAGTTCCTTCCTCATAGCACATTCAATTCTGACCCCTGGTGCTGTCTGAGCAGAGTTTGCACATTTTCCCTATAGCTACTTGGTGCTGAACTTTCCTCTCTCATCCGAGATGGGAATGTGGAAAGCATTATTATAAAACTAAGGTAGGATGAGTATAATTGGGAATTTGATGAACTCCGAGGGCCAAAGAAACACTTTTCATATTGCATGATTCAACAACTCAAAGGACCAAAAACTCAAGGAGAACAAGGTAACTGAATAGACTAAACAGAACCAGAGACCATATAATAATTACAGTACAGAAAAAGGCTATCTCGGCCCCTCTAGTCCATACCGATCCAAGTGGTCTCCTCAAGTTCCACCTACCTGCATTTTGCCCATAACCTTCCAATTCCCTCCCATCCATATACCTATCCAACTTTTCCTTAAATGACAAAATTGACTTTACTGCGACCACCTCTTCCAGAAGGTCATTCCACTCAGCCACCACTGAGTGAAGAAGTTCCCTCTCATGTTACTTCTAAACTTTTGCCCCCAACCCTTAACTCATGACCTCTTGTTTGAATCTCACCTACCCTCAAGGGAAAGAGCCTATTCACAGTTACTTTATCTATCCCCCTCATAATTTTAAATACCTCTATCAAATCCCCCCTCAACCTTCTATGCTCCAATGAATAAAGATCTAATCTACTCAATCTTTATTTGTAATCTAGATTCTGAAATCCAGGCAACATTTTAGTAAATCTTCTCTGCATCCTCTCTACCTTATTGATATCCTTCCTATAATTTGGTGACTAAGACTGTACACATTATTCTAAATTTGGCCTCACCAATGCCTTGAATAGTCTCAACATCGCTTCCCAACTCCTATATTCTATGCTTTGATTTAGAAAGGTCAGCATACTAAAAGCTTCTTCACGACTCTATCCACATGAGATTCCACCTTCAAGGAATGGTTGACCGTGATTCCTACATCTTTCTGCTCTTCTGCATTCTTCAATGCCCTCCCCTTTACTACACGTGTCCTGTTTTAATTATTCTTCCCAAAATGAAGCACTTCACACTTATCTACATTAATCTCCATCTGCCATCTATCAGCCTACTCTTCTAAGCAGTCCAAATCCTTTTGCAATCTCTGAAAACCTTCTTCACAATCCACAACTCCACCTATCCTTGTATCATCTGCATATTTACTAACCCAGTTTACCACTCCATCATCCAAATCATTAATGTAATTGACAAATAACAAGGGACCCAATACAGATCCCTGAGGCACATAGCTCATCACTGGCCTCCATCCTGACAGACAGTTATCCACCATGACTCTCTGGCATCTACCCTCGAGCCATTGTTGAATCCAGTTGACTAGCCCCTGAACCTTCCTTGTCAACCTTGCTGTTCTATGCATCTCATAATCACAGCAATGAGTTCACTCACCAAGCTTCAAGGTGAAGCACCCTATTTAGAATATGGAGCAGGTACCAGTCCATCTGACAGTTGGAACTTTAAAACAGATGACAAGGAAAGATCTAATGCACAAATTGATCTGGTGTCCCAGTCTGGTGACTAGGTGACAACAGCTCTTCAAATCCTCCCCTTTACATTACAGACCAACCCCCTCATATTTACACGATTCCCATATCCCCATTTCTCTCCAAATCCTACTCCATCTCTTCTTTATTGCCACACGTCTCTCATTCTTGTTCATCCTTAGTCCTCATTGCTACCCACCCTCCCACCTGCAACTTCATCCTCCAAGTTATCTAAGACCCTTACATGGTGGAAGAAGCCAGGTTAGTGTCCTCCTGTTTGATTTTCCCATCGAGCGCGATGCCATGTTTGCCTCGATTGTTGGTAATTGTGGGCAAAAGCACATAGGTCTTCGAAAAAGTCGAGTTTGGAGCAATCTGGTTACTGTATATTAAAAGAAAACACCAGTATTTAGAAGCATGATATTACCGGATGGAAGAACATTTCCTGCTCACTTTTGATCAGCATTGCCCTGAATCCCATCCAACTCCAGCCAGAAGAAAATTACATCCATCGCAGAATACAACCAAAATGTATTGCATCTCTTGAGTAACTGCTTTCTATCAGTTCTATGTTTAACTAGCTTGCTCAAAGTTTTCAATGGCTGAAAACATGTTTGGGAGGCAAATTCCAACTGTGCATCTTCCTCTCAATCCACCAAAACCTCAAGGATCTTGAGCGGTGGGCCACCAAAAATTAAAAGACTGGCAACCACTCTAATGTGACCCTGTACCCCACTGGGGAACAAAGCTAGAAAACTTGTGGCCTTTTGATGGATATTGTGCAGTCCAAGACTCAAAATTGACTCTTCTAGTTACGTGCACCGAATTCTTACTTGAATGACACATTCTTATCCAAATGAATACTAATAGAAATAAAATAGGACCTGAAATGCAAGCTCAAATGTGCTGCACGTGGCCTATTTAACTGGGTGAGCAAGCCAACTCTAACCAATAAACTAGCCACCAAAACCTCAGGGATCTCTGTATTGTGACCAGAATTTGAAAACCTGGCCAACCTTTCTTCTTCCCAACTCTTTAGCCTTGAACCGAACCAAATGGCTGATGAGATTACCAGATACAATTCGATGAGACACCTGTTATTATCTTGGATGGAAGTTCCAGAGAAAAGGTGCCAATGGGGATTTGGACTGTAGTTTCTGGGATTTTGACAATCCCCTGCCAAACTTGCCTTGGGACTGGAGACCATTGATGTAGGAGTAGGTCATTCAGACATCGTATCCTTTTAGACGACTAATTTCATTGATATCAACCTTTTGGAATACTAGCTTGCAGATTTCCAATCGTCTCCTGGTGGAAAATGTGCTTCCTGATTTTGCCCTGCCATTCTGGATACCACCAATCAAAGAAATATGTTCTAAGGGAAGTTGATTAAAATATGGGGAGAATAAATGGATTATTGAAAATGAACTTGGTGGTCACTATGGACAGGGTGGGTCAAAGGGTCCCTTTCTGTGCTCTCTCTCTCTCTCTCTCTCTCTCTCTCTCTCTCTCTCTCTCTCTCTCTCTGGTGAGGTAGATAATTAAATTCCAAAATAGCAAATGTCTTTTTTTTTTTCTTTGGCTTGGCTTCGCGGACGAAGATTTATGGAGGGGGTAAAAAGTCCACGTCAGCTGCAGGCTCGTTTGTGGCTGACAAGTCCGATGCGGGACAGGCAGACACGATTGCAGCGGTTGCAGGGGAAAATTGGTTGGTTGGGGTTGGGTGTTGGGTTTTTCCTCCTTTGCCTTTTGTCAGTGAGGTGGGCTCTGCGGTCTTCTTCAAAGGAGGTTGCTGCCCGCCAAACTGTGAGGCGCCAAGATGCACGGTTTGAGGCGTTATCAGCCCACTGGCGGTGGTCAATGTGGCAGGCACCAAGAGATTTCTTTAGGCAGTCCTTGTACCTTTTCTTTGGTGCACCTCTGTCACGGTGGCCAGTGGAGATCTCGCCATATAACACGATCTTGGGAAGGCGATGGTCCTCCATTCTGGAGACGTGACCCATCCAGCGCAGCTGGATCTTCAGCAGCGTGGACTCGATGCTGTCGACCTCTGCCATCTCGAGTACAAATGTAACAGTGGACTAATAACCATACAACCTCGTCATCATACATCATGTCAAAATGGCCAAAGGCTATCTTGTAGGACTTTATTATCCATGCCAGTACAGTGAATTCTTGCACTTGGAAAACAATTTACTTACTTTGCTTCCTCCACAGCAACCTCTTCTGTGTATTTATCATTGGAATACAACACCACATTGGTTGTTTGCTCAACTGAGAACAAAACAATATTTAGACCTTCAACCATGTACCATTTAATCAGTGAAAACATCTTTCTGATATCATAATAAATTGAAAGATGTAGTTAATACAAAAAACAATGTGGCAATTTAGAAGACAACATTAAAAGTACTGAAATACAGTGATTGCTGAATTAGTTTTAATAAATTTAAAAGTAAGGTTCCACATTTTCAGGTCACATACATAACACAGCTCTTGGTATACAGACAAAATTTACAGCTAGTAGTGTTGCTGTTTAATAAGATGGGGTCAAGAATGGAATTCAGCAAGGCATGGTAACTTAGAAAAGGCAAGGAGCTCAGTACAAAGAATTTTAATAAGTACAAAATATCACAGATGTTATAAAACTGGCAACAGATAGAAAATGCCAGAAATATCATGTTGTCCAGGAGTAACTCTATAAAATGTAATAGATAAGTGACTTTTCATCAGACCGAGCTAAAAGTTGATGAAAGGTCACCTAGTTGAACAATTTACTATTTTTCACCAACCCCCCCCACCCCTGACAGCTGTCATCTGACTGACTAAATAATTCCAGCATTTACTGCTTTTATTAAATGTAGCCACAAATGCAGAACTTCGAACAGTTCCCCTCTGCATAACTGAAATACTGCAGCATCACAAGATGCAAACAAGGAGTACTGGGTAGAGAAATTACACCCCTTAGGAAAACCCAAAAGGTTTTGGCTTTTGTCCTTCAGAAGAAAGACTATGGCTGGTTAATAGAAATCATGGCAGGGAGGGCAGACAGAAGAGGCTTATGTTTATCAGAAAGTCACAAATAGACCCAGCTTCAAAGTTGACTGGCAAATCAGTGAAATCAGAAATAATGTTTAGCTTTGCACAAAGTGGGGAAGTGTGATGCAATTGAGGTGAAGTTGGAGATGCCATAAAGGGGATAATAGATACAGAATCAGGGAAGCATTGAGATGAATTAGTGTGGAAGCAGTACCTGAAAGGACTGGTGTACTTCTGTGCCACCTATATAATGTAATGCAACACAGGAGGAAAGAAGACAAGCGAACAGTGCTCATTTTTTAGGTCCCAAAGCTTATCAGAAATGGTGACAATAAGGTCTTACGTGACCTGGCCTTGGTGGCCACCATGCTGTATTTGGCATTGGATAATTGAGAGCGAACGATAGGACGAGGAAGGAGGATGACCAGTCGTAGATGAAACAGGTTCCTAGTAAGTCCAGAATAATGCTCAGCTTGGTGGGGTGGGGGGGGGGGCACGAGGTGCCTGAGCGGCCCGCAGGTGAGTTCTGGCAGCACTGCACCCCTGCTCTATTCAACATTAGTTATTTTGTGAAGAGCTGAAATCATATCTTGGCTAGTCAAGTTAGAGCTGGCGAGTCAACTTCCCCAGTGAGCCCATTGTGATTTCATTATAATTTGGCAGCTTGCGTGGAGATTTCTTTTCTGGCTCTGCCCTGCAAATAAACATTTCCAACAATGCTGTGAACTTGCATCCCAAGAATTCATTAACACAGAACCAGTCCATTCATACCTGCCAACCTGATGCTCTTTACATGTTTGCTGGAGTTATTCGTCACTTGAACACTGATGCTGATGGATTCCCCATGATAATAGATCTGAGGGATAAACAATCATCAGTTTAAGTCTCTGTTGAAACCTCTCACTCTTTCTGGGCTTGATATTCCAATACTTCATTCAACATGCACGAAATGGGAATTACTTGGAGCCTTTAGACTTTTAATCAGGATCTGGCCCATCATTCAGAGCTACTGTTTGTTGGATTGCCCTTCACCATTTAAGGTGGGCATTTGTTTAGTTGAAGCTCCAATCATGGACCCCCTCACCTCTTTATTCAAGGATGCCATCAGATGAAGTGGCTGGTCTGACATGAGGAAATGCTTGCTGATCTGAGCAGTTGGCTGGGGTCCAGCTCGATCTGGAGCATACTGCACTTTACGGATAGCCAGACGCACAGAACTTCTAGGATGAGGGCACATGAAAGACAATTATCAGTCAGAAACAAGTTAAAAGTAAGCTAGAAACTATCTGACAATGAAAGTTGTTTGGCTCTCTTTAAAACCCAACTTGTTAAGTAATTTCACTCAAGGAATTTTTTTTCTTTTACCAGACCAATAATATATTGGTGGCTCTTTACTGCTTAATTAAGTGATAATTGACTCAATGTTTTCCTCATTCAAAAATTATTAAACAGCACAATTTACACACACAGTAAAACTTTCCCCTTTCAAGCAACAGCAGACAAGAGGCAAGTTAAGATTAGGCAATTATGCCTATAATTGGCATGCAGATGGGGTGGGCAGCCAGCACCTTTTTCCCAGGGCGGCAATGGCCAATATCAGAGGACATCTGTTTCAGGTAATTGGAGGAAAGGTTAGGGGAGATGTCAGATACAAGTTTTTTTTTGTGTACACACGGAGAGTGGTGGGTGCCTGGAATGCATTGCCAGGATGGTGATAGAGGCTGGTACAACAGGGATATTTAGAAGACTCTTACGTAGTCATAGGAATGCAAGAGAAAAGAAATTGGGAAGGGTTAAATTAATGCTGGAATAGGTTTACATAGATTGCCACAACATTGTGAGTCTGAAGAACCCATATTGTGCTGTTATGTTCTATGCACTGACTCATTAATCCCTCACAGATTAGTCTAGTTAGAATACAAAATTTCCTCTGCACTGCCCTGTTGTTTTATTTTATTATTTGTTTGGATATATGGGTAGCACTGCAAAGCCAGCATTATTGTCCATCCCTAGTGCCCCTAAAACAAAAGCTGGCGCAGAGTTACAATTGTTGTATGTAAATGTTGGTACTCTCACAAGCTTGCTGCACTTATCTTGCGTATCCGTGGTGACCAGGGGTTTGGGAGGTGCCACTGTAGCTCTAGGCAAGAAACTGCAACAGATTTTCTGGATGATGCATGCTGCAGTACATTGTGCAACATGAAGGAGGAAACAAATATTTGGAGGGGTAAATGCTCCAAATCAAGTGGGCTGCTTTGTTCTGGATGGTGTTATTGGAGTTGCATTTATTTCGGTAACTGGACAGTATTTCATCATCTGAATTTATGCTGGGCACACAGAAGGCAAAGCTAAATTTCATTCTTGATATTTACCTTTGCTGAGAAGTGTCTCCTGAGATTTGGGAAGTGACCAAATTTTCCAAGGTCTTCTTGTAGCTCTTTGTTGTACAGCAGGGAAAGATTGGGTCTTAACTTCTAGATATTGAGTGCAAGGCCCATCCTTTTGTATACTGGACCTTGATATCTGAAGTGACGCTGCCCTTGAAAGCGATACTCGAATAATTTCCTTTAATTTGTAGATTTAGCTCCACCCTGACCAAAAGCTTGGGGGAAATTATGTGCAACATTATGCTGAGAAGGATTGCAAAAAGGTCCAGAACAATAGACAATCTTGTTTGGCACCAGTCTGCATGCAAACTTGCTCAGTTTTGAACACACTAATTAGGATCATGTACATCACCATGAGACAAAGATAACGGAGACAAATTCCTGGAGGTAGCCAGTTCTGACAACCTCAGAGATGGGTCAAATCATATTTTTTGAACAAAGGAGTCAAAGTCCTTACTAAATTAAATTGAGTTGAGTTGTCTATCATCAAATGTACTCAAGATACAGTGAAAATTTTGTTTTGCCTGCTTTTCAGGCAGGTCAACTCTTACTTATGTTCAGTACCCAGTAAAACTAAAGTGCAGGGTGTAGTGTTACTATAAGTAATGATAAGAATACATGCAAGTAGAAGATGTGCCAAAGGCAGCTTGAAAAATCTCCCCATACTCTGGCTACATCATGGGTCATAGTTCGCTCTCTCAAGGTTGCCATGCTCAAGATGGACATAATCTAACTGCAATTTGGGGAGTAGCCCTGACTGGGAGGAGGCTCCCGGTGATCTTTCCCTATAATTGGCATGCTGACATGGAAAATGTCATTACCAAAATCAGATGCACGCCTTTTCTTGAAAGTTGACCATGGTGACAGTGTTCCTGAGGCCAAGTTCTGTTCTGCTCTTTCCAGATGTGAGAGTATGCATTTGTGTATGATGTTCCTGTCAAGTTTTGGAACCAATAGGGATACTAGCTACTCCTATGGCCTTGTTGGCCTTTTTCAACACCTCATCAGTCAAGTTGTCAGCATGCTGACCCAAGTAGTTTTCTCATGGAATGGAGTTAAAGGAGCTCATATCAAGGTCCATCGTAGTAATCGAGATCTCCATAAGTTTCCTTTCATTGATCACTCACTGCCCATCTAACCATGGTTATTTCAACTCCATTATTGGTTTGTGGTGGTACTAATCCTTGGTTATTTGGGCCACAAATGGCCTTGACAGTGGCAAAGCATCCACACATAGCGTGATCATCAGAAATGATGTAGTGGAATTGAACAGCTAAATCCTCAATGAATGTTCCCATTTCTGATCTTATCACTGAAGGAACGAAATTGATAGGCATCTGAACATGATTGTGCCTAAAACGTGAGATGAAGGGACTCCTTGGAGTAATATCTGGGCTGAGCAGTTTGATCCCCAACACACACTACCACCTGGTTTTTCAACTACACACAGTATTTGAACATTTTCCAACCCAATACCTGTATATCTGTCCTCTCCAAACTAGTAAATTTTATGGGTGGTCTGGCAACACAAAGGACCAAATGCCGTGACCAGGTGAAACTTGGGTTAAGGGATACATTTACATTTACATGAGCTATTTGACCCATCTCTGACGTTGTCATGCAGAGAAGGTAGAGATTTTTCTGGAGTTCATGATCGACCTTTGACACTGATTTACAGTGGGTAAATTTTCTTTATGATGATGCCCCCTTTCTTAATTATGGCTGTATGGCCCAGAAAAGTAGAGATCATTTTATTGATGGAACAGAAGCATTGAACAGAAATCAGTTTGGGAAGAGACTAGAGGTGAAGACAGTTAGAATCAGTGCAATCAGTTAGCTGTGACCTGGAAATGTCAAATATCTGAACAAGTGTCTGAGGATAGAATGCCTGTTTCCTTCCTTCCAATAACTAGATGAATGCATTGGTGGAGGCAAGTGAATTAATGACTGGTTTGTTGAGGATCTCCAATGTCCTCAAGTTCACCTCTAAGAAAAGGGATCCCAGACCCAAAAATGGGAGAGAATAGTACATCTCGCTGGTTTAGGCAGCCCTGGGGCAGTGCTCAAAGAATAAAAAGTAGTTTGTCACCAAAGTTAAACAATGAAATAATAAACATGAGAGACAGGGCTCATGAGGACTCCCCCATCTCATAAAACTTGGAACATTACAGCACAGTACAGAACATTCAGCCCTCAATGTTGTCCAGCGTCCCTCACAGAAACAAAGCCCCAACGAGGAATGAACTTGTGACCCCCTGGTTTACAAGGCCAGTGCTCCAACCACTGAGCTATCAGAGCCTCTTTTCCATTTTCCTGCCATCTTTTCCCCTCTGTCCCAATGGGCAAACCTATCCTGAAGTGGTCCCTAAACTTCCTCCAGATTAGCTTTTTCCAATTTAATTTTGCTAGTTCCTGTCTCATCCTATTGTAATTAGCCCTTCCCCAATTAAACACTTTCCCATTTTGCCTGCTTTTATCCTAAAGCTCAGTGAGTTGTGGTCACTCTCACCGAAATGCTCCCTCACCCTACCAGGTTTATTACCCTGTACTAGATCCAGTATGACCTCTCCGTTCGTCTGCTGATCCACATACTATGTCAGGAATCCTTCTTGGACACACCTGTCAAATTCAGCCCCATCTATCTCTTTTGCTGTCAGGTAGTGCCAGTCAATATTAGGGAAGTTTAAATCACCCATAACAACAACCCTGTATTTCCTGCACCAATCCAAATTCTGCCTATTTATCTGCTACTTGGTGTCCTGAGGGCTATGTGAGGGCCAATAAATAGACTACTCCTAGTACAATGATTGCTCCCTTCCCATTTCTGACTTTCATCCATACCGACTCAGTGGACACTCCCTCTGCAGCGTCCTCCCTTTCTATAGCTGTGATACTATCCCTGACCAGTAATGCTACTTCCCATTTCCCCCACTCACTTACCTCCCATCCTATCTTTTTTAAAACACCTAAACCCCAATACCTCCATCAGCCAGTCCTGTCCTTCCATCAGCCAAGTCTCCCTAATGGCCACAACATCATAGATTCTTTAAGTCCATCTTTATTCCATATTTCAAACCCTCCTACTGACAACATTTGTTTCGGCCCTCTGTTCTCTGCACTCGTATTCTGGTTCCCAACCCCCTACCAAACTAGTATAAACCTTCTTCAATAGCTTTACCAAACCTGCCCGCAACAATATTGGTCCCTCTCCAGTTCAGATGCAGCCCATCCCTTTTGAACAGGGGGGGTCAGACCTTCCTCACAACAGATTACAATGATCCACAAATCTGAACTCCTGCCCCAAGCCTTCAGCCACCATTTATCTGCCACAGCTTCCTGTTCCTACCCTTACTGGCACATGACACAGGCATGAGGTCCTGCTTTTTAAACTTCTTTCCTAACTTCCAATTTTCCCTCCTCAGGACCTCATCCCTATAACCATCTATGTCATCGGTCCTCACGTGGACCACAATATCTGGCTGCTCACCACCACCCCCCCTCCCCGCCCCCCACACCTGAGAATGCTGTAGACTACATCAGAGATGTCCCTAACCCTGGCACCAGGGAAGTACGATACCATCTGGGAACCTCTCTCATTCGCAGAACCTCCTACCTGTTCACCTGATTAATGAACCCCCAATCACTAACACTCTCCTCTGATTCCCTTCTGAGTTGAAGGGCCAGACTCTGTGTCAGAGATGTGGCCACCATGACTTGTCTCTCATGCACATTTTTCATTTTAGCCAAATTGCTGTAGTTAAATCATGTTGTAATGGTAATTTTTCAATCAACTAACAAACCTCCTCAATTCTCTGGATAATTCATGACTCTTGAGAAAGAATAAAATCTCACATGGTGAACAATCATACTGAAAAGTCACTATCTAACCAATACTTTCGAGCGAAAACCTCAAGCAAGCACCTTATTGCTGTAGCAAAGTTATACAAGAGATTCACAAAAGGGCCATTAATAATCACAATTCCTTGCATTTTGACTTCTCTCATCCCAGTCGATCTGGTAATAATCATTTTTAAAATTTTACATGCAGGTGTAGCCGGTCAAACCTTGTGCCCGCGGTACTTGACAGACAGTTCTATTATTGTCACATGATCACATTCATAGAATATTGGGCAATATCAAAGGCCAGTGCCTTCCATACTGCAGCAAGTCCTCACTGTTACCTTTTACGGATCTTTTCCTCCAGATTGCTCACGCAGAAAGCTATTACCTCAAAATCTACAGAACAGAACTGTGGAGAGATCAGAAATATCAGAAGTTGCAGTTATCCAGCAGGGAGATAAGGTGGTGGATGATTCATATCCATGGATCAGTCAATGGTGTAGGTTCATGGGAAATGACACATGCCACGATACAAGTTAATGATGGGATCTTCATTTTAATTTGGCAATCTGTGTGGCACTGACTATGTGTATTCATAAGAGCTGACCCTTCTAGGTTACACGTGCATCGGAGTTACACTGCATTCCAACGCTGTCCTTCCCAAACCCAAATACTTCACTCTTTTCTGCATTGAATGCCATCTGGCATACCTCATGCTATTTTACCAGCCTGCTTCCAAGTTGACCAAGCAAGAGTTGCATAATCAATTACTTTGAATCTTTTTGGATCTTCTTCAAAGTTTATAGCAATTGAAAAGCAATGGCTCCAGAAGTTCATACCAAAGGAGCAACCCGGTACAGATCTGGTGCTGCCGGTGAGGATTTTGTACATTCTCCCGGTGTCTGTCGGCTTTCTTCTGGGTGCTCCAGTTTATTCCCTTGTTTGAAAGGCGTACAGGTGTATGCGAATGGCACAGGATCGTGGGCCAAGAGGGCTTGTTTATGTTGCAACTCTAAATTGAAGCATCTCTTCCCCCTCAGTCAGACAACATCATTGCTGCCACACTCAATTACCTGCCCATTAGTTAATTTACAAGCATATTGCCAAATTCTATCTTAACAAGCCTCCTTTATTGGATTTCATGAAATCACTTTGCTCTTTTAGAACCATAAAAACACTGCAGCACGGAAACAGGTCCTTCAGCCCATCGAGCCTGAGCCAAACTATTATTCTGCCTCATCCCAATGACGTGCACCCATACCACAGGCCTCCCGTCTCTGTACTGATCCAATATTTTTCTTAAATATCAAAAACGAGCCTACATTCACCATTTCAGCTGGCAGCTTGTTCCACACTCTCATTTCACCTTTCACATTTAACCAATGTCCTTTAGTTCTTGTCTCACTCAACCTCAGTGGAAAAAGCCTGCTTGCATTTACTCTGCCTGTATGTAATTTTGTTTACCTTTTGCACATCTCCCCTTATTCTTCTACCTCCCCACCCCCCACCCAGGGAATAAAGTTCAAATGTGTTTAATCTCTTCCTATAACTCAGTTCCTTGAGTTCTGGCAACATTCTTGCATATCTTTTCTAAAACCTTTCAGTCTTACTAATATCTTTCCTGTAGTTAGGTGACCAAAATTGCATACAATGCTCCAAATTTGGCCTCACCAATCTCTTGTACATCTTGTACACTCCGATTCTTGTATACAATAGTTTGATTCATGAAGGCCAATATACCAAAAGGTCTCTTTAAGACCCTTTCTACCTGTGATGCCACTTTCAGGGAATGACGTATCTGTATTCCCAGATCACCTTGTTCTATTGCACTCCTCAGTGCCCTCCTGCTTACCATGCACCTCACAGCTCATTTTTCCAGCTGGTCCTCATCCCACAACAAGCTTTGAAAGCCTTCTTGGCTGTCCACTATACCTCTAATCTTCGTATCATCTACAAACATGATAATCTAATTTACCACATTAACAACTAGATCGTTGATATAGGTGACAAACAACAATTGACCCAGCACTAATCTATGAGGCACACAACTAGGGCTCCAATGAGATAGGCAATCATCTATTCCCACTCTTTGGCTTCTCTCACAAAGTCAATGTCTAATCTAATCTTGAGTATCACAAAGAATTTAACTCAGGTGAAACTGGTGTAACTTGTCTCCAGCAAATCCATTTTCATTCCACCTTGGTTATCCCCAGCCTTACTAACCAAAACTTTATTTTGTCCAAGATAACAGGTTCCAATAACATTTTCATCAGTGTCATTCTACTGATTGCCATCTTTCTTCCAACTTTGGCTTTTCTTGATTCTTGGCCATTTAATATTCCTGTCCTCGGGCAGGATTCATGTAGTCACTCAGGATCAAAAGATTTTGGCTAATCCATCTACTAGTTCTACATTTACAGTGTCTAGATCAAGTGATTTATTGACTATCAAGATAATAATCTTCCAAATGAGTCTTCTCCGATAGATAGCCTCCCTTGCTTCCTTCATGTTATATGCTTTTAGACCTTAGCCTCCCCCCAATCTCACTCGGCAATTTCACCGCATTCAATTCTGCAAAATTACAGTATATCTGTCTGGATATTAGACCAACTCATCTTGCACGTGAAACACCTAAATCCAGCCTACCCTGCAAAACCAAAGTGCATTTAAAGAGCATATATTAACATTGAGATTAAACTAGAAATTAAAATTAAAATCAGTTCTATAACTTGGACCAGCTTCAATTTTATTGAAGGCAATTTTGATGGCATCAGTAAGGAGCAGTTTAAACTACTGTTGATCATTCCGCACCCCAAAATCATGACAGGTGTTAGATACCTTACCTTGTCTGGGTCATTGACACCAGGCTGAAGACAAACAGAGCAGGGCAGATAGTTTGGAAACTGTTAAAAGAACAGAAATGTTAATTATGACAGATTATAGATAACACATTGATAGAAGGAATACCTGGTTTTTGTTCCACTAGATTCCTCACATACCAGTTTATTCATACTGTATCTCCTACATTTGCAATGGTCACCACACTTATGGGCAAGCTATTTTTGCCTCAAGTGGAATGATCACAACTCCTCTATTGCTAAAGCCTTCTCCAGGATTCTCCATGGCCTTTATTCCAAACATGTCAATTAATAAGTTGGTAAAATCTCTATAAAACACAAGTAGATATGAATTATCTGACCTGCCCTGGGAAAATTTTCTATCATGCCTCCATTATTGAGGCTGTTTGATGGGATCAGAAGATTGAACCCCCCCCCCCCCACCTCACAATCACTCACCTTTCCACATAACCTAATATTCTACACAACAATTCTTATCCCTTTTAGACAGTAATGTTCTCAGTTTGTTCTACCATTACAGCATGAAGCAAAATGTACCTCAAAGGAGAAAGGCAAAGCTTTGTCTCCAATCTTCTTGATTAAACATTCCTGCATCTTGGTAAGTGATTTTGTTTCATCACCTGTTTGGGGGTATACTTGAATTGTCGACACATAGAGGTCCCTTGTAAAAGCCTGTCCAATCATCTCAATATCTTCAGGTCCATAGTGGAAAGTACATTTCAGTCTGCAATAAACTTGAAGAAAGGTATAGCTCAAAGTTAGAGACAGGAATAGTTTGAGTCAGGTGCTGAAAATACTTAGCAAGATAGCTGGTTCCACAAAGGATCCAAGTGGTCGCATTTTGCTGCATCTTTCAGATAATGGGAATGTGATCAAAGGAAATTAGAGTTTCATCATGATTCTTCTGAAAATTTCTTACATGCAACTCAGGAGCCCGGCTATTTCATCTTATCGATGTGCCTTTGCTACAGACATTTGTTCACTTTTTTTCCCCCCTGAGAATCAAAGTGCAGTTGTTGCCAGATTTCATGACGCAACAGAAGATAAACATTGAATCGATGGTTTTCACGATGGCTTGAGCTGCATTCACAACTCTCTGCGGTTTCTTGCAGTTCCTGTATCTCACTGTGATGCATTGGATAGGATACTCTCTATGATGCATCTACAAGAACTGATAAGGGACACCAGCAGGGGTTTTGGCAGAGGAAATGGGGTTAAAATGTAATTTCAAAGAACAGTGGGAAAAGTAAGGGTTTTGTGTAGTTTTCTCTAAGGACAAGAATACACAGTTTGATGATGTGGAGGAATTTGATTCAAGAGGAATTTTCTAAAGAGGGAATAAATACTTGAAAAGAAAAGAATTGTGGGAAATAGAGCAGAGGGCTGTTTCTATATGAATGCAGTGTACAAACACAAGCAGTGCCTGCCCATTCATCAGCTTCCAACCAGAACCTACCTTGACCATGACAATCTAAATTCAACCCAAGTGCAAGGACTCAAAATGTTTTTGTATCATGACTGACCACATAAATGGAATAATTTCAACATTGTTCATGTTGGGGTAATCCTGATAAAGTTGGAATTGATTTGGGGCAGTGCAGTAGACGTAGCAACAAGCACAATGCTTTTATAGTGCCAGCGATTGGGACCAGGGTTCGAATCCCGCGCTGTCTGTAAGGAGTTTGCTTGTTCTCCCTGTGCCTACATGGGTTTTCGCTGGGGGCTCTGGTTTCCTCCCACTGATCAAAACGTACTGAGGTGTAGATTAATTGGTAGTAAATTGGACGGAGTGGGCCGAAATGACCTGTTATCGTGCTAGATGTCGAAATATTTTTTTAAAATATACAAATTTAAAACTTTGGATGGCACTGATGGAGAAGTAGGGAAATGTCTTGAAGAGGCTAAATTCTATTTATAATTACTTATCCAAGTACTATCTGCCATTTTCTTTTATGAAGAACTGCCACCAACTTCTAAGGGCATCAAGGTGATAAAAGTTTTGCCACATCCGATGGCTCATGTTGAGAATGAAGACAAGTCAAACAGATCAACAACACCACAAACAAAACGAAGAATGAAAGAAAGAAGCGAGAGGGAGTTCACTATTTGCCTCCTCTCATCAGAAAGAGGTGCTCCCTGGTTTAATCCTCTAAAGTTGAGGAATAACCCACTTTCATATATGCAGGAGAATTACAGTATCCAAAATTTAACTGAGGACTTTAAGATTTTAAAGAACTTGTATAATTGATAATGAAGTTTTTATAATGCTTGTGGTAAAGATCTTACCTTTTTGGTCCCTCACATAACCGGTGTCCACCAACAGCACACCATCTACAGGAGAAAGAAGAAGCCTGGTTACTCCAACTGTACATACAACCTGTACGCCCCAGAACAGCAATTTATAACTTGGATTAAACCTCTGGAACCTGTCATTTCTTATAACTGAGACAAACATTTCTTTTAACTTTCAGTGATGCATTCCAGACTGTGAATCCATGAATATTTTAAGAGGAGGGCATTTTGCAATGCCTAGTTGACAAATTGTCTGCGGATAGAAAGAACAGTGTTGGATGCGGACAGAATTAGAAAATATCAGCCAGAGTCCTATCCAATTTTGTTCGATGACAATATGTGAGTGTGCATCGGGGCAGGCAACAGATTAAGATGAGAGGGATCTAAAGTATGACAACATTGAATTTACCTATGACATAAAAAAATAACTTGATGAAGCAATCATGTTAACTGTATACATTGGCCACTGGATTCTTATACCAATAGACTGAGGCAATAAACAATTATTCACAGAATTGCATAGCAATGGAGACCATCCAGCCACTCTACCAGTGCTGGTTCTTGGAGGGAAAAAGCAAATTAATTTTATCCCAAACTACAATTTTACAGCTTCAGGTATCGACCAATTCCCTTTTAAATGTGGTTTATGAAATCTAAATCCACCACTATTATTTGTCACATAATTTTTCACACCTTGTACAGCGAGGAGGGTTCTTCTGTGAGCATAACGTGCAGGGCATATCGTTACAAAAGATCAATTAGCACCAAGCATGGACTGCGCAGTAGCCCTGTTGTGGGGTTCATTCAGAAGGGAAGAAACTTGTCTTTCAGCCTGTGGTGCATGTTTTCGCACACAAAGCCTTCTTCTTGATGGAAGAAAGTGCATCTGGGGTTTTATGGGCCCTTCACTGTGTTGTCTACCTTTCTTCAGCAGTGGAAGGTATAGATGGAATCCATGGAGGGGAGGGAATTTTATGTGAGCAGTATTCATTTTGATCATTGCAACTCACCTCAGGAAATCGATCTCATCTCCTCTGGTATTTTGCAAATTACCTTGAATCTATGACTTTTGCCTATTGACATTCTTGCCAGTGGTAAAGGTTTCTCCCCATTAATTGACAAAATCTCTCACAAGGTAACTGAAAATCCCATGTTATGTTTCTCACCTGTAAGCTGGACAATACTCATTTTCCAGGGCACTATATTCTCAGGCCTGGCATCTTAAAATTATGCCTCCATTCTCTACAAGTTCTCAATATTCTAAACAGTTAGTCCACAATAGAACACAACATGGTAATTTAAGGCAGAACCATTCACGTATAAACATAATCGCACAGTCGGATCCCCAAACTAAGAGAGGCTACCACACAAAGCCAGATAGTCACACACACCGCCCAGCAGAGTAACATCAGCTCAGTTTGGATTAATGCCTCTCGAAATCAGACCCTCAAGAGTAAAAGATACTATCTCATTGGATGCTGCTATTGCAATTGGAGAGAGACTCACTTTTCGTGGGGAACACCTTTATGAGATGAGATTGCATCCCCCCCCCCCCCCGACCTCCCCCACCATCAGTGCTCTGCGCCGAGGACCCAAGATAAGTCAGGTTATTTGTCCCATGGTGGGAGTGAGGTTTATCCTGGGTGAAGCAAATCTTTTTTTTTTCTTATACTTTTTCTTTTCTTACTTTTGATTCTTGGGAGGGTTCCTCTTATTTTGTTCTTCTTTCTCTCTATTGTCTTTTTCTCCCTTTGGTTCAATGTAGACATTGAATTTGCATTTTGTAGTTGTAGTATTATTGTAATTTTTCTCTCTTTGAATCACGTTGATTCTTTTTTCTCACTTTCTTTATTTGTATGATTTTGTTAATATTATGGATTTTTTTCTTTTTGATAATTCTTCATTTTGACTGCAAGTTGATTGAAAATTCTCAAAAATAGAGATGATATTGCAAACTAAATATATTGTTGTGGGGGGGGGGGAATAGACAGTTCTTTGTAAGATTGACTATTAATTGCACTTACCTACAGGATCAATATGGCTACCGTGATCCACAAAATCTCTCCTGCTCAAGTAGGTAGCAATCTATCAAAGATCAAAAGCAGAAATCATAAACCAGAGGTTGGATTCTGTGAGAAACACAGCTCACTGATTAAATTTTTTCGCAGAGTCAATAGGTGAAGCGATACAACCTTTTACTCAACGTTCTTGCAAGAGCGGGTGTCCTTCAGAGAAGGCACACTCACTGATATTCAACAAACTTTTTTAAAACATTTCTTTGTGCTAATAACCACTCCTTTGTTAATTTAATTGGTGAGTGAACTGAGTAACTGATAGGTTAGTTTAACCCATCAAAAGCTGTTCCGCTCCTCATCTTAAAGCCCGCCCTTGTTTACTTCTCCCATTCCCATGATTTTTGTGTCCCTAACTCTTACCCTTATTTGCTATGATGCTTTGTTACATGTTCTCATTCTTTCGCAGTTTTAAAAAAATATATCAAGTTGGTCTTACCTGCAATCTCTTGCAGGAACTGTCCTTCCTTTGTATTCTAGCAGACACCCACCTCCCCCTTTTCTTCTCTCACGTCTCATCTTTGTACAGCCATTGTTAACACTGATTATTACATTTTACTGAAACAGCACTTTGGATAATTCTCACAGATTATATTACTATATCCATCAATGTAATTTAGCAATTATCTGTCTATAAAAGACAAATTCATGAAAGTAACAGAAGAATGCAAGTTAAAAGAATGAAACAAAAATCATTTACAAGCCTAAACTGATTAGAATGTTGAACAGGGACGGTTTAGAGTGTAAACATGCTTGGATATAGAATCAGGGATTATGCAGAATTTAAACTGTTTGCAGTATGTAGACAGGACAGGAGTAAATTTTTAAAAAAGAGACAATGGAGAGACTAACCTGATGTGTTTGTGAAGAGGATAAACTGATTGGACTTTTGATTATACCCAAGTACAATGATTTGGATGAATAAGCAAGAGCAACTATAGAGCTCGTCGAAAGAATCAAAGACTTGTTGATCCAAACCAAGGCTTTTATTAGCAAAAGACAGGAGCTCTTCACAGGTGGCCGGCCAGTCCGGAATGATCCGACCTGGCTAGGGACACAACCCTTTAAGGCCCAGACAGTAGGCGTGGCTTAGCTCTCAGCCAATCGCTGTAAGCACAGTCTAGATACTGTAACTATATACACTATATACATTGGTGATAGATCTGTACTATCACATTCATCCCTTCTTGGAGAACTGACCCTGGAAAAAAAAACAAAAAAAACGAGGGAGAGAATGAAAGGAAGGGGTAGGTTAAGGACTGTAGTGGTCAGGGGGTCTGACCATCCGGCGTGACCGCCATGGTGCCGGGATTGGGGTCGCTGGAGTGGTGTCGCCAGCGGGCTCGTCGGGTGCGACCGCTCCTTCGCTCAATTCCCCAGTCGTGTTGTCGGCGGGGTGGCCCGGGTCGTCGGGGTGCTGTTGGTCCTTCTGTTGCGGCACGGGGCCTGGTTGGCCGCGGCGGGTCCCCAGTCGGTCATGGTGACTGCATCGGCGGCGGTGTAGGCAGCGGTAGATGGGGAGCGGGCAGCAGCAGCATTGGCCCCGGGGGTGGCTGTGGTGGCGGCAGCAGCAGCGGTTGCCACAGTCGGGTCCGAGGCCAGGTCAAGTGTTCCGCACGGGGGCGAGAGGCGGGCCAACACCACGGTTGCAAGGGTGGGCTGTCCCTTCTGGGTTCGGCGTCTCCGAGACGTCAGGCGTTGCCGTGCAGGGGAGCCCTCACTCTCATTGGACGAGAGCTCTGGGGAAGAAGAGTTTGAATGGGATAGTGGTGGTTGGGCTTCACACGAGGCACTGTGTTTGCTGGCGGCCATTTTAGACCTACAGACTGCAGCAAAGTGGCCGTTTTTAAGGCACTTCTGGCACCTGGCTTTTCTTGCTGGGCACTGGGACCTGCTGTGCTTGTCCCTCCCACAGAAATAACATTTTGGGTTCGCATGGGGCAGGGTAGCAGCAGCCAACAGGCCGTCAGTACCTTGGGGGGTGGTAGGGTAGAAGGGCACTCTACTCACATCAGAACGTGGGGTCCAGTCCCTAGAGAACTCGGTGGACTTTAAGGCTGCATCCTCCATTGTGATTGCAATCCGGGCCACGTCCTCTAGTTTTTCTACCCCATGCTTGAGCAAGTGTAGCCTCACTTCGTTCGATCGGAGCCCAGCCACATAGACATCCCGGACGAGATCGTTTGTGATCTCAGCAGCAGTTTTGTCCACACAGTTATAGTCCTTGACCAACGCCTTTAATACTTGTAAATATGCCCTGCTGGACTCGCCGGGCTGTTGCTTCCTTGACGCAAGCACGAGCCGGGCATGAACTCTGTTCACCGGTTGATCATATAGTCCTTTCAGTACCTTTTTGGCTGCGGTGTAAGTGGTCTCATCTGGATGTTCTCGTAGACTCTCAAGGACACCATAGACAGCACTGCTGTTAGACGCTGGTTATCCTCCTCTACCTGAATGAATCTCAGGAAGTTTTCAAAGTTCAGCAGCCAGAACTTAAAGGCTTTGAAGGCTGTAGCTGACTGTGGGTCGATATCAAGTTTTTCTGGCCGAGTTAAACGCTCCATCCCTTTCAAATAAAATTCTTTTTGCTAATAAAATTGTAGAGCTCATCGAAAGAATCAAAGACTTGTTGATCCAAACCAAGGCTTTTATTAGCAAAAGACAGGAGCTCTTCACAGGTGGCCGACCAGTCTGGAATGATCCGACCTGGCTAGGGACACAACCCTTTAAGGCCCAGACAGTAGGTGTGGCTTAGCTCTCAGCCAATCGCTGTAAGCACAGTCTAGATACTGTAACTATATACACTATATACATTGGTGATAGATCTGTACTATCATAGCAATACACGGATTAATCTGATCGAAGTATGCAGACGACAGTGTAGAGGTATACTGATTGTAATATAGACAAGAATGATGTGGTTCAAATCGATTGTAGCAAGTACAGCATTTAAATCAACTTTCATACAGAGGTAGGAAAATGATAAGAGCTTAAATTGGAGTATAAACACTAAGATAATTTGCAGTGAAACTGATCAAAATAATGATCTGGAGGTGGTGGAGAGTTTTTGAGACAGAGGTAATTCCATCTGTATACAAAAATTGATCTTCGTTTTAAATATATTCTGTACCTGAACATCCAGACACTCTTAAATGGAGAATTTTAAAGTAAACCCGACAAAGCAAGGGCGAACACTATAGATTGCTGTGATGCTTCATTGCCTTCTTTGCCCGGTTTGAGAAGAACCACCAAACAATGCCTACTAGAATCCTTGAGAAGGCTGAGGACCTTGTGATATCTGTCTCTAAGGGAAATATTAGAATGCCATTCAAGAGGGTGAACCCTCACAAGACACCAGGCCCTGGCAAATTTCTACAGAGGTGTGGCGGAAAGTGTGCTGACCAGCTGCATCACAGTCTGATATGGGAACACCAATACCACCCGAACGCAAATCCCTGCAAAAGGTAATGGGAACACCCCAGGAGATCACAAGCAAAACCCTCTCCACTATCGAGAACATTTACAGGAACGCTGCTGTCGGATTGCAGCAGCAATTATTAAGGATCCACACCACCCAGCACATGCTCCGTTCTCACTGCTGCCATTAGGAAAGAGGTATAGGTGCCACAAGACTTGCACCACCAGGTTCAGGAACAGCTGCTACCCCTCCACCATCAGAGCCCTAAACAGAACAATAAACTAATTGAAGGACTCTTACTTGTTCACTTTATTGATTTGATTTTATTCTCTCTGTATTACAGATGGTTTGTTTACATTCATTATCTATCTATTTGTCCCTGACTTACGACTGTAATGGGGACTGAAGAATCAGTCACATCTCTGAATGGACGCAAGTTAGAATTTTGCCCACGCGTGTAGGATACCGAAGTCTTGAAGCAAACTTTTTAATCAAATATTATTTTTTTTAAAAATCATAGATTTGACGATAACAACTTAAAGCTTCCTGAACCTTGGCGAACCTTTCCACATTCTGGCCCATGCTTACCTTGTTAGTTGGTGTCTCAGGGTCCCTAGGCTGGGCATTGCCATCTTGATTCCTGTGCATATGTGCAAGTCTTTGGATGGCGCATGCACAAGTCCTCAGTGGGTTAATGGATATGAGTTCAGTTGGTGCATGCGTAAGAGTTAAGTGTCCTGGCAATATTGAATTTGTGCCCTTAATTCTCATGCATGCACCAACTGAACTCCAATACGTAAACCCATTGCGCAAGCGCCAACCAAAGACTCGCGTTTGCCATAAAAATCTTAAATGCAGTCATTATGTCTGACACCATCACTTCCTCTGACAGAAAGTTTCAAATAATGACCACTCTATAAAACAGTTTCTCAAAAATCCCCTTTAAAACTCTTCCCTCTCAACTTAAACCTACATAGTCTTTTTTTTTTAATACCTCTATCTTGGGAAAATATTCTATTTATCCTATCTATGCCTTTTAAAATTTTATACACTTCTATTAATTCACCCCTTAGCCCCCTTCACTCTGGGGAAAACAAACCCAGCCTATCCAATCTCTCCCCATAACCAAAATTATCCTCCAAGCAACATCCTAGTGAATCTCCCCTGCCCTGTTTGCAATGCAGCCACATACCTCCAAAGGCATGGAGATCAGAACTGATCACTAAACTCCAATTGCAATCTAATCAGTATTTGTTTCACCCAACATAAATCCCAACTTTTAGATTCAATGCTCCAATCTTTGAAGGCAAACATGCAAGAAGATATTACTTCTTTCCCTGGATAGTCTCTCGCTCCTTATATACCAATAGAATGTGCTGGGATTCTCCGTAATCTTGTTTGCCAAGGATATTTCCGTGGATCCCTTTAAACTATACTCCTCAAAAGACTCATTTGATCCCAGGTGCTATTCACACTTTTTTTTAACCTCCTGATGAAACCTTGAACTTTCTTTGATATCTAAAGTTCACAAAACTTTCCATCCTTGCTGGAACGTGCTGATGCTGAACAGTTAAGAGACTTTGTCAGATGTAGTATCTACTTTTGTCAGATCCTTTTGCATACTATCAAAGTCAGCGTTCCCTCTCCCCTATTTAAAAACTTGAGGTCCAGTGTTGTTCTTTAATGCAATTAGTCTGAAACTTACAGAATTATAGTCACTTGTACCCCACTGGCACCGCCACCACTTTTCCAGTTTCTCAGATAAAGTAGGTAAGGGCTCTAATGGGATAATTCATATATTTCAAAGATCTTCCTTGCACTCTTTAATTCCACTTCATCAAAGTCCTTTGCAATAGGAAGTCATGTCACTAATCACCTACTATAACTCCATTGCTCTTGCACCTTTCTTCAATTTGCTTATGTATCTGTATCTCTAATTCCTGTGAACTATTGGCAATATAGCCCTTGCAAAGTGATCACATGCTGTTATTCTTAAAAATCCATCCATATGGCCTTATTGGATAACCATTCCATGGCAGAGCCTCTAAATATGGCCGTGAAGTTCTCCCTAATCAGCAATGTGACTCCCCCTCCTTTTTGGCATTCTCAGTGCATTGGATGATTCAGTGCAAGGTAAACCCAAGTCCAGAAGAAATATTAGCGGTTGGTAGACCACACGACCCATCTTGTGGCTCTACCATTTATCAATATCACAAATGACCTTCAACCCAAATAGAAATTTCCTGCCTATTCCCCCATATCCCTCAATTCCACTAATACCAGTTATTGAATGCAATCAAAATTTCTTTTGGTCTTGTCTACCACAGAGTGGCACACTGGAACAGCTGGGCAGCAGCACCACCACACACCCGAGCTCAACCTTGACATCCATTCCTGTCTGTATGGAGTTTGCGTGTTCTCCCCGTGACCAACCGAGGTTTCTCCAGCTTCCTCCTACATCCCAAAGATGAGTGGGCTGGAAGGTTAATTGCTTGCTGTAAATTACCCCAAATGTGTAGTTGAGGGGTAGAATCTGAGGTGGGGGAAATTGATGAGAAAGTGAACAGAAGTGGAATTAATGTAGGTTTAGTACAAATGGGTGGCTGATGGAGTTGGCAGGCTGAAAGGGCCTGTTTCCATGCTTTTTGACACCTTTCCTTTTGTTTTTTTTGTCCATTCACCTTCTTAAAACTAGTTTCATTAAAATATATTCACAGATCTTATAAAAGGTCACAAACCAAAAAAAAAAGTTAACCACATCTTTTGAGTATTTCCAACATTCTATTGTGGACTGTACCCTAAGTGCATGGGTTATATACTTCATCAGAGTGACCGTGGACAGAGATAATATTGTGGTTTCCTTTTCCCTCTGAAAAGAAACAAGGACAATAAAAAGAAATACCAACCGATTTGTCACGAGACACCTTTTTGTAAACAACATGTTTTTTGGAATTCTTGCTCTCTGCACTCATTCTTGGTACAACAGGTGGTCAATTGTTGCAGGATCTGGGTTGCTGAGAAGACAAAGCAAAGGGTGCTTGATTGACCACACCAAAGCATAGTATTATCTGAATGATTAAATAATAAAACAATGAACCAACATGGAAGCATGCATCATTCTCAGATACAATTTCAGTGACAAACGTGGAGCCATACTGATTGTTGGCAATTCTATTATGTAATGTCAACCTTGGCAATTTATGGCACTGAGGTATAAAAGGTCAAACACATTCCTATCTCACACAGGGACTAGGTCACACACCATCCTTTCATACCCTGGGATAGGGTGCGGCAGTGGGTTTACGTACGATCCAATGCAAAGGAAAAATGGTTTGAACACATCATGGATCATAGACCAATGAGAGAAATGGGCAGATACATGATTAAACTTAACATAAATGTGAAGTGACTATTTACAGAAGAATAAAAGTGTGAAAGACAATAAAAGCATTTTTTTTTAAAGTGCCTTAGACAAAAAGACTGCAATTGTGTACAACCCTTTGAAGAAGACTGGCCACATTGAGAAAACAATAGCTTTCAATACAGAAGCAAAAGATTCTGCAAAAATCATTAAAAATTACTGGCTTGACCCCAGATATAATAATTATGGCCATGAATTTAGAAGACTTTATTGAGAGTAGATATTTACATAAATGTCACCTGCATTAGAAGTCTTCAGCCACAAAGTGAATGAAGACTTCTATTTTCTGCGAAGCAGATTGAAAAATTCTTGATAAGACTGTGCAAATAGCAGTACTGAATTAACCTGAGCCAGTGCACAAAGATTTGACACTGGAATTGGACACTAACACAAATTTGGCGATATCACCACATCAGTTCTTCCTATTACGACCACCGTTGAATTAGACAACCTTAGCAGCTGTGTAAAAGTTAGAAACAAATTAGAAGTGAACATTTTTAGTTCCTGAGTCACAGTTAATAGATTTGAATCACACGTACAAGCTTCCGAATGGAAAAACTGGATGGATCTAGAACTGAGCCAGATGAGAACTAACCTGAATGTGGATGGTGAAATCAAATCAACTAATGTTATTGACAGACTAATTGCATTAGTAGAGTTAAAATACTGTTCAAGGTCTAAATACATAATTGCTTGTGCCACAGAAACACAAAGACCGCTGCTACCAAAAGGATATGCGTGTGTTTTTAAAAATATACTACATTTTAAAAAAATGAAGAACAGGTCCATTGGCAGCCATTCAAGAGACCATCTTGATCACAGTAATAATTATAATGAACAATATTAATGAAATTAAGGAATGGGGACGCTGAGTACCTGAAGGAGCCTTGGGACTGGTACAGAAAACTGCTCGTCAACACCCTTCAGCACTTTGTTGAAAGCCCCTTTGATCAAAAGGTTTTCTCATTCCAAATAAGAAGTCATCCTCTCCAGGATCTTGTTAGCCCAACACCGATTTACACACTGTAATCATTTATAGTCAGGCAATTTAATGAGTCCGTCCTTAAGCCCTTGAAGGGAGGTTCATGTTCCTATTTGCATATTCAAGATTTAAAATCCTGTGACAACTGCTGGTAAATCTCTGCAGACTAACAGCCTGAGCAGATTAGAGTATTGTCAGCACAGCAGATTCTCATCAAGGTTACATCTTCTCTTGCAAGCTTTTAATAACTACATTTAATCTGTTGACACCTTCAACAAATGTACAATATACATAATAATTAAGACCTTACACATATCAGAAAATGTTCTGGCCTGAACCATTCAATGAACTGGCAGCCCAGCACCCCTTGGTGGCTCAGGTTGGAAACTGCATTAAGGCACCAACATCTGAACATATAGCCTTGATTTTGAACTCCAGTTTTACCACAGGTTCTGATTGCCACCCATGTAAGATCAGTGGGATCTACAACTAGCCAGCCCTTCATTGGATCAGACAGTGAGCATTTAATCATTGTTGGAAGTTCATTTGTGTGAGCATTGGTTAAGAGGAAGTTTTTTTTAAAAAATGTGACATGCAGCACGGTAACAGGCCCTTTTGGCCCACGAGTCTGTGCTGCCCAATTTCATCCAATTAACCTACAACCCCAGTGCATTTTGAAGGGTGGGAGAAAACCGGAGCACCCGGAGGAAATCCACACACACACAGGGAGATTGTACATACTCCTCAGGTAGTGCTGGGTTCGAATCCCAGACGCTGTTACCGTAACAGCATTGCACTAATCAATATGCTGACCGTACGGCCCGGTGACCACTGTGGTTGAAACGTCAGCTCTTTAGTTTCCATCACAGACACCATCAATCTCAAATTCATAGGGTGTTCCTTCCAAAAGTGAGGAGCTAACTATACAGAAGTGAAACACGAAAATCTGTAGACACCGTGGTTGAAGTAAAAACACAATGCTGGAGAAACTCAACAGGTCAAACAGTCTCCTTGGCAGGAACCATGAGAAAGAACTGAATGAATTGAACACAATGGCCTTAAAATTATTTTGTATTGCTGAATATTTTCATGTACTACACAAGTGATATTCATTTCATTTAAAAATGTAATTTCTAACCTCATGCATTCACTCTGCACTTCAAGGAATTTGGATTGGGTCTTGTCGGTATGACATTTACATGGAGTGCCCATTGGGTGTGTAATGTCAGTTGCCTTACAATGTGTAAAGTTGTAGTCATACAGCTAGGATCAGTGCCAAGGGGAGCATTCGTGGGCATTCCCCTCCCGAAATGAGGTAATGTGAGCCCCCCACACCCACGTCACTAGTGTGCATCTAGCGCCACTAGTCTCCATGCAATACAAGAAGCGTTTTTGTCTGTAACATCAGAGGAGGTTCATGGTAGGCAGCACTACCCCCCACCACAACTGAGATTGTGCCCCCCTGTGGTTACCCCCCGCTAAGATATGTTCTGAAACCAACCCTGCATACAACAGAGCAGGCTCTTTGACCCAACTCATCCATGCTTTGGGTTTCTGGGCTAGACCCATTTGCCTGCAGTTTGATCCACATACTTCAAAGTCCTTCCAATCTATTTCTGTCCAAATATCGTTTGAATGCTAGAATTATACCCACTTCTCGAATTTCCTGTGGCCACTTGTATGGATAACCCACAAGTGGAAAATTGCCCCTCGTCTCTCTTAAATCTCTTTCCTCTCACCTTAAACCTAAGACTCCAAGTTCAAGAATAATCTCCCCTAGGGAAAAATGATAGAATGTTTACTTTATCAATGCCATGAGATTTTTATCAACTTCCATGACTGACAAAACTTGCATGAATAGGGTACATCTGGAACACCGTCTCAATGGACCACTGACACTCACTCTGGCGTTGTTCCTCAACGTAGATAGCACTCTTTCAATCCCAGTGCACTGCAACAGATTTCCCACCTCAGTCCTCCCAGTCTCCCCCTGTCTTCAACCACCAGAATTCTCTCCCTCCTGCTAACTGTCTCGCTCTCTGCCCCTCCTGTAATTCACGGTTAGACATTTCCACCCTTCGGAGGTTGCAAGGATAATGGTGCACCTTACTCAAGAAGGACACATTTTATTGGACAATGCTGTCGGTCTTATGCACAATAAACATAATTTACTTTTATGTGTTTTGTTAAATCTATCCATAATCATAAAAAAGCCAATTCCGACAGGAAGGTGGTTTTCCACTTGAAGCAGAGAATAGCTCAATAATCCTACTGTAATCAGCATCCACCTGACTCATCATCCCCTGCATTACAGACCCATTATAATGAGAGCATAAAGTCCTGACAATTGTAAACAATCATGTAAAAAGCTGAAAGTGCAAAGTTTGTCTCCTTTTTTCTGTCTGCACAAGTAGACTCAGGGCTCCTCTGAACTCAGTGGTTCTGGCAGCAGTTGTGAGAAGGGAGTGATCAGCATTTCAGATTGAAACCTGCATCAGCACTGCAAACGGAGAGAGAAAAAGTGGTTATAAAAAAAGGGTGGAGGAGGAGCGGGACAGAGGCTAGTAAATAATGGGTGGACCGAAGGGTGAAGGATAACAGACAGGTGGAGCCAGAAAGGGGTTGAGGGAGTGGGGGATATAAATTGAAATTCATTTGTTCCTCTACTTTGTGTTGAGATTCACCCTAAGTAAAGGAACAATATTCAGTCTGTTGTTGCCTACAACCCAATGCTATAATTTTCTAATTTCAGGTAACCCTTAGCTTCTGTTTCCACTCTCTCTGTCTCCTTCCAGTGCACCTCCAGGCTCCCATTTTAACACCCCCCCCCCCCCCACCCCCCTTCTGGCAGGTCCATTCTTCCCACACATTTCACCTACTGGACACGCATCTGTTTTAATATTATTTAAATATAGGGATTCTTGAATAGTGGCCATAGATTGAAAGTTAAAAAATGCAACACTACGACTTAAAAAGTGGATGAGAAAATACAATACAAATCACAGCCAAATATCACAAGAGGGACAAATTCTATAACCTATTTTTACAGAAGAGGTAATGGACAAAATCATACAGCACAGAAATAGGCCCTTCATTCCGATTCAACCATGCTTACCAAGTTGTCTATCTGAGCTAGTCTCATTTGCCCTTCTTTGGTCCATATCCCTCATAATTTTAAATACCGTATAAAATTCACCCTTCAGCTGATGTTCCAAGGATAAGAATAAGACCCAGTTTATCCAGTCTCACCTAAATGTTCAATCCCTCCAGCCTTAGCAAATCTTTTCTGCATCCTCCAATAACCTTCCAATAGCTTAGTGACCAGAAACGCACACAATACTCCCAATGTCATCAACATCTTGTATATCTTTAACATAATGCTCCATCTCCTGCATTCAATGTCCTGGCCAATAAAGGAAATAGTGTTCCATGCTTCTTCACTGCCCCATCTTGCTACAACTGTGTACCCGTGGTCTTAGTCCAACAATCCTTTGCCATTTACCGTGTCAAGTCCTGTCCAAAAATGCCGCAAAGTCTGGTCTCCTGTCATTTTGGTCCTCCAATAGCATGCTCTGACAAACCCACATGGCAGCTGGTGTCAATGGTTCCCCATGATAAAATTAAAATTGCACATGCAAATTCTGATTCAAGATCAGGAACAGCAGGACGCTCATAGATGAGCATCTACACACCTCAATGTCACCCTTTCATTACTGGGCACAATCTCAAACATTCTGGAATGAGCATCATCATCCTACAAGAAACAGGAGATACTCACTGAAGGAACATGGCAATGGGACAACTTCAAGAAGTGGGCATCCACATAAAGAATGTCCCAAATCTGCAGCTCCATAGTCTACCATCGTGCGGCTGAATCAGAACCCATTTTTGAACGTGAACTGGCAAATATTTAATGGCAGGGAGCAAAAGAAAGCCACGGGGATTAGACACGGTTAATGTTAAAATATATGGGAAACAAATGGGAGTGAAATTCCTCAGTGACTTGCAGTGAAGAACATCAGCCCTGAGCTTGGTGGGGAAAAATGACATTTGTGCTGCAACCTTTTAGTAGTTAGTCCCAATGCGAGCCTCAGGGGTATGCATGGGCAAGTATTTTTAAAAAAAATAACTTGTTCTAGATAGGGATAACCCATGAGTGAAACGTTGTCCCTCATCTCTTCGACTCTCTTAAATCTCTCCCCTCTCACCTTAAACCTCTGACTCCTCGTTCAAGAATCATCTCCCCTGGGGAAAAAATGTTTTTTATAAACTTGTACAACTGACAAAACTTGCATGACTTTTAATCTCTGAATAGGGTGCACCTGGAACACTGTCTCGATGACCATTGAGGTTCACTCCAGCATGGTTCCTTAAAGGGAGACAAATTAGATTGACCTGGAAAATATGTGCATCTTCCTGCTAATGTGGGCAATTGGTGACAGAAACGAGCACAAACTGCTGCGGTGTGTGATTGCACACAATAGTGAATGGTTAGCCTCCCTTAAACCAGCCTAAAAGTGCAGAGCTGCTTTCAGTAATCAAGGCTAGCTTTAAATTTTGATTGCAGTAAATATTCTGAAACTCAAGTACAAGCTGGGAGATAGACAAATAATGGTTTAAACACAGGAAGCAGCCTCCAATGAGCTTGAACTATCCATGCCCTCAAAAAGAGCAGTAGAGGCTGCCTCATTGAATGTATAGAAAAGAGATTCGTGAGGGAATTAAGGGCTATGGGGAAAGGACAGACATTGAACGGAGTCCACAACCAGATCAACCATGATCTTGTGAATGGCAGATCAGTCTTGATGGGCCAAATGGCCTCCTCCTATTTATGCAATCTCTAAAAGAAAAACAAAATTCTTACAGGATTTGATAGAGGCAGAGTCAATTCTTCCTAGGGTGTCGAGAACCAGAGGTCATAGACTCAAATAACAGTGTTAGGGATTCACGGCTGAGTTGAGGAAAAATGTGTTTCAACCCAAAGGGTAATGAATCTGTCTACAATTTGTCAATCATAGAGGCTTCACATTTGTGTTTAATAGAGAAATCCTTGAATATGTGGTGAGTGCAGGAAAAAAAACCCTGCCGATTTTCATTTTATTGAACGGCAGAGCATGCACAAGAGAACAAATTGTTTGCAAAGTAGGCAAAGTCACACCAACTTTCATTGTGGCCATGGATACCAGATACCACAACAGTTTTCTGCAAAGCACAGCTGTTCCCCAACAGATTACTACACAAGGGAAGACTTTAGAAAAGTTGCAGTAGTTCAATGAAGCAGAAATTTGCTCTTCTTTCTGAGATGATGTTCATCACACTAGCCTCTCCTCCTGGGTCTGTCATGTAGGCTAGACTAAAATCTGGCCTCCTGGCTTAAACCAACTTTAGATCAAAGCCAACTCTGCTTTCCTCCATTGAATGTCAGCAGACATTTCTCTGCACAAGCAATTGGTGTTAATGCAAGGACAATGGCACCGAAATTACAAACCCTTGTGGAAATCCAGAAGGGAAATTAGTTTATTTAGTTAAATTAGAAACAGATTAACTGGAATAATCAGCTAACAATGAGCTGGCTGAAAGAACTTAGCAGGTCAGGCAGCATCCATGGGTAGAAAAAGTCACTCAACACTTCAGGTCAGGACCTTTTATACTTTTATTTAAATTGCGTTTATAGTGGAAAGAGTGCATAAAAAGAATGGAAGAAACAAACATTGCTGAACCTTCAGGAACTTCTTTGAATGAAAAAATTAAAGCAAAGTGGAACAAATATGTACAAATTTTATTCCTTAATTGATCCTCAGGTTTTTACAGCAATGTGACCAACAGGTGTAATAATTGGGAAGTTGTCCAAACATTCCATTCTGCCAACAAATGGTATTGTCATGTTATGAACCGTGCATAACAAGCAGGAATAGACAATGAACCAGTGCTTAATTTTAAAACACCAATTTTATTTCTTACTCTTAAACTATCCTTAACACTAAATCTATCCCCAACTATGCACAGGTGTGTTCTCGGTGTCTGTGTTACCCAAACCATTACAGTCCAGGCCAAAAAATCTAGAAAGTTACTTCAAGGTTCACTCTTTTAAATACAGTGTTGAAGCATAGGCATTTGTAATTTGATTCCCAGAATTCATGATGAATTGATGCCAAGGATGGACTTGTGGCGGCTACAGACTCACGAATTCTCCTTGCGTTGCCTTTGAAGAAATGTCCGTCCACACAAACTGTGGTCATAACACTCCTGGTCCTTTTGCAGGCAAGACTCGAACTGGGTGGCCTTCCTGAAGCTTCCAAGACCTTGGCACCAGACTCTCCAAGTGACCTTCACTGCTAGTCACTGTTATGTCTCTGTAGTTACTCGGGAGGCTTCTTAAATAACTTAGAGATGCAAGATTCAAATAACTTTACTTACTGATGCCTTCCACCATCTCAGGAAACTGTTGACACACAGTCGTATACATACACCCACAGTGGTGTGCTACAGTTACTACAGTGAGAAGGGTGTATTCTTACATGGTTACAAAATAGTTCACATTATCTTGACTATATAACATCCTTCCTTCTCAAAATAAAGAAAAAAATTACTGTTCTTTATCACTTTCTTTCCAGTGCATCTTAATTATATGAACCTGTACACTAGTTTATTTACACATCTATTTTAAAATAGTTCTTATCGATATCGCACTGGCGGCAGCATGTTCCTTCGCCATCTTGTGGATTTGACTGCGACCGTTGGATTGGTGTTGCTGGTCCACGTGTAGGTGATGTAGCTTGTTGTGCTTCACCTGACAACTGCAGTGTTGATGCCTCTTGATGGTTGTGGTCTCTTCACTTGCTACCTCACTTGATATTGGTGTTGCAGGTTTTGCTTCATCATATCTTGTGTTGGCCAGATGTGAATTCTGTTCCTCCTCAGCAGATTGCTAGAGTCTGTCTCGACAATGTATGATCTTGGTGTCTCAGCTTCTCTGATGACCTTTGCTGGGGTCCATGTTTTCAACATCAGCTCTTGAATATGCACATGCTGCCCTCTGAAGAGTTCTGGAAATGTTTCTGCATGTTTGTTATAATGTTGGCATCCTTTTTCTTGCATATCAGCCAGTCTTCTTCTGGTTTCCTCCTGGTCTTCTGGAGGGTTGTATTTTGCTTGGCAGAGTTGTTTTCTATCTCCTGCCATTTAGAAGTTCTGCTGGGGACCTCATGTCAGCCCTTAAAGGTGTGGCTCATAATGCTAGAAGAGCTAGGGATGGGTCTTCTTTTGTTTCACAACATTTAACTCGTGTCTGTTTCACAGTTTGCACTTGTCTTTCGATGAACCCCTGACCTTTGGGGTAGTAAGGGGATGATGTAGTGATAACAAACCCATATTCTGCAGCCAGCTTTCTGAATTCTTGTGATGTGAACTGTGTTCCATTGTCACATATTACTTGCTCAGGTATTCCTTGTTCAGCAAGGAGCACTCTCATTTTTGAGGTGATAGTTGACGCTCTCAGGTCTTTCACCCTTTTGACAAATGGAAGCTTAGTTACAGGCTACTATTAAATAACACTCTTGATTCTCAGTGAACAAGTCGCCTCCCACTGTGTGCCATGGGCTGGCAGGTACTTCTGTGGAAATCATTTCCTCTTTTTGTTGTGTTTCTGTTGGTCCTTTTGGATTTGTTCTTTGACCGGATCTCATAATTGACAGATATCAATTGCAACTCCTGGCAGCTATCCAGACCTAGCATTGTTGATCGTCTGCATCTACCACATAGAACGTACAGAGGATGTTCTTTCCCTTATGGCAGCCATTGATCTTAGCTCTCCCAAGCTGCTTGATAGGGTTCTCCACAGGCCATTAATGTGACATTTGCTGTTTCCAATGCACCGTCTTTTAGATACCCTTTTATTATGTTCCCTGGGATCATTTGGTGGTAGAGTCTGAGTGGGAGGACATTGCTTTGTGATCCAGTATCCAGCTTCACCTTTAGGTTAAATATCGTAGGCTTGTTCTGGATTGTCCTCTGTATTTGGATCCTTGTGTGCAACTCACTTCTTTCTTTCATTTCACCCAACATCTCATGAAGGTGTATGGATTCTATGTCCAGTATCGGGGTGTTAAAGTCCTCATTGTTGTTTCCTTTTATGTGGTGGGTCTTTTTTGTCTTTTTTCTTCACTGGAATTACTGTTTTCTTCATACCAGACTTGCATATCTTCGTTCAGTGGTTTGCTTTATCACTGGCTCTACGTTCAGAACCGTATGCAGAGTATTTGTTTCAGTCATCAAAAGGGTGTTGTCTGCCGCACTTCCTGATTGTGTTCTTTATACCATCAGCCCTTCATTCTCTTTGCTGAGGTGAGTCTGCATAGATAGGGATTTCATTTTTGTCCTCGTGGCTATGAAGCCCCTGGCTGTGTCTATACCTACAGCCAGCTTCAAGCTATCCTTCCCACGAAGGGACTTTTGCATTTCGGGATGGGCACTCCCCCGTATTAGTTGATCTTCCCTCTATATCCTTAAATCTGCATTTTGCAGCAACTATTTTTAGTCTAGTGAGGAAGTTATCAACAGTTTCATCAGTCTCTTGCATCAAGCCTTGAATTTCATAACGTTTAATTCTGTGATTAAACCTGGGTTCAAGGTGAGAAGCAAACTTTGAAAATATCTGCTCTGGATCATTTCTCTCCACCTCTGTAAACTTCCAGCGATTAAATAAGTCAAGGCCTCACTCCCCTGCCCAGAGAAGTAGATAACTGACCTTCTCCTCTACTGTTGCATTTTAAAAAATAGCTTTTGAATGGTAAATTGCACTTCTGCTGAAACTTTTTAAATGATTCAACAATATCTTCAGCCTCCCCGTCCATCTCTGGGTGAACCGCTGTTGCTCCAGCCATTTTTTTTTCAGTAATTTTTTTTGCTTTTTCCCCCATCATATTTCAGTGACTTGGAATCAATTGTATGGCTTTATTCCTGTTCTCCAATACCACTGCCATAACGTTATGACTTTGTAGTTACTTGGGAGGCTTTTTAAATAACTTAGAGAAGTAAAATTCAAATAACTAAAGAAACTTTACTTACTGATGCCTTCCACCATCTCAGGAAACCACACACACACACACTCATACACATGCCCCAAAGTGGTGTGCTAGTCACTACAGTGAGAAGGGTGTATTCTTATGCAGTCATAAAATAGTTCACATTGTCCTATGTATAAATCACAATCAAAATGAAGCACTTTGCTTCCCAAAAGACCCTCCTGGCACAGGTCAATCCACCAAAAAGGCCCAGTCATTCACAGAGCATGCCTTGCTCTGAATTCCACAAAAATGACTGGCTGCAAGAGCTGCTTTCAAAAAGCTGTTTCCTCTCCAGTAGTCAGAATGGTACTCCCTTGCAAAATCAGTGTCTTTGCAAACGTATCGAATCTGGAACAGACTGTGGCACGCCTTCTCTCAGTTCTTCCAATCCATCAAATTATCATTGGACTGTGACTTGTGTTGGGCTTGGTGCTTATGCAAAATGGTAAATGTTAACTGTGACTATTCAGTTCCTCCTGTCTCTACTATTCCTTGCAGTGATAATCCCATTTTACTAAAACAGGAGCTTGTAATAGTTAATACACTATTGTCCTGGAGCAAGAGTTTAAATTTTAAAAAGTGCTCTAAATACTCAAGTCAGGGATACCTGTGGAACAAGAAATAATTCATGTTTCAGTCACTGTTTCTTAAAAACCTGATTTCCAGAATCTTCTGTATGTTTTCAATTATTTGGAGTAATTGCTTTATATAAAAGACTCAAAGGCAAGCCAATGTACATCACTCATTGCAAACTTTAAAAGAACTCCACAAAGCATCCAAAGTATTTAAAAATAAATCATTGCACAACCAAAACAAATTGGCAGCTAAAGTAACCAATAATCCCCTGAAGCAAGGCAGGATACGAGGGCGAAGTCTTTCACACTGAATGTTCATGATTGTGAGCAGCTTGTACCCACTTATCATACTTCTGTATGGCATTAATTTGCACAACTCATACAGAATCCTGTAGAACTAAAACCCAAAATACATTTGTACATCAGATGTCACTATAGGTCCCACTGAGCAGCCAAAACAAAATTATAGAGATGAACTTTTCAGCCAGATTTTTCATAACATGTGCTATGAAATATCCAACAACTGACTTGAGACTAATTCCTATCATTGGTCACATCTTCTAAAAATCCAGTTACTATCTAGCAAAGACTAATCAAAGCACAGAAATGCTGGAGGAATTCAGTCTGTCCCGCAACATCCATTGGAGGTGAAGATGTACAAAGTATGGCAGAAACGGCAGAGGAAGGTACGTTGGAGAGAGGCTGGTGGGGTGATTTTGTGAAGACCAGGGGAATTCTGTCCTTATTGCATGTGGTGGTGGAGGGGGACTGGACATATGTGTGGGTAGTGGAGGATATGTGGGTGAGGGCCGAGTGAATGGTGATAGAGGGGAAACCACATTGTTTGAAGGGGGACATCTATTATGATCTGGCATGGAAGACCATGAACAGAGACAGAGAAATTAAAAGAAAGGAATGGAATCATTTGTAGTCGAGGTAGGTGTGGGAATGAGTAGGTTTGTGGAAGAGATCTGTGAGAGTTGTCTCCTGACACAGACAGAAAGACGAAGAAAAGGGTGGAAGTTGGCAGCAAAGTGGATAAAGTCCATTTTGAGGCAGCACGAAAGTAGTTGTCAATGTAGCAGAGGAAGAGTTGACGGGCCTTGCCTGTGTAGGCTGCTCCAACCAGCCAACAAAAAGGCAGGCATCTCTGGGGCCCTGGCATGGCTACCCCTTTGACTTGGAGAGAGTGGGATGAGTCAAAGGAGAAGTTATTGAGGGCGAGGACAAGTTCTGCCTGCCAGAGGAGGATGATGGTGGAGGGGGTCTGGTTGGGTCTATTGTCAAGAAACTCATGGCTTTGAGGTCTTTAGTATCATGGATGGAAGTGTCTTCTGGAGTTTTCACTGGTAGGTGGGACCAGAACCAGGGGACCAGAACCTCAAGATTCAGGGGAGTAGATTTAAGACAGAGAAGAGGAAAAACAGTTTTTCTCCAGAGTAGTGAATCTATGGAATTCTCTGCCCAGAGCAGTCGAGGTCACTTGATTAAACATATTTAAGGTTAAATTAGATGAATTTTTACATATAATAAAGGAATTAAGGGATATGTAGAAAAGGCAGGTAGGTGGAGTTGAGTCAATGATCAGATCAGCCATGATCCTATTGAATGGCGGAACAGGCTCGATGGGCCAGATGGCCAACTCCTGCTCCTATTTCTTATGCTCTTATGATTGGATGACCAAGGTAAAAATGAGGTGGTTGAGTTTAGGGAACTAAAAGGGTTGAAGTGATGGATGACACGTGAAGTATCCCAGATGTAGGTGGGGAGGGACTAGACCAGGGAGGACAAAACGGAGTCTCATAAGTGGATACCAATTTGGAGGGGGAGGGGCTCGTGGAAATGTTCTGTCTGTTGGGACAATTTGGTTGGTATATCTTGGATAGGAGGTAGAAATGGCCAGTGCCAAAATGGGAACCAATGAAATTGGAGGCTACACTGGGGAGATGACCAGAAGTGCTGAGTTCAGAGATAGTGCATGATACAGTGGTTCCTGTTGGAGGGGTAAGAGGAGGTGCTGAAGAGTTATTATTGACTGCCTTCAGCCAGATGGAGGTCAGTGCACCAGACGCATATTCCCCACTCTGCATTCCACAGGGACCATTCCCTCCATGACTTCATTGTCCACTCCTCCTTCCAAACAATCGCCCCTTGGCACCTCTCCCTGTGACTGCACAAGATATGTCCACACCTCTACCCTCACCACCATTCAGGGCCACAAACATTCAAAGTCATGTAACACTTAACTTGTCAATCTGCAGGGTTACACCCATTGTGGTGCCCTCAACACTGGAGGAGACTGGACACAGACTGGGAGATCACTTTGTCGAGCACCTCATCTCTGACCATCTCAACAGCATGGATCTCCCAGTGCTGTCGATTTCAATTCCCCGCTCCATTCCCTTGCTGACAATTTCTGTCCATGGTCTTGTGCATTGCCAGACAGACCACCCGTGAATCTGAGGAACACCTTATATCTTCTGTCTGGGCACCCTCCAACTGGAGGGCATTAGCACCAATTTCTCCAGTTTCCCAAGGTCACTGCCCATCATCTTCCCCCTGCCTCAGTCTCTCTCATGTTTTCCCTCTGTTTCCTTTCAAATCCAAAATCATCTCACTTTTCCTTGTCATATCCAATTAACATATTTTGTCTGTTGGTATATCCACCTTTCCCTCTCATTCTCCCCCCTTTCTTTCCCCAGCATTTAATTAGATTAGCTGGTTTCCTCCAGCAGTTGCGTTTTGACGACAATCAGCGTCTGCAGACTTGCATGCTTCACAGCAAAGACTAGGGTGACAATATGATAAGGATGCATTGCGGAAAATTTTAGTTTCAAACCATCGAACCATTTACAACTTTTTTGCAAGGGCAAACATAAACTGAATTGAATTAATGCTTCATGTTTTTGTTTTGCATGCTATCCAGGCAAGTCAACCAAAATTGCAGTAGAGAAATGGCAATTCAGAATTTGACAGGTGCATCCATTAAAATTCTTTTATTTAATAAAAACATTTGAAACAATTTACAGAGCAAATTGGTGGGATTACATGGGATTCAGCCGCAATGAATGGGCCAGATCTCTGCCAAAAGGATGTAATGCTATACTCCTCAGAAAAAAAACAAAGTGCAAATAAGATTCTGGAGAGCGCTCTTAGAGCATCGACACATATGAGGTAATTGGAACATGCTTCTTAACTGGATGTATACACACACACACACACACACACACACATAAACCAAAGATCAGATATAGTTGTTCTCTACACAAGAACAGGTGCACAAATCTGTCTGCAATTAGCTCAACATTTTATGAATGCAGGAAGCCCACGCATCATAGGTTGGGGTGGTGGGGTGGACAGGGTAGGTTGAGTTCTGAATAAAAGGGCCATATCACCATTTTTTGTAAACAGTGCATGTTGGAACAATGTATTAATAACCTTTTTCTCCCCCACCCCCCCATACTAATTCAATGAGAGAATTTTATTCATGTTAAATATTTGTGTTGCATTTTGTGAATTCTGCCAGGATAAATTTCTATGACCCGAGTGCAGGGGTCACCCAGAGTACATTTTGTAAAATGACATTATCTAAGGGAACACTTGCCAATTCCATCCCTAACTCTCAAATGGGCACAGACTTTAGATTCTCCAATAAACAATAACAAAATGGAACTCTTTCCCAATGCACAACAGCATTTATAGGCCTGCAATATTTGAGTATCTCATCTGCCGCCATGAAAGAACAGAATGAAGCTTTGATCTCCAGAGGGCAAGACCATAAATAAATGCCATCCACCAGCCCCAGCCTTAAATTTACCTGGGTTACTTTTCAACAGGGGTTTTTATAATGCAAAACAAAAAGCTAAAAACAAAACTCTGAAATGGTTTGATTCAAGCAACTTTACACATGCACAACAGCCAAGGACTGAAAGGCCCTTTAGCATTGCTAAAAATCAATGACAGTACTGGAAAATCAGATACTCCTCTCGAATAATAAATGGAGACACTGCCAAAGGTTTTATTTTGATTCATGCCTTTACCTCGAACCCCAGTCATGGCTTAATCGCTTGTCTTTATCGAACTGGAAAAACATTCCTACGATGGAACTGATTCTGACAGAAATTTAATCCAAATTTAAACTCACCAAGTTCAGCAAGAATCAGTCAAAGTAAATCCCAGAAGTAACAGCATATTTAGCACCAAGTACAGCTCTTTCACATTTCTTCCTCAAAAGATCCCAAAATGACACGCAACCTGGGTTATTATGATACAAACACTTACATATCTGTTACATGGGTTACAGATCAAATCTGCAGTAATTATTTTACCACCATGTACTAAGTGATATCCCATGAACCACATTACTGAGATGGTCACTTCAGTGCACATTTTTGGAAGTGATCTCATAGCCACCTAAGAACTACAGTGAGAGTTCTTTTTCACACAAGGTATACAAGACATGTTCTCATTCTAGGGTCAAAATCCAAATGAAACTAGATCTCAGGTGAGCCCATCTCAACAGTCAGTACTTTCTTCTTCATGTTGTGATATCGCAGCACAGGAGTTCACAATTTCTCGCACTAGGTTTCTTTCAATTGGTTTACTGCACAAGCGTAGTTTTACATTGTACTCGTCTTTGAACAGCTACAAACCACAATATGCAATTTTGATAAGCTGCTTAAAAAGTGAAAACCCCACTTGTTTTAAGAACAGATTGCTGGCTCCTCTTGAGTTTGACATTGGCTTTTTAATTATGAGAGCTGATACTAGCATGAATGAGATATTTCAATTGAAGCTTGGATATGAGCACAAGCCAGATGAAAGTACAAAAAATACGTGCTTTGGAAGTTTCCTGCCTAATATGTAGTTTGTATTATAGGTTTGGACCATGTGGTAATGATTTGCAGTAATTACACTGCTCTCCACATGCAGTAAGTATTCTGGTAAACAGACACACTTGGGATTTTAGTGATATTGGACCAGTAGATTTTTAAGACTATTGGATGTTATTCCAATTCATACCCAACACAATTGATACAAAACTTTCTAGCAGTCCAAGGGCTTTGCATAGGAAAAGCAGCCTGGTGCTTTGAGGGAAGAATGAGAGCTACAGGCAACAGTGTACAGTACCTCATGGAACACCGACACCAAGCCCTGGTGTGTTGAAATGAGTGTGTGCATTATTGAATTAAATGCCAAACCACTGGGATTTTCAAATACTTGGATGATGGATTATTAGTTTTTGAGTACATTTAAAGTGTACAGCCTTCCAAAGCTTAAGCTCCTGCTGGGGATACAAATCATGTCAACATAGTGCCTTGATCAAATGCTCAAATCTATATGTGGTACGACAGTAAGTATTGGCAGGCCAGGGTGTGATGATGGAGGGACATCACCAAACTGATGCTCCCACTCAACATATACCTTCAAGCACATCAAATGTAATGGTCATTTTCAGTAATCTTGGTTATTTTCTAATTTTCCAGGGATGTTGATACCAATTTTCCACATTCCAAGCCATACTCTCAAACACCAGCTAAGAATGCAGACTAGAAATCCATCTTTGGGTAATATCATGAGACACAAACAGTAGCCTGCTCTTTCTATAGGAGACTCTTGGAATAACAGGCTCAACACTGCGTGACCTGATCTAGAAATGCAGATTTTCAAGTGCAATGTTTGGAAGCTAATCCTCTTGAATATCATCTACAAAACTGGATTTAGCATGGAACAGAAAACAAACATTAAGCAACAAGTTACCAGTGAAATCATTGTTCATTTAGAACAAGTTAAGCAAAATAGGGTGCTCTAATAATGAGAGTAAATAGTGAGATCCCACTTTTGGCTAACCAAAGCGAAGGAGCCATCACAGAGCTCCACTGATGATCTTGCAATTGTGACCAGACTCCTGATTATTGGAGCTTAACTGAAAGTTCATTCTCTCACATAGCAGCATTGTGGGAGCTTAATCACATGAATCAAGGCAACAACCCACCACCCACTACCAGGAACAAGCAATCAGTGCAATCAAGCGACATAGGCAGAAATTTCCACGTTTAAAGAAAAGATTAAATTTTAAAAAAACACACCTGCCCTCTTAGTAAAAGGAACAAATTGCTCTTTTAAGGAAAACTCAAAATTACTGTACATGGTGTACAATTCCTCCAAAGTAAAGGCTAAAGTACACATATTTCCTTTGTCATTGCAATGCAATAACTATTCTTTGTTTCAAATTACAGCAAAGTGTATGCCATCAGTAACTGCTCCTCATTCTCAGAATTTTCTATTCCCACAAAGAATTAAAACCAACACTTTTACCCAGGTTTGGGTAAACAAAGCAAACATAATATGACGACAAACCCCATCTTTGATATGATGGCAACAAAAAGGAAGCAGTGGGGTGAAAAGACAGCTAGGCACCTTAGGTGGAAAACACAGGCCAAGTAGGTGGCTTTGTGCCCAGAAAACCATCACAGCAGCTGGTATGATAAAGGCCCTGTGTATCTTCCCTAAAGAGCAGGAAGAGAGCATGCTTCTTGTGAATAATTGTAAATACAGAAGAGTCCATCGTTGTAGCGTCTACACTCCTTTTCAGCTGGCCAGATACAAGACAGAAGTTCTGCAAGGCTTGCTGTGCCAGTCTGGGTGCTGCAATTCCAACCATATTGTGGGCAATATCCTCCATCCAGCTAGACAGCGAGTTGGGTACAAGGGCACTACTTGGCTGGCTTCTAGTCGTTTCAATTCACAACCCCGACCAAAGTACTACACGGCTTCCTTTGTCCACACTGATCACATGCTCCCCAGATGACGACCATGATACTGCATTTACAGATGAGCTGGATGGAGAAAAACAAAGAGTATGAAAAAAAACCCCACAAGAGATTTGGTTCAGCATTTCATCAGTCTTTGCCAAATAATGTGATGGCCATCATTACCCTGTCTTCAAACACAGGTTTACCCAAATTCTGCTGTTTCAATTTCTGCAAATGTCAGAAAAGGTTATGTTAGATTTCAACAAATCACTTGAGGAAGGATGAAAATAAAATGCCCATCCAAAATATTGAAATATCTCCTGCAAAAGTGGCATCAACCTCTTGTACACATCAGTAACTTTAACATATCTGAAGTTTAAAATGCATGGAATATTCTTGAATCAACTGAATTCATTCCAACCACCCAAGAATATAGTCAGCAGAGCTGCAGCTGTTAATGAGCAGTGCAGTTGTCTGTGTTGCTGCCTTCATTGCTCCAGGGACCCGGTTTTTAATACCATTTGGATTTTGCATATTCTGTGGATTTCCACAGATGCTGGTTTCCTTCCACATCTATAGGTTAATTGGTGACTAAATTACCCCTTAGTTGAAGGCAAAATAATCAAGAAGGAGTTCATGGGCAGAATAGGTTGTTGGGGTTCTGTGAATGGAGGGAGAATTGGACTAATGTGATTGCTCTACTGGAAGCTTGGATCAAATGGCCTCCAATATCATCATATGCAAGACAGCTAGCACCATCTACAAAATGCTCGAGTGTTAATGGGGAAATCCACAGATAAATATCGGCTTGGGAATTAATCACCAACTGATTTACAACAAACCTGTGATATTTTCCCAGGGATCTTTCCACCTTCCCAGATTCGACACTCCAGACAAAAAGAGTTCCAACTGAAGACCCTGCAGCAATGAACTTCCCATCTGGGCTGAAGAGAGAAGATATTCACCTGTGATTTCAGAGACTATGGACCCATGATTCGCAGCTCAAGCAATAATTTATGATGAGTGTAAAACCATGAGTGATTAAATCTTGATTTGAGCATCAATGATATCCATTTTCCTCTCTTTCTATGAAAATACTTCAGAAGTTTACACAGATAAGGACTACACTAATACAGTGATTGTCACAATATAACCACAACATTTTTGTTAATTGAGTCAGTGGGCCAAGGAATAGCCTAAGGAATTTAATTCAGGTCAGGACGCACAGTAAATGGTAGGGCTTTCATAAGTGCTGTATAACACAGAGACCTTGAGGCAATAGTAGAGAGGCAATGAAGGCAGCATTTGTCACATTTACCTTGATCAGCAAGAGCAATGGATACGGGCCAGGTATAAAAAACATTAATAAAGCCATATTTGGAATACTACACGCAGTTCTGGTCAACTTGCCATGGGAAGAATGCCATTAAACTGGAAAGGGTGCAAAAAAACATTCACGAGGATGTTACCGGGACTAGATGGTCCAGGTTAGAGGCTGGACAGGGGGAGACATTTTCCTTGAACCAGAGGAGACAGAGACTGAGGTAATTCCCCTCCCGCCCCCCACACAGTAGTGCATACATAGCTACCAGATGTGGCAGAGGTGGGTACAATTATAACATTTAACCTGTGTCCTGGTTTTCAGGGACTAACAACAATCACATATACTCCACGTCCTGGTTTTGTGGGACTACCTTCAAGGGTATAGGCTCTGTGTTCCCATTTTTGCTAGACTACCAACAAGCGCATATATGCCATGTCCTTGCTCCTGGGACTAGTTTTATACCCGACCATCTGCTGGTTCGTAATGCAATGGAAACAGGTTGTCTGAAATGAGAACTGCCAGTCCCTGATATCATTGAAAAATGACATTAAATTCATTTGCGATAAAGGATTTTTCTTTTGGTGGAGGAGAGCACCAGGAAAAGATGGAAAAACAATATTGCTGAGGATAGGAAGTTGTTAAACCAAAGTTTCAAAGGCTTTTGATACTGGAAAGCTAAAATGCTCCACTTCAATTGAATCCATTGCTACTCAACACAGAAGACATGGCCTTATCAGATATGTCTGGTGCACATGTAGTGATCTTCACTACCACTTGGATGAATGCCCGATTGGAGCCAATTACCTGAACGTCACTCTTGTCCAATCTGACCCACACTTGAATCCTTGCGAACTGTGCAGAAAAAGAATGCAGTCAGAAGCAATATAGTTCAACTGTATGAGCAAGAGTCACTAAACAATCATGGGACTTACACAGAGCTATACTAAATGCACAAGAAAGAGGGGACAAACATTCAATTTCTGGATGCAAATAGGTGAAAGCAATGATTATAAAACAAACACACCTGTATTGTAATTTCAGTGTATGACCAAGAAAACAATCACCCATTGAATAAAGAATGTAGGTATGTGTACAAATGGAGTTCATAAATGTAAAAATCATCAATTTCTATTATAAAGAATTGAAAGCTAGCCAGCCCACTTCAATTACCTGAAAGACTGCCTGGTCACATTTGTACGTAGATCAATTATCTTTAGTATGTCATCTCTGGAACAGGTCAGTAATTCTGTGTGGCCTGGGCTGAGATCAAGTGCAGTGACACGACCCTGCAGTTCCAGCTCTCGCACAATGCTTTCTGTCCTGGGGCAGAAAAGATACAACATAGCACTACGCACACAAAATAATCATCCCAGTACAATGCACGTTCCGAAAGTTAGAGAAGTCCACAGGTTGGACATCTCACCCTCTATTCCATTCAGCAATCATGCTTGAGATTGTGTTCTCCATTGTATAGAAAGATATTTTTTAGATCAACTGCATCAAATCAAATGCATTTCAGTTTTCCCATTTTGTTAATCTCTATTAAAGTGTTTTTCCCCCAGAACATTTTTGTCCACCAACACCTGAGCATTATGCTCCATGTATTTACTAATATCTATACGACTATCTACGTCCCTTCTTGCTTCAAGCTCAAGGCCAGAACCTGTTTTTTAAAAATGTTGGCGATAAATGAAAATGCTTTCAGATTACTAAAGAGCTCCAGTCTCAAGGACCTGGAATAGCATTTCCTTGAAAGTTTTCACATTCAAAATAAACAGCACTCCAAACAATACAATTCTGGAGTTAATTCCATCACGACCATTTCACCTGATGTCCCAGAAGCGAATTTTCTTGTCAAAGTGTCCACTCATAACACACTGCTCAGTGCAAACAATGTCATTGCAGCTGGAACCAGCAAACACAGTTTTTATACCTGGAAGAGAGGATCAACATTGAATGATGAAGTGGGAACCAGACAATATTTTTTCCTAAAAAAGTCATCTATATCTTTAAATCAAATGGTTTAAATTTACTCTCATATACCTAAAACTACCACACAAAAGTACCACACTTCAGGGTTACAGCTGCTTCTATAAATGACAAGTATATCCAAATCCAGTTACCCAAGAACTCTTCTTGAAAACTGAAGAAACACTATACGCAAAGAATCATTTATGCACCAAAACCGCAGAGTCAATATTATACTGGATCAATTTACAAATATTTTTGAACTGTAGATCGAATACAGGTTTGACCTAAACCAGAACCCAGTGTTTAACTGAACTTCCCAGTCCCTACTAACCATTTTACTAAAGGTGTTGTTTCCCCAAATTATTCAGGCTGCATATTGCTCACCAGGCCCCTGGCTGCTACAGACAACCAATTGGCAATCATTACCCAGCTCAGGGGTGGCACAGTTGGGGTAATGATCAGCACAACACCTTTACACCACCAGCAATAGGGACAAGGGTTCAAATTCCGGGCTGTCTATAAGGAGTTTGTATGTTCTTCCAGTGTCTGCTTGGATTTTCCCCGGGGGCTCTGGTTTTCTTCCACCATTCAAAACGTACCAGGGGTGGAAGTTGAATGTGTGTAATTGGGCGGCACAGACTCGTGGACCGAAATGGCCTATTACCGTGTTGTATGCCTAATTTTATTTTATTTAAATAAAACAATTATTTTATAAGGGATAGGAGTGGAGGATTAAGAAAAAAGGCATTATGGTCTTTAGTTAATACTTTACTCCCAGTTATAACAAATAAAAAGCACCCAGGTCTAAGCAAAAATTTTCAAAAAGGTAAGGTTAATGATTCGATGAGCTTCCAAGGGTTTGCTGTAGTCTTTTCTCTGGATATATTTTTGCAGTAAATATAGTAAAACCCTTGGTATGTGAAGTTCAAACAACCAGCAGCCTCAAGCAACTGGTAAAAAAGGAAAATAAATTTTAAAAATTAAAATGAATAAGAATAAAATAACAGGTAAAAAATAAGCGAGTTTAATATTGTAAATGTTCTCTGAAGTAACACAACTTTTTGGTGAAGATAGGAGTAAATGTTCAGCCTGCGGAGCACCTTGGTTGTACTTTGCTTGTACCAGCTGTTTGAATAGTTTCAATAAAGTTGTGTTTGAATATAATGAAGTCACCTAGGTTGAAGCCGCTCACCATTGGGGTGACTCCTTATTCTTGCTTTGTAAGGGTGGCCTTGGTCAGAGGGCTTATCTGTAAACTTGGGGCAGGAGGATAATTTTCTATAATGTTATTGTTCGTCTTTCAGACACGGAGGAGGAGGAACCTGCAGATGCAGCAACAGCTAAATATTTTCAAAGAAATGTGACTGAAAATAAAGTAAAATGCTTTAAGGTTTATATATTCATGCAAATTAGTTTGTTCAGGGTGAGTACAGTAAATATTTTTATCTTTTAAACTATTTATTCTTAATGCAGGTGTATTAGCTAGGTATTGTAAGAGTAGGTGTCAAGCAACTGAAAAATTCACTAATCCGGCTTCTACCATTCCCCATAGGTGCCGGATACCAAGAGGTTTTATTGTACTGAAAATTTCATTTTACCCCAATTTCTAATTTTCCCCTTCCTTCTGGGATAATATTCCGCTGACACCGATGATCATAACTTGCATTTTAATAGAATCCAGACACTGAAGGAACAACCAGAATTGCTCAGACCCCAACCCCTTTGAACTGGAGTTACTTGACAAGACATAATTAGAGGAAAGTTAAGAGTTAACTCCATAATATGTAGGTCTAAAGTTACACACAAATGAGAGAGGGTAAGGAAGGGTAGCAGACTCCTTTCCTCCCCCCCACAAAAAAAGCATGTGAATAAGATATTCACACATATCACTTTAATGCCAAATTTACATTTGATATTAATTTTATAAATTTAATTGTCAAGTTGCCAGAGTGATATTTGAACTCATCTCCAGATGATTAATCAGGCCTATGGATACTGTCCAATTGAGGGTCGTGACTGAGCTCAATCCAATTTTTAAAAAACATTTTATTTAAATGTTCAAATATGTATTAGTATCCAAATACAGAAAATGACAATCAAATATTCAAATAAATTATACATGCTACAAACTATACCCCAATAAACCCCACCAACTCCCTCCCCATAATAATCTCCAAAATAAAAAAAAAAATTGAAACAAAGATATAGAAAAATTAAAAAGGAAAAAAAACAAACCTGGTTACCAAAATATCATCACCATTTACAGAACTTTGCCTTCAATATCATCATTTATTTATCCCATGATATTCAGGGAAAGCTCTAAATAAATTCATGCCTAATTTATGTAAATATGGGCACCAAATTTTCAGATCATATTTATTCCTTAAATTATAAGTAATTTTCTCAAAAATGTATTTTTGTATACAATCTTTCCATTCATAAATTCCTTTTGAAAAAAAATTCAATTTCAAATTTGCAGAATGCAAAAAAGTGCCCATCTCTTGACTTAATGGTAAAAGGAAAGCTAGAGACAAAATTGGTCCCTTAGAAAATCAGAGCGGAAAACTGTGTGTGGAGCCTAGAGAAATGGGGAGATATTGAACAGTTTCTTTTCTTCGGTATTCACTAAGGAGAAGGATATTGGGAGATGTGAGATTAAAAAAGCAAATTGGGTAAATATGGGGAATATAGAGATTACAAAAGATGTAGTTTTAGGGCTTTTGAAGAATATAAAGGTGGATAAGTCTCCGGGACCAGACGGGATCTTCCCCAGGACATTGAGAGAAGTGAAGGAGGAAATAGCAGAGGCTCTGGCGGTAATTTTCCAAATGTCATTAGATATGGGGATAGTGCCGGAGGATTGGCGCATTGCGCATGTGGTTCCGTTACTTAAAAAGGGTTCAAGGAGGAAGCCTGGCAACTATCGGCCTGTAAGTTTGACGTCTGTGGTAGGTAAATTAATGGAGAAAATTCTTAGAGATAGTACTTATAAACATCTGGATAGACAGGGTCTGATCAGGAGCACTCAACATGGATTTGTGGGAAGGTCATGTTTGACCAATCTGATTGAATTTTTTGAAGAGGTGACTAGGAATGTGGATGAGGGTAGCGCAGTGGATGTTGTCTATATGGACTTCAGTAAGGCCTTCGATAAGGTACCACATGGAAGGTTAGTTAGGAAGGTGCAGTCTTTAGGTATAAATTTTGAGATAGTCAAATGGATTGAACATTGGCTGAAAGGGAGAGGCCAGAGAGTGGTAGTGGATAATTGTCTGTCAGGTTGGAGGCCGGTGACCAGTGGTGTGCCTCAAGGATCTGTATTGGGCCCATTGTTGTTTGTTATATACATTAATGATCTAGATGATGGGGTGGAAAATTGGATTAGTAAATATGCAGACGATACTAAGATAGGTGGAATAGTGGATAATGAAGAAGGTTTTCAAGGATTGCAGAGGGATTTGGGCTGCTTAGAAAAGTGGGCTGAAAAATGGCAGATGGAATTTAATGCTGATAAGTGTGAGGTGCTTCATTTTGGTAAGAAGAATCAGAACAGGACATACGTGGTAAATGGGAGAGCATTGATGAATACAGAAGAGCAGAAAGATTTAGGAGTAACAGTACATCGTTCCCTGAAGGTAGAAACTCACGTGAATAGGGTGGTGAAGAAGGCTTTTAGTATGCTGGCCTTTATCAATCATTGCATGGAATATAGGAATTGGGAGGTGATGTTGAGATTGTATAAGACGTTGGTGCGGCCTAATTTGGAGTTCTATGTGCAGTTCTGGTCGCCTAATTATAGGAAGGATATAAACAGAGTGGAGAGAGTGCAGAGAAGGTTTACCAGAATGTTACCTGGGTTTAAGCATCTAGAGTACAAGGAGAGATTGGACAGATTAGGTCTTTATTCTTTGGAGCATAGAAGGTTGAGAGGGGATTTGATAGAAGTATTTAAGATTATGAAAGGGATAGACAGAGTGGATGTGGATAGACTATTTCCGTTAAGAGGAGGAAAGATTAAAACAAGAGGAGGAAAGATTAAAACAAGAGGACATGAGTTAAGAATTAAGGGGCAGAGGTTTAGAGGTAACATGAGGGGGAACGTCTTTACTCAGAGAGTGGTAGCCGTGTGGAATGAGCTTCCGGGAGAAATAGTGGCGGCGGAGTCAATTGTATTATTTAAGAAAAGGTTGGACAGGTATATGGATGAGAAGAAGATGGAGGGTTATGGGCATTGTGCAGGGAGGTGGGACTAGAGAGGGGTGTTTGGTTCGGTGCGGACTAGAAGGGCCTAATGGCCTGTTTCCGTGCTGTAATTGTTATGTTATGTTATACACTAAAAACATTTATCTGATAGATCTGCTTTCAATCTATTTAATTTTTATGGAATGAGGTACAATTGATGCAAAAAATTATATTGAACCAATCTATATCTAACATTTATTGTGTTTGTCATACTATAACTAATTACAACTAACTTTTCTCTGCAATATTTATATTGAAATCCATTTCCCATCTCTGTCTAGAAGACCTATGTATTCTCTGCTTCAAAGTTCCTTTTTGCAATAATATGTACATAGCAGATGTAAATTTCTTAGTAAATCTATTACAAATCAAAGTTTCTATTTCACTTCTTTCAGGCAATAACATTGTTGGACCCAGTTTATCTCAAATATGCATTTAATTGATAAAAACAAAGTATTGTATTATTCTGTATGCCATATTTTTTTATTGATCAAATGACATTAAATTTTGTCCTTCATAACAATGGCAGTCTCTTCAATCTGAGGCGCCTGCAAGCTCACACCAAGACACAAGAGAAACTTGTCCGTGAACTACTCTTTGCAGACGATGCCGCTTTAGTTGCCCATTCAGAGTCAGCTCTTCAGCGCTTGACGTCCTGTTTTGCGGTAACTGCCAAAATGTTTGGCCTGGAAGTCAGCCTGAAGAAAACTGAGGTCCTCCATCAGCCAGCTCCCCACCATGACTACCAGCCCCCCCACATCTCCATCGGGCACACAAAACTCAAAACGGTCAACCAGTTTACCTATCTCGGCTGCACCATTTCATCAGATGCAAGGATCGACAATGAGATAGACAACAGACTCGCCAAGGCAAATAGCACCTTTGGAAGACTACACAAAAGAGTCTGGAAAAACAACCAACTGAAAAACCTCACCAAGATAAGCGCATATAGAGCCGTTGTCATACCCACACTCCTGTTCGGCTCCGAATCATGGGTCCTCTACCGGCATCACCTACGGCTCCTAGAACGCTTCCACCAGCGTTGTCTCCGCTCCATCCTCAACATTCATTGGAGCGCTTTCATCCTTAACGTCGAAGTACTCGAGATGGCAGAGGTCGACAACATCGAGTCTACACTGCTGAAGATCCAGCTGCGCTGGGTGGGTCACGTCTCCAGAATGGAGGACCATCGCCTTCCCAAGATCGTGTTATATGGCGAGCTCTCCACTGGCCACCATGACAGAGGTGCACCAAAGAAAAAGTACAAGGACTGCCTAAAGAAATCTCTTGGTGCCTGCCACATTGACCACCGCCAGTGGGCTGATATCGCCTCAAACCGTGCATCTTGGCGCCTCACAGTTTGGCGGGCAGCAACCTCCTTTGAAGAAGACCGCAGAGCCCACCTCACTGACAAAAGGCAAAGGAGGAAAAACCCAACACCCAACCCCAACCAACCAATTTTCTCCTGCAACCGCTGCAACCGTGTCTGCCTGTCCCGCATCGGACTTGTCAGCCACAAACGAGCCTGCAGCTGACGTGGACATTTACCCCCTCCATAAATCTTCGTCCGCGAAGCCAAGCCAAAGAAAGAAGAAGTGCACCAAGTATTAAAAAGTCTATTATTCATAGTAAATAGTACATCTATTTTGAATCAAAGGTTTTTTTAATTAATGCCGAATTCTTTATTCCCATTTCACTGTTTACTTCGCTCCATGTATTAATCAAGTGTTTCAACAGTGGTATATCCCTATCCTCAGATATTAATCTCAGTTCCAATTTATACATAAAATTTTCTGATGACTTCTCTCTTATCTTATCTATCTCTATTTTGATCCATGCTGGTTTCTCTCCTTCATAAAAGGAAGAGAGGAATCTTATTTGTGTGGCTCTATAATTTTTAAAATTTTGTAAGTTGCATATTTCCCAATTCATATTTCCATGTTAATTTTTCTAATGATATTCTTAACATCTTGCCCTTCCAAATAAATTTCCTTACATATTTATTTAGTTCCTGAAAACATTTTTTCCAAGATATAGGTAATGTTTGAAAAAGACCTTGCACTGTTGGAAACATATTCATTTTTAATACAAGCTCACGCCAATTTAGTGACTTTGCTGTTTTTCTTTTCTCCAACCCGGGTTTGATCCCAATTATTAAATACAGGTAATGAGGGGATCTGAGATAGATTTTTTTACCCCCCTAGAGAGTGGAAAGTACCAGGTATGCTCTGTCAGAAGGAACAGTGAAAATAGAGTTACTAGTAGCATGCAATTATGTTGATGAGCATTTAAATTGCCAAGGCAAAGAAGGCTATAGGCCAAGTAGACGAGTCCCTGTGGTCAACATTTAATGAAGTTATGGATAAAGAAAAATAAAAGAAGCAAGTGAGACCTGCCTCTTTACCACACCACTAAGTCATTTAGCTGTTGCATTTAATTATTTTATCAATTTAAAAATCAGTCTGCGACTGTTATGGAAATAAAAGCCCTGCTATTTCTTGCCTGTTCCCCTTCATATTGCCCCTACTTACAGATCTTGCGGCTCAAATCCCATAACTTAAGAGTCCGATCATGGCTGCCCGACACGATACGTGCGTTATCCAAAAGGAACTTCGCAGATAGTACCTTCCCACTGTGTCCTGTTAATGTGTGCTATTATGAAAAGAGAAGGAGCCATGTGTCAACTTTATATACAAGTATACAGAAACATGGTTCTACTCTTATAGGATTTTTAAAAAATTTGTAGAAATGTTTAAATACCATAATTTACGGGGAATAGTCCACTTTATCTGTGCTGACCGTGATGCTAATCTAACTAATCTATCTGCCTTCATGTAGTCTGATTCCCTTATTTTCTTTCCATTCATGTATCTAAATGTTGCTTAAACATTGCTATGGTATCTACCTCTACCATCACACCTGGCAACACATTCTTAGTATTGTGTAAAGACACTTGCCTCAGAAATCTCCTCCCCCTCCCTCACCCCCCTTAAACTATACCATCCTTGATAGAGTTGAATAGAATTTTTTGTTTAAAGTTTTGGAGAAATTTAAGTTTGGTCCTTCTTTTATTGGTTGGATTAGGGCTCTATATAGTAAACCGGTAGCTAGAGTATTGACGAATGGTTTGATTTCAGAATCTTTTAAGTTAACTCGATCAACTCGTCAAGGTTGTCCTTTATCACCAGCTTTGTTTGCGTTAGTGATTGAACCTTTAGCACAGTTGATAAGACAAAATACACAGATACAAGGTATGAAAGTTTTAGATGAGGAGTATAAAATTAATTTATTTCCTGATGATGTATTGGTGTATGTAATAAACCCAGCTCAGTCACTTTTGCATTTGAAGGAATGTTTAATACAATACGGATGTCTTTCAGGATATAAAGTTAATTGGGAAAAAAGTGAGATATTACCTGTAAGTGAAGATTAATCAGTTTATAAGAATATTATTAATTTGAAGTGGACTGATCGAATTAAATATCTGGGTATAATTTTGAATGTTAATTATCAATCTTTATATAAATTAAATTATGCTCCGTTAATGAAAAAAATTAAAACTGATTTGATTCAATGGAAAGATTTACCTATTAATTTAATGGGAAGGATAAATACAATAAAGATGAATATCTTTCCACGTATACAATATTTGTTTCAATCTATTCCATATTTACTTAATAAATTTTTTTTCAAGATTTAAATAAAAAGGTTAGGGAGTTTTTAATGGAGGGGTAAATTTTCGAGAGTAGCTTTGAATAAATTAACTTGGAAATATGAGTTAGGGGGACTACGTTTATCACATTTTCAAAATTATTATGAGGCAGCCCAACTTAAATTTATTAGTTCATTGATGGATTTGGTACGGCCTCCTAGTTGGGCCAAAATTGAGATGGCAAATATTTCTGAATTTGAAATACATCAATTTTTGTTTAGATGGAATATAAATTTGTTACAACAATATAATGTGCCTATACTAAAACATTTAATGAAGTTATGGATAAAGAAAAATAAAATGATAGGTTCTAGGCGTAAATTATTGGCTTTGACTCTGTTGTATAATAATCAACATTTCTTTTTCAATACATAATCAAAGTTTATTGCATTGGAGATTTAAAGATGTGGAAAATTTGGGAGATTGTTTTAAAGAGGGTAAGTTTTTATCTTTTAATCAGATGAGGGAAGATTTTGGTATTGATAAGAATTCTTTATTTCTTTATTATCAAATTCGATCTTTGGCAAAATTTATGTTTGGTAGAGATATGATTTTACCTAAAATGACTAAATTTGAGACTTCTCTTATGTAGGTACCAGAGAAGGGTTATATTTCATTTATGTATCAAATATTACAGGATGGAATGGATAAAAAGGGTTGGGATAGATCTAAAATTAAATGGGAAGCAGATATTGGTTTTACTTTTTCTGAAGAGGATTGGTTAGATAATTGTTATGATAGTGTAACTAGATTAATCATTGCATAACGTGCATTTATCAATTACAATTTTTTTTACATCAATTATATTTGACACCTGAAAAATTAAAAAAATATGGTTTTAATGAATCAGATTTGTGTATTAGATGTGGTGATACGGTTGGAACTTTTTTTTCATGCTGTTTGTCATGTATACATATACAATCTTTTTGGAAGAAAATTCAATCGTTTTTAGAATATCTGTATAAGATTAAAATAGTTTTAGATCCAACAGTATTTTTATTGGGTAGTTTGCAACCTCTGAAAGGCTTGGGATTAGGCAAGTTTCAGCTTGCTTTTGTATATTTAGCTTTATCCGTAGCGAAAAAATGTATTGCTAGTATAAATATGATTGATATTAACAGATGGCATAATGAAATGAAATATTGTTTAATAATGGAAAAAATTATGTATGTTTCGCATGATAATTATAATTTTTTAATTAAGTGATTGTTATACTCAGAATATTTACATTTCAATTTATATTGATTAGATTTTAATACGTATATTTAACTTTTAAAAAAAATATTCTTTCTTTTTTCTTTTTTATGGCTCTCCTTTGGAGAGTTGGCTGGAGGGGGGGTTCTTTTCTTTTTTTTAATATATATTAAAAAAAATGTTCATGTTTAATTGCTGTATATGTCATATATTATTTGTTTTTTGAATGAATAAATAAAGTTAAAAAAAACTATACCATCCGATATTTGACATTTCCACCCTGGGGACAAAGTCTCCATTTATCTCAATTGCATATACTTCTATTACTTCTATCAGGTTGTCGTTCAGATTCTTACACTCTAGAGAAAGTAAGAGTTTAAAGTCGATATCCGTTTCTCCTGACACTTAACATATCTTAATCTAGCCAACATCCTGGTGAACTTCTTCTGCACCCTCTCAAAAGCCTTCACTACCTTCTGTAATGTGGCAACCAGAATTGCACAAAGAACTCTAAATTTTGCCCAAGTTTAAAACTGCAATACGACTTCCTTTTATACTAATGCTCTGACAAAGGAGGGCTTGCATGACATCTTACCCACGTGCTAATATTTTCAGGAAGCTATGGACTTCAATTGAACATAGACAAGAAGAGCAATTCAACAGACCAGTTGGCCCTCATGTCCATGCCAAATGTCCAAATCAAGCTCAAACTGTTTGCACCTGATAGATATCCCTCCATCCCCTTCATATTCATGTGTTGATCCACTACCACCATGACTCCTGGCACCTTGTTCCAGGCACCCAGCACTCTAAAATATTTGCCCTGCACATCTCCCTTACATTTCCTCCCCTCATGCATAGCCTCTGGTGGGAAAAATATTCTAGCCACCCTTTAAGTGTTCTTAATTTTAAAAAAAAGCTCTACTAGGTTTCCCCTCAGCTTGCTACTCTCAAGAAAAAACAACCCCAGCTTGTCCAATCTCTCCCCATAAAATACCATCTAAACCAGGCAAAATCTTGGTAAATCTCTTCTGTACCCTTTTCAAAGTTTCCACATCTTTCCTGTCATGGGGCAACCAGAAAGGTGCACAGTACTATCTGTTTGGACGAGATGTTAAACTTCAAGCTTCCTTGGGTGAACGTGGACGATTCCTTAGCACAGGATCACTGCAGAGAGCTTCCTGGTGACCCAGTGAACATGAATCTTTCATTCAGTAATGAACAACATAATCTGGACATGACCATGCATCTCATTTGTGGGGTTTTTGCTGTGCTTGGATTGGCTGGTGCATTACAATAGAGGCCATACTTCAAAAGAATTGCATTGACTGTAAAGTGCTTTGAGATGTCCCAATCTCTTGGATCCTCAATTCCCATATATAATTCATTGGTTAAATGTACTTTGAGTTTAATGAGATTTTCTCTTTCAAGTCCTATTTTTTCTAATTATTTCTTTAAACTTTTCATGATTGATGTAAAAACTTTTAAAGAATGGTATAGATTGGCATTAAATGTTTTAAAGATTTATTTGTCGAGGAGAGTCTTGGTTCCTTTGAACAACTTTCAGTTAAATGTAGTCTACCAAATACTTTTTTCTTTTTAAATTGTTATCTACAGATTAGAAGTTTTTTTTTTACAATCTCAATTATATACATTTCCTAAGAGGACTGATAAAAATTTAATTGATGTAATTTTTAATTTACAACCTTTCTATTATGGTTCAATATCTAACACTTATATATTTGGGAATAAGAAAGGCTCCCTCAGATAAAATTTTAAAAAGCCTGGGAGCAGGACCTACAGCTTTTTATTTCTGAAGAAACTTGGAACTTAATTTTCAAATTGGTTAATACCTCTTCTTTATGTGGCCGCCACTCTCTCCTACAATTTCAAGTAGTCCATAGGGCTCACATTTCCAAAGTCAAACCATCTCATTTTTATGCAGATTCATCTCCTGAAAGTGATAAATGCAACAATGGAGATATTTCATTTATTCATATGTTCTGGACATGTCAGAGTCTTGAGAAATATTGGAATGAAGTATTTCAAACTTTGTCTACACTTTTTAAAGTTAATTTTTAATTTAATTTTTAACCTAATCCCCTAACTGCTTTATTTGGTATTGCTGGAGAGAGTGTCAACTTTAACGGTATCTGAGCTTTTATTTCTCATGCAGTGTTGCTCAGATGGAGGACGTTCCCCCACCTCATCATGCTCAATGACTACACGACATCATGTCATGTTTAAACTTAGAGGTTAGATGCTCAATTTCCAATTGGAATTCAAATTTTCAAACTCTGTGGGGACCCTTTTCAAATTACTTTTATAAATCTTTGATTTATGAAGGTAGACCTGTGGACTATCACTTTGTTAAGAATTCGGGTTTTTTTTGCCAAACAGCTTCTTTCTTGGTAGTGGGTTATATTAAAAAAAAATCAAAAATCAATTCAATATAATGTTTTATAAAATGTGGAGCATCTTGGATGAAATTATATGATTTAAGTGTAATTTTTAAAAAAACTTTTAACATATCTGTATTTTTTTATGTGGAATTTCAATGTTAATAAAAATATTGAAAAAGAAATATCCCGATCTTGTCAAAGGTGCTGGTAGATTGCAATGCCAGTTTGGTTCACTCATCAGACTTGTACCCCAAGATCCCTTTGTTTAGAAACAGCATTTCTAGTTTCTGCATTTTCTGACTACTTTCCTGTTACATTTGGCCTCTTTGTCCAGATTAAACTTTTCCATCTGGCATTTTTCCACCCAAACCTCCAACTTATCCACATCCTGCTGTGTCCTCTGACAACTTTCCTCACTATCCACAACTCCATCAATTCTCATCTTGCCTGAAAACTTACTATAGACCCACTTTTATCCAGATCATTCATGTATATCACAAACAGACGTCCATCAATTATCCTTGCACAACACCAATGGTCAAAGAACTCTAGTCACCTCTTCCCTCCATATTTTGTATCTGTTTTCTATAACCAAACCAATTTTGTGTCTCACTTACCAACTCACTGCAAACCACATGCGACTTTACCTTCTGGACCAGCCTACAATGGAGGACCTTATCAAATGCTTTACCAAAGTTCACGTAGCCCACAACTTCTGTCCTACACTCGTTAACCACTTCCTCAAAAAAACCTCACATTTGTGTGACAGACCTCAACACTAAGAGGCCACATGGACATTCTTGATTAAGTGGATGCTTTACCAAATACAAGAAAATTCTGTACCCAAGTACCTTTCCCAATAATTTTCTGATCAGTGATTTAAGGAGCACTGGCCTATAATTTCCTGCTTTATCCCTGTTGCCCTTCTTAAACAAAGAAACAACTTTGGCTACTTTCCAGTTCTGAGTCCATGGCTAAAGAGGATTAAAGAATTTTGGTCAATGCCCGAGCAATCTCCTCCCTTCCATCCTTCTGTCTCCTGGGATTGATACCATTTGACCATGGAGACATTCATCTTCATATTTTTCAAGGCACCGTCCCCTCTGGTCCTTGAATATCATTATGCCCAAGAATATTAACATATCCATCATGATCTTCCAAATCCTCCTCCTCGCCCACTTCCTTTGGTTCCACGCAGAAATTCCCTCCTCGGTTTTTGTGTGGAGCTACTTTTTCCTCAGGTATCTTCTTACTCTTAATGCATATACAAAATGCTTTGGTATTCTCCTTAATCCTCCTTGCCAAGGACATTTTATGGCCTCCTTTCATTCCCTCTGTATTGCTCAAAGAGCTTGTCTGATCTCAGTTACCTCACCTTGTATAGTCTTCCTTTTCCTGTTGGACTAAATTTATAGCATCTTATCACCTGAACTTTACTATCCTTATCTTTCATCACCACAGGAACATGCCAGTATGAACACTGGTTGGCTTTTGGAGGACTTCCACATGTCAGATGTAGATTTACCATATACCATTGCACCCAAACTACTTTCCCCAGCTCCTGCCTCAATAAAGATCCAAGTTTTGATCAAAGTGGATAGGGGTATGGGATTATGAGAGATTCACACCATGAGCTGTGATCAGCTGATAGTCAGGCACTGAGCCACGGAAAATAAGAAAAAAAAAATCTGACTGTCAGGATCCTTGAACTTACAAAATGAATAAAACCCGATTATATTCACTCCTTTCAGGGAGGAAAAAAAAATCAATATCCCATTGGCAATGAACGGAAATGTGAACACACAGAGTCGTAAGTCCTCTATAGATCAGTGAAAGGAAAGTTGCAAATAATTCTTAACTAAATCAGAAACATGCAAATTCACACAGCATCCATTTTAAAAACATAACACCACATTCATACATTAAAAGGGATAACATTGTTTTCAAAGCTTCAGTTCTTAACTCTTTGAATTATTCAAATTCTCCAGTTATTCTCTAAATTGAGATTAGATTTCATGCAAACTAACATCCTATATAATTTTCTCAGTGAGAGCAGCATCATGTCAAATCTATAGGATACATTGCTATTACTAATTCCAGTGATTCTCCAGAGAAAAGTTGTCGGCTAGCTATTTAAAGCCACAGGAAGTCTGGAACAAAGGCAGAAGTTCCAGATTTAGTCTCAGATTCTTCACAAAGTTCAACCTAAGGCCATAATGTGAGCACCAACTTTATTTAGGATCCTTGGGCCTACTGTAAGTGACAGTAAAGTGCTTTAATTAAAAAAAACTATTTCAATGAGAGTTTGTTAATGTCTCTCAAAGACTACTACATATTACTCAAAGCTTTTGCTGGCTGTCATAGGTTCCACAACAGTCTCAGGGTTGCAGCTTCTCCACTGCACTGTCAGTGCCCACTTGCCATCCACACCAGCTGGAGAGCCTGCAAAATAAGTCCCCTTCCTCAGACCAGGTAAAACACAGAAACTAGAAAAAGGTCCCAAAGACAGGAAACAGGTCAGGAAGATCTGGCCCTATTTCTAAGCATCTGACATTTTCCTGCTACATTAAAGTGAAGTAATTGCAAACTATTAGGTTAATTTTTTTCTCCAAAATCTCCCTCCCATTATATTTCAGATTTAAAACATTCACAGTATTTTGCCGTTTATACTTAATTTCATGAGACACAGCACACCATTTTCACACGAGACAGATTTTAAACCCTGTGATTTAGATCTACGAAGGTGGCAGCAAAGCTTTACACAATCATCCACAGAAAATATATTTTTTGAAATGATTGGTTGAGTCAAGTTAATTTACATTCAAAATTAGCTCAAGAAACAATTCAATATGATTTAAAATATTGGAAATAAGATACTGTAGGAATGTGAGCAAAAATGTATTTTACTCAGTCATTTTAATTTGGATTTGTCTGCTTGTAAACATGGTAGAAACAGAAATGCTCAAAATGCTTTAAAAAGGAATTGGATGGGCACTTGCCAAAAATTTTTTTGGGGTGGGGGGGTGTTGCTGGCCTGGCAGAGGATATTGATGTTGATTCACTTACATTTCCAGTGAATTTGAATTTTGTGGACAGGACTAGTGGTATTTTCCCAGTTCCTGGAGATACCTGCAAACAATGTAAATAGCTTCCCTCTATTTACCTTGACTCAACCAATCATTTTTAAAAATAAATTTTCTGTGGATGATTGTGCAAAGCTTTGCTGCCACCTTCGTAGATCTAAATCACAGGATTTAAAATCTGTCTCATGTGAAAATGGTGCGCTGTGTCTTACGAAATTAAGTATAAATGGCAAAATACTGTGAAACAAACAAAAGGGTAGGGTGGCCTGGTGATGACTTTTTACGCAAGGTCTGGGGCCTTAATTTTTACATTTCCACCCCCACCTCAGTAGACCAAAGGTTATGCTGGCTCATGGAAGCTAGTGGTGATTTTCATCAATATTGCCTGCATTCACTCAATGGTAGGACCAAAGACATAAAAATATCCTTTGTTTTGCAGGGTCTCATCGTGAACATTTATTGTTCTTGCATGGACTCAATGAGCCAACATTTATCGTAACAATTCTGCAATTCTACAGAGAACATTAAATTACCAGTAATTGAATCTAGTCTCTCTCTTCGGACCCTTCCCTGCCAGGAATGTAACAAAGACATTATTTCTCATCAAGAAATATACTAACAAATCCAAATCCACACTCCTACTCCCTGAGCTAGTTCCAAAACTTAAGTCCACTTTCACAATCTTCTCATTTTGTTACCACCTACCAGCAGCACCACATCTAGCAAACATCCCATTGTGCCCAGACATTTGGAAGCAGGACCCCTCAGACTCTAAACTCTGCCCTCGTGTCCACTTCTCTGATCATTTGTTTTTAAAGAGCATGGATACAATTACACATACTTCTTCTGCATTCATGTATCCAGCAATCTCTTCCTTTCTCAAGTTCCTATACAACTATAACCATTTACACAATCCTAACATTTGAAAATAAAACAGCATATTTCCACAAATACCCATCAACTTCATCACTGCTGCTGGAACTCCAGAAACCCCTTATTCTTGCACTAAACCTTACACCAATATCTCTCCAAGCACAGAGGGCCCTCAATCTTTTAAAGAAAACTTAAAATTGTCAGTAAAACAATCAATCAGTTCACAGCTGCTCAACAATATGGATGCAAAGTTCAAAATCAACAAGGGAGAAACAAGAAAAAATAGATTGTACAACAGTTATAAAAGTGTACCAAAATATAACATTACTTCCTGTAACACAGAAAAAGCAAGAGAGAAATAAGTGGCTATGGGAAACGAATGAATTTGTCAGACCCAAGGCATTGTCCGAAGTAAACTAGAGAACGTAGTCCTATTAAAGAGTGCTCTCCTCACAGATGAACTGTGTAGAATTGGACTTAGAATAACTGGAGAAAGTGTTACACTAAGTGCATGCTATACACAAAATGCAAAATATGCCCATTAAAAAAAATCCTTTTAATACAAGGTTCTGTTCAGAGGTCTCAGTTTATAGTTTGCAATCAAGCAACAGAGACAAAACCCACAACACCAAACACTCGTAAGTAATGAACTGTGTCAAATGCTCACTGCAGATGTGCTCCAAGTTTCTTAATGTGCTCAAAAGCAGCAGCATCAATTAATGTCAGGAACTCCTTTATCAACACAGCAAGTCTCCAGCTGGTTGGAAAATGTAAGGTTTCCTGGGAGTGAGGATGTGGGATCAATGTCCTGTGCAATCAGACCTTTTACTTATCATCATTAACCTCTGCATGTTGGCTAAGCAAAACTATTAATAACATTTACACAAATCAGGTGCACTTAACACTGTCATCAGATTTGATCCTTACTTATAGTAAGGCTGTTTAAGCCATGATGTATAGGAAAGACGAAGTGGACGAGTGAACCAGAGGGTGAAGATTATAAATTAGCAATTATTCTCTGGCAAAATGATCCAGAGATTACTTGGCACTGCACCTTCAATCAGAAGCCAGGTAGGTACGTCCTTTGAACATTACTGGCAGATTCAACACAGTGAGGGTGCACAGGTAGCCACACTGATTTACATCACAACAGGATGAGAAGGGGCTCATATGTCTCTAGTTACCCGTAGTCGGGAATCATCCACTGTCCAGATTCTGCTGGCAAAGTCATTGGAAGCTGCAAGCAGATATGCTCCCTGAAATAAAGTCATTTTAATTAGTATTGCACAAGAAAATTGAGCAACCGCAGAAAATATTCACAAGACTAGAGAGCTTGAGCTATAGGAGGGATTGGAGAGGTTGGGAATGTTTTCCCTGGAGAAGAGGGAGACCACATAATGACTTATAAAACATTGAGCAGATAATGATTTGATTCCTCATTTCTGGAGATACCATGGAGAATGAGTTGGTGCAAAACAATGTTTGCATTACAGGCAATGTTATTTCAACCAAGAAAACAAAGCAGTTTGTATGGTCTTGTGCAAAGTATTGAGCAAAAGGAAGTTTCTGAGTTTGGTTACAACACAGGTTAGAGGCAGAGTAAAGCCTACTCTATCCCATTAACTGCTCTCAGCCACATAGAATGCTCCCTGCTTCAGGAAACACTTACTTTTCATACCTATCCTCAAAGTATCCTGGTGAGCGCAAAGATTTGACAGAGGGCAAGGTCAGGACTTGGCTCACTCAACGATGCCAGTGGAAAATAGGTTTGCACATTTTTTGGGAGGGTCAAAATTGAGGTTTGTGTACTCAGCTGACACATTGGTTGCCAAAATAGTTGGAAAATCCACTTCTGGGAGCGTAAGTGGGTTGGGGGAAAATAAAAGAACATCGTTTTGGGGAAATCCAAAAGTTTAAATGCCAGAATTTTGGCAAACAAAGTCACAAAACAGATGAACCACTTACTGTGCTGTCAAATTGAAGACTGGTAATTCCAGCATTACTGCCAGTTAGAATACCCTTCAGTTCACACCTTCCTATAGGGAATAAGGAGTAGCATATCAGTATTCAGCATCAGCAGGTTCAAGTCCTGTCATAAGAAAATGATTCGACTTCTACGAGTCAAGGTTGGGAGCTAAATGTCAAAACTGATGATGCAGCCTCAATTATTTACCAAGAGATTGAGGGGTATCGCACGCATTTCCTAGTCTCACAAATGAAGAATTATCCCTGCTGAGTGTCCAATAGTGGTCACACAAGACAACAGAGGGTGAACAGCAAGGAGTTTACTGAGGATAAATTCATTTTGAAAAGAAGAAAGAACTTGGTGGGCGGGGGGGGGGGGGGGGGGGGGGGGGCGGGGGCGGAGGAGCTAATCTGAGCCAGGAGTATGGTTGCACAGCACTCTTAACTAATGGCGCTGATTGCCAGAAAGTGGACATTTTTCACTGGGTTCAAAAGCAAAAATATCAAAACAAATGACCAGGTAGATTCAAGAGTTTCATCCTAGCTGGTCAGGAGCATTCATATGCAACTACTGGGCAAGCAGCAATCAAACCAGATTTAATGCTATCAATAACTTTCAAATACATCAACTTTACATGTACTTTACAGCTTGAATGGAGGTCTCAGCTTGAAAACTTGCAGTCATGCACCAACGGTAAATGCCCACCATACTCAAAGTTCCTGGGCCATCCAATGTGTGAAATGCCTACTAAAAATATTCGAAATTCCTCTGCAAGAACGTCAAGTAGTTCAGTGGCACAAGTTACTGTCAGGAACTCTACTACCATCACAACACACCTTGAGCAGGATGGGAAATGTAGTGTCTCCTGGGAACCAGCAGGCAGGTGGGCATTTAATTAAGTGTCATCAGACCTTTTACTTTTCATCACTGACCTCATTAATCCATATGTATAAAACCACATGTGCAGATAGAAAAATGGAGGTTGTAGTCTACATCAAATACCAATTCAATTATAAACAAAAAGACACTGAGATTGTCCTGTTATTCAGGTAGGAAGTACATCGAGCTCATGGCACAATGATGTGAGAGGAGTGTGTGCAAGGTTCATGCAGAAATAAGCTAAGATTCCTCACCACTACCCTGAAAAGTATTATTTTGTGAAATCTTAACAAGGACAGCATCCAAGCCCAGATGTGACTAATCCTTCTTGCCGAGCAACATAACCTTGCGATAAGATTGCCAAATGGCTCACAAACTAGATTTTCAATTGGACTCAATGCTAGGAGAATGCCTGGTGGGTACACATCCCAACAAGTGTCATACCCAGCAGATCAAGACATACATCTTGTACATGAACAATGAAAGCATATTGGATGTGCCATTACCAATAAATAATAACTTCAGAGCTTACCTATCCCATTAAAATCTGGAAAGTGGGCTGAGGCAACATAATAAGGTTCTGCTCTATTAATTTTAATTGAGAGATACAGCATGGCATTACAGCCATGAACACATGCTAACCAATTAACCTTCTAAACCCAGTAAGTCTTTGGCACTTAGGAGGAAACTGGAGCACCCGAACAAAACCCACCCGATCGCAGAGAGAACAGACAGCATCAGATTCAAACCTGGGTCGCTGGCCCTGTATTAGTACAGTGCTAACCGCAACACTGATCATGCCACCCTCCACCGTTCATATTCATTATTACACTTGGAACTTTCTTCCCTACCTTCTGATCAGCAGCGATAAAACTATAAACTTCTTTCACTTACCTGAGATGACCTCCCATAGTTTAACCTTCCTGTCTGTCCCACCAGTCACCACCACTCGGGATCCGGGACTAAATTGGACTGCATTCACCTCTCCATCATGAGCATCCTGATAAATAAAATCCAGGGGTAAGACCAAAGAAAATGAGGGAACGCGCATGACCATTACTTCAGGGCTTCAGATAACAGAAGTGCACCATAACTAAGGGTGAAGCAAATTTACCATGAGAAAAATGCAATACAGAAGCGTGCTGGAAAAACTCAGCAGGTCATGCAGGATCCACGGGGAGTAAAGGATAATCAACCTGGCCCCTTCAAAGAGTACCCTTTACTTTCTAGAGATGCTGCAGGACCTGCTGAGTTTCTTCAACACCTTTGTATTGCACTCAAATCTGAGCTTCTGCAGAGTTCCTTGTTTTAGTCCAGTGAGAAAAAATACAATTACTTGAGCAAGTTGAGGCAACTTGGAGAAAAGCTGAATCACACTAACTATTCAGTAACTATTTTGAACTCAATGACGAACCACAGTCGCATGCTCCATCACTTTCACTGCCCATTTTGACACTTGATTATGTAGTGAATCCCAATCAACAACCTTCCTGCTATGATTCTGCACTATCTCAACACATCAGTGTCCCAACTGCTTTCTAAAACGGTATCCTGACAAGGAGAATTTATAATTGAAAATGCCCTGATTAAGAGGACATCACAATCCCTTGCCAAAAGATCACAGAGGCAAGTTCTTTGCTGGCCATCCAAGTGTGCCGCGACTGATTGTTCAGTGCAAGGTGGAAGAACTCTGATCATGACGTTTCAATGAGATATTTGTCAAAACTGAAGAAACATATCATTGGTTGCCTGGTCCTTAAGCTATGCTGCTATTCAGTGAGAGATGAATAATTCTCTTCCTCAATTCCTATAAAATCTCTATATACCTAAATTCCTTCATCTTCCAGATTATTAACCTTTGCTTTGTATAGAAAGAAGCATGTTCAATCCAGAATTTCAAAAAGTTGATACCCATCTGAACAAATTTCAACTCAGTCCTGAAAGGTTGACTTTGAAGCACAGGAAATTGGTTCAATACGTCAATCAAAATCTCCAAGAATCTTGTTTCAATGGGCTAACCACCATTTACTCTAAAGGCACATTCTTGTCAATCACTCCTGCATGACAACTTTGGGACAGTGGTATTTTTATTTGTCATCTTCCTGCTCTATCTGTCCATATGCCTTCACAACCATTTATATTTTCTTCCCACTTAGCTGTTTACTATCTTAAATCTTGGATCAATCCAAGTGTATATAAACAAACAACCAAGATTCAAGCACCAATTCATATGGCAACTAAGATTTAAAAATTAGTCTGTTTTTATTCTAATTCCTGCTTGTTAAATGAAATTCAAAAACATCCCCATTTGAGCTCATGACTGAATGTTAAATATTAGTTGTGAAGAGTACTTCTTGGTGACTTACTCCATTATTATCCATCCACTACCATTATATTGTGGCCATTTTTCATAGTTCTTTATGTGAAAATATTGTATGAATTGCTGCTATGATTTTTACATTAAAATAGTGTCTGTGTAATAAAAGTACTTCATGACTGTAATGTGATTTGAACACTTTTTTTGAAAAGCGAAATACAAAGGCAAATTCCATCACAAAACTACTTCTGGTAATACTAGAACAATAATGAATCAGGTTCTAACTATGCATTTCAGTCTCACTCTTGAACAGAGGTCTCAAACCTGTACATTCCAGTCATGCATCACAAACATACTCGCATAATTTTAGGTTTCTGGATGATTAGCTGTCAGACATCCCTTGTACATCTACTTAGACTCTCTCTCAAAGTGGGAGCTGAAATAATGTCATCAATTACTGTCAAGAACTCCTTTTTATCATCTCAGCTAATTGAGAGCAGTATGGGAATGCAGGGTTTCTGGAAACCCAGATGTGCGGATGGTGCTCTGTGTCATTTGACTAGTCCACCATCATTGATCTCAACACCCAATTTTGTCCATTGGGAACTGCAACCAAATTACAAAGAACACATGCAGACATTAACCACGTTATTAGTTTTTGTCAGTAAAACCAGGACCATCTTTAGCTTTCAAAATACCAGGAGACAATCTGGAATTAAATTGTAGGAGTGTGACAAGGGGCACAGGCTAAAACTAGCAAAATGTAGATTTGTAATTTAAAGATAAAGGTTGTCTATCAGCTGATCCACATCTAGAAAGAACTCCTGGATAGAAGAATCACTTAGAAGCTGGATAACAAACTGAGAACAATCGAGCTAAATAGATCCCCATAACAGTATATTTCTGCAATCTTAAGTTATAATTAAAATGTAAACAAGATTGTTATTTATATTTCAACATGTTTACCCCTTAAATAAAAGAAAATGTTGAATAATAAACCAAGATTTGGGTGTTTTCCCTTTCTATTGTCAAGTACCTGAGGGGTTTGGGTTCAATACTGACTTGGCTATATTTTGTGTTGACTTTTGGAGTTCTCCCTATAACTGCATAGGATTCTCCAGGGTATTGTAGTTAATTGAGGACTAAATTATCCTTCAGTGCAGGAAAGTCAAAGGGGAATTAATGAACATGTGATAGAAAAATAAACTGGAATTAGAGAGACAAGTGGATTATACTGCCGAGTACCAACATTAAACAATGGGTGAAATGGTCTCCCTCTGCATCTTTAAAAAACAGCTATCAAACCCAAAAAATCAGATTTTTCCTGGAAGTGAAATAAAAATGTACATTTTCTTCCAATCATAAAGAATAAATGGTATAAAATGAAGTTCATTTTGCAATACACTCGATATTATTAAGCAATCATTTCATTCAGGAGTGAAGAATCTTGTATTAGAAGACGTTGTTTACTCACATCATGCTCTAGCCGCATTTTAAAAATTATTTTATATTGATTCAGGACTTTGTATTTGATTTTTATCATGCGCATTTTCTCCATACAAAGTAAATAAATAAATAATTCGTCTTTTGAGAGGTACGAAGCAATTTGACATTGAGATTTTTTCTGGCACACTCTGGGGATGCTTATTTTCCTCAACCTAATTAATTTACAACTGATCAGAATAACTGACAAGAATATTAATATTTTACAATTCTGCACCACGAGCAGTAAAACAGCCTACATTTCACGGTTTTCAGATAGGACTCTAAATGACACTGAAAAACTAATTTATTTCTAATTTACAAGGAACCTGCATTGTAAGGTTCTGGGAACCGGGCCCATTAGCCAAAATAATAAGTACGTGCTCCAGGTGAACTTTCACCCATTTCAACACACTCCACAAGGTGAAAAAACACATTATGCTACAGATACAGAAATCTTATTGTCAAATGAAGCACTGAGTTACATATACTTTAATGACTAGCTCGATGGACAAATCCATTTCACAAAATATTATTTATTACTTGCCCTCTCATGCAATGCCAATCTCCCCTTTGTTTGCATACTCACAAACACATGGAGCGGTGTGGTGGGCAATCGCATCTGATTACAAGGTCCAACACGGACATCGGGGGTATCCGTCTCAATCCCATGTAATGTGGGTGATCGTTTTCTAATGGCAGCAAACACAGAATATCTCATTTACTCAGCACCTTCAGAATCTGTAAGAAAAAGAATCAGGTGCCAACACACACTTAGTACAAAGTGTGTATTTATAACAGGGCTCTGGCATGGAAAGGAACAAGGTGAAAAAACACATTATGCTACAGATACAGAAATCTTATTGTCAAATGAAGCACTGAGTTACATATACTTTAATGACTAGCTCGATGGACAAATCCATTTCACAAAATATTAAACTGCATTGTCTAGAAGGCCCAATTCCATTGCCAGTCCCTTACGAATTGGCCAGTTGTACCTCTGTGACTGAATTGTGTAATTATTAATCTTTCGTAAAATTATATATATATTTCTTAGAAAAAGGCTTTGTGGGTGGACAGGGACACACAGACATTTACACATAAAAACCATTTTGTTTGATGGAAGGTCTGTAAACAGACATAAAACTAAAGTGCTTGTCCATTGAACTATTGGACATTGACATTTACCAGAGAGAAAAGCAGTCACCTAGAGTGAGGGAGGTACTGCTGTATTCTCCTTGTCATGGAAGGTACACAGAATCAGTGGTATCGAAGTGAAAGAGCCACTTCACTGTCTGGTCAAAAGAGGGCAGTTCTCTCATATCCATTTTTAAATGGTCACTTCATATAACCTTTGCATTGGTTTGTTGAAATTAACATGTGAAACAAATTCCGGAATCAACTTCCATGAAAGAGGAAGACTTGTGGAAAATCATTCATATGAAGAAACAATGCTCTGAAACAACTCTACAAGTCATGAGTTTTGGGAACAACAGTAAAGACTTGGAGTTTCAACACAAAAGATTTCGGACACACAGTGAGGTTAAGTTTTGAGTTATTAATAAAAATCATTTTGAAGATGATCATTGTCTTGGTAAATTTCTATTGCTGCTGGTCTAGGTCGTAACACCTCAGAGCATAAATGTTCTCAGCTGTTAGCAGGGCAGGGGTAATCCAGATTACAATCTTTAAAAAAAAATTATTTAATTGTTTGCGTTATTACAGGAAAAAAAATGAATAAAACATTAATCAAATATCCATAGTGAATGATACAAAAAAAACTTTAATATTTTTCTCCCCATCCCCCCCAAAAGTAAGAAAAGGAAAGAAAACACCTTTGGTATATTAAATACCATTTAATATACAATAATATTAGCATACACAATCATTAATTGTTATTAAAAATTACTAATTAAGAGGAGTGGATAAGATAGAAAAGGTGGATTACATTCTTGATTACTTCATGAATCTTTGAGGAAAGTTTAAATGTTTTCTGTGAGGCATAAGGTCATTTCCCTGTAGTAAAGTTATGATAATGCAAAGAATTTCAGAAAGGGTGCAAAAAACTTTGCTACCAACAAAAAGAGAAGAACTAGGAAAAGAAATGGCAAGTGCTTGTATTTGGACTGTGGCCTAAGGTACCTTCACAGGATTTAAGTTTAATTTAAAATTCATTTGAAGGGTTTTGGCCAGTTTCACTCAGTTTGGCAACAAAATGTTATCCACTGATAAATTCACAAACTTAACTCAATGCTTCTGTTATTCAGGATTGTGAATCCACTTTACAACTTGAGTTAGTTGTTGCACTTGGGGTATAGGAGCACAGCCCCTGAATCAAAGTGCTCACTAATATCATTCACACAGACATCTTCAGAGAGTGTGTGGGTAGAGGCTTTTTGTATAGTGTGGAATTAGATTGACAGAGATCCATCAGTAATCAAAACTAAAGTTATATATGATTAAGTTTTTAAAATCAAACTAAATTGGATCTTAAGTATATTAAATGATGAAAAGGAAACAGGGAAACTAAGCTTTTAACATACCCAAAGATATTACCGATAGAATCCAAGAGTCCAGATGCCTGTGAAGTCCTTCTGTGCAAACAAAAACAGAAATAATTATTACTGAGACAGGGTAGCCATTCGCCTTTAGCTTGCAAATCAAGGAACCACACTCTTGCAGTCCACACCGTATAAAGATACCAAAAAATGGTGCCAGAACTCAAACAGAATGACAACCGCCCCCCTCAACCCACTTAGAAAAAAAAATACCCATTTCAGTGAACAAAAGACCAGTAAGGAAGAGACAACACTAAAGTAAGCCCACAAACCAACAGGTCTAATGAAAGTTGCATAGCCTTGCCACATCCAGTTCTGTGGAAGTGGGAAATTAGTTATCAGACACCCCCCCATTCTCAAAGAGAGCAGAGCTCCACACATAGTATCAAAACAAGGCAGAAGTATTTGCACTCTTGTTCAGCTAGAAGTGCCAAGTAGAAACATCAATGTATCCCACCCATCCTTGCCCCCTTTTAAATAATTGTACTTCCCTATAGTTCTCAGCTAAGCAGATACTCACCTGAGAGTCCTGTGTTTAGCTTGCACTGATGTTTCTTCGACTGCACCAGGACCATCTTCATCAATCACCTCTATATCATCATCACTGAAGATCAGAGCAGGAAGGAAAGCAAACTTAAATCTTGTGCTCCTCTGTATTTGGTACCAGAAGACACCATTAAGTGATCTAAACACAAATCTCATACCTGCAGATAACCAAAATGGCTCAGAAAGTGGGCCAAGCACCATGAACCATTCTTCAATTGCCCAAGATAGAAAGGTTGACATTTACACATACAATATGAAAATCTCAAGCTACAAGCAAAGGAAATACCATCAACTTTCCCCAAACATCATTGCTCTTATTTGTCAAGTAGCTTTGAAACTAAAGTTAACTTTACAGTCAGTAGGCAAATTTTTCATGTCTTTTATTTCAATTTTCACTACCTTTGGAAACTTAAACTATAACAGTAAACCACTGGCATGAACTAGAAGTGAGACAGGAAATTCTACCTATGCACTACAGGAACTGCTGCAACAGAAGTAACTCACGGATCAATATTCAACGGTTCTTTGGCAGCCTCAGCCAGATCCTTTTTCAGCTTGGCCTGGCGTCTCCTGAGGAGGCAAAATAGCACAGGTTGAAGGGAAAAGTGAATGAAGTGTCAGAAGTTATACTTCAGAGTAGAATCAGATCCAAAAAGAACACGTGGAAGAGAGAGCGCAATAGGTGCAACATGATTTTGAAGCATTTAAACTCAAGGGAGTCATCACCTATTTTTTTTCCAAATTTTTAAAATTGACATACATCACTGTAACAGGCCAATTCGGCCCTATGATTCCATGCCGACCAATTTACACCGTTAACCTACTCCCCCAGTCCTTTTTTTTTGAAGGGTGGGAGGAAACCAACAAACTCCTTACAGACAGTGTGCCCAATCGCTGGCAAGGTAGCAACTCCACACACACATTCAAGAAAGCACTTGGTTAACACAAGTATGCCAGGACTTTACTCGGCCAGCAATCCTGCAGGATGTTCCCAGGCTATTAAATTTTACACTCTCTTTTTTTAAAAAAAAATTTACTGAACAATTAATAAAATTACTCGCATTAATTTTGTGGCACATGGAATAAAACAGGAAGCCTCCAAAAATCCTCAAGTATTTCCTTGTTGAACCAAGTATAGAAATCATTCCAGAATCTTTCCCCTTCAAACAACTAGAATGTCGTGGAGTGGCCATTATGCTGCCCAGCACAGAGCCAGCTCAACTGATCATCTGTTTGGAACATGGTGTAGTCGAAAGGACCTGTTGAAGTGTGTTTGGCACAAAGGTGAGATGCAAGCTAGTTTCTTCACAATTGATCAACTTAAATTTGTTACCTTTTTTTGATAGCCCCTTTCAACTTACAATTTTTAATATTAATACAAGCAACAAAGATAACACACGAGAGGAACTGCGGTGTCTCACCATCAAAGAAATTGATCAATTGCCAAATCCACCTCTAAGATTCACCTACACAGTATACACAGTAAAGTTATGTCTAATAGGCAAAATGTCAACAAAGCCAGTGCTTGATGCCTCACTGGCAAAGGTCTGACTGCCTTCAAAATTATAGTTAAGCACATAACTTTCTCAAACCACATAGACTCCAAACATAAACCAATTAGATTGCAAATGTACTGTGACCAACCATGGAAAATGTTTTGTGGCTTCAATATCAACAGAAGAGAACAAACTTTTGCCAAATTGATACAAGAAACTGCAGCATCCTGTTGAGACAAAGGGAAAGACAACATTTCAGGTCTAGACTGCGCCAGAGACAAGAGGTCAGCATCTGGTTGGTGTTTAGTAGAGACAGTTAAGGAAAGAGAGGAGGGGGCAGACAGAGCTTGTGAAGGAAGTGATGTTGGAGGCTTGAAGATGATGCGGAAACGAGGATGCAGAAATTGATTTCGAGGTGAACTGATAGGTGGAACCAGATAAGGGAGGGATGGTGAACAGGTGAAACCACTTGGGGGGGGGGGGGGGGAGATAATTAGAAATCTAGGTATAATGTGAGAGAATGGTAGATGAAATTAGGGAGGGGAGGAACTTGTCAAAGTCCAAGGGGAAGTGGTTAGACTGTTCTGGTTACCAAGTTGTGAAAATTAAATTTGCATGTCTATTCATTAGTTTTTTTTAGCATCTGCAAAGGAAATAAAAAATTACAGGATTCACTAATGAAAGAGGCTATTGCCCAACTTGATTAGATTTACATATCATCATTAGTCGATGCTTAACATATTTTGAATTAGCATTCATTGAAAGAGAGCAGACTGCCAGCACACAAAGATGAGCAACAAATGCTGTTTTGTTTGGTGCTTCTGCCACAACACCATCAGGTGACTATACAGAGGAGCATTAAGTCTAAACTGTACCACGTATCCTTCTCGTTTTCTGCATTTAATCGATTTGCTTCCTGAGCTTTCTCGGCCATCCAGCGCGTGATTAGTTCCCGGTTCTCATCGGATGTTTTTCGCAGCTTCTCCTCTAGGGCTGTGAAGGTAATCTGGAGGGCATCATATTCATCCTTCAGAGTCTGATTGGCTTGCTCCAGATCTTGGAGCTTGTTTCGCAGCTCCTGGCACTCGTTACTCAGCTGCTGTATCTGTTTCTCATAGTCAGTCATCCTTGAATGAAAACAAAGAACTTGGGCAGAGCTGCAGCTTACAACATGACAGTACAACCGAGTTTTTAAAAAATGGCTGGAAAGCTTTTAATTCCATTACATCTTTACACTATCAGTCACCACTCACTATTGGCTAGTTTCAAACCTTTGCCCTCTGAATGATCATGGGAATGCATAAAACTGAGCAGTCTCAGGTCTGCCTGGTCTTTTATCCTTCCTCAAATGCATCACAATTGGTAAGTTGTCTACTTAACATCTCAGCTCACACAAACCTGGAGCCATTGTGATCATTTTAGTTCCACACGAATTAATCTAAAGGCCACTGATAAATATTCTAGCTCCTGATAACTTAGTTTGCCCTGCTGCTTGGATGCCTTGCTTCTGAATGACATGCTAGCACTTACAATCTGGAAGAAAGTCTTTCTTGATAAAGGATGTCAGAATCAGAATTTATTGTCATGAACAAGTCATGAAATTCAGTATTATGTGGCAGCATCATAGAGCAAATGTTCATTTTATAACCATCTTACAACATTACTATTAAAAAATTACAATAATATTGCACAAAAAGTAAGGCAGTGTCTGGATCATTGATTATTCAGGAATCTGATGGCAGCAGGGAAGAAGCTGCCCTTATGTTGTTGAGTGCTCGTCTTTAGGCTTCTGCTCGATATCTCTCCATTTTAACATCAAATCCACTTACTTTGCTTCATTGGCATGGATCTCTCGGTCTTTTTGCTGTAGCTGGCTATTAAGTTCAATCACATTCTGGGCAAGCTGAGGGAAGACCAAAAACATTACCAGCCAGATTACAGTAAAAGCCACAACCAACCCCAACTCCTCTTCAACACACTATTTCAAATATTTCTAGAATGTCATTCAAATTATTTGCCTCTTTTTGAGGTACTCTGTAGACAGCAAAGCCAGAGAGAAAAGAATTCTAGATATTCAGAAGGTGGCTGATTTACTTGGATTATTGATGTTAAGCAAGTTATTATTTTTACTTTCTACTTTCAAGGCGTTTAGGATTCTCTTAAGTAAAACCATGTTCTATTGACACCAAGTAATCACAGCTATCACGTGCTGCTTGGAAAGACAGACATCATTAAAACCTTCACATAACCATTCCATTTACAGGTTAAGCACCAGTTCAACCCCCAGTCACTTTGGCTGGAACAGACTGGCTAGATATCTTGCCTACACTGTCGATGGGTGGGCCACTTGAACTATTTCAGAGGTTGACCCTGTTTTTTTTTTTGCGGGAGGGGTGTGGATGGAAATTTTGTAAATGGGGTGGGCCACAAGAGAGGAAACAGCCAAGGTTCCCATTCTGTGATTCTTTTGAGGTCAATTTTGTTGACTCGAACAAAGACCACTTTTCCTACCATCTGCCATCATTGAATGTCTTAGTTTAAAAGCTAATATGCAAGAAAAGCCTCGACTTCCATGTAACTATAACCCCAAATGACCAAAATCCAAAAATAACAGCAGAAAGCATAATAAGGGTCTATGATCAAAATGGCCCCTTCACATACATTATGATCCAAGAACATATTAAGGCTCCCCTCCGAAGGGATAAGAGTGCCACCATGCACTTCAGGAAGGTCTGATTCTGCCTTTGGGTGAACTGCAATGAAAACAAGGTAACTTTTGATTTTTGTAACTGGAATCAATCTGTTAGAACAAAGAAAAGCTCCAGCGCCATTTTCTCCCTAATCTAAAACTATTCCTTCGAAAATCCCAAAGTACAATGATGGAAACAATACCCTCTGAATCAGCACACACACGAGCAATCTTATACTCAGCACACTTTCCAATATCAACCACCTTTACCAATCACACTCAAGTTTCAACCTATTCATCTCTCAAGGATTATATACATTCTCTAACCTTTTGCCAAAGCATTAAAAACTGTAGAGAAAACAGTTTACAGAGCTATTATAAATCAGCCACCTTCTGAATATCTAGAATTCTTTTCTCTCTGGCTTTGCTGTCTACAGAGTACCTCAAAAAGAGGCAAATAATTTGACATTATAGGTTGGACAACAAAATAACCTCACCACAGGAGCTAACAATCAGCCAGTAGAGATATGAAAGGTAATCCACCTCCAGTGGCAAGAGGACAATAGGAGAGGCAAACCAGAATAATCCACCAAGGTAGGGAAGCTGAGTAACTTTGCTCCACACACACCTCACCACGCTTCTTGTGGAGCTCCGTGAGCTCTTCCTGATGACGGATCCGCATCTGGGCAATTTCGTGTGTTGTCTCATTGCGTACCCCATCAGATACTGGGCTGAATTAAGGAAAGCAGGAAACATAGACATCAATTTGGGACAAAAAAAAACATAATTCTAGCCACGCAAAACATTTTTCCACTCTGACTGAACATCCTGATTCCTGTTGGACCAGATGTTCCACTCCCAATGCCTTGCCAAGTGGCACTGACAACCAAAAGAGCTTTAGAGCTAAACTAACTCAATATGATCAAGATTCCTTTTGTGATGGGAAGACACACGAAAAAGGATGCAGATATCTGGGGACCATAATAACCCAACCTGACATCCATTAAGAAGAAATTTCCAATGGTGGTCAACTGATGTCAAACAGCAATGAGGAGTGAGAAACTTTTCCAATAAATCACCTTTTATCCTAACAATTTCTGATCCTGCATCAAACCTGGCAAAATAACACGGTTGGCGTAGAGCTTAGTGCAACACCTTTAGAATGCCAGCAATCAGGATGGGGGCTTCGAATCCCACACTATAAGGAATTTGTACGTGATTCCTGTGTCTGCGTGGGATTTCCCCAGGAGTTCTGGTTTTCTTCCACCATTCGAAACGGGACTGTAGGTTAATTGGGTGGCACAGAGTCTTGGGCTGAAATGCCCTGCATGTCTAAATTTAAAAAAAATATATAAATTTTAAATTAAAAAAAACATTAATTCTCACCTTTTGAGACAACTGCTTGGTGTGCATCTGCTTGGGCAGCAGGGGAGACAGTACAGTTTAAGACTAATCAGAAGTATCCTGAAATGATCTACATCACTGTTCAATTTCTCAATAGACTCATGCAAATCCCTGTCACAGTACTGAGCATAAGAACATTTTTACCCAAACAAGAAATCAAGCCAAGGATCCAAGGGGTGCACTGAAACAATTGCAATAAAAGCAGCAAATGGAGATTACCAGTTAGAATCTGAAAGGTCAGAACAGCTTTCAATTTAGAAAAGGGAAATGACAAGTGAGAGATTAGTAAATAGATATTTATTAAGACCAGCTCTTGCACAATTTCAACAGCAACTTGTGTTTACATTGCACTTTTCAAGCACCAGGCCCCTTACTGGAGTGCAACTGAGATAAAGGGAAATTGAACCTATATTTTTCAAAACCCAGCAGTGGGATTTAAAGGAAAAGATTAACAGAAGAAATTTCAGATGGTTTGAGGGTGCAATCATCAACAAAATCAAAAGAACTAAGAATGGGAAATTATCTTAAGAAATGCAAACACCTTGCAAAGTATTACTGTTTAAAAGTTACACAAGAGAGCAAATCTAAGGGGATGGAGGGATTTGAAAAAAATAGATTCAAGCTGTGGATAAATAGGCATTTGGTGAGAGCAAGAGTATGTGACATTTTAAAATATCTTCAAGTAACCACTTTCAGCAGGGAGGCAGTCACTGCTCTCAAAGGACGACAAGACTTTAAGGAGAATAGGAGTGATACTAGGATGCCCAGTTAGTTATCCAACACGAGAAAATCTGATCCAGTTTAATTTAGAACTACTGAAAACTTAAATGTGTCTTAAGAGGATTCAGAATTATGAGGGTTTTAAAAAAAATATAAAGCAATCTACTCCTATGATCACAACCAGTTCAGCGAATCGAGAATCAAATTTTGCTTTTCCTTTTTCCAGAAGAAAAGGAGTTTGAAAGATGGAAGGAAATTTTAAAATCTCATAGATAAATGTTTGAATAAGATGCATCCAATGACCAAGTGAAAGTAGAAGAGTGACCACTTGCACAACTTATGTACCTTATGTCAGCTCTGTTGTGAAGTTCATACTTTTCACCCTGAAACCTCTCAGCAAGAACTGTTTGTAAGTCAGACTTCTCCAAAAGCTTATTGTCTGCAGATAGGAATGTTAAATAATGAGCATTAAACAGTGCTCAACATCGGGTCAGGTCTCCTCCATGGGTCCATACGTCTCAGACATACTTCCAGAACAGGTTGGGTTCCTCCCCCAGGTATTGGGCACCAGGTTGCCCCCCTCCACTCTGACTCTCAGACGCCGGGTTCACCCCTCCCCTACCCCCACCTCTGGCTCCCTGGTGCTGGGCTGGGACCCCAACCCCCCCCCCCCCCCAACTCTCAGGCACCCAGATCTCTGGCCACCGGACTGGAGGTCCCCTTCCTCCTCCACCCCGGTCTCTGGGCTGGATGTCCCCCACATGGATCTTGGGACTGGAGGTCTCCCTCTCCCACCCTGGTTTCGGGGCTGGAGTTGACCCCCCCCGCCCCAGGTCTCCGGGCTGGGGTCCCCCCCACCGCCCCAGGTCTCCGGGCTGGGGTCCCCCCCACCGCCCCAGGTCTCCGGGCTGGGGTCCCCCCCACCGCCCCAGGTCTCCGGGCTGGGGTCCCCCCCACCGCCCCAGGTCTCCGGGCTGGGGTCCCCCCCACCGCCCCAGGTCTCCGGGCTGGGGTCGTCCCCCCGCCCCAGGTCTCCGGGCTGGGGTCGTCCCCCCGCCCCAGGTCTCCGGGCTGGGGTCGTCCCCCCGCCCCAGGTCTCCGGGCTGGGGTCGTCCCCCCGCCCCAGGTCTCCGGGCTGGGGTCGTCCCCCCGCCCCAGGTCTCCGGGCTGGGGTCGTCCCCCCGCCCCAGGTCTCCGGGCTGGGGTCGTCCCCCCGCCCCAGGTCTCCGGGCTGGGGTCGTCCCCCCCGCCCCAGGTCTCCGGGCTGGGGTCGTCCCCCCGCCCCAGGTCTCCGGGCTGGGGTCGTCCCCCCCGCCCCAGGTCTCCGGGCTGGGGTCGTCCCCCCGCCCCAGGTCTCCGGGCTGGGGTCGTCCCCCCGCCCCAGGTCTCCGGGCTGGGGTCGTCCCCCCGCCCCAGGTCTCCGGGCTGGGGTCCCCCCCCGCCCCAGGTCTCCGGGCTGGGGTCCCCCCCCCGCCCCAGGTCTCCGGGCTGGGGTCCCCACCCTGCCCCAGGTCTCCGGGCTGGGGTCCCCCCCCCGCCCCACGTCACCGGGCTGGGGTCCCCCCCCCGCCCCAGGTCTCCGGGCTGGGGTCCCCCCCCCCGCCCCAGGTCTCCGGGCTGGGGTCCCCACCCCGCCCCAGGTCTCCGGGCTGGGGTCCCCCCCCCGCCCCAGGTCTCCGGGCTGGGGTCCCCCCCCCCGCCCCAGGTCTCCGGGCTGGGGTCCCCCCCCCGCCCCAGGTCTCCGGGCTGGGGCCCCGCCCCAGGTCTCCGGGCTGGGGTTCCCCCCCCCCGCCCCAGTCTCCGGGCTGGGGTCCCCCCCCCGCCCCAGTCTCCGGGCTGGGGTTCCCCCCCCCGCCCCAGTCTCCGGGCTGGGGTCCCCCCCCCGCCCCAGTCTCCGGGCTGGGGTCCCCCCCCCGCCCCAGTCTCCGGGCTGGGGTCCCCCCCCGCCCCAGTCTCCGGGCTGGGGTCCCCCCCCGCCCCAGTCTCCGGGCTGGGGTCCCCCCTCCCTAGTCTCCGGGCCTTGTTCGCCCCCTTCTCCCCGGGTAAAGTGTCCACGGTCCCGCCTCCATGAGAGTCAGGCCTCGGGCCCGCAGCCCACTCACACGCGTGGACCAACTCCTCGAACGCTTGGCGCTGGAACCGGTCCCGGAGCCGGAGCTGCTCGCTGATGTGCCTCCGCCAGTGCGCCGCCGCCGCCATCGTGCTTCGGGGTCTTCCGGCACGTTCAACGTGCGGCCTCTTCATCCACCCAACTGCCAGGCGCCTCCTGTGGTGGGTGGGAACAGAGCGCCAACCCCTCCAACTCCCTGCATTTTATTAACACTGAATTACTTTCATTATTTAAAGTGGGACTTAAAGTTGCGACTCTCACAAAACGCACCGGTGAGTACACTTAGGGCGCCACCATCTTTAATCAAGGCAGGCGACCTTCACACTCCCCAACACTCAGGATCCACTGCCCTTGTGTCTACAAGGTTACAGATGCTTATTGCTCTGTGCATCAACGTACTTCTTTCCTGCGCCCCTTTACACTGAGATCACCCCCCCCCCCCCCCAGTGTGGGCTGAGGGTTGCAAGAATGCTGGATGGAAGGGAAGGGGTCTGCCTCTGACTCCAGTAAAAAACACTGGAGAAACTCAACACTAACCAAAAATGCCAGGGGGTCAATAACACCCAGGGAAGGTCGAATTAAAAATAGCTGTTTCATTCCACCCCCACTGGGGGAAGCTTACCTGCTGCGAACTTTCAAGCACCACTGTCACGCCTCACTCTCACCGGCCCGTGGACCCCGGGACGCTGCATTTAACAGGGTCTGCCCCTTTCTGCCCCTTAATTTGTCCACCATTTGGGGGTGTAGGGCCTGCACCCCCAAATGGAGGACGAATTAGTGTCTGGCTCAAGGTGGTGCCGGACAGAGGGCCCTTGTGCCCTTCTCTACATCAGAGAGACTGGCGCAGATTGGGAGATCTCTTCGTTGAGCACCTTCGCTCTGTCCGCCAGGGACAGTGACATCCCAGTAGCCAACCATTTCTGTTCTGTGTCACACTCTTACTCACATCTGTCCACAGCTTTATGTAATAGCCCACCAAGACCACCCGCAAATTGGAGGAACAACACCTGATTTTCCATCTGGGTACTCTCCAGCCAGATGGCATTAACATCAACTTTTCTGGATTCTGCTAACCTGCTCTCCTTTTCCCCTTCCCATCCTCTTTCCAGTTCTCCTCCCCCTCTTCACCCAGCATTCCCCCTCTTCACCCAGCATCCCTCCTCCCCTCGATCACTGCTGTTCCCCCCCCCCCTTCTCCACCTATCACCTCCTGCCTTTGTGACCACACTTCCCCCTTTACTCTTTTGCTCAGATGCCTGCCGACATTTTCCCATACAATGATGAAGGGCTCAAGCCCAAAACATTGGTTATGCAATTTTACCTTTGCTATATAAAGGGCACTGTTTATCCTGCCGAGTTTCTCCAGCTTTGGGTGTTTTTACTTCAGCCACAGTGACTACAGATTTTCATGTTTTACTTAATAAATGCAAAAGGTAAATACTGGTCCTCCACTATCCAAAAGTAGTAAATTCCTATGAAACCATTCATGAGCCAAAATGGCATAAAGCCAAGAAGCAATTACCATTAATTTATATCGGAAAAGTTTTTGAGTGTTCCCAGATCCCCTGCCCAGTGCTCTCCTGACAGACCGCTATCAGTCCCCACATTGACTCCACTGCCTAGTGGTCTCCCAACAGCCTGCTGTCAGTCTCCACATTGATCCCACTGCCCAGCAAACTCCCGACAGCCTTCTGCTAGTCCCCACACTGATCCCACTGTCCCGTGCTCTCCCGACAGTCCGCTCTCCGTCCCCACACTGATCCCATTGCCCCGTGCTCTCCTAACAGCCTGCTCTCAGTCCCCACACTGATCCCACTGCCCCGTGCTCTCCTGACTGCCTGCTCTCAGTCCCCACACTGATCCCACTGCCCCGTGCTCTCCTGACAGTCCGCTCTCAGTCCCCACACTGATCCCACTGCCCCGTGCTCTCCCGACAGTCCGCTCTCCATCCCACACTGATCCCACTGCCCCGTGCTCTCCCGACAGCCCCGCTAAATGCTATTTTCGCTTTTTGACTTTTTTCGTAAAAATGAAAATCCTCCAGATTTCTTTTGGTTAATGAAAAAAGGAACTAATGTCGTTTTTTTTGTAAAAGCAAAGTGGCATAAAGTGAACTTTAGAAAAGCCAAGGGTATCTGTATTAAAGATTGTTACAATGACAGAAGGAAAAAGTGTTACAATCATGCAAACAAGTCTTTTTGTAGAGTTTGAATACTTTATGATCGGCCTAAAAAGAGCAGTATTTTCTGCTTTTACCACATATTTTCAATGTATTTCATGTCCCTCACCACTACTTTTGCTATTTAACCCCTTTTATAAAAGTTCTTCACATTCCAAAATCTTTTTGTTCAACTTTTAGTAAACTTATGTGAAAAATACTTCGCGATTCATACGATCAATTCAGTAACCTAATGTGACTGGCTTTGGTTTATTTCCTGTCCTTGGCCTGACACTACTATCAGCTCAGCATTTTGTATTCCAAACTTCAGATTATATCTATTCTTAGCACTAATCCTGTTCCTGATCAGTCATTTATCCAGCTTTTCGAAATCTGTGATTCATCACACTGTAGCGGCGGGTACACTGCTAACTGAAGGATTGCACAACCAGACGGGTTGAGTTCAGTGAGCAAAAGCTGATTTATTGCAGGCTGCCTGGCTAGTCTTATACTCCCAGCCCGGACCTGGCTGAGAACCACGCTGGGGGGCCCCGACGTCACCAGGGTGTCACGGTGCTTCTGAGTCCAGTGCCAAGGTCGGGAAGAGACCCCCAACGGCGCCATTTTGGCTGGCTGCCCCGCCGCGTGTGTGACAAGCGGGACCTAATGGCGTACCACGACAAGACCAACATTTTGTGCCTGAAATCATTTACCTTGGTTACCTTTTACTTCCAATGGATACTGTGGGACCTGTGAATTTCTCCAGCACATCTGTGCACTGCTCCTAATCCCAGCATCTGCAAATTTTCTTGTTTAACCAGGTGAAATTGTAGACCATGATGTCTGTTAATTGTACACTCCTGCCTTTTAATTCTGTGCTCCAGGTCCCAGCTTGCATACCCTGCGTGCATTTACGAGATTTAGATTAAACGTACAGTTTAACATAAATTCAGCCTATTTGACATTCATTGCTGCAGGTGCTGCAAACAAACTTTATCCATCCCATTGGAATAATGTGCAATCAATTCTCCTTCCTTATTTATACGGCACCCTCTTAAACACAACCGCGCTGTTCATGTGAACTTGAGGGGGTAAATTTTGCTTGCTATCCAATCTCTGGGGAAAGAAATTCCTGTTCAATTACTATTCACTATTATCTTAAATTTGTTTCTTAATCATTTTCAAAATGTGTAACATGAATGAGTTTCTGTTTTTTTTTACCCCATTGGTGGTAGGCTGTGTCAGGTATGCACGCCTGCGTGCGTATGATGTCATCGTATGCTCAGCATGTGATGTCATCATATGCTCGGCATGATGACATTGTCACTCATATACCGTGTACCATGGGGAAACCACGCTAGTTCTGTATGAATGAAATACCATGTCCAGTGCCTTCCCTGAACCACCAGATGCATGACAGAGTGGGTGACGAGCAGTGAAATGCACCCCATCGATGCTCTAGACATTGGAGCGAAGATTTAAAAGGGAAACACAAGTTCATTCTCACAGTGGACGCCACAAGCTCAACTACAGGAAACAAAGAAGATTCCAAATGGCAGCGGCACAGTTTGGGCAGTTGGTGGATTCAGCGGGAATCTGGTATGACAATATGGAATTATTTGATCATCACCGTGTAGCCAACAACATGACGGACCTATTAACCGAAGGAAATCACTATTTTTAAGCTAAGACTTTTCAACTCTTTCAGACTTTTCAAGACTGTTTTACAGTCTCATAGCTCCTGCTACACCTGGATCTAAAACTGAGGCAGAGTTGTGTGCTATAATAGGAGAACGTCTAAGTCCAAAACCACCTGTTGTAAGCTTTATTGGTCACGTTTCCCCAAACCCGCAATGCTACAGTAAAAACAACACAACTACAAACAGCGCAGGAACAGAAGCACCAGGTCCTGAAGAGGCTGCTGCGACTATGTCCCCATAAGACAGTGAGATTATCACAGAATTAAACTGTCTTACACATCTCCAGTTACACGCAACTACTTAAAATGGATACGAAAAAAACCAGTGCCACAATACATTGATTTTCAGAGTCCGTCATGCTTACAGAAGAGACAGGTTGAAATATGTCTTTAGATGTTAAAATGTCTGCTAGAGACCGCCCACCCAATCCGAAGAAGCTGCTGCAGTGAAGCCTTCCTTGTGATTGCATCAATGTGCAGGCTCCAGGACGGATCTCGGAGATGTTGACACCAGAAATTTGAAGTTCCTGACCCTCTCCACTTATGCCCCTGACTTCATCCTGCAGACCACAATCACCTCCTTGGTTTTGCTGACATTGAGCGCAAGGTTGTTGTCATTACACCATTCAAGGAGCTGATCTCTCTCCCTCCTGTATGCTTCCTCATTTCTGTTTGTGATTCTGCCGACAATTGCTGGTACTTTTCCAATGGCTTGTAAATATATGTGTTTTATATCTATCTATGTGTTTTCAGGTTTTTCCACTGAGGTCCGAAGAATGCTGTTTCTTCCTGTTGTACTTACACAATTGTGTGATAATAAATAAGCTTTAACTTGAACAATGCTCTGATATGCCTGCTGTAGCTATTTGACATCTCCTAAGCATTCAGGTTGATAGGGATCATTGATCTCTGGTAGATCATGAGCTTTGTGGTGGGTTTGAAGATTTGATCTTTTCTTTAGAGGTCTACAATCATCCAGGCACACTGAATGCATGGAGGCAGGACTGAATTTCAGAATAGGTTGATACAGGATCTTTGTTTTGCCAATACTAAGTGTAAGGCTCATTCCCTCACTCTTTCACGCAGCTCAGACCATCCCAAACCGCCCCCCCCTCCATTAGTTTCATCTACATTTCCCACTACCTTAATAAAGCAACCAATATATTAAAAGGCATCCCAATCCAGCAACAGCCTCCTGCCATTGGGTAAAAGATGCACAAGAGAGAAATGATGGACAATCAAAATCAACAGCAATTTCTGTTGTGCCACATTATCACAGTTTTGAGTGAACCTCACATTAGTAAAATAATGTTGTCTCTTTCCTCCAACCATCTCGAGGTCACAGGTTTTCTGTCAGGCCTCAGCTTTGTGGTCCTTGTGGAGCCCTTTCTATTCCCTTGGAGTTTTCAAGATGCTGCCAATATATTTTATTTTTTTATTTTAATGTTTTAATTTAGACATATAGCATGGTAACAGGCTCTTCTGGTCCACAAGCCCAAATACCTCAACCTCCAACCCCTGTGTGTTTTGAAGGGTGGGAGGAGACTGGAGTACCTGGAGGAAACCCTCACAGACTTGGGGAGAACAAATTCCTTACAGACAATAGTGGGTTCAAAACCTGGGTTGCTGGCATGACAATAGCGTGCGCTAACCACTACGCTAATTGCGTCATCCCACTCATTTGAGGACCCACCCCATCCTGGTCACACTCCCCTTATGTCAGACGGAAGACACATGAGGTTGAAATGACAAACTTCTAGATTCAAGAACAGTTTCTTGCCTGCTGCTTTCAGAGTCTTGCATGGACTGTTCATTTGTAAAAGATGATACCCTTGCTCTGTTCAATTGTACTTTTCTCTATACCCTAAACTTTTTGACTCACTGATTCTTTCCAAACTTAGAAAGGACATAATATCCAGTAACCATTGTCTATGGGTGGGTGGAAATTCCACCCACCCATGGACAATGGTTACTGGATATTCCTCTTATAAGCAATATTCCTCTTCTTGCCAATAATGCAGAAAATGCTATGACCTGTTTTTGGTTAGATGTTAAATATACATTTACATCACTGGAGAAGCCAAACATTGCAATCAATGGACATGGTTCTAGATCGATCCTAAAAATGGGCGAAAATGTTCTGAAAATAGCTGTCCAATATTCTACTAAATTGGGACAAAACCGAAATGTGTATCAAAGAGGATTCAAATCTTTTACGTTTGTCAAACAATGAGTTGATATCTGGGTAGATTTGAGCGAACTTAACTTTAGAAAAATGAGCACTAATGCACCATTTTAAAATGAATTAAACTATGCTCCTGATGAGTCAATGGATAAGAGCCAAAATTGAAATCCAATCTTCTGAAGTAGAACAAGATTTGTACATAAAGGTTTGATATCCACCTCTATTATAAAATATTGAATTTAAAAACAGTCTCTTTAATTAGGATCAAAACTTCCAGACAATCTACAGCTCTAACAAGATCTTTCATCTGTTGCCTTTTGTAAACAACAATCCATTAGTGGAGTCTCTTGAGCTCTCTTCAAAGCTCTTGCAAAAACTCTGAGGTCTAGCATGGGGCAGAGCTCCAGTATTTTAAATAAGATCTGTTTTAAAGTGTTTGTATGTGACCTACTCTAACAAACCTTTCCCAATTTATCTCCCAAAAACATATCTATATACTCTGTCACATCAGCCATCATCATCCTGCAAGTCACAAAGAGCTCAAAGGGCCCAGTAACCAACCATGGTTTTCTTTGCATCAATGTTGGGAGATCAGATCAATGTAGCCACCTCATGGAACCCTGGGTCATCAGGTCCAAGGATTTATTGGCATGTGCCAATGTTAATTTACTTTGTACTTTCACTTCATTGATATCACCTAGTTTTGTTATGCACTTTGATTAGCTGGTTTGTTTTGCTCTTATATGTTGACACTTTTGGTGTCCTCTACAGTATTAAATGTTTCAGCCATTTCCTAATTCCCTGTCATAATTCTAAATATCTTCTGGCCATCCATCCCATAGGATGATGATGAGTTTGTGGACTTTGATAATGAGGATACCCGCACTCCTCAGAAAGGAACAGTGTATATGTGAATGAATTTAGGTGAGTAGGGGTTTCACAGGTCCAGACCCAGCCTCTCAACGTCCCTTCTGGATCCAGCAGCATGGTGAGCTCCAAGACAGCTGGGGGGGGAGGAAATTCTGTTGCAGTGAACGGTCAGAACAAGCTTTGGTGCAAGGGATGCCCTTTCCGCGCCTCACAGCACATGTTTGCTACATGGCCATGAACCCTAAAAGAGGATTTGTCTGCCCTTGTTAAAGGTGGGGGAGCCAGTTTAGTCGCTGACCATGCAACAACTAGTACAGGGTTACATGGAACCAGTAGCACTCAGACGAGTGACCAAGTGTATTGAGGGCACCGACCTACTGCCGATCAAAGACATTCATGTGAGTTGCTGCCTCAAGAAGGCAACCAACAATATAAAAGATCCCCATCACCCTGGCCACAATTTATTTTCGCTGTGCCTTCAGCCAGAATCCATAGAAGCCCGAGGTTCAGCACAATCGTGCTCTTGAACCCACACCACCCCTGTAGTGTCAGCCAACCATAATACTATTCCAAGACCACCAAGGAACTGATGGTTCTACTGACAGAACACATTTTTGCATGACCGACCAGCTGTGAATGTTTATATTTATTTTATTTTCTCATTATTTTATCTTTATGATCTTTTATTTTCTCCACATGGGAATATGCAGCAAGTTAGACTTTCATTGCATCTGTACGTTTTACTTAAGTGTATGACAATGTCATTTCATTTCTTCTGTCAGCTACACCAACCTTTGTTACAGACCAAGTTAGAAATAACATCAAGAAATGCCAGTCTTCTTCAGCAGGTCCATCTTTCCTCTTCAAGATGATCATGAGTGAGGCAAGCTACATTACTGCAAGACAATGCTTGTACCTATGCAGAATCTTTAACATGGTAAAGTACCTAAAGGCCCCGGTAATGTTTCATGAAATATCTTAACAGAGATCAGAAGTGCTCAGGTTGGGAGTCACAGAGATTGGACCGTTCAAACATTTATCATAAGATATCTAAAGGAACTTCAGTAAGCTCACGGCTTGCTGATAGACCTTAATGACAGGAGCTGCTTGTCTCTGCACCTTCCTGGTGTCCCCACAGTGCAGTTTCCAGCTGGGACCTCCTAACTGCAGTTCAGACATCCTCGGGCTTGAGCTGCAGGCCGTGTGCCTCCTGTTGGTTGACAGGCAAGGAGAACCACAGACCCAGACAACTCTCTTCCCTCTTCGAGTGGGCCTTGTGTGGAGAATTAACATGGACAGGTGTTCCGGTAAGCCCTGATATAAGGTCATACCAAGTCCAATATTGGTCTATCTGGCTCCATCTCCAGACCCCGCTCTCCCAGAAATCTGACCATTGGGCCCAGAGCCATCACAATCCTGCCATGCATAGCAGTCTGTCTTCCAATGTACCTACCACTCATCTTGTTGGCTCAAAGTCACTGTGGCTATGCTCTCCTGCAAACACCTTAGTTTTAGTCTGCAGCATGGGCCCAAGACATGGATTCCCTCTGCCACATCCTGTTCAAACCACAGGGGAAGTCCTCCACCTCTCCTGCTGCCATTCCTCCAGGATCCTCCCCTTGTTCTGACTGATGCATCCCATCTTAATTTGAGAGATCATGAATATCATAGCCATTGAGACATAGGAGGCTCTAGGCCCCTGATGTGCTGACACTGACACAGCCTTTACCTTGTCAGCTCAGTAGGCCTGAGCATTTGCAATGTTCAGGCATTGCAGGCAATGATCCAGTTCCAGCCAAGGGGTTGCAGTTATAAACAACAGAGATATTAACAGAAATCAAATGAATAAATCATACAGCAGGAATAGATATTAGTATATTTATAGGAAAATGGGTGCAGGGTTACCTATTTAATTAATAGATAAAGAAAAAGCTTACTGAATTGATGCACCATCAATAATCACAAAACACTGACATTGTGAAACTGATAGGCTTTTAATAACTTTAGACTAGAACAGCCATCAACCTCATTGACTGATCAAGGCAGAATGGAAATGGGAGCATGGAAAGGGTAGGATATCACGTCCATCTGGCAGCAGCCAATCATAGCACATCAGTGGTTTATCACATGAATATACTAGCTTCAAGAAAGCTACGAGGCACTGACTTGGGCAACACAGGGAGGCTTTTAAGTGTGGAAATACAGCAGGATGTTTTGAATAGATGTTTAAAAAGTGGAACGATTTCTAAGATCCCAGGGAAGGGTCATTTAGAATTTGGATCTGGATTTGCAAATCAAGTTCAGGATTCAGTTTGGAGAATATACAGTGCAATCAGGCAAGGAGAGTCAAATCTAAACAAAATGAGCTCAAAGATCTGCCAATCTGGTTTATCATAACATAGTTTATAAAAAAGAACTTGGGATCTCTGCTGAATGGATCATGTTTGAGATCTCAACTGCTTTTGCAAATATTTGCACAGTTAACATTGTGGTTAGCACAACACTATCAGAATGTAAGCCACCCGAGCTCGAATCTACTGCTGCTTATGTGTACATTCTCCCCTTGTCTGAGAGAACTTACTCCATGCTCTCCAGTTTCCACCCACCGTCCAAAAATGTACGGGCTTGTCGGTCTATTTGGGCAGGACAGGCTCATGGGCCTGTTACCGTGCTGTATTTCCAAAAAAATGCCAACTCACAACCAATCCCCTCACGATTAACCATTTTAGTTTGGAGAAGGCTTTTTTATTTTCTTGTACTTAACAGTACCATACACGATATATCGGAACAGCTGCCAGTAGGATTAAAGTTTGACATTTGATTCTAAGCACATTTGTAAATACTTAGAGAAAACATCATCAAGGCAATTGTAGCAGTGGAAGAATTACAAGAGTAAATACAAAAAAGTTTTTAAGAATTAAGGGTGGGCTATCAAAGATAGTGAGCAGGCTTGTTAAAGATAGAGTTTAAATTAAATGCCAAGAAGTAAAATTATTTTAGGGATTAAGTTGCAGTGATTCAATTGGAGGACCATAGAAAAGTACAGTAGGGTTGGTGTAGCATTCAGCACAAAACTATTAAATTGCCAGAGACTTGGGTTCCAATGTCTGAAAGGAGTTTGTATGTTCTCCCCGTGTCTGCCTGGGTTTTCTCTGGGTGCTCTGGTTTCCTCCCTTTCAAAACATTATGTGGGGGGAGCAGATTAATTGGGGTGTTTAGGTGGCATGGGCTCGTCATCTGGAAGGGTCTGGTGCCATGCTACAAGTCAAAATTAAAAAAAAAATAATTGTAAGGACACAAAACTCATAAAATGGGATATGTAGGATTTACTTGTGGTCTTTTTCACTTTCTGTGCGCAGCCTGCTTGCGTCTTCCATTCTCTTGTTCACCCACAGTGATTTGTTCACAGTTCTCATTGGCCACTTCCTGCAGCCAGAGAGCATTGGATTTGTTCTTCAGCATACGATGAGGTCACCCCAGGTTCTGCAGGCTCAGACTTAGCTCCTGACGTTTAATCTCCAACTCGTTTGTTTATGGTGTACCAGCACTCTGAACTCAAACAGCAAAGTGTAGGAGTACATTCACACATGTTAAAGGTTACTTGTGTCATTGATCAAACCAAAGTACAAGGCACAAAGAAATGCCACAGGAGAATTAAACTACTGGAACTAGATTATCCATGGAATCGCACATGGTAAATGTTCACTTAATAGCAGCAGCCAGTTTAAATTTGATTTTTCCAAATCCAATGTGTCATACTGTGATGCATGTCAAAAGAACCAAAGACTTGTTGATCCAAACCAAGGCTTTTATTAACTAAAAGACTGGAGCATATCACAAGTAGGTCGACCAGTCCAGAATGATCTGGTCTGGCTAGGAGTAATCCTTTAAGACCTGCCACTAGGTGTGGCTACACTCTCAGCCAATCACAGTCATCCTACACTTCCATCTGTACATATGTACATATAAACATTGGTGATAGAATCTGTTCTATCACATTCACCCCTTCTTTGAGAACCAACCCCAGGGTGGATGCTCAGGGGGTCTGACCATCTGGCGTGACCGCCGTGGCATCGGGATTGGCGTCGCCAGAGTCATGTCGCCGGCAGGCCCATAGGGTACGGCCACTGCTTCGCTCAATTCCCCAACGGCATTGTCGACAGTCTGGTCTGAGCTGGTGGGGTGGTGCTGGTCCCTTTGTTCAAGCACATGACCTGGGGGAGAAGGAATAGGGGGAGGTTGGGTTAAAGGCACTGCTGCGCCTGATCCGGCTTGGGCTAGGTCCCTTACCGAGAGAGTGTCGTCCCATCCGTCTGGGTACTCAATGTAGGCATAATGCAGAGTAACTCGGTTAACCAAGGGGTCATTCTTACAGTAACGGACGTGGCGTTGTAAAAGGATCGGACTTGGAACCGTGAGTCATGCCGGTATGGTCGTACCCGACTTGGATTTCCTCGGGAAAGAGAACATCCTTTCATGGGGGGTGGCATTGGACGTGGTGCATAGGAGGGAGCGGATGGAGTATAGTGCACTAGTGAGCACATCCTACCAGCAAGAGATGGGGAGACCTTTGGTCCGGAGGGCAAGAGTAACCGCTTTCCAGACAGTGGCATTCTCTCTTTTGACTTGCCCATTACCGCGTGGGTTATAGCTGGTGGTCCTGCTCGAAGCAATACCACGCTTCAGAAGGTACTGCCACAACTATGCGCTCATAAACGAGGACCCCTGTCACTGTGGATGTAATTGGGATACCCGAAGATGGCGAAGATGCTGTGCAAGGCCTCTATAACTGAGGAGGCAGTCATGTCTGAGTAGGGCACAGCGAACGGGAAGCGGGAGTACTTGTCGATGGCCGTAAGGATGTAGGTGTTAAGGTTGGTCGATGGTAGGGGCCCCTTGAAGTCTATGCTGAGACGCTCAAAGAGGCGAGTGGCTTTGATGATGTGGGTGTTCTCCGACGGAAGAAGTGGGGCTTGCACTCAGCGTACACTGGGCAGGCTCGGGTCATGGAGCGCGTAGGGCAGGTTGCGAGCTTTGACAAAGTGCGCGAACCTAGTGACCCTTGGATGACACAGCTCCTCGTAGAGTTTCTGCAGCCTGTCCAGTTGTATGTTGGCACAAGTCCCCCTGGAGAGCGCATCTGGTGGGTCGTTGAGTTTACCTGGCCGATACAGTATGTCATAATTAAAGGTAGAGAGCTCAATTGTCCACCTGGCGATTTTGTCATTCTTGATCTTTCCTCGCTGGGTATTGCTAAACATGAAGGAGACCACGCGTTGGTTGGTCAGCAGCGTAAAGCACCTGCCAGTGAGGTAGTGTCTCCAATGACATACTGCTTGGACTATGGCCTGGGCCTCCTTCTCGACAGAGGAGTGTCGGCTCTCAGGACCCTGAAGGGTTCTTGTGAAGAAGGCTACGGTTGGCTGGCCTGGTTCAAAGTGGCTGCCAGTGCAAAGTCAGTCACATCACTTTTGACTTGGAACGAAATGGACTCGTTGATGGCATGCAGCTTTGCAGCAGTGATGTCTCATTTGATGCGGTCGAAGGCCGCTCTGGCTTCGGTTGACAGGGGTAGGAGGTGGTCTTGATAAGTGGCTGTGCCTTGTCGGCATAGTGTGGAACCCATTGGGCATAGTAAGAGAAAAAGTCCAGGCAGCGTCTGAGTGCCTTCTTGGTGTGGGGAGGGGGACAAGTCCATGAGGGGACGCACGCAGTCAGGGTCTGGCATGACCACCCCGTTCTCCACCACACAACCCAGAATTGCGAGCCGAGTGGTCCGGAAGACACACTTATCGAAATTGTAGGTCAAGTTCAGCTGAGTTGCAGTCTGAAAAAATTTCTCAAGATTAGCATCATGATCCTCTGTGTCATGGCCGCAGATGGTGACATTGTCCAGATACGGGAAAGTAGCAGTCAGCTACTGGTCCACCATCCGGTCCATTTCCCGCTGGAAGACCGCGACGCCATTTGTGACCCCAAAGGGTACTCTGAGGAATTGATACAGCCACCCATTCGCTTTGAAGGCCGTGAAAGGTCGGTCTTCTCAGCGGATCGGGAGCTGATGATAGGCCGAACATAAGTCAGTGGTGGAAAATACACGGTATTGGGTGATCTGATTCACCACATCCGTGATCCGTGGAAGGGGGTACACATCCAGGACCGTGAAGCGGTTGATTGTCTGGCTGTAGTAACCACCATCCATGGCTTTTCCCCGTGTTTAACAACCACTACCTGGGCCCTCCATAAACTCGAGCGAGGTATGATAATGCCCTCATCCAGCAGTCTGCACACCTCGCTTGTGATTAATTTCCTGTGTTCATAACTATATTTCCATCTTTTGGTGGGCACAGGCTTCCAGCTAGGGGTAGGATTTGCGAAAAATGCTGGAGGAGCAACTCGGAGGGTGGAGAAATTTCAGGTGAGGCCCCGGGACGCAGGGGCTTGGGCTTGGGCTGCCGCTAGCAGGAAGTTTCCGGGGTGGAGTAGTTACAGACAGTGAGCGGAGTGTGAGGCCCCACAAAGTACAGGGAAATGGTTTGAAACTGGCACTGAAAATCCAGTCCCAGCAGTGCAGGGGCGGACAGTTGGGGAAGGACTAATAGTTTGAAGTCTGTGACCGTGATGCCCTGGACCTTTACCCCTGTCAAGAGCAATCTGGTCGCCAATGAAATTCTCTGTGCAGTGAGGAGAATAGCCAGTCCGTAACGGTGGGCCAGGTCTGGTCGGATAAAACTATCAGTTGACCCCGAGTCAAATAGGCAATTGGCATCACGTCCATGCACTTTAATCAGTTCCATTTCTTTTGTGAGGGGTTGGGGGAAGTCCTAGTCAAGGGTTATTGATTCAGAGACTTGTAATGTATACAGGGGAGTCCTGCGTAATGACTTCACGCAACGTGTGCATGATGACGTCACGCAAACAGTTGGGCCTGAATAAACAGTGTCGGGGAGTTGTTGTTACTGCCTGCAGCCAAAGTTAAGTGTTGGGGGTCACTGTTGCCATCGGCAATGGGGTGGTCAGCGGTGAGGTCAGCAGTGGTGGGTCCCTCATCGGCAGTGTCAGGTCCCCGGTCAGCAGCACTGGTGCGTACTGGGTCGGCAGCGGTGGGTCCCTGGTCAGCAGCGGTGGCGGCGGGTCCCTGGTCAGCAGCGGCAGTGGGTCCCTGGTCGGCAGCAGCGGGTCCCTGGTTGGACGCTGCTTCGTGAGGTAGGGTGAACATCATTGCGGCAAGGTTGGGTTGTACCTTGCACGCTCAGCGTCTGCCCCGTGACATCAGGCGCTGCCACGCGGTGGAGTCCTCACTCTCATTGGACAAGAGCTCTGAGGAAGAAGTGTTTGAAATGGAGAGTGGTGATTTGGCTTCACACGAGGCACTGTGTTTGACGGTGGCCATTTTGGAGCGACAAACGACAGCAAAGTGGCCATTTTTAAGGCACTTCTGGTACCTGGCTTTTCTCACCGGGCACTGGGACCTGCACATAAATAACACTTTGGGGTTGGATCGGGCAGCATAGCGGCAGTAGTAGGGTAGAAGGAGGGCATCCTACTCACATCAGAGTGTGGGGTCCAGCCCCGAGAGTACATGTCCATACTTAAGACCGCAGCCTCCATCGTCTCTGCAATCCGGATCACGTCCTCTAGGTTTTCTCCCCCGTGCTCTAGAGGGCATTGCCTCACATTATTCGATCGAACCTCAGCCACATAGGCATCCCGAACGAAATCATCTGTGGTGTCTGTGCAGGCACAGTCCCTGCCCATTTCCCTTAGTGCCTGAATATAAGCTTTACAGGACTCACTGGGCTGTTGCCTCCTTGTAACAAGTTTGTACCGGGCATAGACCCTGTTCACCGGTCGCTCATAGAGCCCTTTCAGCACCTTCATGGCTGCAGCATAAGTGGTTGCGTCCTAGACACTTTGGTAAACTCTTGGGGACACCATAGTCATCAATATTAGTAGTCGATGGTTGTCGTCTATCACGGCAGGATCAGAGAGCTGTAAGTATGTTTCAAAGCATCTCACCCAGTGCTTAAAGTCATTCAAGGCTGTAGCTGACTGTGGGTCAATGTCGAGGTGTTCCAGCCGTAGCAAACACTCCATCCCTTCAAAATTTTTTAGTTAATAAAATTGTGATGCGCGTTGAAAGAACCAAAGACTTGCTGATCCAAACCAAGGCTTTTATTAACTAAAAGACTGGAGCATATCACAAGTTGGTCGACCAGTCCAGAATGACCTGGTCTGGCTAGGAATAATCTTTTAAGACCCGCCAGTAGGTGTGGCTACACTCTCAGCCAATCACAGTCATCCTACACTACCATCTGTACATATGTACATATACACATTGGTGATAGAATCTGTACTATCACACATACCAAATGTTATACCAATGGAATATAAAAGACCTGGACTTTCATGGTACTAACGTTCCATCATTAGATGGCCTTAGGGATATCTATTTCAGGTTTGGATACAGTTTCAGTTTTATTTTCAAATTTATTCTAATCACAGAAAATTATTCCACAATTCCTTGGCCCATTCTGTCCATACAAATATCTTCAGGAGCTCCAGATTCCAGGCTTGGTCACTGTAGACCAGGGTGTTATTCATCAACAAGTTGAAATTTACCAGCAACTTCCTCATTTTTGCCCAAATAAAGTTAGCATCAAGTTTGGTGCAAATCTAACAAAGAGGGAACTTGTAGAAGTAAGACCCTAAACAATGTACAGGTAGTCCCCAGGTTGACAGATGTCCAATTTACAGATAACTCGTACTTATGAATGGACTGTGCGTGTCTTCAGCAGTTTGTGGGCTCAAGGAAGGAGAATGCTGTCCACCATTTTAAGTTGGATCATGTGACTTCCTTTGATGCCTACTTCAGCAGCATTCACACATGCGCTGGCTTCATGATCCTTAATCGGTAATGAAGTCCCCACAACTGGTTGGAAAGGAGACTGACAAATGAAAGTGAAACACCCTGTTGCATCCAGTCATTTGGAAATCACCCCAGAAGGGCCCGACAGTCGCACACTGGACTCCTGCCCAAGCCTCGTCGGTCCTTCACATTCAGTACACCCTGGTGCACCCTTCAAGTCGCCCCACACGGAGACAAGCTCGGTGGAACTTGTCTCAGAGTCTGTGGGTTCGTTCAGCTTCCAATTAAGCAGAGAAACCAGAGCCGCTGTTTCTGTGCTCAGAGAGAGAGTGTGCATTTCTTTTTCCCTGAAATACCTTTCCTCTGGGATTGAATTTTTTGAGGATGTGACTTAGCACATTGATGAAGGAAGAGCAGCAGATGTAGAGTTTATGGATTTCAGCAGGGCATTTGATAAGGTACTCCATGCAAGGCTTATTGAGAAAGTGAGGAAGCATGGGATCCAAGGGGAACATAGTTTTGTGGATCTGGAACTGGCTTGCCCACAGAGGCAAAAAGTGGTTGCAGATGGTCCATATTCTGCATCATGGTCGGTGACAAGTGGTGTTCCTCGGGGATCTGTTCTGGGACCCTTACTCTTCATGATTTTTATAAATGACCTGGATGAGGAAGTGGAGGAATGGGCTAGTAAGTTTGTTGATGACACAAAGGTTGGGGGTATTGTGGATAGTGTGGAGGACTGTCAGAGGTTACAGCAGGACATTGATAGGATTCAAAACTGAGCTGAGAAGAGGCAGATGGAGTTCAACCCAGGGAAGGGTGAAGTGGTTCATTTTGGTAAGTCAAATATGATGGCAGAATATTATTGAAGGTAAGACTCTTGGCAGTGTGGAGGATCAGAAGGTTCGAGTCCAGAGGACGCTCAAAGCAGCTGCACAGGTTGATTTTGTGGTTAAGAAGGGATACAGTGTCTTGTCCTTCATTAATCGTGGAATTGAATTTAGGAGCCAAGAGGTAATGTTGTCAGACGCCACTTGGAGTACTGTGCACAGTTCTGGTCACCTCAGTACCAGAAGGACATAGAAGCCATAGAAAGGGTGCAGAGAAGATTTGCCAGGTTTAGGGAGAATGCCTATGAAAACAGGTTCAGTGAACTTGGCCTTTTGTCCTTGGAGTGGTGGAGGAAGAATGGTGACCTGATAGAGGTGTATAAGATAATGAGTGTCATTGATTGTATAAATAGATGCTTTTTCCCAGGGCTGGAATGATTGCCACAAGAGGACATGGAGTAGGTACAGAGGAGATGTCAGGGGAATGTTTTTTTATGCAGAGTGTGAGGTGCATGGAATGGGCTGCCAGCAATGGTAGTGGAGATGGATAAGTTAAGGTCCTTTAAGAGACTTTTAGATAAGTACATGGAGCTTATAAAAATAGAGGGCTATGGGAAAGCTGAGTAATTTCTAACATAGGGACATGTTTGGCACAACTTTATGGGCTGAAGGGCCTGTATTGTGCTGTGTTTTCTATGTTCTACGACATTACACCAAGATCCCAATGACTTGGAGTCCTCGGTAAGTGCAAGATATCCAGTTTAAACTTCGGCTAAACAACAGCTGGAGATGTGTGCAGCTCCAGTCAACATGGTCTGTGTAGAATGTGTTGCATTAGAGAGAGTCAGAGCAGATTCACCTTACAATTTCCTTGGCTGCAGTATTGCCTTTGTGAGAAGGCTGAGTTTGTTTACCATGAAGGATGGGGTGGAGGTTGTAGAGGAGGGAGAGTGTCCAGATAGAGGTCTTCAACATAATGAGGGGAATGGATAGGATAGTTAGTCCATGGACTAAGACAAACATGTGGCTAAGTGATGCTAAATAAGAATCATATGTACCTGTTCTGGCTTACCTACAAATTCGATTTAAAGACAGACTGAGGAACAGATCTCATTCATAGCCTGGGATCTGCCTATAATGTAATCAAGAAAGTAAATGTCGGTGATGTGATAAATGGTTTGTGGTTTGTAGCTGCTCAACCCCAACCAGAGCCAGAAGATGGATGTAATTTGAGTGATGTGCTATGGTTTGATGTTTGTTGCTGGGCAATCCGTGCCCAACCGGTAAGTTTCCAACAGTCTGGAATATCCCCATTCAGGTAAGAGAAAAATGCTGGAGGAATGGGGAACCTGGTCATGTGATTTGTTCACATAATGATACAATTTGCAGATGAATAGTGTGTAGCTTAATGCTGATAGGATGATGCTTGTCACATGGGAGAAGACTTTTTTAATTGGTCAAGTCAGAATATGGTGGGGTATACAAACTGATGTAATTGTATGTTTAGAGAGCTCTTGAATCCATATGGGAGGGATGGACCTCCCACAGACAGGCCTGTGCAATGAATAAAGGGAATTGGCTGAAGAAATATTTGAGACTTTCATTCCTCAGGAGAGTAAACTGCTGATTCGGACCTCATCCCAGAACATGGATTGAGGATCGAGGTAATTTGAGCGATGCAATATGGTTTGATGTTTTTTGTTGGGCAATCCCTGTCCAGCTGGTAAGCTTACTGAAAAATAATTTTGAATTTACAATAAGTTTGTGTTTTTGGTATTGATCAATGTAGCTTAAACACTGTGCTTCAACTCATTCTTTCAATCGACACACTAGTGCTGCAATTATTTCCTTGTTACCTGCCCTCACCTCCACCAGGTGCAGTAATTCCCCAGGTTTGAGGAAAGCAAAGCAAGAACACTTCTTGTCCAAAAGGGCAGGAATCCAGTCTGTTCGAAGAATGAGCCACATTTAGTGAGATGGGGCTTAACATCTAAAGTTCTTTATTTCAATGGGAAAGCAATTTAAAAAAAAATCAAGTTTCTTTCGCTGCTCCATTTCATCAATTCAGCACTTTATTTGCCTGATTGTCCTAGTTTCTACGCAACCCCATATTCCAGTGAACTCTTTTAATGAACACCATGCAAGAGGTCATGGCTGACATTTTGTTATAGGACCAATTTACAGCTTCACTAACGCTGTGTGGGGTTTTGCATTCCCTGTGACTGGGTGAGTTTTCTCAAGCTGTTTCTTTATCCTCTCGTGTCCCAAAGGCATGCAGGTTGACTGGGCACTGAACATTGCTCCTAGTTTTAAGGTGAATGGTAATGACAATGGGGGTGGGATTGATGGAATGTGAGGAGGATATGGTATGGAAATAATAGAAATAGGTACTGGATGACCAGCATGGGTCTGATGGGCTGAAGGGCCTGCTTCTGTGTTGCATAACTGAAAACTGTCAAATGTTAAACAATTCTCACTAGGAGATACTAGCACAAGCGAAAGCAAACACAAGAACAGGAATGCTAAAACTCGCAGCGCACGACTAAAACTGACAAGAGAACATCTCCCAACCTGCTCAAAAAAACTTGTGTGTGCATTCTCTCCCTTATCCAGCTATCTGGTGTCAAAAGCTGCAGCAGGAGGTAAATGGGAATTCATGAAACATTAATTTAAACATGATTGGTGACTCATTCTGTTTGTGGAACTCATTTGTACAAATCCATATATTCCATAGTAACTACACACCAGGACACATCTGCCATACCGAGTATTCTGCAAATTAAGTTTCCCACTCAAGGTTCACAGCCAGAGATGCGTGCAGATCCAACAATTTACTATCTGAAATGAATACAAAGCATACCATATAGAAATATTAATGGCTTCTCAAACCATGACTGAGTTTTAATTTCGTACTCTCTAAAAAAAGAGGTCCCTTGCAGTACCAAGCTTGATGGATGAGGTTTGATCCATGCTATGAGGAGAATACATTGAACCTATTTAATGCTAGTTGAATCCACACATCCATCTCTGAAGTTACACACTTTAAACTAGAGTAATTATCGGAGAGATAGTTTTTCACGGTCTGGGTCAGAGTTTATTCTCATTCCCAACTGTTGCCAAGAAAGTGGTGGTGAGCCACTTTAAACCATCTCTGCCATTTGGTAGAACTTTCCAGAATTGGGATCCTTTGATATGATGAAGAACTGACAATATATTTGTGAGTCAGAATGGCAATGACTTGGAGGAACATTTCTAGGTAGTGGTATTCCCATGTTCCTGCTGTCCTTCTTCTTGGGGCACAGAGGTTGGAGGCTTGGGAGGTGCTGTCAGAGTAGCCTGGATAATTAATTGGATTTCAATTTGTGTCTGGAACATGCTGCAGCCACTGTGTTTCTGCAGAGTGAATACCAGTATGTTTTTCCATATTCACCGAAAAGGACAATTATCCAAAGTTTTTTTCAGTGGTGACAAGAGGTCACAAAGTGAAAATTTATTTTCATGCGACATGTTCTGACGTGCTGTTAGCATCATTTTGAATCCAATGGAGCTCTCGTGTATTGTTCTAGTGTTTGTTACTGCATTTATCTTATTTTGGAAGCAGAGATCACTTTGTTTTAGGTAAGAATTAAATATTATTTCATGCTGAAAAGCCTTCCATTGTTTTTTTCCGTTGTTTAACCGCTGATACAAGTATTCTGCTGATGCTACTGGGCTGCATGATTCAGTTATCCAAAAAATCCAATTAACTGAAAAGCATCTGGACCCAAGCTTCTCAGATATGGGGAAACGTATTGTATTTACAATGATAAAAGGGGTTACAATCAAAGGCTTTGACCTGGAAGATAACAGTTTTTTGTTGCAGCTGCATCCATCCAGGCATGTGCACATATCTGGAGGAGGGTCACTTGTCACAGGTTGCTCTTGGCCTCTGACCTCAGACTCAGTACTGACTGGCCAAAATCGGACATCTAAGATATCAGTGCAGGGAATTTAAATTTTACATTTAAGTTTTAAAACATTTTTAAAATTTAGACATTCAGCACGGTAACAGGCCCTTTTGGCTCATGAGCCCATGCCGCCCAATTACACTCAGTTGACCCCTGGAATCTGGTGATAGTAGCCAGTAGTCTTTGGTTCAAGATGTTTGGAGATGTTCAATGCCTGATACTTGTGTGGCTGCCACTCACCAGAATCTGATCTCAGGAAACATCCTGAAACCAGTTGTTCGACATTTCAACACAATCTGTTCCCTTCTGTGGACATAGGTAGAGGATAGGGGCTCAAGGAGGTAGATAGGAGCTTAAGATGTTACTGGTCACCACATATCAGAACAGGAACCTGAAGAGTACTGGCAGGCAATCGTTTAAGTGTCAACGCCCACACAAATTGCTCCCCAAGGTGCCCAGGCATCAGGACACACATCCATACCCAGAAGAGTAACCTTTTTCTCCTGTATAGGACAACCTGACTGTTCCCCTCCCCTGTACTCCTAGCACAAGACCCCTAAATCCCTCACCCCAGGACATACCCCTCTCCAATCCACCAAGTCACATCCAGGCCCCACCGCCATCCCCAAAAAAGAACACCCCAATCCCTGCCCCACTGCTTGAGCCCCTCCAGCAGGATCTTCCCCCTTCTTCAGGACACCATGTGATACTACAATGGATACCTCCAGAACTAGGGCACCCACTCACCAACACCCCCACCTCCATGACCTCCTGGAGTGAGATATCCTTCCACTCACAGATCCTGGACCCGGGACCTGAAGTGCTCACGCACCTTCAGCCACAGCTCAGCTATTGACAAGTTCTGACATACTCTTGGCCCACCTGCATCCAAAGTTATTGAGCCCGGTAGTGATAGAAAACTGGGATGCTGGCCTGAGGCTTTGGACTGTCCTGCTGCTTATTTAACTGCCCTGAAATCGGCAGATGTTTTGCATGGCATCAGCACAGTATCTTCTGCCATCCTTGATACGGGTTTTAACTTGTGCCAAGCAGGGACCCACATGTGGAAAGAAAAAACACAAAAATCTGCTGATGATGAAATCTTGAGCAAACAGTTAGAAGTGGAGAGACTCAAGGTTCAAGGAGAGAAATAGTCAGTCCATATTTTGTGTTGGGAAGCTTTATCCAGATTCGATAGATGCAAGGAAACTGGGAGAATGGTTGATTGGAGGAGTGGATCCATTGGAGGATAATGTAGGAAATAAGGTAAAGAGCAAGGCCTGAAGCTCAGGCAGAGAAACAGAGAGGGTCCGAAGGTATCCACATATGGCAGAAAGGAACTAGTATAGGGCCCAGAGGGAGAATTGTTGGGAGCAGTGATTGATAGATGAGATCTTTGTCAGGGCTGGACTGGAAGTGGAGCTGGACGGATTGCAACAGACAAAACGTGGCTGCAGTAGCAAGTCTTGATGAGAACATGGTCATGGAGCTGGAGGTCATTAGAAAGTACGGGAGAAGGACTGTGCAAGAGAATTTCACAGAATTCCATTCGGAGAGAGGAAGGGGTCTTCAAAGTAGGTGTCCCTTGCAAATTGACAATGGAATAGGAAAACAGACAAATAAATGACCAGATGCTGGAATCTTGGGAAAATGATGAGACGTAGAAGATATCAACGGGCCAGGCTGCATCCGTGGGTAGAAATGGTCACTCAGTGTTTCAAGTTGGAGAAATTTGTCGCGACTGACCCATGATTATCAGGCAGCACTGTCCACAGCATCTGGAGCACACCTGGGGAAGCTCAGGTAATGGGGGACAATTTTGTTCATTGCTGGTCATGTAAATCATCTGGATTTGAACCAGTGTATCCAGTAATATGTGAAAATTATTGGAGGTCCAAAGCCTCAGCAGCCTCTCCAAGGGGCACACCATAGCTAATTAAATATGACAACTGCAGGAATGCAAGCATTTTATACACAAATTTATACTTTATTTACCTGGTTATTGTAGAGGGAAAGAACTCTAGCACCCAACAATTCCCTCTGCATGTCCTTAACTATGAACATAGATTATTCTACTTATGGGATGTGGGTGTTCCTGGCAATGCCAGTACTGATTGTACAACCTTAGCCATCCTTCAAAAGGTGGTGTTGAGTTAGTTGTTTTTGTGAACTTCAGCAGTGCTTTGGGTGAAGGAGCTCCCGCAGTGCTTTTGGGTCAGTGTGCTCTGCCACAATATTATTCACCTGACATTAGGCAACATATGCAAAGACAATGGAGCCAAAGGGCCTGTTTTTGTGCTCTATAACTCTATGATTCTATAGCTGCTTTTTCACTGGCACCCTGGCCCAGGAATTAACTGGGACAGGGTCCAGTGGAAAAGGAACACTGCCTGAATGCCAGCATCAAATGATGTCATTTCACACTGGGGATTAAACGCCTTGACCCCTACTCATATCCCCGGCATTTTCTGATGCTGGCATCTGATAAAACCCGTGAAAAAGGGACAGCAGAAAGTCACCCAGTTGAAGGAAGAACACTCTGATCCCCGGGGATGAGTGTGTTCAGTGGAAAAGTAATTAGTGTCCCAGTTAAAGGTGGCCCAGTGGAAATGGCACCAATGGTTTCCTATCCCGGGACACTACACAGCCAATTAACTGGGATGCCAGTGGAAAAGGGGCTTATAACTCAAAGCAACCCCTGGAATTTAAAATTCCCATGCAGTAAAACACCTGGTATCCAGCACCTGTGGGGATTGGTAGATGCCGGATAAGTGAACTTGCTGGTTGCTTGAGATTGTGTGTGGCGTGGATTGACAAACTAGTGCCAATTTTAAACCTGTATATTTTACCTATTTATTTTCCCTGATTTTTTTTTCCCGGTGGCTCAAGACTGCCAGTTGCTTGAATTCCTGGTATGAAGGGTTGTACTGTATTTATTTTCAATTCTTCCCATGCTTGTATTTTTCTACTTTGTATCTTTTTCCACCTCTGTTTCTCTGAGATTTCTGCACTCCCTCAATTCCCATCTCCAAAGTGAATTTCATTTTAATAACTTTACCATTTAAATGCTGAGACCCGATACTCTGGAATTTCTGTCATAAATTTCTCCATATTCTATTCTTTCTCCTAAGAAGGGTCTTTACAACTGAACTCTTTGGCAGAACCATTAGTTACCTATTCTAACTTTTCTTTTTACATGGCTGATGTTTAATTTTGAAATTTCTTCAAAAAGCTCACTGGGATGTTGCTTCATATCAAAAGTGTAAAATCAAACCAACACCGTTCCAGTGGAACCAAATTTGTTAAAAAATATATATTAAATCCCAATGCGACATTGGGAGGAACAATTGGTGTAGCGGTTAGCACAACGCCTTTACAGCGCCAACAATCAGGACCAGGGTTCAAATCCTGCCCTGTCTGTAAGGAGTTTGTACGTTCTCCCCGTGTCTGCGTGGGTTTTCTCCGGGGGCTCTGGTTTCCTACCACCCTTCAAAACAGGACAGGGGTGTAGGTTAATAGGGTGTAAATTGGGCGGCACGGACTCATGGGGCCGATTTGGCCTGTTATAGTGCTGTATGTCTAAATTTAAAAAAATAATCTAGTCCCATTCTATTCCATTCCTTGTCTCAATAATCTTCATGCTTACTCCCCTCTTTGCAATCCCAACAGGTATTATGTTTGAGAGAACCTGAAAGATTTTTATAATATTAATTCATTTTTATTCTGGGAATCTGCTTGTCACTGTCAAGGCCTGCCTTGCCATCCTCAATGCTCATGAGAAAATGGGGCGGGGTACCCCCTTAAGCAACTGCATTCCAAACATAGCAACTAAGCTACAGCTGAGCAGCTAGATAAGCCATAATAGTGGGTATTTAAAGTCAAACACAGTGAAGGGTCTGGAGTCACCTATAGGTTCGACAAGGTAGGAGCAGCAGAGTTCTTTCTCTAATCAACAATAGAATCATAGCATTGACGTAAAACATGTCTGCAGACACCGTGGTTGAAGTAAAAACACAATGCTGGAGAAACTCAGTGGGTCATCAGTGTACTTTATATAGCATAAACAAAGGTACATAACCAATGTTTTAGGTTTGAGCCCTTCATCAAGGCATGGAAAAATGTCAGATGGTGTCTGATCAAAAAGTTAAGGGGGGGAAGGGGTGGGGAGAAGAGCATGGTCCCAAAGGAAGGGGGTGGAGAGCTGATGGTAAGAAGATAAGGGGAAGGAAGGGAGGAAGAATGGAGAGTAGGTTAGCAGAAACCAGAGAAGTCGATGTTAATGCCATCCAGATGGAAAATCAGCTGATGGTCCTCCAATTTAAGGTGGTCTTGGTGGAATAATACATAAGACCATGGACAGAAATGTGAGTATTGGAGTGGGACATAGGACTGAAATGGTTGGCCACTGAGAGGTCCATGTCACTGGTACAGACAGAGCAAAGGTGCTCAGCAAAACAATCTTCCAGTCTGTGCCCAATGAAGACCATGCTCCTCCCCCACTCCTTACCTTTTTGTTTTGACGTTTACTGACATTTTTTTTATACCTTGATGAAGGACTCAAGCCTGAAACATTGGTTATGTATCTTTATCTTTATAAAGCACACTGTTTGATCTGCTGAGTTGAATTGAATTGAACTGAAGATTTTATTTATGTAGCATATTTTAAACACAACGCAATGTTGCTCCAAAGTGCTTTACACCAGGTAATCAAAAAATACACAAAGCACAAAATCAACAAACACAAAAGACTAGGTGCTGGACAAGAGAGTCATCTCGCAGAATAGTAATGGGTTGGAGTGACAAGCTGCCTAAACACACTGCGCGCGGCTGACTCAACCCCGTGCCTTACAAGCCCAAACTATTTGGGCGGGTGTGCCAACTCCCTAGACAACATGCTGGAGTTTCTCCAGCATTGTGTTTTTACAGTCATTGTGTGACAGATTATGTTGTGTTTTATATTGTATATAGATATGTTTTAAAGGAGATAAATTGTGGCAGGTTTTTTTTAGTGTAGATCGCATACAAACACTTCAAAACAATTAATCTCAATTAAAATATGGAGCTCTGCTCAAGCCAGGCAGTCCGGCTCTGAGTGCCTTTGCAAAAGCTTTGGGCAGTGCCTACAGAGACTTCACTAATGGATTGTTGTTTTGAAAAGCAACAGATGAAAGAACTCAGAGGATTAGGTTCAGAGCCGTAGTCTGTCTGAGTGCAGGTTGCTGTTCTAAGAGGGACATGCGGTTTTGCAAGCAGAGAGAGTCAAACAGGCTTTTCTCTGAGTGGTGGGGGAGAGAGAGAGAGAGAATTCAGTTCAGCAGCAGCAGCTGGGACTGGAACAGGACAAGCTGGCAAGCTTGTGAAAAAAAACCTTTTGAAGACGTGTTGTGAGTTCTTAGTTCAGCCTGGTCAAAGCCCTTGTGGTCCATACAAGAGGAGAGGACTGGCTGCCTAATGTTTCACTTGAAATAAGAGAAACAAAAAGGAACTCTGTGGTGACCTGAAAGAAAGAGGTTATCATCTGGAAAAGGGGCGTTTCTTCAGCAAGACACTGATGTGGCTGATTAGAAGGGATCAGTTTGTGTCCATGAACAACAAATCTCTCTCTGAAAACCAACAAGAACCTTCCTGAGTGGTAATCATTTATCTTTCAAGCACCAAAGCCTGGTGAAATTCATAAATGTTAAATTCTGTGAACAGTATAAGAATTGCCTGCAACCAATGAACTTCACAAGATCACAAGACCAAGGAGCAGAAGCAGGCCACTTGGCCCATCGAGTCTGTTCCATAAATCTACACTAAGCTACTCTACAGTAGTTCCAATTTCCAGCCTTTTCCCCATATCGCTTGATTCCCTCACTAATGAGATACTTGTCTGTTTCTTGTTTAAATACTCCCAGTGATCTGGATTCCACTGCTGTATTCGGCAGAGTTCCACATATCCATGACCCTCTTGGAGGAGTGAGAAGTGAGATTGGACTGTGAATCAAAGAACTTTTCTAAACTTACACACATATCATACATGTGCATTTAGAATTAGAAGGGGGTTAAGTTAATAGTAAAAAGTTAAAGTTTGATCCCGTTTTCATGTTGAAAGATTATTAAATTAACTTTTGTTTAAGTAACCATTTGCCTTGGTGAATATCTATTGCTGCTGGGTTTTGAGGTCCTCCGGGCTTGTAACAATAGCATGGACACTGAGCTTGTCCCATTTGCCCACATTTCTCCAAACCATTCCTATCCAAAAGACATTGACATGAAAATATACTCACCTCTATCATTTCCTACAGCAGCTCGTTCCACACACCCACCACTCTCTCTAGGGAATAATTGTCCATCATCACAGCATCTGCAGACTTTCGTGTTTTACTCCCTTTAAATCACCCCTCCCTCAGTTTACCTCCCTCAGCCTTTGTTCTGGGGGTGGAGGGACACGACAGTGTACCCAGTCTCCTCTAACAACTCAAGTCCTTTGGTCCTACCAACATCTTCATGGATCTTTTCTGAACCATGCATATTAGTAAACCAGGTGGGCTGTCACAACAATCTGGTAGTTTCAGGGTCATTATTACTAATGACTAGTTTGTTTTTTCATTCCTCGTGGAAAGACTTTGGAAGTAAGAAATGTTGTGTCTTTAAACAAGGTGGATATTTAGAATGGTCAAAGACTGCAGGAATTAAAGCCAGGCTGTTCAATCTGTGCTGTACCCTGTTCACTTTATACCGATACATCACACATCACCCTGAGCCCATTGTCTGCAGTGTTCTTTGCTTAGAAACACCAAAGGAACAGCTCACACTAATGATCCAAGACTCTCATTTGTAAAAAACATTTATTTTTTAAAATTATAGATAAAATACTTGTGCTGCCTATGTATGATTTATCTGTAAGTGTGTTATGTCTGGTTGTGTGTCTGTATATTTTGCACCAAGGACCAGAGAACGCTGTTTTGTCGGGTTGTACTTATGCAATCACATGACAATAAACTTGACTTATTTTGAACAACAGGAGGTAATGTCCTGAATCTTCTGGAATGGATTGAATAGGGAGTTTTATTCTGGCGAATGAATACAGGTGAGGCAAATTAGTGCTGGATTACTCTTCTGTTTTTGAGACTCAAAGACAAGATTAAGAGGAGGGTGGGCCAATTGGTCAGCCAACTGAAGTGATGTGAGGAGTTTGCCGAGAACTAGAACCAAGTTTCAGTTGATATTTTCCACCAAAACTGGAAAGACATATAAAGCAGCTTGATAATAGCTACTATTATATTTTTAGGGAGAGAAGGAACGTCTGGGATTTGTTGGCTCCACACCTCTGTGCTCACATTGTTGGTGAAGCCAATGCTTTCAGTTTGACTTTGTAAAAGGTTGGATATGCATATATGAGGAGGTAGATAAAGGACATGGGGGGGGGGGAGCCATGGGGAGTGGGAACTGTGCACTTACAGCTGCCATTTACCCAGATGGAAGCTATTCAGAATTGCTCAATGCAAGGTCAGCAGATTTTTCATTAACACAGCAAGGAGCTGACTGCAATGTTTTACCTTTGAAGGCAACTTGGACTTCACATATGGAAGTGGATTGGAAACAGAAGAGAGAACATAGAACAATACAGCAGAGTGTGGATCTTTTGGCCCACAATGTTGCACTGACCTACAGTATATAAACCTACAGATCAAGCTAACTCTTACCAATCTCACAGACCATAACCCTCTATTTTTCTTAAACCCATGTGCCCATCAGAAGCTTTTTAATGTCCCTATTGGACCAGCCTCCACCAGCACTCCCAGCAATGCATTCCTGGCACCCACCACTCTCTCTGTGGAAAAACTTACCTCTTGTATCTCTCCTAAATTTTACTTCATGCACCTTAAACAAATGTCCTCTCATATTGGCCATTACCACCCTGGGAAAAACAAAAGGTTTTTCATTTGTGTTTTCTTGTTTTCCCAAGAGACCTAGACCATTGTAAAAGAAGGCAAGACTGAAATGCAGACATCGCCCAGGAGAAAATAACAGATCTGAATTTGATGACTGAAAGTGCAAAGCAGCAAAGATGTGATGCCACATTTCAGTGACTGTGGTGAGCCTTTGATGGTATGGTATCATTCCAATTCTGAGAATGGAGAGGAGAAAATGGTTTCTGGGGTGACATACATGGAATCAATAGGGCAGGTAGGAGGCTATCAGACCATTGGTTCGATGATGGATCTGCTAGAATACCAACATCTGCATGGGGATAGGGGCAATATTCTCATTAATGAATTGGAAAGGAATGTTTTTGATAACACTTCTGACAGCCATAAAGAATGGGAACTGGGGCACCATGTCAAAAATATTGGAATTACATTCATCACTGAGTTGGAATAAATTATTCAATATATGTGCATATGGCTTTCATGGAAATGTGAATAAGAACTTGTTGCCAAGCTCAAAATAGATTGTCAGATCGTTGTCTTCCCTACCCTGCTGGATTCAAAGATTATTCTTTTGGAAAATGGTATAGCATCACCCCCCTCCCCCTTTCAGAGGGCATCAAATATTGTGTTTGTGCACTGTTGGTCAATCTGCATGCAGAGAGTTATAACGATGGGTATTAATCCTTGCTAACTGCTGCAATACAACTGAGGCGGGGGAAACAGGAGTATTGGGCTGATTTTGTACACTAAAGCTCAGAGCATTGAGTGGTAGCTTTGTGATTTGTACTCGCACATCCCAAAATAATCTACAAATTGAATGCAATCTATACATCTGCTGACAGCACCACAGTTGTTGGTTGAATAATGGGAAATGATAAGAGATTATAGGATGGAGATAGAGAATTTGGTTGGGTGGTAACTGAACAACAATCTTGCTCTCAATGCCAGTGAGACCAAGGAGCTTATTGTGGAAGGGAAGGTCAAGGGACCACGCACTGTCTGAATCGATGGTAGAGTGGTGGAAAGGGTTTGTTCTTCTGGAGCCAGCACATTGAGGCAAACATGAAGAAAGTGCACCAATGCCTCAACTTTCTAAAGGAATTGGAGTTGATTTGACATGACATCAAAACTTTTACCAAACCTCTTCTGCTGTATGATGGAAAGTATCTTTACTGGTTGCACCAAGACCTAGTTTGGAAACACAAATGCTCAGAAATGCACAAGGGGGTAAAGAGTTGCAAACCTAGCTAAGACATTTTTTTTTCTTTGGCTTGGCTTCGCGGATGAAGATTTATGGAGGGGGTAAATGTCCACGTCAGCTGCAGGCTCGTTTGTGGCTGACAAGTCCGATGCGGGACAGGCAGACACGGTTGCAGCGGTTGCAGGGGAAAATTGGTTGGTTGGGGTTGGGTGTTGGGTTTTTCCTCCTTTGCCTTTTGTCAGTGAGGTGGGCTCTGCGGTCTTCTTCAAAGGAGGTTGCTGCCCGCCAAACTGTGAGGCGCCAAGATGTACGGTTTGAGGCGATATCGGCTCACTGGCGGTGGTCAATGTGGCAGGCACCAAGAGATTTATTTAAGCAGTCCTTGTACCTCTTCTTTGGTGCACCTCTGTCACAGTGGCCAGTGGAGAGCTCGCCATATAACACGATCTTGGGAAGGCGATGGTCCTCCATTCTGGAGACGTGACCCACCCAGCGCAGCTGGATCTTCAGCAGCGTGGACTCGATGCTGTCGACCTCTGCCATCTCGAGTACTTCGACGTTAGGGATGAAAGCGCTCCAATGAATGTTGAGGATGGAGCGGAGACAACGCTGGTGGAAGCGTTCTAGGAGCCGTAGGTGATGCCGGTAGAGGACTCATGATTCGGAGCCGAACAGGAGTGTGGGTATGACAACAGCTCTGTATACGCTTATCTTTGTGAGGTTTTTCAGTTGGTTGTTTTTCCAGACTCTTTTGTGTAGTCTTCCAAAGGCGCTATTTGCCTTGGCGAGTCTGTTGTCTATCTCATTGTCGATCCTTGCATCTGATGAAATGGTGCAGCCGAGATAGGTAAACTGGTTGACCGTTTTGAGTTTTGTGTGCCCGATGGAGATGTGGGGGGGCTGGTAGTCATGGTGGGGAGCTGGCTGATGGAGGACCTCAGTTTTCTTCAGGCTGACTTCCAGGCCAAACATTTTGGCAGTTTCCGCAAAACAGGACGTCAAGCGCTGAAGAGCTGGCTCTGAATGGCAACTAAAGCGGTATCGTCTGCAAAGAGTAGTTCACGGACAAGTTTCTCTTGTGTCTTGGTGTGAGCTTGCAGGCGCCTCAGATTGAAGAGACTGCCATCCGTGCGGTACCGGATGTAAGCAGCGTCTTCATTGTTGAGGTCTTTCATGGCTTGTTTCAGCATCATGCTGAAGAAGATTGAAAAGAGGGTTGGTGCGAGAACACAGCCTTGCTTCACGCCATTGTTAATGGAGAAGGGTTCAGAGAGCTCATTGCTGTATCTGACCTTGTTGGTTTTCGTGCAGTTGGATAATCATGTTGAGGAACTTTGGGGGGCATCCGATGCGCTCTAGTATTTGCCAAAGCCCTTTCCTGCTCACGGTGTCGAAGGCTTTGGTGAGGTCAACAAAGGTGATGTAGAGTCCTTTGTTTTGTTCTCTGCACTTTTCTTGGAGCTGTCTGAGGGCAAAGACCATGTCAGTAGTTCCTCTGTTTGCGCGAAAGCCGCACTGTGATTCTGGGAGAATATTCTCGGCGACACTAGGTATTATTCTATTTAGGAGAATCCTAGCGAAGATTTTGCCTGCAATGGAGAGCAGCGTGATTCCCCTGTAGTTTGAGCAGTCTGATTTCTCGCCTTTGTTTTTGTACAGGGTGATGATGGTGGCATCACGAAGGTCCTGAGGTAGTTTTCCTTGGTCCCAACAAAGCTTGAAAAACTCATGCAGTTTGGCATGCAGAGTTTTGCCGCCAGCCTTCCAGACCTCTGGGGGGGATTCCATCCATACCTGCTGCTTTGCCACTTTTCAGTTGTTCGATTGCCTTATATGTCTCATCTTACCATACTGCAATCCACTGAAGAGGTACTGGGCTTCTCCTCCAGGAAAAACAAGGACTGGTTCGACGAAAACAGCCAGGAAATCCAGGAGCTGCTGGCAAAGAAGCGAGCTGCCCACCAGGCTCACCTTACAAAGCCGTCCTGTCCAGAGAAGAAACAAGCCTTCCGTCGCTCATGCAGCCATCTTCAGCGCAAACTCCGGGAGATCCAAAATGAGTGGTGGACTAGCCTCGCCAAACGAACCCAGCTCAGCGCGGACATTGGCGACTTCAGGGGTTTCTATGAGGCTCTAAAGGCTGTGTACGGCCCCTCACCCCAAGTCCAAAGCCCGCTGCGCAGCTCAGACGGCAAAGTCCTCCTCAGCGACAAGATCTCCATCCTCAACCGATGGTCAGAACACTTCCAATCTCTTTTCAGTGCCAACCGCTCAGTCCAAGATTCCGCCCTGCTCCAGCTCCCTCAACAGCCCCTAAGGCTAGAGCTAAGACAATTACTAGCGATGGAAAACATCTATATGAGGCACTGCCTCAAGAAGGAAATTCTTATGGAAAGGGGGGAAACAGAGGATAGCACTCGATAAATTAACAGAATGGTACAAACAAGGGGGCTTACAGCTACAAAACTTTAAGAATTATTATAGAGCAGCACAATTAAGATACCTATCAGATTTTTATCAAACAAGGGAAAAACCCAATTGGACCAGATTAGAGCTAGAGAAAATAGGGGAGAAGGTACCTGAACATATACTATACAAGTGGGATGAAAAGCTGGTGCAACATGGGAATTCACCAGTACTGCACCATCTGCTCAACATTTGGAAGAAGATTCACGTAGAAAGGAAAAATACAAATTATCAACTACCAAAATTAATACTGATGCAAAAATCAACTAATCCCTTTCACAATAGATAACCTTTCCTTTAGAGAATGGGAGAGAAAAGGGATCAAAAGAATAGAAAATTGTTTTTCGGGAAATAAATTATTATCTTTTGAACAAATGAAGGACAAATATGGTAGAATTCACGGTACAATGTTTGCATACCACCAACTGAAAACCTACTTAAAGGACAAATTGGGAAGCAGGCTGAGGTTACCAGAAGGAAGCAATTTGGAGTATGTGATTACAGATACAATGATAATTAAAAGATTTATAACAAACATGAACATCAAACTGCAAGAGAAAGAGAATGAGAAAACAAGCTGTAAACCCAAACAAAAATGGGAACAAGATCTAAACATAAAGATAAAGAATGAAACATGGGAAAAGCTATGGTCCGGAACTATGAGAAATACAATAAACACGAGGTTACGTATGATACAATATAATTGGTTACACAGGCTATACATCACACCTCAAAAGTTAAATAAATGGGATCCAACAGTATCAGACAGATGTTTTCACTGTAAGAAGGAAACAGGAACAACAGTAAATGCAATTTGGGCATGTGAGAAAGTGGAAAAGTTTTGGGAAGATCTAAATCAGGTATTAAATAAAATCACAAAAAGCAACATACCAAAAAATCCAGAGATCTTTCTTCTAAGTAATAGAAGAAGTAAAGAACTTGGACTCGATTTGGATGGAGCTCAAAAAAGATTTATTATGATAGCCTTAGCTGTGGCAAAAAAATGTATTATGTCAAGCTGGAAATTAGAAGAGAGCCTGACAATACAGCAATGGTACATAGAAATTAATAAATGTATTCCATTGGAAAAAATAACGTATAATTTAAGAAATAATATCACAGTATTCGAACAAATTTGGGAACCGTACATGGAACACAACAGAGAAGTCCTATTGTGGATCTCCACCACCTAAAATGACAGAAGGAGAAGAAGACGAAATGAACATACCCAGTATGTAAAAGTAGATGACACAAATTTCATGTTTATTTTCATTGTGTGATGACATTGTATAATGGGTTTAATGTATCATATATGTTGAACGTTGAGTGAGTGGGGGGTGGGGTGAAGGAGGGAGGGAAGGGAGGGGGGAAAAGGGGAGAAAATGACACTGTATATATTCAAGAGGGAAATGTTTGTGTGTATTTTGGACAGTATGGTTCATAGTGTGAAAAAGAATTTTACAAAAAAAGGCAATCAAAGTCATAAAGGACCCCATCACACTGGTCACAGCCTCTTCTTGCCGCTCCCTTCAGACAGAAGGTACAGAAGCCTGAATTTTAGCACTGTGGTTCAAGAACTGATGTCAGGCCAAAGACCTTCCTGAACTTCCCTAACTATAAACAACTCTGGGACCACTAAAAGATCTGTCTAATTATTTAAAAACAAAATTTAGACATACAGGATAGTAACAGGCCATTTTGGCCACGAGTCCGTGCCGCCCAATTTACACTCCATTAACCTAAACCCCTGCTACGTTTTGAATGGTGAGAGGAAACCAGAGTCCCCGGAGAAAACCCATGCAGACACAGGGTTCTTACAGATAGCGCGGGATTCAAACCGATTGTGGTGCTGTAAAGGCATTGCACTAACCACTACGCCAACCATGCTGCCCCTAAATGACACTACTGGAATGCCATTTCCTCTTTTAATGCATAAACTGTCATCTGATGCAAGGATCGACAAAGAGATAGACAACAGACTCGCCAAGGCAAATAGCACCTTTGGAAGACTGCACAAAAGAGTCTGGAAAAACAATCACCTGAAGAAACACACAAAGATCAGCGTGTACAGAGCCGTTGTCATACCCACGCTCCTGTTCGGCTCTAAATCATGGGTCCTCTACCAGCATCACCTACGGCTCTTAGAACTCTTCCATGTCTCCGCTCCATCCTCAACATTCATTGGAATGACTTAATCACCAACATCGAAGTACTCAAGCTGGCAAAATCTGCAAGCATCGAATCCACACTGCTGAAGACCCAACTGCGCTGGGTGGGTCAAGTCTCCAGAATGGATGGCCATCGCCTTCCCAAGATCATGTTATATGGCGAGCTCTCCACTGGTCACCAAGACAGAGGTGCACCAAAGAAGAGGTACAAGGACTGTTTAAGGAAATCTCTTGGTGCCTGCCTCATTGACCACCGCCAGTGGGCTGATCTCGCCTCCAACCGTGCATCTTGGCGCCTCACAGTTCGGCGGGCTGTAACCTCCTTTGAAGAAGACCGCACAGCCAACCTCACTGACAAAAGACAAGGGAGGAAAAAACCAACGCCCAACCCCGACCAACCAATTTTCCCTTGCAACCGCTGCAACCGTGCCTGCCTGTCCCACATTGGACTTGTCAGTCACCAGCGAGCCTGCAGCAGATGTGGACATACCCCTCCATAAATTTTCGTCCGTGAAGCCAAGCCAAAGAAGAAGCATGAACTGTAATGGTGAATCCTTATTTATCCATTTCAAGACATTTCAATTCCAACCACAGGGATGTGCTAAGTAGATTCGAAATGCTCTCCACCCCTCCAGAAGATAGCGTTATCCTAGAGCATGTTATTTTGGGTCGCACGCACCAGCAGCATTTGGTGGGTGCATTAACAAAATGAAATTGATAAATGCTAGAGTATTTTATTTCTGTACACCTTTCACATTGCTGTTATTGTACATTCAGTAGCGAAATGACAGACCAGGAATTAAACTCCATAAAAATTTTAACATTTTGAAAAATATTGTCATTCCGAAGATATGAAAGTATTGAAAGTCATCCAGGAACACAACATTGGTTGCCGTCAGCACATCCTCTGAAGTACAAGACCGAAAAGCACAAATACTTTGCTGCCTGCCTCAGAGATGTCCCAGGAGAATGAAAGATGCAACACTCTTTATTTCTATATTCAGCTGTTAACACAATGGCAACAGAAGCTGGTGACACCCAAGAGGGTGAAATCTCTGGATATGAACTGGGAGGAGAGAAGCATGCAATGGGAGGTTTGGGCATATGCCAAATTATGAGGGGCAAGTATAGGGCATTGTCAACAATGCCACTGTGAGAAATAAGCCCTCCCCTCCTCCAAAGTTACAGAATGGATTTGAGGCCCAATACATCTCATACTGCACGAGTCTCTCCCCAGTGCAAGACTGCAGTATCTCCAGACTGATACACCAGTCTGCAGGGAGAAACCCAAGGTGATTTGTAAACCATTTAGAAAATCTGAAGCTGTGTCATTTTATGTTTTTATCTTTGTCACATTAATTGCTTGCCCACTCCTTTTGGCTCCCTAAACAATTGGATCACAATTTATTTTGCACTGGTCATTTCCCATGTCTTAGCTACAAGGGCCCTTCTTGCAGTGGTGAAGTGGGTAGTGTTCTTGTCTTTGACACTGTTGGACAGAGGATCAGGCCCCTTTTGAATGCACTTGAGCAGTATGGCACTGCTGCTTTCGTGCAGTACTGAGCTAATGCTGAACAGTTAGTTATTGCCAATGAGATATGAACTTCTGCATGTTCATTCAGTAAGAATGAAATATCTCATTGTAATACCTGGAAGAGAAGGGGATTTATTAATTTATTTTTAAATTAATTTAAAAATTAATTCATGGGATTTGGGCTTCGCAGGTTGAGCCAGTGTTGAACTGCCCACCCCCTAACTGCCCTTGCGAAGATGGTAGTCAGCTGCCTTCTTGAACCCCTGTAGTCCTTGAGGAGTGGCTGCTTTAGAGAGGGAATTCCAGGATTCCGACCCAGTGACTGTGAAGGAACAACACTACATTTCCAAGTCAGGATGGTATGTGGCGTGGAGGGCAACTCCCAGTGTTCCCATTTACAATGTTCTGCCCCATGTCCATTCCTCAAACAACACAGCAGAGAAGCAGAGAGATAATGGCTGCTTGAGAGAGTCACCAATAGCCAAGTTGCATTCCACATATCCCACGTTATAACGGCGACTGCATTTCTACATATTCCAAAATTGTGAAAGGTGCCATATAAGAGAGTTTTCCTCTCCTCTTAAGGCATCCCAAATTGGCAGACTAATGTGGCGTCAGGATCCAAGTAGATAATGTTGTCATCCTGAGTGATGAAGCTGTGACAGACTTTTCTTGAATCCAATTGAACCGCGGGACACTGAGGCTGAATCTGAGTAGCCAAGTCAAAAAGTGCAGGTCGAAGGTGGGAGTGATGAGCGTGTGACTGCCCAAACTCTTGTGACACCGAAACTTTAATGGCACCCTTGGGCATCTTCACTTCCGATCTCTTGGCCTCAGCAACAAATTTAGCCACACATCTCTCAGATATTCAACTTGCTGAAAGAAGTCTGCTAACCAAGAAATCACGGCTTACATCTGTCAAGGGAGTAAATGGAAAAAAAGAAAAGAAAACTCTTTACTTTTCTGAAAATTTCCACCGAAGATTTGACAATACATCGGGAAACAGGGTCTTGATCACTGCTGGGAGAGAGGGAGAGATCAGGTCTTGAATTCATGTCAGTGATAGCATTTAGCTTTAAAGACTACATTGGAACTAGAAAGAGAGTAAGCTTACTAGTTCCCAGTTCTGACAGAAGAATCTTCCGTGTGAAAAGCTAATTCAATTTCTAATCTACAGATGCTGCCCTACTAGTCGATTTTTAACAGAATTTTTTTTATATATCAGAAGCTTGGAAGCTGCACTTTCAATTTTCATTAACATTTAGCTTTTCTGTTTATGTCACAGTTTACTTTGTTCCTGCTGTCAATGGCTTTCTCAATCCTAACTCCAAAAGAATCCCCATTTCAAAACTATTGTAATCTTTGCTCAGTGCTTAAGTGCATGAATTCCATGCAAGATCGAAGTCCTTATTTAAAAAATACTGATGGTTTCAAGATGCTACAGGATTACATGGACTGCTCATTCCTTATTTTGGACTACCTTCTTTCTGTGATAACTGAACAACATATTAACTTAGCTGGGGACATATAGGAGACTGCAGATGCTTGAATTGGGAGCCACAAACAATCTGACGGTGGATTAAGCAGTGTTAGTGGGAGAAAAAGAGTGGCCAATGTTTCAGACTTTAACCTTTAATCAAGCCTTGATGAATTTTTGGCCTGAAACATTAACCTCTCCCACTGATGCTGTCAGTCCTCCACCACATTTTTTCTTCCATCAAAGTTACCTAGTGCATAATCCCTGGATGGAACTTGCCTTTAGGAGGCTGGCCATCCAAAAATTGAAATGAGGTGGCAAAGTCCTTTCTCAGGAAGGTAAGCTAGCATGAAAAAGACCACTGTTATGGTTGAGGGTGTTGTTGAGTCAGGTTAGAAGATTTGTGGGAAAGATGGCCAGCCCTTGAATGGTTGTCGTTCCAGATGGGGGAAAGAATTGAGAGAGCAGTAGAACTGGGTAAATATCTTCAATAAAGGGAACCTACCTGAACCAGCCTGAGGTGGCCTCCTTTAGGTCACATGGAAGTGATACTTACAAGTGAGCTATTCAACGATTCAAAAGGTGTGACATGGTTACAGTGCCAGTGACCTGGGTTCGAATCTAGCACTGCCTGTTTATACATCCTCCTCATGTTTGCATGGATTTCTTCCAGGTGTTCTGGTTTCCTCCCACCCTTCAAACATATGGGGGGTTGTACGTCAATTGGGTAGCACAGGTTCATAGGCTGGAAGGGCCTCTTACTGTGTCTAAATTTTAAATGTTAATGGGTGCACACACTCAGAGAGAAACATTCCAAGTGCTCGGATGGAATATTTTCCTGTGGTCCATCGAGCTTCTGCCAGAACACAGAGCAATCCCATTAGTCCCATTCCCTTTGATTCCTTAAAATCCATTCTCTCTCACAGGCTTATCAACTCCCCCAGTTCATCTGCCATCTACCCAAAACAGGAGCACTTTAGCATCCCACCTGCAAGTGTTTGAGATGTGGGAGAAAACTGGGAAACATACACAGCCGTAGAGAAAACCTGCAAACCCTATGCAGACATGTTAGTTTTAGACTGGGCTCCCTGGAACACTGGGGGCAGCTGAATTAATTGCAGTATCACAGCCTCATTCATGATTGAATGTAATAAATCAGGGTATCCACTGGCCACTGCTGGACACCACTGCATTTTCCACCTGGTGCACGAGGATAAATCTCATATTTCTTGTAGCTCTCAGGAAATCCCCAATTTTCAGTAACTTTTGGCCTTTCATCAAAAGAGAGTTGTGCAGAGCACAAAAATGAAGAAGGATGGATTAAAGTTTCCAGCTCAGAGTTTTCTTGAATCAACTCACACACCAACCTGCAGGTATGTATGTACAAAGGGTAAGAGTTCAGTACAGGAGTGGGGGGAGGTGGGTTTGAAAGAACAGAGCCTGTCCATGGGATCAGTAAATCAGATGATTTTTCATGTTGACAACACCTTCCACGGGCCAGTGTTAGGACATTCCAATGGAAATGGAAAAGGGCAGTGATCTTTGATAGAATACCACAATAGGCCATTCAGCCCAAATGGTCAATGCTGGTATGTCCTCTCTTATCCCATCCGCCTTTTACCCTGTTCCAAGTAAAAGATCCTCTTGAATTCTACATGAAATTTGTTAGTGAGTATTTTATGCTTATGGCATCCCTATCTTACCAGCACACTGGCCTGTTTTCCTGCACCCTTGTTGCTGTGTGGCTTGGCTTGAGTTGTGAGCTCTGCAATCTCCCTGTAGTCTTTCAGAGCATGCTGTTGTTTCAGCACCTTTGGGCTCTTGGCCGGGAGTGGAGGTCTGCCGTGTAACATGGGCTGTGTGCCGAGCATGCTGACACCGGACTCGGAAAGGCCAGCTGTGGCTGTTCCTGGTTTGGTGCATGGCTTCGGCTGGACCGAGCTCTTGATTCCCGATACGGTAAAGGAACGATTCCGGGTTGGCTTGGTCTGAGGAACCCAGGCAAACTGTGGCACTGATTGTGATATTTTATTTGTGGCGGGTTGGATCCAGGTGATCTTCTCCACAGTTGCCAAGCTCTCTTTCTTCAACACCCTTGGTGACCCGTGTTCTTTCTTCAAGCCAGCATTCTGCTTCTGTTCAAATGCTTCATACAAGGGATTACTGACCATTTCCATTGATCTCTGTTCACATGGTGCAACCTCTGCCCTCTTTTGGTTTACTGATGGACTTTTGTTCCAGGTGTTTTCAGGAATGCTGCTGATTGGACAAGAACAAAGAACAGGATAATGCATCATTTATCAAAGAACAAGTCAGTGAATGTTACATGTCTGGTATGCAAAATGGATTTGTAGAGTGCAGTACCCATGCATTTAATACAATAAGTACAAATGCAGTGTGCACCTGTGCAGCACAAAGATAAGCAACAGAGTCTGAACAGTTCATAATTTTATAGATATACACAGGTATATGTTACGGTATTCAGTGGTGTCCACAAAATATATCTAGGACTGTAGTTTTTGGGTACCAAGTCGCAGCATCAGTGGAGAGGAAAGGAATTGATGATATCTTTCCTGCATGTGCTGTCTCGTGTTTGCAGTCAACACATGTACAGGGTGTGGCAAGGCATCCATCGGCATGGAATTATAGTGTGTGTGTGTATACACCAGCGCACACAGCTATGTAGTGTGGTTTGGAGAGACATTTTAGAAGCCGCCTCTATACCTATCACCCCCACCCCCAGCACCTTCCACTGTGGCCACACCTCCTCTCTCACCACTTCCTGCAGCCCCAAGCAGACCTTTCAAGTGAAGCAACACTTCACACATACATCCACAGGACTCATTTGCTGCATCTGGTGCTCCCTTTGTGGCCTTCCCGCTTTGCTGAGCAACTCTTCTCCATCTGCAACCACAGCGACCTCCCAGTAGCCAACCATTTCAATTCTGAGTCACACTCCCAAGCTCACATGCTGTACTATCCCATCCTGACCACCCTCAGATTGGAGGAACATCACCTTATTTTCCGTCTGGGCCCTCTCCAGCCAGTTGACATTAGCATTGTTTTCTGCTAAACTTGCTCACCTTCTTTTCCTTCCCCCTTTCCACTTCTCCCCTCTCTCTCCCCCTTACCCACCCATCCATCCCTCCTCCCCCTCATTGCTGCTGTCCCTCCCTCTCTCCACTTATCATCTTCTGCCTTTGCCACCTCCTCCCCACCCTTCCCCCAATCTTTAGTTCGGACACCTTCTGGTATTCTTTCATACCTTAATGAAGGGCTCAAGCCCGAAATGTCACTTATGTATTTTTACCATTGCTACATAAAGGAGACTGTTTGACCTGCTGAGCTTCTCCAGCATTTTGTGTTTTTACTTCAACCACAGTGTCTACAGATTTTCATGATTTACATACATGGTACTTGATATTGGGATGCTCTGTGGTACAGTTCTACATGCCAAGGAACATTCTGCACCAATAAGTTCTTGCCCTCATAATAACAGGAACTTTTGGTCTTAAAGGACAAATGCTTGAGGCACACTCTGTTTTTGTGCTGTTTTGCAACTCCATCATCTGGGCACATGACATCCTGACTAACCCTCTCAAATCCAGGAATATTCTGCACACCACCTTTAATATAGGAAATCATTCAGTGCTGTTTCACGGAAGTGTGATCAGACAAAAAAGTGATTCTCCTTGGGTTTAACATTACCTTGCAGAGAACCATCTGCTTATTTGACTAAATGCATTTTGCTTGCTGGATAATATGGTTAAAACTGCATGAACATGATGCAGGAATTCATAGGAAAATAGCCTGGATCAACATGGTATTTGGGTTTCAGGGGCTTACAGCGATTTAGCTGTTTTATGATAACTTTGCACAGAGATTTTACTGTTATACTCATTAGCCCCTTTTCCACTGGCATCCCAGTTAATTGGCTGTGCAGTGTCCCAAGATAGAAAGCCCTTTATGCCATTTCCTTTACTGGGACACTAATTGCTTTTCCATTGAGCATATCCCAGGGGATTGGGGTGTTCTACCTTCAACTGGAAATGGGTGACTTTCTGCTGTCCCTTTTCTACCGGTTTTATCAGCGTCAGCAAATGTTGGGGATTTGAGTAGGGGTAGAGGCAGTTAATCCCTGGCGTGAAATGATGTCATTTGACATCGGCGTTCAGACAGTGTCCCGTTTCCACTGGACCCTATCCGAGTTAATTCCTGGGACAGGGTGCCAGTGGAAAAGGGGCTATGGTCAGTGTTGGACAAGAGCAGAGGCAGTGCACACAGGTGTGCATTTATGAAGTGGAATTTGCACCAATCTACTTTACAATCTATATCTGGAGTGCAGTTGGGCAATCTGGACAGCGGATCCAGACAGTGGCAGTCTGGATCCATTGCTGGCGTGTAATAGGCACAGAAGAAGTCACCTCAATTTTTCAGTGTGGAGAGGAGCTATCTATTGGGAACCTCTGCATCGCCATGCAGGTCAAGTGAAGCCCATCTTCCAATGACTGCAGCTAATCCATTTGATGATATCCTCCTACACTTATTAAAAACCCACACACATCTGTGGGTTTAAGGTTGTGCTGCTTTCTGTTGTCATGCATGAGAAATTAGCTTTGCAGAGAGCCAGATCACCTGTTGCTAATTAGGAAAGGATACTCATCATAGAACTTCACCATGGGAATGCAAAAACTGAATAATGGTTGTGTAAATGAACAAATGGGTTTCTATAAATGTAGAATCAATGACCAGCCATATTTGTCAGTTTATCAAATAATTGTGCAAGGAACAGGAAGTCTGCATTTGAATAAAGGTAAAGGTTGCATTATTGTCACCTAATACTACATTCAGAATGTAACATGCATGAAATTCTTTAACTTTTGTCGACCGTGAGGCAGACAGACAGTCACCACTTTGTCCAGCGCCCCCATATTCACAAGCTTGATCTTAGCAGATGGAACGAACACCCTTATCTAGGCACGTTCTCAGACAATTCTCGGATAATTCCTTGGCATTAAGGATAACTTGCTTCTCCTTTGATTTTGTGGGTTCTGAGGCAGTAGATGAGACAAAGTAGGAACTGCAGCTGCCCACAGGTGGAGGGGCAGGTTCCAGGGCTGGGGTGTGGCAGTAGTGTTTTGCGTCTGCTACTCAGGCTGGCTTCAGGCCTTCAAAACAGACCCTTTATTCCAAACTCCGTTGCAAGAAGAAATGACTGGGTGGACAAAGAAAAGGATTCAATGATATGTTCAAAGCCTTTCTGAAGGAAAGTCCTTTCTCACTGACTCCTGAGAACTTATGGCCTACAACTGCTCAAAGTGACAAAGGAGCATCCAAGATGACATTGAAAATTTCCAAAACAGGGGTCTGGATCACACTGAAACCCTGCTACCACAAACTGAAATGACAAATCCACAAATGACATGCTATATGCTACACTGCCAACAGGTGACCACCTTGCCCACATACTGGGTTCAGTTGCGTGGTTGTTCTTGTGGCTCCAAATCAACTGCCAGCATTCAGTCACACCCCCATCAAAGTGCATCCTTGGCTTGTGCAGACCCAACATAACACCAGAACAAACTGAGCGACAGACACTGGTTAATCTATCATCCCAATTTGTCACTGGTTTCCAAACAGAGTCTAAAAATGGGTCCCACGTGCACTGGGGTTGGCCACATTTCAAGAAGAATCCACCTCTGACTTCCAACTCCAGCCAGACCTGACACTAAATGAAGGACACTGCTCATTCCCAGCCTGGTAGTTAAGAGACAAAAAAAAAACTACATTTTTGTTTTACTTTATTGTATGCCTCTGTCAGATGAATTTAAAAACTGCTAAAAGTATCTCTTGGATTTGTAGCTCCAACTACAGCCTTGTCACCTGACAAACCTGACAGGGTATTCTGTGGGCAGTGATGTGCCACCTGATACCTTGATCCACCCTTCATGTGTGGTCAGTCTAGAGCAGCCATTCTCAATGAGGGCCATAGAGCTTCCCCACCTCCCCCAGATGCTATAGGCCATTTAAGGGGGTGGGGGGGGAGAAGAGATGGACAAATTATTAAATATTATTATGTTTTTTATGTAGGGGGCAGGAGAAAAGTACAGAAGAGCTAAACCTGACTGCTTCTCAGAGAAGGGAGCCCATAAACTTTGAGCAGAGCTCCAAGCGGGGAGGGGCAATACCCAAAAAAGGTTGAGAATGGCTGGTTTAGAGCAACTGGGTTTGATGCACAGGTAGAGCAAGTTTCACCTCTAAAAAAATTTGGATATGTGAATATATCTGAAACAATTAGAAATCCTCAGTTATCCAAAACTATTTTTCGGAGCCTAACTGATGTTGCAGGTTGAAAAATTTTGGAATTTTGAAAAAACCTCCGAGTAGAACTTTGAGATTTTGGTGTTGGATTTATCTTATTTTGTTTTTTGGTGAGAATTAAACATTATTTCATGCTTTAAAAAACCTTCCCTTGTTCTTTGTTGGGGTTTAAACACCATTACAAGTGATTTGCTGTTGCTACTGGGCTGTGACCAGTTACTGGAAAATATCATTTATCCGAAATAGGCCTGATCCCAACCATTTTGGACAATCAGAGTTGTACTGTGTAAAGCACCAGTATTCTATTCTTTATGAGTTATTAAAGGACTACAAAGAGAGTTAAAATAGGATGCAGAGAATGTTATTAATAGACCACATTTCAGCAATTAATCAACAGAGAAAGTTATTTATGAACTACATGGAACGCTGTTACTAGATAGCATGGAAAATTATTAATGGACTGCATGGTGAGTTAGTAGACAAGAGACAGGGGTGTAAATAGCCTATAGAAGAAAGTATTATTGGACCTTGGAGAGATATTGTTGGCTATGAAGAGTTTGAATGGACCAGGTCAATTGGCTTAAGGGAGAGTTGGTAATAGAGAACAGAGAGAGTTAATAATGGATGATAAGGAATTAATTATAGCACATATGGTTGGTCATTAGTGGACTGTGAGGAGAAATAGCAAGAAATAATTGGACAGTTATTAATGCAGTAATGGACAACAGGGAGAGATAGTAATGGTACACATGGACCATTATGAAAAGATGATAGGAAAGGTTAGAACCTACAGAGGATTACTAATAGACCACACACGCAACCTTTCCTATAGAATACATGAAAAGTTATTAACAATTAAATATAGGTTCATTAATAGATTTCACATTGGACGATTAAGGCAATAATTAATAGGTTATAGGCAGAATTATGAATGAACCATCGGCAGGTTATTGTCCAAATGGAGACTTTCAGATGGATCATAAGGAGAATTATTAGTGTCTGCAGGGAGGATTATTTATTAACTATACAGTTATTGATATGCAAAAGAGAGCATCGTTAATGGAATTGGTAAAGTTATTATTGGGCTATGAGGGAGATATTAATAACACAGGGAGATATTACTGGGCCCCAGTGAAAGATAAATGGATTGCAAGGAGAGATAATATTGATACCAGGGAGGTTATTGATGGATCATGTGAAAAATTGTTAATCAGTTACAGCAAGAGCCATTAATTTCAGGAATGATTGCCAATGTACTGTAGGAAGCATTATTTACAAATCAAAGGGGGGGGGGGAATCATTGGATTATATAGGAAGTAATTAATGAAATATAGACAGGCTATTCATTAGAGACATGGTGCTATGATAGTGAGCCACAGTGTTAGATATTAATGAAGTACCTGGACAGTATGTAATAAAATACAGGGAAAGTTATTAACTGACTAGAAAGGTATTAATGGACTAAAGGAAGTGTTAATAATGACATGCTGGGATGGTTATTAGTTGTTGCAGGGATTATAAATGGATCTTATACAATAGTTCTCTGCAACCGTGACTGCCTGTCCCGCATCGGACTTGTCAGCCACAAACGAGCCTGCAGCTGACATGGACATTTACCCCCTCCATAAATCTTCGTCCGCGAAGCCAAGCCAAAGATGCCATTGGTCCTCCTTGATTAGTAAGGGATTGCTTAAGGTGGTATGTGGGTGGGAAGGGAAGGTTGAGAATCACTGCTCTAGACCCAATTGTAATTGAAATATTTGGCTTGAGAAAAATAGTCACAAGCTCATTTTCTTTGGCGTTATGGAATCTTGCACAACGAGCCAAATAGAAGTAATTAAAGAATGGTTTTCAAACTTTTTCTTTCCACCCACATACCACTAGAGGGATGAATATTAATAGCCACATAGAGTGTTATTAATGAATTGCAGGGAGAGTTATTAACTGACCACAATGGGAGATAATAGACAACAGGTAAGATTATTCATAAATTACTTGTGTAGCTATGAAAGAGTTATTCATCCAGTACACTAGGAACACAAGAACCAAAGAGACTGCTCGCTATGTGTGCTATGTCTGGTTGCACATCTGCATGTTTTACACTGAGGATCAGAGAACACTGTTTCGTCCGGTTTAAATGGAGAGTGATTAATCAACATGGATTAATGAAGAGATGTTAAGCAACAAACTGAGAATTATTAATAGAATTCAAGGAGAAGCTTAATGAACTATGAAGGAATACTAACAAGTTACACAAAGATTTTAAGGCAATATATGAAAATATATTTTTTGGCTACAGGAAGAATCACCAAGGACCTACACAGAGAATTTGAATATTTGCAGATAGTGCTATTAATGGACTTTTTGGCCTCAGGTGAACTACAGAAAAAGTTATCAAGAGATCTCATGGAGGGTTTGTAGTAGGAAATATTACAAACCCTAAAGTGTCTTCCTCCTGTCCATTAATAATGCATCAGGTGGTTCATTTATAAGTTGATGCGGCCTATTTCACATGATGTTTGTTAATGTGATGCTGGAATGATTACTAGGAATTCTGGGGAGTATTTTAGTTTCAAGATTTTTTATTGTCATGTAATAAAACAGATGTAATATTACATGAAATTGCATTTCGACTGCCGTAAAGGCTTATTTACTGGCTAACGATCCACTATTTTGGGTTATTGATGGATCATGGGGAAGACTATCAATGGACAGCTTTGTGTTATTCCTGGATCATATAAGGAATTAATCATCAGTTACATGGATAAGGATCGAAGGATTGCAGCGACTTGTTGATGTGACATCGAGAGAACTATGAGTTAACTATGAGTAAACCATGTAGAGAATTAATAATGAAATAAAGAAGAAAATATTCATGATATGTAGAATTATTAATGGAGTTGATAGAAACAAATTACATTAGGATATATTATTCAACTTCAATGATAGTTATTAATGCACTACAAAGAGAGCTATCAATGGATAACAGAGCAAGCTAATAGGGGTATGTATTGTGATCTACATGGAGAGTTATTAGTTATAGTTATTAATAGACCCTGGAGAGTTATACATGGAGTTTCTAGGATATTGTTAATGGACTAAAGGAGAGCTGTTAATTAATTATTGGGATATTATGAAAGGAATATCTGCAGACTTATCACTGGAGAATAAAAAGTTACAAATGGATGACATGGACAGTTATTAATAGTAAATATGGTGCATCACTAATTGACTACATAGAGGGTTATTAATAGGATACAGAAGGTTATTAATAAGATATATGGAGAGTAATTAATAATCCAAGGTTTTATTAATAGATTATATTTTGTTATTAAGGTACTGCAGCAATAAATAGTCTCTCGGATTATGGTGAGTTAATTGGGCTAAGCAGAGAGATATGTGAATATGTTCTGATTAGAGTTATTTTTGCCTGAATCGGGAGCTACTCATCTGAAAGAGTTATACAGCGAGCAAGTTATGAAGTATTGGAGGAAGTATTAATGATGTGCATATTGGACCACTGGGGATGTTGCTAATGGATAGCTGGGAAAATTGTTAATTGGGTTATGCAGAGATTTATTTTTAGGCTGCAGAGAGATTTGTTCATGGAGGGCGTGAGGAGTTAATAGAACAGGGAGGGAATTTGAAGGATCATGGAGTGTTATTAATGGGCTGCATGGTAACTTATTATTCATCTCAAGGGAAGACAAGGAACATGATAACAGATTATATGGGGAATTATACTGGATTATGGAAAAGGGTAATTAATGGAAACAGAAATTCACTGATGGGTTGCAGGGCTCATTATTATTAGAGGGCATATGAGATGAATGCTTTCAAGGGAAGGGCCATTCATTGCTGCACGCATAACTATTAAAGGGCTTTCGGGAGAGTTATTATTGGTTTACACGTGGCATTATTAAAGAACCAAAGGAGATATTATTAATGAAGAGCATGGAGAATTATGAGTGCACGGGGGAACTATTTCTTAATTGCATGATTAACAGACTGAATGTACAGTTAATAGAATACACTGAAATTATTAATGGAATACAGAGGGTTATGCATGAACCACATCAATAGCTATTAATATATTATATGGAATTGTTAATGAACAATATGGAATTATTTACAGATTATGTTAGGAGTTATTAATTGTTCAAAGAGATACTTATTCATAATATACTTGGAGAGTCATTATTCTTTGGCTTGGCTTCACGGACGAAGATTTATGGAGGGGTAATGTCCACGTCAGCTGCAGGCTCGTTTGTGGCTGACAAGTTCGATACGGGACAGGCAGACACGGTTGCAGCGGTTGCAAGGGAAAATTGGTTGGTTGGGGTTGGGTGTTGGGTTTTTCCTCCTTTGTCTTTTGTCAGTGAGGTGGGCTCTGCGGTCTTCTTCAAAGGAGGTTGCTGCCCGCCGAACTGTGAGGCGCCAAGAAGCACGGTTTGAGGCGATATCAGCCCACTGGCGGTGGTCAATGTGGCAGGCACCAAGAGATTTCTTTAGGCAGTCCTTGTACCTCTTCTTTGGTGCACCTATGTCTCGGTGGCCAGTGGAGAGCTCACCATATAACACGATCTTGGGAAGGCGATGGTCCTCCATTCTGGAGACGTGACCTACCCAGCACAGTTTGATCTTCAGCAGCGTGGATTCGATGCTGTCGGCCTCTGCCATCTCGAGTACTTCGATGTTAGGGATGAAGTCGCTCCAATGAATGTTGAGGATGGAGCGGAGACAACGCTGGTGGAAGCGTTCTCGGAGCCGTAGGTGATGCCGGTAGAGGACCCATGATTTGGAGCCGAACAGGAGTGTGGGTATGACAATGGCTCTGTATACGCTAATCTTCGTGAGGTTTTTCAGTTGGTTGTTATAGTTATCAAGAAATTGCATGGAGTTATGAATGGACTACATGGAGTTTTAGTAATAGTTTACAATGGGAGTTAATTGACTATAGAGGGCTATTTATGAACTACATGGAGACTGATGAAATGGTGACAGGGATAATTATTCATAAATGACATGGAGAAATATTAATGGCCGACATTAATAGGGAGGATTTTTAAGAGACTGCAGGGAAGGTTCATAATAGACTGCTCAGAAATTTATTAATCGGCCTTATATAAGTTATTAGTGGAGTGTATAGGACTTTTATTAGTGGGTTATATGCAGAGATAATGACTAGATTACAGGGAGAGTTACTAATCAAAGGCAAGTTTAATAATGATAGAAAGCAGGATTCATGTTCAACTTTGATCATTAAGGGAGGGTCACATGAAGAATTATGAATGGATTTTACAGGAGGAAATTAATGTTAATTTTATTATGGCATTAATTACAGGGAGAGTAATTAGTGAACTGCAAGGAGAAATGTGGATAAATATTGGATTACAGGGGCAATAATTAATGTAATTGGAAAGATAATTAAGGATATACACAGATAGCTATCAATGGATTATTGGGAATTGTATTAATAGACTACAAAAATAAATTGTTAATAGGCACAAGGTGAGATTAATGGACTATACCAGAGTGTTATTAATAAACTACAAAGAATGCTATTAATGGTCTATAGGAAGCCTTATTAAAAGACAACAGGTTGCTCTGGAATATGGAAAGAGTTACATATAGGGCAAAGGGAAGTATATTAATTATGGACTATGTGGAGAATGTTAATGGATTATATATTTTTTACAGAATTATTGATGCATAATAAGTAATTAATGAACCACCAGGATAGTTATTGATAGGGAATAAGATTAGTTGATAGCCTTTGGGAAGAATTATTAGTTGTTGAGGATTATGAATGTACAATGGTGCAATGGGAAGAGTCATTAATAGACAATACAGATGGATATTAATGGATTTTGTAAAGTTTTTAATTGTAGGGAAAAGTACAGAGAGCATTATTCATGTATTTGGAGAACTATTAGTGGACAGTGTGGAGAATAATTGAAGGACTGTAGATGTAGCTATTAATTGAATATTGACTGTAGCTAATGGGCAACACAGTTGCCATAGTGACTAGCACAACACCTTTACAGCACCAATTAAATCCTTTAATTGATTTTATTAAAGGATTACAGGGAGGATTGTTAATAGACTGCTCAGTGAGTTATGAATAGACAGGTAGGTTATGTTTTTTAAATCAAGGTCTTGAAGTTTAAAATTCATTGAGCTCTTAGTCCACATTGGTCAGTCAGGCAACATTACCTCACAATAATGTGTTATTCCTCTGTGGGACTTTTTGTGTGCAAATTTGGCAAATTAGCATTGCGTCAGTTTGTTCCATTGCTGCAAATTGGTGGTCGAGGTTGTTGAAGGATATGAATGTATTAGTACGGGCTTTGCTTTCTGAAGTTCAATACCCATAATGCTGATGTTTGGAGCAGAAGTCCTGGTTTTCAGCGTTTGAACTCTGAACATTTTCAGTTTTTCTTTGTCACTCACAGAAAATTCAAGCCTTCTGTGTGATGATTATACCTACTCCAGCTAAAGTCCAGTTACCTTGGTCATTCTTCACAGCAGCCGAGCTGTGAATGCAGGGTTTGAGGCTATCCAAAAACAGTACAAGAGTTGGGTGAGGCTTTTAGTTGAATTGTCTGCTTTCCAGAAAAGGTTTTGGAATACCTTGCGACAGAGTCAGAGTGAAAATAGACTTTCAGCCAAACTTGCCTACGCTAACCAAAACATCCACCCACTCGAGTGCGGTATCCCCCTGATTCCTTTCTGTGCATACATCTGTCCAATTTGTTCTTAAACATTGCAATAGTTCCTGCCTTAACCACCACCAGCATACACTCATCACCCTTTCTTAAAAGTTACCTCTCAGGTTCTTGTTAATTTTCTCCCACCCCACACCTTAGACTCCTAACCTCTGGTTACTCATTCCCCTGATCTGCATTCACTCTATCTTTTCCTCTCATTATTTTATTCACCTATACAAGATCACCCCTCACATTCCAAGGAGCATAATGCTTAACAAATGTTTACTTTTGTTGTTTGGGGTTTAAGGAGACATCCTGGTACATTTTCCACCTGGGGAGGTGCTGCAGGATTGGAGAATGACAAATGTTGACCCCTTGTTTTAAAAAAAAATAGGGAGAATCCTGGGAATTATATACAAGTGGATTTTATGTCAGTAGCATGCAAACTATTGGAAATTATTCTTAAGGACAGGATTTATGTACATTTGGAGAAGTACATTCTTCTCAGGGATAGTCAACGTGGCTTTATGAAGGGAAGGTGGTGCCTCACGAGCCTAATTCAGTTTTTTGAGGAGGTGAAAGTGATGAAGGTAGGGCAGTAGATGTGGTCCATATAAATTTTAGTAAGGCATTTGACAAGGTCTTCCATGCAAGACTCATTCAGGAAGTCATGAGGCATGGGATCCATGGAACCTTGGCTGTTTGGATTAAAAATTTGGCTTGCGTGTAGAAAGCAGAGTCGTAGTGGAAGGGAAGTATTCCACTTGGAGGTCAGTGATTAGTGGAGTTCTGCAGGGATCTGTTCTGGGACCCCTGCTCTTTGTGATTTTTATAAATGACCCAGATGAAGAAGTGGAAAGATGGGACAGTAGGTTTATGGATGATATGAAGGTTGGACAAGTTGTCGATATTGTTGAGGGTTGTTATAGGTTACAAAAGTATATAGACAGGAAGCAGAGTTGAATGGAGAGGTGGCAGACGGAATTCAGTGTGAGGGGATGCATTTTAGAAAGTCAGTCCTGAAGGCTGAGTACAGGTTTAATGGAAGGATACTTAACAGTATGGAAAAACAGAGGGACCTTGAGGTCCAAATCCATACATCTCTCAAAGTGGCTGCGCAGGTTGATAGTTAAGATGGCCTATGGATACTGGGCTTCATTAATAGGGGGGATTGAGTTCAAGTCAAGAGGTCTTGCTGCAACTCCATGAATCCCTGGTGAGGTCACACTTGGAGTATATTATTCAGTTCTGCTCACCTCATTATAGGAAAGATGTGGAAGCCCTGGAGAGGGTGCAGAGGAGATTTACCAGGATGTTGCCTGCACTGGAAAATAAATCTTATGAGCCAAGGATAGCAGAGCTAGGACTTTTCTCTCTGAAATGAAGAGGATGAGAGGTGGCTTAACATGTCTACAAGATTTTGATAGGCAGCCAGTACCTTTTTCCCAGGACAGGAATAGCAAACTCTGGAGAACCTCTACAAAATGAAGGGAGAAAAGTTTAGGGGAGACATCAGGGGTAAGTTCTTTTGTTTTAAAAACACACAGAGTTGCGCCTGGAATGCCTTGTCAGGGATGGTGGTGGAGGTGGAAACATTAGGGGCATTTAAGAGTCTCTTGGCCTGCCACATTGACCACTGCCAGTGGGCTGATATCACCTCCAACCGTGCATCTTGGTGCCTCACAGTTCGGCGGGCAGCAACCTCCTTTGAAGAAGACCGCAGAGCCCACCTCACTGACAAAAGACAAAGGAGGAAAAACCCAACACCCAACCCCAACCAACCAATTTTCCTTGCAACCGCTGCAACCATGTCTGCCTGTCCCGCATCGGACTTGTCAGTCACCAATGAGCCTGCAGCAGACGTGGACATACCCCTCCATAAATCTTCGTCCGCGAAGCCAAGCCAAAGAAGAAAGAAGGACGGGTACATGGATTAAAGTGAAATAGAGGTAGGAAGGGGTTTTTTTTTGTAGGAATATACAGTTTGGCACAATATTAAGGGCTGAAGGGCCTGTACTGTGCTGTATTGTTCTGTTAATTTCCAACAGACCCCACAGACTGATAGGGCCAAAATTCCCAGCATTAAAACCGAAGAACCAGAAACTAGTTTCCAGACTTTTTTCATCTTTTTCCACCATTTCATGATACCCAAATGTCATTACCCTGCATTATCCCCATAACTTTTGATTTTATTGGTACCTGATAATCAACTGAGTTGTGAAGTGAATGTATTCAATGTTTGAACATCCACAACATCCTGTTTCTGATGATCCCAAACATTCACATCTTATTTCTGTTGTCATGGTTATCCATTATTCGGTTCCCTAGTTTCAGACTTCCCCTTTTAGATCCATGTAAAAACTGCTTGCATTACATTTTCCCCAAATACTTAAAAAAAAATCCAAATATTCCTCCTGTTAGTTTCTCCATTCTCTTTCCTGCTGGTTTCAGGGTCAGAGATTTCTCTTGGATTTTCCAGAAGATTTCTTTCCATAAGTCAATGTGCAGCATATCATTTTCCACAGTTCCTGCATAACCAACAATGTAATCCTAAATAACACTTCCAATATAAAGTAGCCCATTTTAAGCTTCATTCCTTGACATTATTAAAGATGAAAATAGAGTTGCAATTCCTGTATTATCCTTGTAGCAATCTTCTTGAATAAAACTAGCTTCCTGAAGACACCTGTACACCCTGAAGTCAACTGATAGTGTTCTCTTTCTAAAATTCCTCCCACAGTAATTCTACATATTGATTTCTGATCCAGAGATCCTTGAACTTACAACATACTTTATGATCAAGGCACCCCTCAATCAACTCCATCTTTAAACAGTCTTCTTTTAAGAGACCAAATTGTCTAGTGTTCAGTCTTTGCCACACTGCTCCTTTGTCTCCATGCTGGCTAGTTGATCAAAGCCATTATTTTTATTATATATAAAAATACCTAATTCATTTAGATATCCAGCAGTAACTTTTTCTACATTTCTGATGTCACCCAACTCACCAATGCCCCAGCAGCAATGGAAAGCTCCCGTCTCCAATGGTCTGCATGCATTTGCACAATTGCTACTCTAATCAGCAACCCCAAGTGTGTTTGTCCTGTTCTTGAGCCTAGCCCTTGCAGGGTCCTCCCTTTTACTCTCTCTTCCCATCCATTTCATGAGTTTACCCTATCACTATTCAATTCACCAAGACTGGTCCCAGTTCAGTACAAGTGAAACCCTTCTCAATGGACATCCCATTGTCATTATCCTATTATGTAATCCTACCCAAAATAGCATTCTCTCTGGCTGAACACTAGTTTCAAATTGCAGCTGCCCAGAAAATCCTATTTTGCAAGGAGAAATCAAACAGTTTGACCCCAAGGCTGCGGTTAGACAGTCAGCTGCTGTGCAACCCTCAAAAGCAACACAAAGGGAACATCACTCCAGCCTTTTCACCTTTGATCTATTAAATCAAGGAAAGATTTTGTTTAAGGGAATCTAATACAATTTATGAAAGGGGTTCAGAGGGTAAAACTTCCAGTAAAAAAAAATTTAAATATCTCCAAGTCAAGGCAGGAAATGATAACCGAAATGCAGCTACGGACTTCCTGCTGGAGTTCTTAGCCGATTAGGATCACACCAAAGTATTCTGGACTCAAAGATTCAACTCTAGGGTATTGGCACAGGAAACCCATGTAAAAATAAAATGACTGGAACATTTGTTTTTATTTAAGCTTTCTTTGAACATTATTTACCTGCTGTAAAAAGAGAAGAAATGGAAAAACCTGATGATCAATTGTGAAGTATTCAATAAGAAAATTATGTGGCTACTCACTTTTTCCTTTGCAAGATGTTTCAGCCAACCAAAAGCAAGATTATGGCTTTGGACAATTGTAGGCTACAGTCACCAATGTCCCAGCAGCAATGGAAAGTTCCCAGATTCTTCCGGGACTGTGGTGGGACACCACCAGCCTACTGCAGGGGGCAACCTCTGTACCTGCAGGAGTGTAAGGGGACAGGACAACACCTGGCCAGCTGTCAATCAGTCGGCCTGAATGGATCAAGCCCCACCCAGTCAGGTGTCAATCACCCTCCGGGATATAAGCCTGCGGCGTCCTCCCAAGGCCTCACTCAGAGTTCCTGCAGCCACAGTCAGCCTGGCTCTTGTTAGGTCTGCTTTGTTCATGAATGAGTGAGACAAACACCAGGCTGAGTCGAAATCAGGGTTCTTTGTTCTTTATTACCGGATTGTAACACTTGCGACTAACAAAGTTAGTCGGAGAATGCATTCTGCCGTTATCAGCAAAATGGTGATTTTTTATACCCTTGGATACATGCTTAGAACATCATCATATCATTACTTGTCCAATGACTAAAACTGTTGCTATCCTTTCCCTGCTAGCTTCCTGCCTCTCAATCCATCAATGTCTCTCTTATCTTGTAAGTACAAGGATGCATTTACATCTTGTTACAGCCCTGTACATTCCCATCTCATGATGTTTTACCTAACAGGAGTACAAGGACACTTCCCCTTCTTGTTACTGCCCTGTACAGGGTAACTCCCTACACATTCCCATCTCATGATGTTTTACCTTACAATCTGTGGAAGTCTTTGTGGAATAAAGCTTGTTGTACAGTCTTTATCTTTGTGTGTGTCTGATTCTGGCTAACAGTGCACCACAGGGACTAAGTCTACTGCCCCTCTCAGACCTGTTGCTGCCATCTTAAAGTGTTTGGAAGTTACTACCTTTTTCCCTTCTCCCTAATTTCCCTTGACGTGAAGTCAACAAGGTTGCCAAAGATCTGGAGTCACAGGTAAACCACCCTGAAGATAATCTTTTCTTGCTTTGTTGCAAGTATGAGTGATAATTATTTCAAGGTCTGTATTTTCTTAATCACTTGTCAAGGATGGGTGGTGTCACTCTTTCATTTGAGTCAGGCGGTTTATTCTCACTTTGGAGTAAAGTGCATCATCCAGGCTAACAGTTCAATCCTGTACTTAAGGAATGTTGCAGAGGTGGAAGAGATGTGTTTGATTGAGACAACAAAAATAAAGTCCTGCCTTCTTGTACAGGTACACTTGTAACATTGGGTACCCCCCTGCATTATTAGAAGCAGCACTGGTTGTTCCTTTAAAGGCATGGTATTCTACATCAATCACAAACATTGTCCCATTTATTCATTGATAATGCGATACTCCACAAAAGTAGTTAATGTGTAAATATAAGTGGTGTTGAAAGGCACTATTGATTCTTTTTCTGTAACCCTTTTCTGAACCCTTTCAATTCCTGAATGTGTGCAGCTATAATTATGGTACATTTATGACATTAAAATTAGACTCTTGAGATTTTGATTCAGTGAAATTTGCATTGATTGAGTTTTATTTGTAATGTAATTTAATTTCTTTATACTTATATTTTACATTGCATTAAAATTTGCCTTTTTCATCTCAAAATAAGTGTTTTCGATTAACAAACAAATTCTTCTGGTAAATTTGCTGAACCTTTACATTTAAAAAAATGTAATTTCCAGATATGTGATGTTTGACACAACTCACCTTTATCAATCTTCTGGGTATTAGATTTGCCCTCAAACAGAGCTCTTCTATTTTCTCAACTGTTTTAAATTGTGGGAAAAAGACAAGAATTTTTTTTTCCAGCCATTCCTCTAGTTTGCATGGCTTCTTTTGCTATCTGCTTCTAGTTCTATTTAGGTAGGCCTCAGAGGGCATGCCTCTCATCCTGATTACACCTCTCGGACTCCCTTGGTCCTTAAGACTGGCCTGATGCCAACTCTCGTCCTTCCTGGGCACTGTACTAGCCTTTCCTGATGCATGAGAGTTCCTGATTTGTACCTCTGCATGATCTTGGATAGGTGGTCTGTGACTCTGTGGTGCTACTGCCTGAACCTCTCATGTGTTTTTCTGGGCACCAAACATGGCAAACAGAGTAATTTGTGAAAATACATATTGCAAACCAGTCACCATCTTAGTGTTATTTTGACAGTGATATGGAGTAAACATCATGTAAGAACAGCACATACATACACAATAAGGAAGAACCTGAGACGTTATTATGCAAATACAACACATATTACAGTACAGAGGACTGAAGAGACTGAAAGAAATACAGTATATACAGTATAAACAGGAGTTAAATATAATTAAGACAATGAAGAATGAAAGGTCTGAGGTCCAAATATTATACACAAACATGACATGGATAGAGTATAAAATTGAAAAGCAAAAAACTGCAGATGCCGGAAATCTAAAATAAGAATTGAAAATGCTGAAGGAACTAGAAATGAATTCAATCCTCTCAGTCAATCACTTGCATCAGAACTGATGAAGAGGCTGTAGTCCAACTGTGTTCCTTTCTATGTAGAGTCTTGGCCTATAAATAGTTTCAATCTTGTACGTTGTATTTCATACAGTGTGCAGCATGGAAATGAAAACCATGATTTGGCTCTGCTTAGGGAAGTGCTCATGTTTCACAGGAGCTTTCAGTCATTCTGATGAGAAACACTATTAATTTCTCATCTGTGAGTTTATCCAGGTTCCCATGAAATGTATCAGTGTTATTTTCTTCAACTACAGGTACTCCCAACTTATGACAGTAATTGGGACCGAAGATCTCGGAATGGATGCACGTCAGAATTTTGCCCGTGCAGAGTACCAAAGGCTTAAAGCAAACTTTTTAATCAAATCATTTTTTTCATTAGATTCGACAATAACAACTTGAAGCTTCCTGAATTTGTCGATGAATCTTAGCCAATCTATCCACATTCTGGTCCATGGTTACCTTGTTAGCCGGCGTCCCTGGATCCCTAGGCTGGAAGCGGCCACCTTTATTCCTGTGCGCATGCATGGGTCTTCGGTTGGCGCATGAGCGGGGGGGGTTAGCATATTTGAGTTCAGTTGGCGCATGCACGAGCGCTAAGTGCCCTGATGATACTAAATTTGCACCCTTAACGCTCGCCCATGCGCCAACTGAACTCCAATACGCGAACCCACCCCACATGCAGTAACCGGAGACTCGCACATTTGCTCAGGAATCAAGATGGCCATGCTCAGCCCCTGCACCCCAGGATGCCGACTAACAAGGTTAGTCTTACATGCCCTGTATCCCTGTTATAGTTTGTCAAATACAACATAAACTGCGCAAATTTTATATTTTTTCATATATATCTGAACAAAAATTTGGCCATATGTGCAGATGGCCTTAAGTTGAATAGGTTGCAAGTCAGGGAGTACCTGTACTTTCAAAATTTCCTAACAAAAGTAATTCATGGTTTAAAGGAAAGTCCTGTTACCCATTACAAAAATTTACTAATAGAAACCCAAAATGGGTTGGCCTTTGAACAAGTCTACGTAGAACGAAGAAAAGTTCCAATTTCTGTACCACATCTAAAACATTGATCTGATAAATTCGACCTCCATCTACTCAATTTCTGGGGAGTAATATATAATTGGTGTTAAAAAAAATTATAATGAAGTCATCTTACATTAATAGTATTTGTCATAACTTCTTTACACAAGTTTTGCCCGCGCAGAGTATCAATTAAGGCGTCACTCTTAAATTTGCACTGTCAGATTCTCAATTAAAATTTGTTAAGATGGTCTTGGTAATAGCAAGGAAATGTGTTGCTGTAACATGGAAATCTGATGTTTCTTTAACATTAGATAGATGGCATACTGAGATTCAAAGTTGTATTCCATTAGAAAAAAATTGCATAAAATTTAAGGGATAAATATCCTTTATTTTTGCAAATTTGGGGTCCATATGCTAAAATAATGAAATTAAAATTGATTTTTTTTCCTGATCAGTGTAGTTTTCCCTGATGTCTTTGAGGAATCTGAGTGTCAACTGATACAATCTGAATTAATTACTTGTAACTGTTTTATAATGAAATATCATATATTTTAGTTTTGGGATTAGACTAGTTTGGGGGGTTGGTGGGTTAATAGAGGGGTGGTTAGTGGGTTAATGGGGGGGTTAGTTTTTATTTGCAGTAGGTAGTTTTTTAAATTTAGTTTTTAGATCTTAAATTTTAGGTTTTTGTGTATTGTTTCAGCCTATTTGTTAACATTCTATTCTATTACTATGGTATATTATTGTCAATTACTTGATCTTGTATATGTTGAATAAATAAAATATTAAAAAAGGAGTATCTGTACTTGCAGAAATGAGTTTCACATTCTCAATTCTTTATTCAATAAGAAAAAGGCTTATTGCATTAAATATTCACTAACTGATATTCATAGTCCTTGTTTTGGTTTTCTCAAGTAGAAACATTATCTGCACTGAAAAACTGAATACAAGGGAATGAAGAATAAAAACTGAGTATTAATTAAATTAAACTTGAAAAAAAAATTGCAAACAGAGGATGAGGGGCACTGAGTTTACATATAGACTGAAGCTGAAAAAAATACAATGATAAATACTGCAGATGATATGAAACAAATAAATAAATCACTATAATAACATCTGAAATAATCAAAATATTAAAAAAGGTGGGTCTGCACAGAGGCTGAGAGTTAAATATATCGGGAAACATAAACAAAGAGGAATGAGGCTCTTTTTGGACTATAATTGCTAAAAACAAAAAGCTAAATAAATAAATACTCCTTAAATTATACATTCATATAATTAAACAGATTAAATGTGAAAGGGACTGAAATAAATTAGTTTTCAGTCACTGGCATAAAATGCTGGTTATATGCACGTAAGAATTTTGGTGCAAATGTACATTTACAATGGATGTGAGAACAAACTTGTTATCATAGTTCTCTCTCACTATCTGGTACCAGTGTATCTGATGACACCAGATGCATGGAAGTCAAGGGCAATTGGTGGCCTATATGCTTGTACATTGAGCACAAATGTCCATCACTGAATTTCATTTTCAAAATATACAAGTAATAGAAAATGAAAGGCTTAGTGCAGGAACAGAATGAACCTAAAATATGTCCATCACCACTGAAGGGCCAATTTCAAGGGGGATCACAGATCTGGAAAATTAGAATCAAAACTGTCATTGAACAATGGGTGGTCTATAGGACAGAAATGCTCCACTGGCAGTCTGGTTACATTCCCATGAGAGGGGAGGATGAACAAAGTTGAGAAACAGCTCCCTGAGAAACCTGAGAGGATAAAGGTATTCATACAGCTGGAATAATCTTGCATGGAGTTGGTGTGGACTCGATGACTGAATGGCCTCTTTCTGCACTGAGGACAGCTGTAATTATCCACTGTTCTTGTTGTTGCACTATTCTCACTTAATTGGGAAATTGTATGTGGCTCCCTCGTATACCGTCAGAGAAGATTGAAGTGTTGATTATAAAGTGGTCACTCCTCCAAATTAGTGATGTCAATCCAAGGCAGAACTATGTCTTCCATTGTAGCATTTGTCAGAAAACTGACTTATGCCACACATCCAGCAACATTCCAGAAACTGGAATTATTTGCCTGTGCACACTATGGACCTATAATGAAGACAAACTAAGACTGTGAGTTGTTTTTGCTTCGCACCAACCAGTGCTGGTTCCTTTTCTAGGTTCATCTACATGCAAGTTGTACAGAGTATGCAATGTATATTGATAGGTGATAGGATGCATTGTATTGTTTAGTGCACTCATATCTGGCTAGGACTGGGCTAGCATAGCTCAAATTATGGTTTTAATAAGACCCAAAGTAGGTATGGAGCCACCAGATAGGTTGGGCCTTTTACCCTTTGGATTTGATCCTTATCTGGAATTTAAAGATGAAAAGCCCACATCAGCTAATGTTTTGCCTCCTTGTGGGTTCTCAATGATAGTACCTTGAAGGCTTGCCATCATCCTTAGAGGTGAGGTCTGGTAGCTTTGACATTTTCATTCTGTCTCGGGCCTTGGCAGCCACTTCTTCTGCTACCACACTGGAGGAAGTTCTCGTGGTTGATCTGGTGTAATGGTGAAAAGACATATTATTTCCTAAAAAAAATGGAACAGCTCCTGTCCACACTAATTTGATATAAATTGGGTTTAATAACTGTGATGTAAATAACCTAATCAATGTTTGAGATATTTTAGACCTTGCCTGACCTGGAAGTACCATTGTATAGGACGACCCAAAATTTCCACTTAAAATTTAGGTTTTGAGCAATACCCCTTGTATAAGATGTCCCCAAAAATCTTGCACCAGTGGATGCTGATAAAAGGAATATTTGCAGATGACATCATAGTATACCTAACAGAACCAGAGATATCAATAAAAGAATTACATGCTGTATTGTAGTATTCTATGTTCTATAACTTAATTGACTGAGGATAGGTATACACCACATTTAAATGGCCATATTTAATGTGCCCAGAAGTATTGAACTGCACGTTTCACAAACATTTCTACGACTGATTCCACCTGCATTGAATTTGCCCATTGTTATTGAATGAAGATCTACCGGGACCAATGCTTGAAGAGGGTGCACAAAATCAGTGAACCGGTGCAACTTCATCGTCAGGCAAGAATTTTAGATTCTTTGATTAAGATGACTAATTCTAAGGTGAAATTTTAAAGTTTGGATCTATACAATGGCATCCAGGGTAGGCGTAGTGACAAGATTCCTTCATCTATTGCATCCACTGACAAGCATAATGTAGATATCAGCAAATTTCAGTACCTGTACAGTGCTAGATTAGGAGGAACTTCATAGAGCACACAATAAAAAGTATTGAGCCTCATTACTGTGAGTTCAAGTCTCATTCCAAAACCTTGAGCCTACAAATTCAGGCTGACACACATTGCAATTTTGAAAGGCTATGGTACTGAATGAGGTACCATCTCTTAGAAACAACCTTGAACCAAAGCCCGGTTTCCTCTGCTGGCAAGATAATAGCACTACCTTCAAGAAGAGCAAAAGTAATCCCCTACCCTCCCCAATATTTATCCCGAAATCAGCACCACCTAAACAATCTCTGGTCATTATCACATTTTTGCTCATGGAAGCTTGCTTGGGACATACAACTTGCTGTGCTTCCTGCAACAGGCATTACATAGCTGAGATGCTTTAGAAAATCAAGTGTTTTGGAACTGTGACTTGCACAATATATAATTCAATTCTCCATTAACAAACAGGCATTCACTGTAAATCTATACCATATGGACAGTTTTGAAACCCGAGTTCTAACAATGGTGTAAAATGTCATCACCATTACAGAAGAATGTTGAACTTTTCCACAAGTTGCGCATGGGTTTAAATTGTGGACAGTTTTTCACTGTTATTTTCTGGATGCAATCACAATAATTTTAAACATAGCGGATATGAGCCTTAATGACCAGATCATATTCTACAGAATAAAAAGAAGTAAAAGACAAAAATCTGCAGACACTGTGGTTGAAGTAAAACACAGAGCTCAGCAGGTCAAAGAGTGTCCATAATATATAGCAAAGATAAAGGTACGTAACCAATCATCGAGGGAAGATTAAATATGGGATTTGAGATGTCAACATCATAAGACCAAAGGATCCTTTGGATCATGGCAAACTTATAATCTGTGCTAATCAGAGTTAGTTGTGACCAGCAGTCTGACACCCACAATACAGGAGTGTACCATACTGATATTTACTTCCCCCAAAAATCCAAACAGTGCTTCAGCTCAAAGTATGAAAATATGAGCTTGCTGATATGGTGCTGGCTATAGCCGTTACTGAGAAGCACAAAAACCAGGTGGGACACAGAGAAACATTCATGTTCATCAATCAAACGGATGGTTTTCCAATATTTTTTGTGCACGACTGGAGATTAAAGTATTGAACTGTTGGATGGTCATCGGCAATGGACTTCTGAAGAAACCCGTTGTTTCTCTGGCAAGAAACAAACTGGACATAGAAATTACATGTGGACCAAGACCTAATGAGACAACCAATGAGATCGTCAGATTTCTTTTGTTGTCCACAGAAGGAGTGGACTGCCCCATGTAGCCTGAGCCTATCTTTGCAGTTACCATTGCTGTACGTGTGGGTGTGGGTGTGAAGATGAACTGGGAATTGCTGAAACCTATAATCACACAGGGTAAAGATGGCAACCTAATATGAACTAGTGAGAATATAATCTTTTCAAGGTGTTACCTTTTAAATTCTAATAATGTGAGTGTTGAAACGAGGAAGTGTTTGTTGTGGGCAGAGAAGTTCTCACATGTAATCTGAAAGTATCCTTCCATGTGGTTCTTTAAAGGAAATCTAGAAACCTCACTGACAGGGCAACTATGACACAAAGATTTAAAATCTTAAGTACAAGATCGTTTGCTGAACCAGGGTATATGTACAAGGCTGACTTTGAGCAGCTCAGTGAATTCAGTGTGGTCCCTCCTGACAGACCCCTTTTGAAACTCATTGTCCTGAACAAAGGGGAAAGTCATCATAACCAAGTGCCAAGAAAGCCTTGCTCTATACACAAATATGCAGTGAAATGATCACAGGGATGAAGGCACGACATCATAATTCCTTTGGCTCTTCCCAACTAGAAAACGGAGATTCTAAATCAGCAGGTGGCATCTGCAGAAAGCCATTGTTTCCCCCGCCAGGAGACAAATTTGAAGTGTATTCAAATGCTGGGGTGGGCAGCAGCCTGACTGTTGTATCTCACAGATGCAGTTTTATCATTATATTTCCTCTACTGACATTCATAATGTAGATATCAGTAAATTGCAGTACAGTGCTGGATTAGGAGGAACTTCACAGATCAGACAATAAAAAGAAATGAGCCTCATTACTGTGAGTTCAAGTGTGACAAGTTCCATTTTAGTTGAAGAAACAAACAGAAATCTTTTTACGAAACATAGCCTTAACCTTAATGCCAATGCCACATCAAGACTACCCCAATAACTCTCCCAAATCCAACATAATCCAACCTCAAAGCCAAATTTACTTCAATCTTAATCTCAGCCTAAACCTCAGGTCAACCGTGAACACTTAAAATGAATCTGAACCCAAGTCCCAAATCTATTTCAACAGCGGCTGGAAGGGAGAGGTCAGAGAGTCGTAATGGATAACTTTGTCAGGCTGGAGGCCAGTAACAAGCGGTGTGCCTCAGGGGTGATAAATTAGATTAGTAAATATGCGGATGATACTAAAATAGGTGGTATTGTGGATAATGAAGAAAGTTTTTGAAATTTGCAGAGGGATTTGAACTGCTTAGAAGAGTGAGCTAAAAGATGGCGGATGCAGTTTAATGCTGAGAAGTGCAGTGCTTCATTTTGGTAGGAATAATCAACACAGGACATACGTAGTAAATGGGAGGGCATTGATGAATGCAGTGGAGCTGAAACATCTAGGAATAACGGTTCATCGTTCCCTGAAGGTAGAATCTCATGTGGATAGGGTGGTGAAGAAGGCTTTTAGTTTTCTGGCCTTTGTAAATCAAAGCATAGATACAGGAGTTGGGAATTGATGTTGAGACTGTTCAAGGAATTGGTGAGGCCAAATTTAGAATACTGTGTGCAGTTCTGGTCGCTGAATTATAGGAAGGATATCAACAACGTAGAGAGAGTGCAGAGAAGATTTACAAAAATGTTACCTGGGTTTCAGAATCTAGATTACAAAGAAAGATTGAGCAGATTAAGTCTTTATTCCTTAGAGCTTAGAAAGTTGAGGGGGGATTTGATAGAGGTATTTAAGATTATGAGGGGTATTGATAAAGTTTATGTGGTTAGGCTTTTTCCCTTGAAGGTAGGAGAGATTGAAACAAGAGGTCATGAGTTGAGAGCTAAGGGACAAAAGTTTAGAAGTAACATGAGGGGGAACCACTTCAGTCAGAAAGTAATGGCTAGGTGGAATGAGCTTCCAAGAGAAATAGTCATTTAAGGAAAAATTGGATAGGCATCTGGATGGGAGGGGAATGGAGGGTAATGGGCAAGGTACAGGTACGTGGGATTAGAGGAGAGTACTTGGTTTGGTGCAGACTAGAAGGGCCAAGATGGCCTATTTCCGTGCTGTAATTGTTATAACTCTAAACCCTAAAGCATTACTCAAATCTTAAGATTACATCCATCCTAACTCAATTCAAATCCAAGTCAAATGTGATCTTGCATTAACCAAATAGGTCTTACCTTCTTAACCGGTCCCCGGTTTTTTGAGGTTCTGAATGGGTACTGATTTTGCTTTGTTTGCCTGAAATCATTTCATCTTTTTCCAACTGTATAAAGTCTGCAATTAAGAAGCAAATTAAATGAAATACTAACAGAGATAATGAAATAGAAAATTAAGGCCAATGTTAATTTGTTTCCATACCATTGAACATAATTTGGATATTTTAGATGGAACAGCGTGCATTAAAATTGCATCCATAGAGCATGAAAGTAAAGGCATTACTGATGCAGTACTGGGGCACACAACTAGATTCAATGTGAGACATGTGCAGGGTATCAGTTTGGCAGGTTGAGAAGTAATGCAATGCATGCATTGCTCTGAAAGGATAAAATTTGTGCTTTGGATCATTGTCAAACCACCCTTGCTGCACTATAAACAACAGATTGAGGGTTCACCAACTATACTTTGCAAAACTGTAAGCATCTGCTCCTTCATCTTCTTAACCCCCATTCCTTGAAATACCTGTTCCACACAGCTTTGTTTCAGGGTCTGCCTTTGCAACATTTCTCTTAGACTAATGGTGGAACTTAGCATCTTTTACAGTAGGTCTCATTTATAATTCTATTGAACTAATATGCTTGGTTAATATAAAAATCCATTGCAGCTTTTGTCTGACCAGATTAACTGGGTGACATCTCTGACACATAGAAGGGCAAGGAGGCAGAACTTTGTGATGCATGGGGTTGAGCTTTGCCAGCTCTAAAGTCACAAAAGAAACAGCAGAAAATTACCATAAGTTCGCTCTCGCTGCTTCCCCTCCAAAATGGGCAGCTTGTATGAGCCACTGAACTTGCCCGTCTCCTCTCCACGGTGCTCCAGGGGGATGTTGAACATTATTTCATTAGAACTGGCTTGCAGAGCGATGCAGCCCTCACCTGGATAGAAAAATACATGGCACTTACTCAGAGTTAAACACAATACTCTTAAGATAGGAGAATCATGGAATATAGGGGAAAAGTTATTTCTAAGAGGCTAGACAAATCTAATAGAGAGAACAGCATTCTCTTATCCTACATGATTTCTCAAGAATGGAACAATCTGCACAAATCATAATATCAAATGTCATTCCCATTTATAATCAATAAAAAGGCCACTCAGCCCATCACACAAATGCTTGCTCTCTGAAACAGTAATCAATTAATGACACTCCCTTGCTCTTCCCTTTTGCACTTCATATTTCTTACTTATTCAATTCTTCTTGGAAAATTTTATTCCATCCTTTGTTCAACCCTTCATTAAAAGTTGCGTGAAATAAACTTTTGCTTTCTTTTCATTTAAATGTTGGATCTTCAAATCAAAGTGAACTCACACTCACTTACTGCTGAACTGCTGGCAAGCTGCAGCATTCGAGACCAGGTTCAGCACTCATGTGCCCACCCACTCTCTTTGCCACCATTCCAACTCTCACATTTACATCCTATAGCCTGAACAAACTGATGGCTGGTTAACAGTGGCAGGTTCATCATCCCAGCATAGCAGCTCATTAATTCATTTTTCTATCACGTCCAGAACACGATGGAATGCAACTGCATGCTGCAACACTAAAGGTAATTGCTAATCACGTAAGGAAGACAGTGATCTTCTTAAATGGCCCTCTCTGGTAGCACAGTGGTCGTTGGTTCTGAAATTGTGAAAGATGGCAGTACACCCATAACTAACTTTCCTTTTCACACCAGGTATCTCTAGACAATGCCTTTTGATTTACAAGGTGCCAATGGTGAAAGAACTAGTTTCTTATCTTTTCCTTCTTACCATTATTCCCTCAATGCTGGTCGAGAAGCTACAAACTCTAGGCCTCTGTATCCCCCTCTGCAACTGGATGCTTGACTTTCTCACCGTAAGACTACAGTCAGTACAAATTGAAAACAACATCTCCTCTGCACTGGTGCACCCCAAGGATGTGAGCCTAGCCCACTGTTCTACTCATTATACACCCATGGCTGTGTGGCCAGGCACAATTCCAATGGTATCTACAAGTTTGCCAATGACACTACAATTGTTGGCAGAATCACAAATGGCCATAAGGAAGTCTACAAGAGGGATATAGATCAGCTCGTTGAATGGTGTAATGACAACCAGCTTGTGCTCAATATCAATAAAACCAAGGAGATGATTGTGAACTTGAAGGGCTCAAGCCCAAAACATTGGTTATGTCTTTTTATCTTTCCTATATAAATACACTGTTTGACCTGCTGAGTTTCTCCAGCATTGTGTTTTTACTTTCTTTTTTTTTCCCCAGTTCTGAAAAGAGATCTTTGATCGGAAACATTAGCCCTGCTTTTCTTTCCACAGATGCCACCTGACCCAATGAGTGTTTACAGTATTTTCTGTTCTGAGTGAAGAACTAATGGGGTGGGTCTCAACAGGCCACATCACCTTCCAAGATCAACATTTTTCACTGCCCCATGCTACACAAATGCAGTGAAGCTTCTGACTTTCATCCCTAGAAAAGGAACTGCTGTAAGAAACATTACTGCTCCTTGGGAATTCAGGCTTACCATACGATTCGTAGCTGTCAGTGGACTTGATACAGATGAGGATGTGTTGGTCCAATAAATACTCTGGGTCAGAGATAATGGGTTTTAACTGTGGGGGGTGGCGATTGGGGTTGTGAGTGAGGGAGAGAAAGAGAGAGAGAAAAAATATAATTTGTCAGCAATAAAATACCTGATCCAAGACACCAGGAAAAATGAATATTTCATATGTTGATCAGTTTCATTTAAACCCTTTCTCCTCACCGCACCCCCCCCCCCCCCAACATCTTAAATGACATTGACCGCTACAGTGAAATGGCTTCTGGGCATCCAGGTTGCCCGCAACTATCTTTTGACTGTCAAGCCACAGCTGCTAGTCCAGTTGCAGTGTCAGCTCTGTGATCTGCCTGACACCAAGACTACAAATTGGGAATCTAGCTCCCTACAAGACACTATACTTGTCCAAGAAATTCAGGGAGAGATTCTGAAGCTTAGCAGGCTCATTGTATGAGAAGTCTCAGCTTCAGAATGAGGTCTTGCACCAAAGGCTGCTGCAGCCACAACTTCAACCTCACTGTAGTGTGAAGGTCACATTGTCAGGCTCTTATGGTCTTTGTTATGATGTGCTGGCTTCCAAATTGGATGTGATCAGCAACCTGTGCTATCATTCCATCAATGTCTGCGACCCAATCATTTACCTTATGTTCCTGGAGGAAAGACAGAGACTAACAGCGCGAGCTGCATTGTCACAATCCAAACAACGTCCTTTTTCACACACTCGTTCAGGCTTGCTACTCTTCATTATTTGCTTTCACCCTTCACAACACCAGGCTTTTATTCTTGCAAAACTTGGATGTGGTATTTTAACAGATGTATTTTGAAAGTATAAATTGTAGTCCTCTGTAGTCCTCTAGAGAGCAACTACAGAGAACTACAATGGATAGTATATAGATATAATGGAGATATAGTAGTCAAGTGCCATCTCAGAGATAGCTCTTGAAGATCCACTATTTTCAGATGAATTGCTGCCTCACTGTTCTTGGCAGGAGATTTGGTATATAACCAAAATTCTATAGGTGCATGAAGGGAGAACATTCTGTCTGGTTGGATCACTGTCTGATGTGGAGATGCCAATGCACAGGGCAGGAAAAAGCTACAGAGAGCTGTAAATTTGGCCAGCATCATCATGGCCATCAGTCTTCACTTTATTAAGGACATTATCAAGGACCCTCACCACCCAGCCCATGGTCTCTTCTCATTGCTACCATCAGGAAGGAGGTACAGGAGCCTGAAGATGAACTCCCATCATTACAAAAACAGTTTATTTTCCTCCACCATCAGAGTTCTTTCCCCAAATTATATATATATATATATATATATATAAACTTCAAACAGTATAAACTTGGTTCCCCCCTCCACTGCAATGGGTGAAAATGCAAAAAAAAATCAAAATCAAAAACCTAACAAAAAAACCACCTAACCTACTCTAATAACAAAAAAAAACTAATAAAAGCAGTTGAGCAGCTTATCCTGAGGGTTACATATATTTTGTAGTTTTTGGTTCCCACTGTAAATCAAAAAACAAAGGTAAAATTATATCTCATCAAGAAGAGTAAATACATCTAATTACATTATGAAAATAAGGTTGCCATGTATCTTCAAATTTCACCCATGAACCAAATACATGATATCTAATTTTTTTCTATGATATGAGAAAACCATTGAAACACTATTGGAGATCTAGAGTCTTTCCATTTGAATAAGATGGCTCTTTTAGCCAACAATGTGGAGAAGGCCACAACCCTCTGCGCAGATACAGAAAAACTTCCAATGTCTACCTCGAAAAGAGCAGTTCTTGGATTGGGTTGTAGCTCCACCTGGAGTATAGTTGAAAAAATATTAAAACTTTCTTTCCAATAGTGTCACCATCAGAGGTTCTGAATGGACAATGAACCACACACACTACCTCACTTTTGTTTTCTTTTGCACTATTTATTTTTAAATAGTGTATTTACAGAAATGTAATTTATGGCAATTTTTGCACTTGTAATGCACAATACTGCTGCCACAAAACAACGCATTTTGTGACACATGTTCTTGATAATAAACAGGATTCTGATTCATACCTCAACCACTGGCCCTGTTTAATGGTCACATCTTCCCCATTTTAACTACAGTGAGAACCAATAAAGAGATTCAATATCACGCTGAAATAACAACTTCAATTAGTATGGTTTAAACTGGCATAAGGTTCTGGTTTGGTTGGCTTAATCCTTGCTTAACGATGAGGAATCTCTGCTTATCTTGTGGAAATGAATTAGTAAATTAATGGAATCAGTTTAATTCAGCAAGTTAAGGATCAATTTGCCTGTTTAATAAGGAGTTTAAAGGTTATTTGCTCACAAAAATGTTTCATATTTATACTAATTAAAACTATCTTGACCAGCACTTAATGCAAAACAATTGACTTGATGCCTCTAGGAAGATAAAATGCTTTAATTCCAAGTACAGCAATGATAGAAGCTCCATTGACCCCGGTTACCTCAAGGGCAGTACTCCAGATAACAGTCAAGTTCTCATCTTTTGACTCCTGGTTCTCCCCTTCAACACTCTTCTCCGGATCTAAAAGAAGCACAAAGTCTGGATAGATTCACCTCAATGCAGAGTTAAGCGAATGCAAATTGTTGAATACTTTTCCAGAAGTCTCAATGACCAGACCCAATCTATGTGAGCAAAGAGACTAGTCTTATCTAAGGTACAGAAGGCAATCATCTGCCATTCATCAGTAATAGCTCATCCACTGAACTTACAACCACACAGAAAAAGGTAATTCAATCGATCAGGACAATGCCAGATGCAGGTACATATTCAACAATAATATTTTTCTTCTCCTCATTTCTCTGTAGCCCTGCAACATGATTTTTTCATATTTATCAATCAACTCCCCTTCTTCTTCCTGTTACCTCCACAAAGAGGAAAATTGCAGAAGCCAATTAACCTACCAGCACGTTTGAGATGTGGGAATAAACTGGTGAACAGGTCATCGAGAGTATGTGGAAACACCACATCAACAGAACCCAAGGTCAGGATTGAACCTGTTTTGCTATGGGTGTGAGGTAGGAGAGCTAACTACTACATCACCTTACTGCTTCCCTGGAGAGCCATCTGGCAGGGAGACAACAGACAACAGTGGTGAGTGTGGGAGAAGTGTCACGAGAACATTCAAATTTCTATGCTGAAGAAAGTTTTGTCTTTTTGGAAAGAAAAGGCTGGTTAAACAGAACCAATTTTCCAATGTCCCTGGCAGCAATATATCGGGCAGAAAGACTACAGACCAGCCCTGTCAAACTAACAAAGGCAAAGACCTTTGTTTGCTGGGTGGATTGGTCTTGGGTTTGGGGGAGTTAAGGGACATCAAGGGATGGAACAACTTTGAAAGTTAGACTTGGATTTCAGTTCTGAAAAGAAATCAAGATACTTTAGCACTCCGGGTGAAAATGTTCTCTTTTATCCTGCACTGAAGCTTTCTTTGGTATGAATGCCCTGTGGACTTCATGGGTTGCGAATGTGCAAACAAATTTGGAGCAAGTGACGTTAATGTGTGTTTGATGTTGGGCTCAGAACAAGTTTCTGAACATGCCTGATCTAAAAACCACAGAGGAGTTTACGTTGAATGTCAAAATTTCTGATCGAACTCTGTTGCTTTAATGCAGAGATGTGGTGTGCAATGCAAGGAATTGTTTCTCTTTTGACTGCAATTTTTCATATAAATTTCACATTACAAAGAAGAAAATGTGGAAAATGCATACCGATCCCGACACACAACAAATGCATTCACTTGCAAATATGCAGACACAAAATTTTGCTGGACACTTGCACATACAGTATAATCTGGGAAACAGCGTAGTGGTTTGGGGAAAGGCCTCTCTTCATGGGGCAATCTTACTCTCTAAGCAGCTGGAGTGGAATTCAATGAAGAACTTCGTCTTGGATTTCGTCTTTAGTGTGGCTTCACACCTGAGGAAATTAATTGTGCCTGTGGAATCAGCATTGTTGGGGTCTGAGGAGTAAAGGCAGCAAGTTAGTTGAGTATAAATCATTAATATCTCCAAGAACCTCATGTACCAATTTATATCTTTCTGTAGCTCCTGTTTTACTTATTGGATAACTGGCTGATCTAAATTTTAAATTTAAATTTAGACATACAGCATTGTAACAGGCCCTTTCAGCCCACAAGCCTGTGGGTTGTAGGAATTAACCTACAACCCCCGTACATTTTTTCAAATGGAGCGAGGAAAACAGAGTACCCAGAGAAAACCCACACAGTACAAACTCCTCACAGACAGCGCCAGATTCGAACTACGGTTGCTGGCGCTGTAATAGCGTTGCACTAACTGCTACACTAACTGTGCCAGCCCCTGCTTGCAAAATACACTTTCTTGTGCATTTTAGTACATGTGACAATAAACGAACTTCAATTTTTTTTTCCACAACACTGTTTTCTTATTGCTCTGGGATGGTAGTTTTCCTTTCAAGGTTGACAGAGGTAGAGCAATAATGTAGCAATTTTCTATCTCCTTCTCAGCTCTCTCCACCAGATCGCCCTCCACTGTATACTCACACTTGTTTCCTGGCTCATCTATCTCCTGGTGTGCCAGATCTTTGATACTTTTCTGCATTTCACACATTGGCTACTTTTTATGGGAAAGATTCTGATGAGGGAACACTAGGATAGGTGAGGAAGATAAAATGAAGATTGTTAGGCCTCTTGTTCCATTGTCTTCTCACCATTAGCCAGAAGTTTCAGCAGGTGGTAGTGATATCACCCTTGCTATGGTTGTCCTATTGAGAGTCAGGCTGGGGATCAGTAGGTGCCTTATTAGTTAATCATGACACTTAATTTTAGGTTTCCCCACAAGGATGAAGCCAACAGATGCAACAGTGGTCTTGAACATTGCTTATCTAGGCTTCCCCTGATAATGTGTAGAAGTGCCCTTCTGCCCCAGTTTATCTCAGATCCTCCCTGTAGCCTTGGCTGTCGAATCCCTTCAACTGTGTGCAAGTCTGAAAGTGGACTAGGCCACATTCGGGCTGATCAACAAGGCCCAAGATTACCTTGGCCTCTGCCAGGTTCACCTGTATCAGCATTGGGATCAGGGCCGCTGTACCACTTGCCACTTCAGTCTCCAGCCACATCAATGTGGGGGCCACGCTGAGAAGTGGCCGGGAGGTGATTGAGGCTACGGAAGAGGCTAAGACAGTGGTGGTTACAATTTAAGGCAGCAGTTATTGGGAGAATTAGAGGAGGGACTATGGTTGAGGAGGGCGGTCCAACCAGGGAATGCACCAGGAAACAGGACAGGTGCAGTATCCACCCCATCACTTTTATTGAGACTACGATGTTGATTTACCTATTTCTTAAAATACTCCAAACCGAGTTTGAATATTGTCATTATTTTTATCTGTTCTTTTGCTTTTATGTGGTTTTTTTGGTGAAATTTTAAATTCAAAGTGGCACCAGAGTGTGGCAATTATTTTGCAGACGGGTTAAGATGCGAAACTTTAGCACTCCAGATAAAAGTGTTCTCTTTTACCCTGCACTGAATCTTGCTTTGGTATGAATGCCCTGTGGTCTTCATGGGCTGCGAATTTGCAAACAAATTTGGGGCAAGTGATGTTAATCCATGTTTGATGTTGGGCTTAGAACAGGTTTCTTAATATACCTGACCTAAAAAACCACAGAGTAGTTTATGTTTGTGATAGTACAGATTCTATCACCAATGTGTATATGTATAGATTGTAGTGTAGGATGACTGTGATTGGCTGAGAGCCTACTGGCAGGTCTTAAAAGGTTGCTCCTAGCCAGACCAAGTCATTCTGGACTGGTCGACCTACATGTGATACACTCCAGTCTTATAGTTAATAAAAGCCTTGGTTTGGATCAACAAGCCTTTGATTCTTTCGACGCGCTCTACAATGTTGAATGTCAGAATTTCAGATCGAACTCTGTTGCTTTAATGCAGAGATGTGGTGTGCAATGCAAAGAATTGTTTCTCTTTCGACTGCAATTTTTCATATCAATTTCACATTACAAAGAAGAAAATGTGGAAAATGCATACAGATCCTGACACACAATAAATGCATTCATTTGAAAATATGCAGACACAAAATATTGCTCGAAACCTGCACATACAGTATAATCTGGGAAACTGCGTTGCGGTTGGGGAAAGGCCTCTCTTTGTGGGGAATCTTACTCTCTAAGCAGCTAGAGTGGAATTCAATGAAGAACTTTGTCTTGGATTTCAGCTTTAGTGTATCTTTGTATGCATGAAAATAAATTGAACTAACATCGCAAGAAGAATAAAAAATATCAGAATTTGGCTCTCTGAACCCTGGTTCATCATTCAACAAAATTATATGGGTCAGGAAAAGATCTCTACCTCACCGATACTTTATCCGCACAACTAAAATCTGGAAAGCTCCAAAATCCGTCAAGTGGGGAGAGAGACGGCACCACGAGTCGGGTGAGCAAGAGACCGAGTTGGGCAGCCGGGAGACCGGCAGCACAAGTTGGGTGGGCGAGGGACCAGCAGCGTGAGTCGGGCCAGTGAGGGGGGTGCGGGGGTAGACGGCAGCACAATTCAGGTGGGCTTAAATCTGGTTTTCTGAAATTCGGAACACACTGTCCCCCAAGGGTTCCAGATGTATTTTCTGTCCTATTCCTTCATTATTTTAATATCCAAAAATCTAACGATTCTTTATTTTAAATGCAATGAATAACCAATCCTCCAGAATCCTACAAGTCTGAAGAAAATTAGATACAACATTAAAGATAGAAAGTTTCAATTTGACAAGCTCGGGGGCCTGTTCCTAGATTACTATCATAAATGGCAGATTTTAAAAGTCCAGATGCTCCAGAGATTCTTTGTCTAGTGTTTGAAGTCCGCTTTTCAATCCATATTTTCCACAATTGATTAGAGGGATAGATTATATTTAGTTTAAGGTCTTTTTTTGGGTTTTTTCTTTTTTTTTTAAAATCACTTTTTTAGATTAACTTGTCAAATATGGGTTTAAATATAGTTGTCACAGATCATATCACAAAATAAGACAAAATTTACCCTTTGTTTAGATAAAGGGATTGTTTAATTTAGTCTTATTTATTTTCTATCCAGAACTATTTTCTAATATTGTATGATCAAGAGATAGACGGTTAATTACCATATTGAAAGAATTTAATGTTTTAAAGAAATATTGTTTCAAATTGAATTTTTACAACTGGCTTTAGCTGTTTCTAGGAAGTGCACAGCCATTACTTGGAAATCTGGTATAGATTTAGGGATGGAGAGATGGCAGGCCGAATTGTGTTCTTGTATTTCACTTGAGAAAATAACATAATTTAGATAATAAATAAAATTTTTTCTTGAAAATATAGAGCCCATATTTACAATATGTTGGTTTGAAAATTTGAAGGACTCTCTGAAAGCCCGTCCTGTTGGTAACCCTCAGTCCCATTATTATTTGTATTGAGACTTATATTTCTTTTTTGGCATTTTCCTAACTTTTTTTTCTTTTCTTACTTTTCTTTTTTTGATACTTTAAGGGAGGGTGGGTGGGAGGGATGAGTGATGAAGGCTATATATATATATATATATATATATATATATATCTTCTTCTTTGGCTTGGCTTCGCGGACGAAGATTTATGGAGGGGGTAAAAGTCCACGTCAGCTGCAGGCTCGTTATATACCACACTTGTACTTATTATTTTTTTTATTTTTATTGAATATTTATACATGGATGTGGTTTTTAAAATACTTAAGTAAAATATTCAATAAAAACAAAAAAAACCTGATAATCAGGAACTAAAATTGAAAATAAAAGAAATATTGTTAAATAAACAAATATAAATAGGTTTTTGATTTACATTTATATTTAATTTGTGATATAAATATATGATATGACCTGATGTTTGTTTTATTATATGGCTTTGTATGTAGGATTTATATGTTAAACTCAATAAAAATATTTTTAAAAAGAAAAAAGAAGTCCGTTGCCATCTGAAGGAATTTCTCCTCATCTCCGACTTAACTGGCTGTTTTTTTCCACCCCTGCCAGGTGTTTCAGTTGTGTTGAGCTTCGGTGCTGAACATACCTCAGCTGGCCTGAAAGGGTAAAGGAGTTACCTCAGTAGTACTAACCAGTTTTAGAAACAAACTGAGTTGACACGCCCACCTCAAATGTAGCAAATACTGGCGAATGATCGCTGGTAACGATATCCGTGGTGCACCCTGTGATTGAAAATCATCAGTCAGACAACTGATCTTTTATCACAATAGCTGCATGTTGCGCACGTTAAAACAGGGGGAACTTGAGGTCCAAGGAATTTCTTTGTGAAACTCCAGGGAAAACAATGCTGCTCAAATGAAATTAGATTTAATCTCAAAATTGCACCCACTTTCAGGTATCTTATCTCCTGATAGAAAACTTGGTCCCTGATTTTCCAGCAAAATTCTCATTTGGCCCAGCAATGATATGCATTAAAATATCAGTTAGGCAGATACATCCAACAATGTGATGCTTCTTCTGGTGGGGATCCTTCCATGCATGCCTTATTGCAGAATTTGCACCTTGTTTTGCTGGCAACAAGGCAGAGATGAATATCATGTGTATTGATGATGCAATGATAAGTGCCAAGGACACTGCAAAATATTGGTCATACAAGGATGAATTGCACCTTCTTTTGAGATTGGTGGGGGCTTCAATGTGTAATGGTTTCTTTATGCAGAAAGAACCTTTCAGGTATGATTTGCATTCAGAAAACAGATGCAAATGGGTCCAATTTCTCAGCTAAGACTTTGGCAGGATTGAGGATCATTCCAAATTCATCACAACCTTATTAGCGTTCACCATCTTCTGTTGCGATGGAGGTGAGTTCAGAGCAAGTACTCGGGTCCCAGACGTATATGAACTCCTGTTATCTCTGTGCACATGTAATATATGATGATAAGACTATTGTGGGATTATGTGCTTACGTGTGTTTGTGCACATTTTACATTGGGGCTTGCTGGTAGGGGTGAGACCAAACATCTGGGCTTCCTCTGTGCCAGATTAAAAAAATATATACTATGTATTCACTAAATTGCCACAAGAACAAAGGGACCTTGTGATGAACTAGGTTAAATGCAAGCAGTTTCAGATCAAACCTCCTTACCGTATGACTGACACATGACATGAACGTTGGGGTAGCTTTTCCACAGTACACGATCACACCAGGATGGCAGGTTATACTTCAGCTGGGAACAGAGCAAATGGTTACCAAATACCAGGACCAATCCTTGCCAACAGACCGTCACCAAATCAACTCTTATTTAAATGCAGTTTACAGACGATTTTCTCCAGGTAGCACAGATATCTTGAAAACCTCCACTGGCACTTCTTCCAAGGCAGCAAGCTTTGGAAGACTTCTCCAAATATAGATACCCAACATTCGATACATGGTTAAAAAAATAATGGCAGCACTGCTGGAGCTACTGTAATGGCAGCCCTGCTGCTGGTGTGGACCCATAGAGAGAGGGGTGCAGAGACACAGTGCTCTAATGTGGGGTCCAACCACCCAGACTGACTGCCATCAGCTCCGTGCAGAACTTAAATGGCTTGTTAAAGGAGCTAATGGTGTTTAATTTTAAAATCCCACAACCCTGGGATCTGCAGTGGCCACAAGGGGTTGCAGACTCCGGGGAAGCAGAGGATTGGGGCAGGGCACCAGAAATCGAGACCACCCCCCTTCCCCCAGCTTGAGAAGGAGAAGCAGAAGAGAATAACCAATGGGACCCTGTCAGCAGACCAGTGAGGGGCTCTGAGGCTGAAGAACACACAGGCGGCGGGCTGTTGGTGACCCGAGACAAGAAACCCACATAAGCTGCAGGCGACCAACAAGGGACTCGCACCAGGCTGCAGACTGGCTGAAGTCTGGGTGAAGGGGTACCAGGTATTGGAGCCGAGATGCGAGAGGGTGCTGAGGGTGCTAGAAGCTTCCTGATGGTATATAAAAATTGCACCTGGAGCTTGGGTTGCCTATGGTTTGGACTCGAGGTTATGTGGCTGCAGAGATTGTGGGAGTGCTGGAGGTGAATCAGCGGACATGCAGTGACGTTGGGGTAGACTCTCTTTTGCTTCTCTTTCTCTGACTGGCAATTTGTGTGGATGGTGAATCTCTATCTGGCTTACGGTAACTGGCAATTTGTGTGGATGGTGAATCTCTATCTGGCTTACGGTGGACTAAAGGAAATTTTGTGCAATATATTTTCTGTTTTATTACATGACAATAAAAGAATCTTGAAGTGAAGTGAAGTGATTCTGGATGAGATAGGAAGACCAGAAAAAAAGAACAGAGAAAGTAATCACTGATCTATAAATAAGTAAGGCAGATGATTTTACAGTTACAATCAGGACTCAAGTGGCACACTACTGGGTAGAATGAAGGAGCAATGTTTCCAATACTCACTCCTGTAGCCTTCTGTTTGATGTAGTTGTATGTATCTCTGCTGTCACGCTCGTAACGATAGGTTGGAGGGAAAGTGATCTCTTCTTCCTCTGCAATATGAAAAATACTAAATTAAGTTACTTACTTGCACCCCACCGTTCCCTGACAAAGAACATACTTCACCACAGCCACTAAACTTTAATCCTGAGCTTCAAGTAAAACGCAAAAGTCTGCAATGGTTGAGGTAAAAAAAAATACAAAGCTGCAGAAACTCAGCAGGTCAAACAGCGAACTTTATTTAGCAAAAGATAAAGATCATAACCAAAGTTTTGGACTTGAGTCGTTCATCAAGGAATGAAAAAATGTCGGCAGGTGCCTAAACAAAATGTTGGTGGGGGGAGGGGGAGCACTGTCCTAAAGGCAGGAGGTAATAGATAGATTAGGGAGGGAGGACACACCATCAAATAGATGGGTGGGGTGGGGGGAGGGATGGCTCTGTGAATGGAAAGGGAAAGGTGGCGAGTTGGAGGAAAGAAGACAAAGGGGAAGGGAGAGAGAACGGAGAGTAGGCCAGCAGAAAGTAGAGAAGTCGAGGTTAATGCCTTCCAGTTGGAGAGTACTGAGATGGACATTCAAGTGTTGTTCCTCCAATTTATGGGTGGTCTTGGTGGAATAGTACATGAGGCCATGGATGGACATGTGAAAATGGGAGTGGGGCACAGAATTGAAGTGGTTGGCCACTGGAAGATCCCTGTCACTCTGCAGACAGAGCGAAGATGTTCAGCGAAGCAATTTTTTAGTCTGCACCTAGTCTCTCTAATGTAGAGAATGCCACAAAGGGAACACCAGATCTAGTGTAAGAAGTATAGTCAAGGTAGTTGTAAGAGTTGGTGGGTTTGTAAAATACATCTGTGAAAAGCTCATCTCCGAAGATGGAGATAGAGAGAGAATGTTTCCTTTTTTTTTTAAACTTTATTTAAGATTTTATAACATGAATAAGATATAAGATTACATTAAAAAAAATTTTCAAATGAAGTAATGAAATTACAATACAACATCAGTAATCTAAACAAACTATACCCCCCAATAATTATTACACATTAATAAACCAACTCAAGTTAATCCAACCCCCCCTCCTTCCCCCCCACAATAGAGTGAAGGATTAATAAGATTAGTAATATATGTATGAGAAAAAAACCCACTTACAAAAAAAACAAAAACATTAAACAATAATCAATTCTTAAAAAAGAATTGTAGCATGAGAAAAAAAAGATTAAAAAAAAACTTTCTCTATAAAAATAAACCTTCACTAAATATCAACTAACTTCACATCTATCATCATATTAGTCACATAAACCACCATCTTAAAACAAAATCCAAACCTCATTAAGCATTGTACAATTCAATTTTAGTACTCTTCCACCATCTTTCCCTTTTGCTCTTGAATACTTATCCAATAAAAGCCCCAATACCACATTTAAATATCCCCAATGATTACTTTAAAATTCACATACCCAAATAATAAAAACACATCTACAACAAAAACTATATCTTCAACAAATGGAGCATAAACAACAAACAAAATTCAAGCCTTATTAAGAATTGTAGAATTCAATTTATAACTTTTACCATTATTCCCTTCGTTCTGTAACTAAGATAATAAAATAATTTACACCAGAATTACCATTCCTTTCACCTTGAAGTTAAATAAAAAATATAAAGCTTATCCATCCCATTCAGATTTAAATTTCAAATATTCCTTATCTACTAAATAAACTTTACAAAAAAAACCACATCAACTTTTAATTGTTTAAACAAGCAAATACTTTCTTATACTTAATAAAATTATTAAAACCGTAAGTATTTAAAAAAACAAATATAAATTTAAACATTACTTAAAAGAACACACAAAAAAGAGAAGGAGAAAAAAAAGGAAAAAAAGAGAGAAAGAGAAAAAAAACACTCCCTCCCCTTATCCCCTCCTAAAACTACAAAAAAAATATAATTAAAAAAAAAAATTTAAAAAAACCTTCACTCCTCAATCCAAAAATTAATAAGAAAAAAAAAACCAGGCAGGAGGCAACTGCTACCTCCTCCTGGGTCAACCACTCATTGCGGTAACTCCCACACAATATCGGGTGTGAGATAACTCACACGTAGCTGATGACTTCTGGAAAATAGCGCCCATCCAGCTCCCTCTCCCAACTCACGTTTCACATAAACTATCATCATTATTTAAAATTTTCTCAAAAAGAGAAAAAAAAAATTCTTTTTAGTATTTTTTAAATCAACTTTATCACTTTGACCACCATTATTTCCATTTCTCCTTGGAATTCGATTCCCATCTTGTACCTCCACTCTCTTTGGAGACCGTGGAGAACTACGTCTAATTGGTAACGATTGAGCAAAATCCATAGCTTCCTTAGGATCATCAAAAAATTTTGATTGGTAACCATCTTGAAAAATCTTCAGTACCGCAGGATATCTAAATGTTGCTTTATAACCTTTTTTCCACAACACTTCTTTCACAGAATTAAATTCACATCATTGAGACATAACTTCTTGACTCAAATCCGGATTAAAAAAAACACGATTATTCTGAACCATCAAAGGAGATCTTCTTTGTTGTGCACTTCTTATGGCCACACGCAAAATTGTCTCTCTATCATAATAATTTAAACAACGAACCAAAACAGGTCATGGCTTTTGTCCAGAAGAAGGCTTTCTTCTCAAAGCTCTATGTGCACGTTCCGGTATTAAGCCTTCCAGGAACTTATCTTGTCCTAATACTTGTGGAATCCACTCAGTAAAGAATTTTCTTGGATCTGATCCTTCCATATCTTCTGGTAAACCAACAATTTTTATGTTATTCCGTCTGGATTGATTCTCCAAATAATCAACCTTTTTCATTAAAATTTTATTCTGAATTTGTAAAGTTTCAATTGTTTTATTGACACCTTGTAATTGATCTTGTACCTCAACTAAACCTTGGTCACAAAAATCAAGTCTTTCACTCGTTTTAAGCTTAAAAGCTCCATAATCAGCCATCTGTTGAGTATTAATATCCACCAAGGTATTAAGTTTAGTATCAAGTTGATCTAAAGCTTTAACAAATTCTTTCAATATAGCAGTTAACTCAGATTCAAGACTCTTAAGAAACTTATCCACTGAAGTAGATTCAGACACAGTAGGGCCCAGTTGTTTCTGAATAGCCAAAAGGTCTTGTATTCCCTTCTTTAATTTAACTGCTTTTCTTACAGTGTGACTTTGTGTAGAAACCCCTGCCATAACCTCCCCAGTAATATTTGGCGGTTGATGGCGAGGGTTATCCCCAAGCCATATTCTGTCAAGCATCTCCGACGCATCAAGGTCTATAGGAATCTTCATTTCAGGTGGTGCACTTCGCAGCGCCACCGCTACATCAGTCAATGGACGTCCCTTTAACTGCAAGCCTTCAGCTGGCGGCTTCCCAGCTGTTTCAGCTGTCAAAGGCTCTGTGACAGCGCTCATAGCGGGCATTGACTGAAATACACACACCTGGCTAGCCCTTTGTTCTAAGGGCTGCTGGGTGCCATTTTTAAAGAGCCCTACCGGCAGAGAACGGAGCTCCACTGCTGATTCCTGTGCTTCTCCTCCTGGATCCATTCCACGCTGAGTCCTGGCTTCTTGTAAACAGGTAGGCTCTGATATCTTCGGAAAATGTAATTTCTTAACAATCTGTTGCCGTTTTTTCTTGCTTTTTTTCAACAATTGTACCATTGGAAACTAGTTTAACAGCTCTAACTATATCTAACCTTGAAAAGATTTTAACGGGCATTTAAAGACAAAACAACACCAAAGAGTCGGGAGAGGACTGGAAGGCCCGTCTATTCCTTACGCCATCTTGCCACGCCCCTCGAGAGAGAACGTTTCCAATGATATAGTGGCATGGAAGAAGTCTCAACTTCATTCACTTCACTGTCAACTTCCACCCCATCTCAAACTCACCGGGTCCATCTCCAACAACTCTCTCCCCTTTCTGGCCCTCTCTGTCTCCATCTCGGGAGACAAGCTTTACAGAGACATATTTTACAAATCCACCAGCTACCAACTACCTTGACTAAACTTCTTCACACCCAGTCCCACGCAAGGATTCTATTCCCTTTTTGCAATTTCTCCATCTCTGCTGCATCTGCCTCAAGGTCTTCCAATCCAGATCATCTGAAATGTCCACTTTCCCTCCACCACCATCATCAACTCGGCCCTAACCCGCATCTCCTCCATTTCTGCTCATTTGCCCTGGCCCCCTCTGCCTCAGGCAAAACAACACAGGATTCCCTTTGCCCTTACCTACCACCCCACTAGCCTCCACATCCAACACATCATCTTCCGTAATTTCCACCACCTACAACAGGATCCCACCACCAGACACATCTTCCCCCTTCCTCTACTCTCCACCTTCTGTAAGGTCCACTCCCTCCATGACTCCCTCAATCCCTCCTCACCAGCCATGCCCCACCCCCCACCCCCTGGCACCTTTCCTGTGGCTGCAGGAAATGTCACACTTGTGCCCACACCTCCTCCCTCACCACTCTTTCGGAGCCCAAACAAACTTTTCAAGTAAAGCACGTGGATCTGTGGGAGTTATCTGTGGGTGCTCCCTTTGTGGCCTTCTCTACATCAAAGAGACTGGGCGCAGACAGAGAGATGGCTTTGCTGAGCACCTTCAATCTGTCCATATTAGTGACAGGGATCTCCCAGTGGCCAACCATTTCAATTCCGCGCCCCACACCCATGCGCACATGTCTATCCATGGCCCCATGTACTATCCCACCAAGACCACCCGTAAATTGGAGAAACAACACTTGATTTTCAGTCGGGGCACTCTCCAACATCGATTTCAACTAACCTGTTCTCCTTTCTCCCTCCCTTCTCTTCCCCGTCTTCTTTTCCTCAGCTCTCCACCCCCTTCCCTCTCTATTCACCCAGCTATCCCTTCTCCCCCTGCTTGCTGCTGTGCCCTCCCTCCCTTCTCCACCTATTACCTCCCGCTCCTCCCCCCCCTATCATTTTGTTCGGGCACCTGTTGAAGGGCTCAAGCCGGAAACATTGGTTGTGTTTCTTTACCTTTGCTACTTTTACATACTGAGTTTCTCCAGCACTGCTATCTTAATCCTGAACTTAACGGATACCAATTTTATTTTGTATGAATAAAGATTATTTTAATTATTTTTAAAAAAAGGAAGCTTGTCTTAGTGTGGAAGGTCCCAACTCTTTCTCAAGCTTTGGATGTACAAATTAATTTTAAGCCTGATGCACTGCACACCATTTGCCATTACTGTGCTTTTCCATTGGGCTCCCTCAATGCACTTGTGTACAGAGGATCCCCAATTAACCTGGCAAACCATTTCTGCATCATATGGGGATTTAGGTTAAGTCTGCCTTGCCTCAATGCACTAAAATAAAGTACTGTTCAAAATAATTTTTGTATGAAAGAGGGAAGGTGTTTCAATGGAGGAAACAGGAGTATCGTCTGAGCTTTCCGCAGTGGCCAAGCCAATATCTTTACCCCACTCCCCTTGTCCTTTGAAACATGCTCTTACGGAACTGGAGGAAAATCTTCTTGTCATTCTTCTCAATGGTTAGCTGGTCCTTGGCCAACAGATCCTGGTACTGCTGCTGCTTGATTTTTTCGACAATATTCTCAGCTTCCTGGTCAAAATCAAGGAAGAGTTGATCAAATTGGCATCCTGCACCAAAACACGTTTTACAATCTGGCATTAAAACAGCAATGTGGGTCACTCTGATTATGTTTCTGGAAATCCTCACTGATCTGATGGTCCCACCAGCCTGTATCCTCACTGCTCTGGTGGTCCCACCAGCATGTATCCTCACTGATCTGGTGGGACCACCAGTCTGTAGTCCTCATTGATCTGATCTGGTGGTCTCACCAATCAATAGTCCTTTCCACCAGCATGTATCCTCACTGATCTGATGGTCCCACCAGCCTGTATCCTCACTGATCTGGTGGTCCCACCAGCCTGTATCCTCACTGATTGGATGGTCCCACCAGCCTGTATCCTCACTGATCAGGTGGGCCCACCAGTCTGTAGTCCTCATTGATCTGATCTGGTGGTCTCACCAATCAATAGTCCTTTCCACCAGCCTGTATCCTCACTGATCTGATGGTCCTACCAGCCTGTATCCTCATTGATCTGATGGTCCCACCAGCCTGTATCCTCACTGATCTGGTGGTCCCACCGGCCTGTATCCTCACTGATCTGATGGTCCCACTAGCCTGTATCCTCACTGATCTGATGGACCCACCAACCTGTATCCTAACTGATTGGATGGTCCCACCAGCCTGTATCCTCACTGATCTGGTGGGCCCACCAGTCTGCAGTCCTCATTGATCTGATCTGGTGGTCTCACCAATCTATAGTCCTTTCCACCAGCCTGCATCCTCACTGATCTGATGGTCCCACCAGCCTGTATCCTCATTGATCTGATGGTCCCACCAGCCTGTATCCTCACTGACTGATTTGATGGTCCCACCAGCCTGTATCCTCACTGATTTGATGGTCCCACCAGCCTGTACTCCTCCTTCATCTGGTTGTTTCACCCAGTCAGTGGCCTTCACCCAAGCCCTTGCCCTCACCTGTGCAGGGAGTTCCACTCTATAGTTCAAATCTCCGAGCCAGAAGAGGTGTGTGAACCGATTGGTGATATCAAATGAACTCAATTTTTTGTCTCCAAGGTTAACAAAGCGCAAGATATTGATGTAGTTTTGGTTTCGTCTGTTAAAGGAGAAAAACAGACAAAATCATGAAAGAGCTAACTGTTCACTTTTATACTGTGGTTTGTAACATTCAGCAACATGTCCCCATCTTACCAATCACAACTCTTTGAGAGAGCTTCCACTCAGTCCCCTCTCTTTGGTCTTTCACTACAGCCCTACAACCAATTGCACTGGTAGTGAATCTCTAATTGGTGTTTGAAGACTGAATGTGCTTCACTGCCCTTTCAGCATGTGCAATCATCTTCCTAATAATTTATGGCCTGGAAATGTTTCTCCTCATTGCCTTCAGATCATAGGAATCCGTCTGGGTAGACTACCAGCAGGAAATCTCCCAAGTTTGCTGGGCTCATCACCACTCCCTCATTAATGCAGCAGAGAGCAGCTTAAAATGCAAAATGGGCAAATGTTAGGAATGAACCCTACTTACAGGATAGTCTGGCCGAAATGCCACTATATCGAGACATCGGGGACAGACACCAATTGCTGGTCTTGGATATTACTGAATTAAATTTTGACTTTTATCAATACAGGCCATTCCAAGTGTTCAACAAACAAAGAGCTACCTTTGAAGTGTAGTCACTGTTACAATGTTAGAAATGTAGCTGGCAATTTTCTACACAGCCGGTTCCCGCCAATCACAACGAATGTTTTCATCATAATCAAAAGCTTTCCATGAGGAATGATATTTGGAGGTGTGAACACACATGTCCAAGGTGCAGGCAAGCATATGGCGGCTTCTCACAACTTATTTGATGCAACATCCCCATTAATTTCCAAGGGATGCTTTGCCAGAACTTTTCTCATCAAAGTCAATGTTTGCTTCACTATCTCATGAATCAACAGGTAGCCAAAGTTTAAAGAGAGGAAATACCAATGGCAGAAACCCTCATAGCTGCTGCTTCATCGAACATTAGAATATCACAGGCCCTTCAGATGTTTTGCCTACCTTCCTGTGGTGATACACCACGAGCCTACTGCAGGGGGCAATCACTGTACCTGCAGGAAGAGCACTGGAGGACAGACAACACCTGGCCGGCTGTCAATCAGTCGACCTGAATGGACCAAACCCCACCCAGTCGGCTGCCAATCAGCCACCTGGGATATAAGCCACATCCGGCCTCTCTCGAAGTCAAGTCACTCAGGAGCAAGGCATAGCTAGCCACAGCAGAGACTTTAAGCTGAAAAAAGCCTGTTGTTTGAATCTTGTGTCTGCTTACTGTCACTACAGTGCATTACAACTCCATAGCAATTGAATTCTTTCCCTACCTCACACCCTTAACTCTCTATTTTTCTTACATCCATATGCCTATCTTTTGAACGTCCTTATTGTACAAACCACCACTACCAGCCACAACGATGTATTCCAAGCAGCCACCACACTCTCAGTTAAAAAAATACCTACCTCTGACATCTGCCCTAAACTTTTCTCCTTTTTGAATTTGCCATTTCCACTCCAGGAAAAAAGGTTCTGGTTGTCCACCTTATCTAAGCCCGTCCTAATCTTATATACCTCTATTAAGTCAACTCTTATCATTTATCATTTCAAAGAGAAAAGTCCTGGCTTTGTCAACCTTCTTTCATATGCTTTGATAAAATATGGCAGCCATATCTGAGATAGAAGGGAGCACAGCTGCAGCCCCGTTAAAAAGACTTGCAGAGATCTACCAATAGATAGATTAATAGAAGTCATTATATAAGGGACAGCCTCTTTGGACACTTTCTGGAAGCACTGCTACCACATCCAGGCTCTTTCTTTCTTTCTCCTTTTTTCCCCTTTATTTCCATTTTCTCTGTCTTTCCCTTTTTGGGGGGTGGGTGGGAATGGGAGGGGGAGAAACACCACATGTATGTAGATTGCTGGGAGAAATTAATATATTCTGTAACAGTCAGTGATGTTATCTCCTTGTTTATTGATGGAAAATGAAAAATGAAATATTTAAAAAAAACTTTCTTCATATGACATGTTCTTCAATCCAGGGAGCATCCTGGTAAATTTTCTTTGCACCTTCTCTAAAGCTTCTACATCCTTCCTGTAACAAGGTGATCAGAAATGAATGCAATACTCCAGGTGTGGTCAAAGTTTTATAGTGCTGCAACATTACCTCACAGCTCAGACTCAATCCCTCAACTAATGAAGACCAATACACCATATGCCTTCTTAAACATGCATGGCAACCTTGAATGATATATGGACATGGACATCAAGATCTCTTTGTTCCAATACACTGTTAATAATCCTGCCATTAACCACATAAATGTTCACCGTTACCTTAGCTTCTTCCCACCTCCAGAAGTCAGGTGGCTGTTGATAAATCCAAAGGATGTACCATTAAACATGAATGACACACCCACAGCCCCTTTATTACCTGAAAAGATACAATATAGTAAACCAACAGATCAGTCCACCAATCAAAACAGTATCACCTACCCTACTCTACTATCTGTTTGACGACACACAACCAGCTAACCGCATGTTCCCAAATCCTCTTCCATTGTTAACAAATACCCTGAACAGGGAAACATCACATTGAATATTGTTGTATGGAGTTTGTAAGTTCTCCCTGTGTCTTCTTGGGTTTTCTCTGGTGCACCAATTTCCTCCCATATCCCAAATATTTGCTTGGGTTGGATGGTCAATTAGCCACAATCAATTCCGCCAAGGTGCGTCAGTGATAAAATATTGGGATAATTAATTACAAAGAGAATATGTGACAGGAAAAATTAGTGGGAAGATGGAATTTCCCTGTTAACTGGCTTGGGCTCAGTTAAATCATAAGGAAATAAGAAAATTCTACATTTGTGAAATCTGCCAACAAATAATCCTGGTTTTGCCAGGATCTCTTGACTCCAGAATTTATTGCAACCTTTTAAAAAATGTAAATAAATGTTGCTTAAGTACTGGACTGTAACCAGCACTGTGGAATAGACCTCTTTGGTCCTCTAGCAGCGATTCCCAGGCATCCTGTTCTCTTTGCAGATACCAACCACCTGCAATACTGAAGAGGTACCTATATTGCTCTCTCTGGATATTCTTTACATTTATGGAGGAGATAGATAATTCAACATTAACATCCTCTCCCTGGATTATATACCTAATGTTAATCACATCCAAACAACTCCAATGGGAGAGGACACATTTTCCATGTGGCTGACACTAAATTTCAAAAACAAGGACTCTGCTCTGAGTTCTGTCATGGTAACAGATTTCCAGGATGACAGAGAAAAGGCTTCAAAGTTTCCACAAAAAAAAATGAGGATGCATTCCATCTCTGGAGCAGCAGAGCAGAGTGAGTAGAACCATTGCTTCGCAGTTCCAGTGCTGTCTATGTGGAGTTCCTATATCCTGTCTGTGATTATCTGGGTTTCCCCTGGGTGCTCTGGTTTCTTCCCTGTCCCAAAGATGTGTTAGTAGGTTAATTAGCTGCTGTAAATTGCCCCTAGTGTGCAGAGAAATTATAGCATTTGGGGAGATATCTGATGTTGATATATTTTTGTTAACCAAAGATATTAAGGGATATGGGGAATTTAGCTTTTGCCACAGAATTTGTGACACATTGTACCATCAGACCTAATGTGAAAGGACACTATGTGACTCACTGTATCACCGAATACAAATCTGTGGAAGTATTAGGTCTTTTCCATGCCAACACAAAGTTTAGTGAAGATCCTTTATACAGTATTCAAAAAAAATCCACTGAGAGTGTTCCCCAACATAATTCCCCAAATGTCCACACAATGTTTGTACCAAGAGCATTGGCTATTCCAGTTTTGACACTGCTGGTGGAAGTGTAACTGATCCGATTTTCATGTTCTGGTTTTGCCAGTATAACTATCCGGATATTCCACAAGGTCTGTATTGCAATCTATGGAGAGGACAAAAAGAACAATTAGAGAGGTCGACTTTGAAAAACAAGTTAATTTCTTGAGTACATTTTATTTGCTTTGTATGGTTGTTGCTGTTGGTAGGGTCTGGGTGGTTAACATTGATGCAACAGTAGGAGATACAGTGAGAATATTCTACATTTTCATGAATGAAGTTGGGAACCCCATCTTAACATAACATCCTTGGTATTTGGAACTTTCTCAAACAGGATTTGATACTCAAAGTTGGTTAACTTTAAATCTGATGTTGACAGTAAAACCCCTGATACCCATCACCTATGGGGACTGGCAGGTAAATGTATTTTCCAGTTGCTTTAGACTTACTCTTTCATTGCCTAACTAATACACCTGCATTAAGAATAAACAGTTTAAAAGAAAAATGACTATACTGTACTTGCATTGAACAAACCTCACTTTGCATGTATATATAAACCTTAAGGCATTTTACTTTATTTTCAGTAACATTCTTTGTAAACCATTGCTGCATTTGCAGGTTCCTCCCCCTTGACAGACCGCCCGAAAAATGAACAATAACATTATAGGTATTTACCACACCCTCCCTCAGGTTTACAGATAAATCCTCTGAATGGAGCGACTCTTACAAAACTGGGATAAGGAGACCCTTTAAGAGAGTCACCCCAATGGCGAACGGCATCAACCAGCTTTTCATCTCGGTATCGTCATTGCTGTTTCACACATCTTTATTCAAATAGTCTCTAAGAGCAAAGCACGACCAAGGCATTCACTCTGCTGGCTGCATATTTGCTCCAATCTTCATCAAAGGTTTATGTGTTACTTCAGGGAACATTTACTTCTGCAATTTTAAACTTGTGTATACTTTTACCAATGATTTTATTCTTATTTATTTTAGTTTTTAGAATTTATTTTCCTCGATTTTTTGCTGGGTGATTGAGACTGCCTGTTGCTTGAATTCCGGATACCAGGGCTTCACTGCATCTTTGTTAACCAAAGGAATATGGGGAATATAGATTTTGCCACAGATCAGCCAAATGATTCTCAAGAGCTAAACAGGTGAATCTTGGTCCAATAAACCCTTGGTGCTGGCGACAGTGTCATTGAAGTTTTTAGAGGTGGTCTTCATTGTATTTATTGGTGGAATTTTTGATCCCCTGATGTTGCTGCAGGTAGAAGTGTTGGCTGTGTTGTTAGAGGAAGCTATTGTGAAGCTCAATGCTGTTGGTAATTATAGATGGTCACTGTGGACAGGTGGGATTATTGTTGCTGTCAGTTGAGGTGCAAGAAATCTGGTGGCAGAGGTGTGGGTGAAGGCATGAAAGGTGGAGATCTTGGATGGATTGATGGGTGTCATTTCTGGCCATTGTTTTCCTTCGATCCATCGCCTTGCACCTTGCACTCTTTGTGAGGTGTAGGATATATGAGATAATTTGTTCCAAAGTGATCCAGGTCACTTTGAAGAATCCACTGAACTCCTCCTTTTCCAATGTTGATGTAGTTAGTCTTTAATCATGGTTTGCCCAGTTTTGAGGCCGAAAAGATACGTCAAAGAATAAAGCAAATTGTTTATTTTGAAGCCTATTTATTTGTTTTGAGATGCACTGCTTGGCCAATGTAGAGCCAATCCCAATCATAAGGCCCCTTTAGGACTCTGTCATTAGTTGATGGGCCCCCTTCTCTGTGAATCAGTCAAGTTTAGTTGGTTTCTTCCACACTTCTCTCCTACTGACTACATAAAAAAAAATTATGATTCGAGTCTGTGCCCCCCCTCCCCCAAATGTCCATATGGCCCGCATTGAGAATAGCTATTCTACACTCTCCACCAGATCTCGTGTCATTTAAATTTAAATTTAATTTTTTTAAAAATTAGAAATACAGCACAGTAACAGCCCATTTCGGCCCACGAGTCCATGCTGCCCAATTTACAGCCAATTAACCAACGCCCCCAGTACATTTCGAACGGTGGGAGGAAACCGGAGCCCCCGGGGAAAACCCATGCAGACATGAGGAGAATGTACAAACTCCTTACAGACAGCACAGGATTCTAACCCCAGTCCTGATTGCTGGCACAGTAAAGGCTACGCCAACTGTGCCCCCCTACAAACTTACTGGCACATCCTTCTACATTCTTGCCCATGTCATTTATTTTTAAAAAAAATCACACTGAGCAGGGGTTCCAGAGCAGATCCCTGCAGAACTCCTCTGGTCACTGACCTCCAGACGGAATATTTTCCATTTGCTACTACCCTCTGCATTTTGCATCCAAGACAATTCTCAGTCTACACAGCTAAGTTTCCACGGATCCCATGCCTCATGATGGAACTTCTTTTGTTATTTCAATGTATATATTGCGATTATTATGTACTGTGTATTGTGTGCATATGTCTGTATAATAAACTTGAACTTGGAAGTATGAAGTAACAGTTACTTAATTAGCCATGCTGCAACCCTATGGACCTTCCCAAAGGAAGCAAGGACTTACGTGTTTAAACTTCATAGAGGTGATGTCCTTCAATGTGGATTTGAGCAGCTCCACCCACTCCTTCTCTCCCTGAGTATCTTCCTGAGTGCCAATAATGTAAATGTCGTGGGGAATGTCGGCAGCTGTGTCATCCCGAGTTTTTCCCTGGCCTCGGCATAGGAACCATGACCGTATATCCGCAGGAGGGGAGGCGTTACCTAAACAGCAAGTTGATTTGTATATATCATCATCAGTCTAAGCAGACATCCCAGACACAACATGTCATTAGTTAAACTGGAAAGTCTGATAACGCTGCGGTTGTAGTGCAATACGCAAAAGTGCTGGAGAATATCAGTTGGTCATACAACATCTACAGGAACAAATGTTGATTACCCTATATTTCCCATAACGATGCTGCGTACCCTGCTTGGTTTCTCTCGCACTTTTGCGAATAGCATGCCATTTCATTATCAGCCAAAATTAGCCACCAAAACATAGAGTTCAAAGGTGAAGGTTTTAAGGGAAGTCTTTGACAATCGATAGGAAGGATGTGATTGATTTTGAGAGGGTGCATTGGAGATTTACTAGGGAGTTGTCTAGGATCGACATTTCTCTTTTGTGGAGCCAGGATAGGTTCAATTTGTTTACCTTGGAGTGGAGGAGGGTGAGGTGGAACTTGATAGGGTGTACAAAATGATAAGGGCCATAGATAAGGTAGATTGTAGAAAACCTTTCTACATCCACAGCTGTTTAAAACTGGAGGCCATGGATTGAAGCCAAGGGACAAGAGATTTAGACAGGATCTGAGTAAGGAATTGATTAGAGGATGAGAAGATTAGGCATAGAAAGATTGGACAGCCAGCACCTTTTTCCCTGGGCACCAATGGCCGATTCCAGAGGACGTCCAGGCAGGGTGTGTAGGGTTAGGTTTAGAGGAGACATCAGAGTAGCTTTTTTTGTCCCCACAAAGAAAGAAGAGGGTGTCTCGAATGCACTGCCTGGGGTGGTAGTGGAGGATGGTACAAAAGAGACATTCTTTTTAGGAACTGCAATTGCATGATTAGAATTTGGAATGCACTGCCTGAGTGTGGTGAAAGCAGGTACTCTCATAATATTTAGAACATAGAACATCACAGCACAGTACAGGCTCTTCAGCTCAAAATCTTGTGTTAACCTATGGAATCCTACTCCACAACAATCTCATCCTTACCTATCTCACACCCATAACCCTCTTACATTCATGTGCCTATCAAAGAGTCTTTTTAATGTCCCTCTTGTATCAGCTTCCTCCATCACCATCCCCAGGATGCATTCCAGGCACCTACCACTCTCTGTGTAAAAGGCACCTCCCCTAAACTTTCCTCCTCTTGCTCTAAACAGATGCATTTGCAACTGTCACCCCAGGAAAAAAAAGTGTTGGCTTCATAATTTATATACCTCTGTTAAGTCACCTCTCATTCTTCGAATTTCCAAAGAGAAAAGCCCTAACTCTGTCAACCTTGCTTCTTAAGATATCTTCTCCATTCCAGGCAGCATCCTGGAAAATATTCTCTGCACCTTCTCAAAAGCATCTACCTTCTTTCCGTAATGAGGCCGAACTCAATTGATGAGCTCTTAAAGAGCCAAGGTAGAAAAGGCTATGGTCCAAATATTGGGATTAGGATAAATGGGTACTTAATGGTCAGCAAAGACATGATGAATTGATGGGTGTTTCCATGCTGTGTCACGATGACATAGAGAGGTGTTGAGTGGGAATTCTAAACTTTCAGACTTTGTCAGAGAGGCAGAGAACTCAGGATATTGTAGGACTGGATGAGGCTGGAGTGATAGAGAGGTAGAAGGTAATGTGAGGCTAATAAAGTAATACAAACACAAGAATGTGTGTTATATAATCAGGATAATGTGAACTATGTAACCACATAAGAATACACACTTCTCAATGTAGTAACCACTGTGGGGTGTAAATGTGAGGGTGTGTGAGCAGTTTCCTGAGATGGTGGAAGACACCAGTAAGTAAAGTCTCTTTTGTTATTTAAGAACCCTCCCAAGCAACTACAGAGACATAACAATGTGAATCATAAAATCAAGGTTTGGTGAACTGGAGTCCAAAGAAGTTCGGCAAGCACAAGGACAGAGGAGTGCACATGTTTAAAGTGATTTGAGTTTGGTATCTTTGGGACTTCTGTCATCAAACTCCCCTTGACCTCTCCTTGCTCAAATCCCAGGGAACTTCCAGCAAGCCCGGTGATCAATACGGAAACTCATTTAACTGCATTATTGTCAGGGTTTGGCCATTGTGCGACGGGCCAAAATTCCTTGCCCCTCCCAAGTTGCCTGGATAATTGTGGAGAGACATTCCCTTGAACAGCTGTTACCTTTGTTGTACTCCCTCCTGAAGGTTTGATTCGTCATATAGATTGTGAAAGAGTTGCAGCCACTGTTAAACTGATTGATTTTCTTTATTTTTTTCTCACACCATCCTTTTATTTCTGGATTTTTACATTGCTGGGAACTGGATTCCAAAACCAATAACGTAAATAGAGTATTACAATCCTTGTAACTCCCCACCAGTACCATACCCATAGCTTAGCATCATTATTGTACTCAAAGCTCAGTGCTATTATATTCCCTGTAGCTCAAGACCATTGCCCTCCCTGTAGCAGAGAAGGCATTACCCAGAATGACAGTAAGATGGGAGTGTGTTACACTGGAAAATAGTGATCTGGAAGTGTGTCACACTGGATAACAGACTGACTGTGTGTGTGCAGAACAGTAAGCTGGGAGTTTATTACACAGGATGTCAGTGAGCTGGGAGAGCGTTACACATGACAACAATGAGTTGGGAGTGTGTTACAGCAGATAACAGTAAGCTGGAGTCTGTTACATAGGACATTTGATAATGGAGAACTTGTCAAAGTGATTAAATGAGGCCTGATTTTATTACCAGACTACAAATGTTCTGTTTGCAGCATTATAGAATGACAAATCCAAAGATTGTTCGAATATAGGAAACATCTTTTCTCCAGTGGCCCTTACCCATGTTCCAGGTTCCAATGAAGATGTTAATCATGTCTGGCTCCGGGAAAACTGAATGTTTATTCTTCATCAGTTGTAGAAGCTGGCAGAACCCTTCCCGCTTCTGGTAACAAAGAGACAAAGATAAGTGCACGGTAATAGATGTAGCACAAAAGGTTCCACTCAGCTTGTCTAAGTCCACAGAACCCAAGCCATCTGTCTTGAAAGGGCCAAGGGCAACAAAGAAATATAACTTATTTCTTTATCCCTGGTTCCGGAGCAATAATGGCATTAGGAGTCAGTTTACATGAACGACTCTTTCCTGTCTACATTTACTTTACCTCACCCATGCAAGTTCCCACTCTTCCCTCTTCCACATCCCTTTTCGCATTCAATTCCAAGTCCAGCATCCTTGCCCATCAGTCAGTGAGTGTTGGACTCACACAATTCTTCAGAGGAAACAATGCAGTTGGCATCTATAACTCACTGATGTCACGGAGAGGGTTCTGGCTTATATTCCTATCAGTTTCCTGATCATTATCACAGCCCCACACAGATATGGGCTACATAGAGGGCGCCTCACACTCTACATAACTTGTGCATTTCCGAATTATGAGTCATCTTTCAACTACGAATACTATTTATACCTTCAACAAGTTTATCAGGATGCTTAGGATACAAAAGACGACCCAAAGTATCATTTAGGAATTGTGGTGCATGGAAAGGATGGAGAGGCAGAGAGGCTGAGCATTTAAGAAACAACTCCAGAGGGATGATCTAGATGAATAAGAGCATGACACATTGCAGAAGAATTTTGGCACATGGGTGAAGAGGCTTGTTGAGCTTAGTATTAGCAGCAGACATGTACACATTGACAGAGTACTTTTGGATAAAGAGCCACACAGAAGAGGGACAGTGTTACACAGGAAAACACTGAGCTTGGAATATGTTGCTGTAGCGCTATCAATTAGACCCGACAGATCAGGAGTCGAAGTTAACAGGCTTTAATCACTATAAACTCACAGTCATATCTCGCATGCTGTTGGTCTGATTCCAAGGCAGTACTGAGGGAGGGGATTGGGCAATACCACCTTTATTAGGGATCCTGGAGGGGGTGGAATTACAGTGCCTGGGGCGGGCCAACCAGTACCATGATTGCAATAGAGTGTTCCACCACAGTTACACAGTGCATTGAGTTGAAAGCAGTGAGTCACTTACATAAGACAACAGAATTGGTGGCATTAAGTATTTTTCATGAGACCTGAGGTGATGGGTGACTGGAATCATGCAAGATTAGATATGACCAACCAATGCCTCATTTAGAGGGGAGAAACACATACACAATGGAAGAGTGCTCATGACAAACCTTGGAATCTGTGAAGACATACTCCTTCCTTTGTGCTTTTTTTAACTCCGTATCAATGATGATCACCAACTTGTTGTGGAACTTCTGTGATTTGATTAACTGCAAAACTGAAAAAAATGTTTCCAGTAGGGATCATTTCAGGTCACTTATTTTGAAAGTTACATTGAGTATTTGCAATTCTAATGTTACCAAATACAGCCAAGAATCTGGCAAGGATCAGACCTGGTCGACTTGGTACATCTTGCAGAATTTGGTGTCACAAGATGCATCCAAAGTTCCTCCCTTCAAGCGGTTGTTAAAACAAGAATGAGGACTACATCAGGAACAAAATGGCCGAGAGTCCTCAGAAAGATAAGGGGTCAAAAGGAATCAGTCACAATACCAATATCCTAGATACTAAAAAAATAATTAACCACAAAGCAACTCCAAGGGACACTGAGCAGAGCCAGAAGGCATCAATAACTCTACAGATGTTCCAGTAGTGTGAGTGAGCACGATGATATGATTCGACAATCCAAAGTACAAGACTGAATAGATCTGTTGCTGTGCGGTGCTTTCTAATGAGAGCGCTATGGCTTGGAAATGATAAGGCACCCAGAGGGCTGTTACACCATTGGCCAACATGTATTTGTTTACTTCAGTGACATTATGCACAAAACTCAAAGTTTATAGCTCAGGTCAAGTGTGTCAGGGCAAAGCCTGCCAAGGTAAACAAGCAAGTAATGAATCCGGGTGCAGGTAACAGAAGATGGGTGATACAGTAGGGGGGCTGGGATCACATGGCTTGGAGAAGGGACATGCGAAGGGGTCAGCAATTGGCTGCTGGGGAGTGGAAACAGTGAAAGAAAAATTATCGATTTGGGGAAAGTAGTGAGAGATATGGCTAATCCTGGAATCCTGAGACAACAGAAGTAGGTCAGGAAACATCAACATTGTGGGTAGAAATGGTCAATGTTTCAGCTCAGGACCTTCACCGAGGCTAAAGTAGGAAGGGGTGATAACAAGAGAGAAATGTGAAGGGGATGAGTATTGATCTTGTGATTTGCAAGAGAAGCAAAGACAAATCAGAAAACAGGTAAAGGTCATGGAGAGGTCCGTCGATTGTTGGGGCGATGTGTGCTTTAGAGAGGGTGACGATATTGATTGAGAATATTGATCAAAGGAGTTTGGAGGTGGTCAAACTTATAAATGAGCAGAGAACATGATAATGGCTGGGAGGAGCTGTTGTCATTCTCATTAAAATGGGAGAACATTACAAAGACTGGCACTACAATGAGATATATGAGTCAAAATCCAGCAGATGGCAAGTATGCTTCAGTTGTGTCTGAGAAATATAATTTATGCATGCTTAAAAAACAGTTAGGGAGGAGATAGAAATGCAAAATGCTGCACTCTGCAGGCCACATTAGAGGGTGAGGTAAGGCTGAGAAATGGGGAATAAACTGTTCAGTGATCTTACTTTTGTTATGACTGTAAAACTTATCCTCTGGGCCGTCCTTTGATTTCTTGATGATTAGTTTCCCATGCTCCACATCCACTTTCAAATGGAGTTTCAAGAGTATTCCAAAAATGTCTGATTTCACCTGAAAAATACAACATAATACCCCTGAGCTGTAAATCTTTGCCTGTGCCCTCTTTTCCTCCTCAGCTGAGTTCGAGCCAAGTATAAGTTTCTAGAAAGAGAAAGAGTCTTTTGAAGTTGCAGTCGATCATTTGTAAGCACAAAGAATGGAAGGAGGTTTTGGTGATGAGAGTGTGTGAGAAGACCTTTTGACATGAGGGAAGACCCGATACAAGCTCACTATATAACAGTAAGAACTGTTGTCTTTGTGAATGTTACTCAAAAATGAAATTACAGTAGTCCCCCCCACCCCCGCCATCCGCGGGGGATATGTTCCAAGACCTTCAGTGGATGCCTGAAACCGCAGATAGTACTGAACCCTATATACACTATGTTAATTCCTGTATGTACATACCCATGAAAAGTTTAATTTATAAATTAGGCACAATAAGAGATAACAACAATAACTAGTAATAAATTAGAACAATTATAACAATATTTTTTAAAAAGTTACTTGAACACACTGCGATACCTCGCCAGTTGATCTGATAACAAACACTGTTACTAAGTGACTAATAGGAGGTTAGCCTATACAGCATGGATACGCTGGATAAAGGGATGATTCATGTTCCAGGCAGAATGACATGAGATTTCACCATGCTACTCAGAATGGCATGCAATTTAAAACATGAACTATTTATTTCTGTAATTTTTCATTTACTATTTACAGAGCAAGGTTGACGGCGGGTAACTGAAACTGCGGAAAGCGAAAGCGCGGATAAGTGGGGGGGGGGAACCACTGTGCCTACCTCAAAAGTCACTGGCGCGATTTGAGAGTGCTGGTCTTCAACATCTGTGTCTGTGGCATCGGGCTCATAATCTTTCACCTGCGCAAAGTAAATGAACAGAAAGTGGGACAGAGCAAGTCAATGAGATCACACCCATTTCTTCTCATCCCAGTTTTCTCTCTTTCTGGTTCACTCAGTTTTATTGCGGACATGGGATGTATCCCTTCTGGGTATATTAGAGAGTGGACACTCCAGTGGAGGAGCATCTCAGATACCTGGAGTGAATCATGGAAATTTGCAGATGCTGTGATTGTAGTAAAAATTCACAGAAATGTTGGGGGTGGGGTAAAGATACATACTTCGAAGATGTTGGTTATATATCTTTACCTTCTATAGACATTGCAACACCTCTACAGATGAGATAAATAACTTGCAAAGCAAAAAGCTTCAGATGCTGGAAATAAAAATAGAAAATAGTGTAAACACAGCTGGCCAAGTAGCAGTTGAGGAAGTAAAATAAAATAGTTGAGCGGCAAATCAATGATTTGTCATCAGAACACATGATATTTTGATGCTTATTCAGATGAAGAGTCATCAACCTAAAATAATGAGTCCTTCTTTCTTCAAGAATGCTGCCTGATCTGCCTGTATCTTTAGAAATGTTTATGCTTATTTGTAGACTGTGAATTTGATGCCATTTATACAGAAAATCTGACAATAAAATGCTGACAGTGGTACGAGTCATGGTTGTAGAACAAATGCAGATTTGTACACTCATCTACATACACAAGGTCATTACTATTACGCCATCTCAACTAAATGTGGCGTCACTACTGATCTACAAAATTCACTGCGACATGTTTTTGACTACAATGAAGATATCTATCCCTCCTTGGAACATTTAATGACTCATTCCTCCTCCAACACCTCTCCACTGTTCTCTCAATGGATGGTTCCTCACTTATCTGAATCCATTAAATTCATCCAATGATAGCAAAGTAATGAGTAACAATGTCTCACTAATGTGCCCAGTATTGTAAGAACCGGGAAAGTTTTCCATCCTTGGTACCTCCTACTTCTTTGCAATGTGCAGAATTTAAATACGGCATCCAAAAGCAAAAGGTGAGGCTTCACAGGCCTGCCTTCAACATTTGAACCTTCTATCAGCAAACTACTACACTTATTGGCTGACATCTATTTCGGCATGGGCAATGTTGTTGTCAATAGAAGCCAATGGTCTTTGGCTCTCTCCACAGATCCATTCCCTTGCATTGTGTCTATTGTAATTGACCTGCCATTTACTTGCAAGTGAACAAGGCTCCTGGCAAATGAGGAGTCATATTCAAGTCCAAGGTGAGCTTTAGACCACAAATCAATATCACCACCAAGTCCCCCACTTCCACCTATGTCGAAAAGCTGGAAACCTAGATGTTGGAAATCTAAAGTATAAATAGAAAATGCTGCAACTGGTCGGCTGGCCAAGCCAAAACTGACAGACATGGATAACCTTGTATGTTGAACCTCTGAAAGGTCATGGATGTGAAGTGTCAAATCTTTTTCCTTCCCCACAGATGCCTTGTGGTTCGTTCTTCTGAGTTTAAAACCTATGTCCATGCCTTTTGTATCACTGATCTTGACTACTCCAAAGTGCTTCTGGCTCAACCTTCCCACCTGCCATGACTTTGAAAACTCTGGTGTTGGTATCCTAACCCACATTATCACTTTTGTCCTCCATTTGCCTACCTTGGCATCCAAAGGCACTTTCATATATCTGCTCCTCTCCAAATCTACCATTTTGCTCATCCTTGAACTTACTAACTCCATTATTAGCTGATACTGTAGTTGTTATGACTCAAGATCTGGAATTGTACTCCCAACACACTGTCTTACCCAGGAATGAAGAAGGCTTCAGAAGGTGACAAACATAGCCAGGGCCATCACAGGCTTCGACCTTCCATCTGTTGAATGCATCAATGTGAGATGCTGCCTCAAGAAGGCAGCCAACATCATAAAGGACCCCATCACCCTGGTCACACCCTCTTCTCACTGCTCACTTTGGGCAGAAGACGCAGAAGCCGAAAGACCTTTATTTTCAAGATCAATTTCTTGAACTGTTTTTGAATCTCCCCTTGTTACACTAATCATGGACTGTTTCAACACCACAAAATGACATCTGCACTATTGCAAATCCGCTTTTTTTGCATTGATAACTGAATCTCTCATTCATTTTTTTTGTATTTATTATCTTTTTAATTAAATTAAGTCTTTAGTATGTGGCTGCCTTTTTAGTTGTATCTGTTCAGCTGCAACAATTAAGAATGTTGGTGTACATGTACATTGCACAATAAATGTTTATGACCATAAACTCATTGTTATTATTGTTACCTAATAGCTGAAGAGGAAGCATGTTCAAGTGAAGTGTTACAGAGTTCTGTGTTGTGTATTGGCCTATGTGTTGAGTGGTTTTATGTTAAAAAGTGACAGTTTGCCTTAGAGAGCCAAGGTGAAGGTGGACTGCTGAGACGGACTGAGCATGTGCAGAAAGTGATCTAAAAATTTCTGGACTTGGACGATAAACCACCACTGGGGGTGTTGTGGAGTGGAAGAAGGCCCAGAGCATGAGTCATGGTCTGGAGGACAGTTTAGAATGTTGGGATGTCAAAAAGGATGAACATTTCGAAAGCAGAGAGAGTGAGAGGACAAAATTCAATGTTGTCTTGTATTGCTTGCAGAGAGAGGAACAACTGGCTTGGACCGGATCCTTTGATCCCAGACGAGTCCCTACCCTTTCAAATGTTCATCCTTTTTGAAATCCCAACATTCTAAACAGTCCTCCAGACCATGTGGTGGTTTATCGTCCAAGTCCAGAAATTTTTAGATCATTTTCTGCACATGCTCAGTCTGTCTCCCACGCTCTCAGCAGTCCACATTCACTTTGGTTCTCTCAGGCAAACTGTCACTTTTTAACATAAAACCACTCAACACATAGGCCAATACACAACACTGAACTCTGTAACACCTCCCCTGCTAAAAAAAATTGGTCCACAAGAACAAATTTTTAACAATTAATGGAAGTATTACATAAATAAAATAAAATAAAAGTCTGGAGGACTGTTTAGAATGTTGGGATTTCAAAAAGGATGATTAGATTCATATCTACCCAGATTAACATCTTGACAAATAATCTGCTATTACATTATCTGTCCCCGGCTCTGAATCATGGGTCCTCTACCGGCATCACTTACGGCTCCTAGAACGCTTCCATCAGCGCTGTCTCCGGTCCATCCTCAACATTCATTGGAATGACTTCATCACCAATATCGAAGTACTCGAGCTGGCAGAATCCACAAGCATCGAATCCACGCTGCTGAAGACCCAACTGCGCTGGGTGGGTCACGTCTCCAGAATGGAGGACCATTGCCTTCCCAAGATCGTGTTATATGGCGAGCTCTCCACGGGTCACCGAGACAGAGGTGCACCAAAGAAGAGGTACAAGGACTGCTTAAAGAAATCTCTTGGTGCCTGCCACATTGACCACCGCCAGTGGGCTGATATCGCCTCCAACCGTGCATCTTGGTGCCTCACAGTTCTGTGGGCTGCAACCTCCTTTGAAGAAGACTGAAGAGCCCACCTCACTGACAAAAGACAAAGGAGGAAAAACCCAACACCCAACCACAACCAACCAATTTTCCCTTGCAACCGCTGCAACCGTGCATGCCTGTCCCGCATCGGACTTGTCAGTCACCAACGAGCCTGCAGCAGACATGGACATACCCATCCATAAATCTTCATCCGCGAAGCCAAGCCAAAGAATTAAATCATACTCTTGTAATAGTAAGCCCAATTCAATAACCGTCTGTCCTTATTTTTCATTTTAGACAGAAAATCTAATGGATTATGATCAGTATATATTATTAATGGTTTTTGAACAGTATAAATATACACATCAAAATGTTGCAATGCTAAAACAAGCGCGAATAACTCCTTCTCAATAGTCGAGTAATTTAGTTGATGGTCGTTAAACTTTTTTGAGAAGTACGAAATAGGATGTTCTACTCCATCACCATCCTTCTTCTGTAACAGTACAGCACCAATCGCTTTGTCACTGGTGTCCACGGCTAAAAAAGAACAGCTTTTCAAAATTAGGGGACAAAAGTACAGGCTGATGGCATAAAATGGCCTTTAACTTCAGAAATGCTTCCTGTCATGCATCTGACCAGATAAATTTTTCTTTCTTTCCAAGTAGTTTTGTTAATGGGAGTCTAATTTCTGCAAAGTTTTTACAAAATCTGCGATAGTAGCCAATCATACCAAGAAATCTCCGAAGAGCTTTCTTATTACCGGGGATAGGGAACACAGTGATAGCCAATACTTTTGCTTCAACCAGTGCCACCTGTCCCTTTCCTACCACATAACCCTGATAAATTACAGTGGCATGTCCAAACTCACTCTTGTGCAAATTTACTGTGAGGTGTGCTTCCACCAGTCTCTGAAATAAATGCTCTAATTCAAGCATGTGTTCTTCCCATGTCTCTGTACTAATTACTAAATCATCAATAGAGGCTCATGTGTGCTTTAATCCCTGAATTACTGCATTGATCATTGTCTGAAATGTGCCAGGTGCATTTTCCATCCTGAAAGGCATAACATTATACTCATACATTCCCGAAGGTGTAACAAATGCAGAAATCTCCCTGCCTCTCTTTGTCAAAGGAACACGCCAGTATCCTTTTAAGAGTTCAATCTTGTAAGAAATTTAGCCTTCCCTACCTTATCTATACAATCACCTATTCTGGGAATAGGGAACACATCAGTCTTTGTCACCATGTTTACCTTTTGATAATCTGTACAAAACCTAATTGAGCCATCTGTCTTCGGCACCAGGACACAGGGTGAACTTCAATTTGAACTTGATTTATGGATGATGTCATTTTTGAGCATATAATCTACCTCTTGATCCAACAATCTGCTCTTTTCCTGATTAACTCGGAAAGGATGCTGCTTAATAGGCTTAGCATCACTGACCTCCCCATCATGACAAGTCACAGTAATTCTTCTTGGAACATCTGGGAATATATCCTTAAATTTCATAAGTAATGTCCTCATTTCTTCCCTTTCTGATTTAGTCAAATGCATTAACTTGGTGTCTAAGTTTTGCAAAACTATAGAATTTTCCAGCCTGGTGCTCATCACTTTCTGTGCTCCATGACCTTCCATGAAACTTATCTCCTCCTTACTTTCCTCTATAACTAGCACCTTGGTTGGAATCCTAGTCACCTCCTCAGTCATTTTCTCAAAGTAAGGTTTAAGCATGTTCACATGACAGACCTGTGTCTCTCTTCGACAATCAGGGATCTCAATGACATAGGTGACCTGGTTAATTTTTGATTTCACCTTATATGGTCCTGAAAACTGAGCTCTCAAAGGGTTTGACTGCATTGGAAACAAAACCAGTATTTTGTCGCCAGGTTTAATGTCCCAAATGTTTGCTTTTTGATCATACCGAATTTTCATTTTTCCATGAGCAGTTTTAAAATTTTTCCTTGCCATTTTGCAAGCCTGATGTAATGTTTTTAAATTTGAAAACATAATCCAACAGATTTAATTGTATATCATTATGTATCCACTGTTCCTTCAACAATAGTAATGAACCCTGACTTCAGGACCAAACACCAACTCAAATGGACTAAAGACAAGAGACTCCTGACTTGTCTCTCTAACAGCAAACAATAACAAATGGATTCCTTCATCCCAATCCTTATTATTTTCCATGCAATAAGCCCACATATTTTTCACAGTTAAATGGAACCTTTCCAAGGCCCCTTGACTTTCAGGATGATAGACAAGACGACACAATTTGATGGGGTTCCAATTCATACACTACCTGTTGAAATATTTCAGACATAAAATTACTTCCTTGTTCTGATTGAATTTCCCTTGGTAGGCCAAACACTGTGAAAACTTTTAGCAAAGTCTTCACAATCATCTTTGCTTTAATGTTTTAATGTTTCTCAGGGGAATAGCCTCTGGAAACCTTGAAGCTGTTAACAAATATTCATTTCCCATTTTGGTTTTTGCCAACACAATCCACTATCACTTTTGAGAAGGGCTCCCCAAAAGCAGGGATGGGTTGTAAAGGTGCCACTGGTGGTGCTTGATTAGGCTTGCCCACCAGTTGACAAGTGTGACAAGTTCTACAAAAGTTTACAACATTCTTTCTTAATTTTGGCCAATAAAACTGTTTCTTTATCTTTTCTACCATCTTCTTCACTCCAAGATGACCTCCTAAAGGTGTACTATGAGCCAACTTTGATATTTCATTCCTGTAAGTTTTGGGAATTACAACTTGCCTTACTACTGCCCAGGTATCACTTGTGGTCTCCACTTTTTCATCAATATTCCATCTTGAACAAAGTAACCTCCTGGCACAGTTTCATTTTCCTGGTTAGACAGAATCTTATCTCTTATCCCAGCAAGATCAGGATCATGCTTTTGACTGGCTATTAATTCTTCTCTTGACAACTGCAAAGCTGGATCCTTAGGTGTGTCCTCAATGTTTGCCTCCACTACAGGATCATCACCAGACTTTCTCTTCCTCTACCTTTTTTCTAGTCATGGCTCTAGTAATGGCACACACAGGGTAGATTTCCAAATCCTTTTTGGACTCATAAACCAATGACTTACTTGTGAGTTTCACCGCAGGTATGACTTTACCCTCTGCTAAATCATTTCCTAACAAAAGAGAAATGTCATCCACCAGCATACTTGATCTTATCCCTATCGTAACAGGGCCATTTACTAAGTCTGATTTCATCACTATTCTATGCAAAGGTATAGGTTCTGCTTCACCACCAATGCCTTTAATTAAATTCACATCTCCAGTATCAGTCTCCTCACCAAAATTCAAAACGTTGCTTAATACATGCGATTGGGCTCCCCCAGTATCCCGCAGGATTTTAACTGGCACTTGATTGGATCTTTCTTTAACTGAAATTAAACCTTCAGTCATGAATGGTTTAAATATATCCCTAACTTTCTCACTCTGAACACATGCGGTTGGTACCACCCCTTTCTCTTTCTTCTTTTTCAGTACAGGACAATTTGCTGTTATGAGCCCTGGCTTCTTACAATAGTGGCAAATAACACTCGAAAATTTTTCCTTCACCCATTTCTCTTCCTCTCTTCTAGATTTTCTTTCTACTCTACTTGGATTATCAGCACTATTCCTTTGAAAGGTTTTCCCTGGTATCCACTTAGGCTGGTGGGTTAAAGCATATTCCTCTGCGAATTTAACCAACTCTTGCCAAGTTTTTATATTTTCCTCTGCCAAGTACACTTGACTATCGTCAGGATCACAATTTTTAATCTCCTCAATTAGAATGATTTCCCTAAATAAATCAAAGTTATTTTCTACTTTCATTGCGGCACACCACCGATCAAAACACACAACTTTCCTATAAGCAAAATCCAGGTAAGATTGGGTTGCTGCCCTTTATAAATTCCTGAACTTTTGTCTATAAGCCTCTGGAACTAGTTCATAAGATTGGAGTATAGCCTGCTTTACAAATTTGTAACAGTTGCTTGTTGTACAGTGAGACACGAGTATACCTGTTGGGCTTTCCATTTAAGAACACCTTGTAGCAGGAGTGACCACTGGTCTGGTGGCCATTTTAAATTTACAGCTACTTTCTCAAAATTCTGAAAATACTGGTCTATTTCAGCTTCCTCAAATGGAGGAACTAACTTCACTTCTCTACCGACCAGAAACCTCTTCTCCTGACCAGCATGTGGGTTTTGGGCTTCTCCTTCTCTTTGCATTAGGGTCAGCTTTAATTTAGCTAGTTCTAGCTCATGCTTCCATTCTTTCTCTCTCTCCTTCATTTCTGACTTCCTTACTGCTTCCCCTTCAGTTTTCCTTTCTGCTTCTCTTTTTTCCTCTAAATCTAGTTTTCTCAAAGTCAACTTTATTTCCTCTGAAGTTTTCTCCTTTGGAAACTGTTCTAATGCAGCTTCTTCAAATACCTCCTTTCCTACATAGTTCTTAACAATCTTTCGGGCAATTTCTTTTTTTTTCCATCCCAGTTCTTACTGTAAGAAGTTTCAACTTGCCAACTATAACCATCAGTTCTGACTTTTTAGCCATTTTTAAATTAACCACTGAAGGGTGCGCTATGAACTGGTCAATATTCATAGTTGCTGGTTTTTCTTTGGTGATTTATACACTCACTGTTTATTTTTAATTTCAAGCTGGAGGTTGAGTCAAACTCAGACAACTGATAACTAAGCACAAGTCAATCGCCCCTAAAACTTCCAAATTGGTTTGATCCTGAACAAATCCCCCAAATTATGTTACAAGATCAAACCAACAACCACAAAGAAGGCATATCACACAGGGGTAAAGATGAACAATTACTTCATTCTCAAAAAATTCACCTTCAAACTTTAATTCAAAATCCCCCCCTTTTATATCAATGCCCACTGGTTACTACGCAAATTTCTATAACAGTGTAAGACTAATAAATTCCCCAGCCTAAATATAACATATGTAATTCAAGTCTAAGTTATATTTCCAACCAGCCCACAGAAAAACTTAAGACACAAAACACACAAGACTCACAAAACTTCGATCTCAACTGAAGCAAAGATATTTTGGCTTCAGTTGACCAAATAAACTGAATTTAGTTTATAATCTTTGCTTCAGTTGAGATCAAAGTTTTGTGAGTCTTGTGTGTTTTGTGTCTTAAGTTTTTCTGTGGGCTGGTTGGAAATATAACTTAGACTTGAATTACATATATTATATTTAGGCTGGGGAATTTATTCGTTTTACACTGTTATAGAAATTTGCGTAGTAACCAGTGGGCATTGATATAAAAGGGGGGGATTTTGAAGGTGAATTTTTTGTTAATGAAGTAATTGTTCATCTTTACCCCTGTGTGATATGCCTTCTTTGTGGTTGCTGGTTTGATCTTGTAACAGAAGTCACAACCAAAGCTGGCTCAGGGCAAACAAGAACAATGGGAGTACCCCAGTTGTTGCCTCTGCTTTGGGAATCATAAAACAACAAAGATCCAGAATATACAGGGAAGAAGTCCCTCCCAGGTCTCACTCTTTTCTATCCTCTCTCGTTGGGCAGAAGATATAGGAAAACATGCACCCTCCATATACAAGGACAGTTTCTTTCATCCCGTTAGCAGACTTTAAATGGACTTCTCATGAGTGAAAGATAATACAGTACTGTTTAACTTGAATGAATATGCCATGGCTGTCACCTACTTCATCAGGACCTGTGTGGAAGAGTCTCTGCCCATGTGCACATACCATGAGTACCCCAAGCAAAAGCCGTGGATGAGGGTGAAACCGATGATGATCCAGATCTCTACAGGAAGTCCAGGCATGACCTTCAGAAGACTATCTTGACAGCAAAGAAGCAATACCGAGGGATGCTATGGCAGGGATTGCAGGCCATTACATCTTACAAAGCAAAGCCCTGACGGTTCACTACTTGATGAGCTGAACCCCTTTTAAGCTTGCTCTGAAAAGGAGAAGTCAACGAGAATTTCTGCAGAAGCTGGCAACTCTGTGATGTCGGTTTCTGGGACCAACATCAGAACATCGTGCAAGAGGGTGAACCATCACAGGCATCAGTCGCTGATGGTGTACCTGGCAGGGTCTGAAAATCTGTGCCAACCAACTTTCTGGAGTGTTCACAGAAATCTTCAGTCTCTCATTGCTGTAGTCAGAGATTCCCTCCTTCTTCAAAAGGGCATTAATTATCACAGAGCCCAAGAAAATCTGAGGGAGCTGCCTCAATGACTATTGCCCAGTAACACTGAGATCTACTGTGATAAAATGCTTTGAAAGATTGGTCATGGCCAGAATTAACCTGTACCAAAATCAAGATCTGGACCCAGTGCAGTTCGTCAACTGCCACAATCGCTCCACAGCAGAAACAATCTCCCTGACTCTCCACTCAGCCCTGGATGTTGACCTTTGAACTTTAATGCATAGCAAGCGTCCGTCTGTACCCAGTACAGTGTGTTTCTCTCGTCACCACTCAAGAACATTGAATCATTACTTAAATAAGAACTTCGTATTTTCCATGGAAATGTGACAAATAATTTAACTACAAAGAAACCTGGTTGTAGATCAAGGTTCATGTGATACCTCGACACCAAACCTAGAATCATAGCTCATTCCTTATCAGCCACCCAAGGCGAGGTAGACAATATGGACCAGGGATTGAATGTGAGGCCTTTATGAAAACCAAGGAGACACAATGTCCAGTTTAGCAAAGAACACAATTTTAAAGTAAAAGAAGAGTAATCTGAGCAGGACTGTTGCATCCAATGTGTGAAGTCAATCCCCCACAATAAACCTGTAGTTATTCAGTGCAAGGGTACCTGGTTTTTCATGGATGAGAGTATTCTGTTCAGTTCTGCAGCTGTCGAGAGGAATTTTTTGATATTGGCTTCTGAGGTGATCTACAAATAACAATATCAATAATTAATAATTAAACTTTGTCTCTCATGATGGCATTACAATAATTCTATAGAAATCTTTTATGATGTTTGATCCCAATTGCAAGATGAGCAGAACCTGAAACCTTCACAGTTAAAGTGATCTGGAAACCTCACTGAACAAGTTAGCTGGTCACTTTCATTTCTCTAATTCTCTCTCTCTATCTCTACATCTCAATCACACACTAAAGAATGGATAACCAGGATAAACACATTTTTGACTGCAAAGCTAATTTCAGTGTACAGTTAGGTAATCTGGGAGATAACTTTCACTGAAAAGGGAGAAGTTTATCTCCCAGTTCATCTTGAAATAGTGCCATATACATCCACCTGAGGGAACAACATAGCATTTGCTTTAATTTCTCATCGAAGAAATAGCAGCTCCAATGTTGCAGCTGTCTCTCAAAGTGCTAACAAAGGATCAGTCTGGATTATGTCCCCAACTCTCCAGAGTGGAACCTGAACCTTCTGATTCAGAGGTAATACCATTGGCCCGTGGATGCCACCTACACTAGAAGCTGACTGACTGCTGGCAGGGCAATGGCTCCCACAGACTAAAAGAAAGTCTTGATAGGATTTTGCAAGGCATCTGTTGAATTTCAGATAACATGACACACATGCACATGCTGTCGCACACACACTCACTCACACACTTGTGCACACACACTCACTCACACACACGCACACACTTTCTCCCTGATAGTTTTCCCTTAATCAACCTTGCTAATAACTGATGTTCTCAGAAGTCTGTTTGCACTTTTAACAGTGTGCCAGAGCAAAAGCCAAGAGGTGATGTAGCAAGAGATGTTTGAGAATGTCTTTCTTATGTTCCTCTTCTCTTTGCTTGGGGTCAAATCCAGCTACATGTGGCTCTCTGTCACCTTGCATTGACAAGCAGTGGTACAGCACTGTTTCTGTGTGGAGCTGAGCTCCATCAAACAAAAAGTTGCTGCAATCCTTGTCTCCTTTTGATTCCTGGTCCAGGGTACACTGAGTTTGTTGGAAGGGACTGAAATTAGTCAAAAAGGCGAAGAAATTGAATGCGTGAAGGAAAAGCCAGATTTCCTCTCCCACTGAAAAAAAATCTTCAGAGAACAGGGATGCACACAATGGTGATGTAGCTTATTCCCTTGAGTTACAAGAAGATATTAGATTGGTTGGGTTCATTTTCAATGGAATTTTGTGAGTTGAGGGATGACTTTCTATGGGCTCATAAGATCATGAAGGGGAACAGACAGAATAAATAGCCAGAACCTTTCATTCCAGGCCAGAGGAGTCTGGAATTAGAGGACACAATTTTAAGGTGAGAACGGAGAAATTTAAAGGCGATCTGAAGGGTAAATCGCACAGAGGATAATGACAATCTGGAATGAGCTGCCAGATGAAGTAGCGGAGACGATACAATTACAATGTTTTAAAAGCAGTTGGACATGAAGGGATAGGTATGGTATAGAGCAACACAGGCCTAATGTGACAAACAGAATTAGTGCATGGACAAAGTCATGCAAGGGCATGTTTCTGTGCTGTATGATTCCATAGTTCAATTAATTACAAGCGTAAATAGGTGGATTGTTTGTGATTAAGCATAAAACTAAATGTCGCTGCTGTGACAAGGTGGGGAGAAGAAATATTATAACAATAACATCCATCAATTTAGCCCCTTAATTGTAGCAAAAGATATTATAGGAAGCTTCAGAGCTGAGACTGTAACAAAAAAGTGGTAGTGACCCATCATCAAGGAACGGAAGAGCAAGTGGGCAAAATAGATGGATTCATAAACAAGAAAAATGGTATAAAGATCTAGGGCACTTAAGAAGGAATTTTAGAGTTTAGGGCCTTGGCAGGTGATAGCTTGGTCATCATTTGAGAAGTTATGAAGATCAGGAATATTTAAGAGAAAGAGATAAAAATGCCACGATGATGGAGGGTGCAGGTGAACCAGAAGCATGCAGCATGAGACCCATTCAACAGTGGCCAAGACTTGCTATTTTTACTGAAGTCTGCGTCACTGATTGTTTTGCATCAAAGGGGAACAACATGCAAACTCTTTTCAACTGAGATGGAGCAAGATTAAACACGAGATTAGTGTTTCTTTCAGAGAAGTTGATTTGAAGTCACCACAGCAGGAAATGCCGTCTACTGCTGGGATTACATCAATTATCCTTGCCTGACAATCATCACTGAAATTTGTTTTAAAAAGTGACCAACTTGACAATAGCAGCAATTGAAGTTCTGACAGGAACGCAACAAATTTCTGATGATAGGTCATTGGCCAGAAACATTAACTGCTTCCTTCTCCACGGGTACTGCCTGACTTGCTGAGCATTGATGGCATTTTCTGTAAATGTCTGAGGAAGTTTCCTTTGCTCCCTTTGGTAAGTCCATTTTGAACGATTCCTAAGGAACCATGAAAACTGATTCTTCTAAACTGTTCACTATAGCAGCAAGTTAATATGTGCAGGTATAATTCAGGAAAGCTATCAGGGACAAGGGGAGAGGGAATAAACTGAGACGTCCTGAACGTGGGGGTGAGGAGGTGAGTGGTGGTTTGGAGAAGTATCAAAATGCGTGATCGTATCAATGCGTTTCTATGTGGTTTCTAAAGCAGTGAGAGGGGAAGTTAAAAATTGCACAATCCAAGTATTAATGAAGGAAAGGAAAGGCATTTCCCAAATTGCAGGATTCAAAATATTTTAAGATACAGGAACTTTCACATATGAGCAGGCATCTGAAAGATTGTTACCATGGAGCAGCTAGAAGTTGGTGAAAGCTTGTCTGGGTCATAGAACCTCATAAAATAAACATAGGTTCACCATTGAATGGGTCTACACAGGTTACAATTAAGTTAGGAAATAGACAAAAGCAAAATGAATGGAAAAAGTTTTTTGTGTATAAAGAGGCATTGAAACTGACAATGATGACACCAGTGTGTGTTTCTTTCGCAAGTATGGTGAGACATTGGATAGAGGGGAAAGGTTGGAGGGGGGAGAGGGTGGGGAACGGTGGTAGGGGGTGGAGAGGATTAATGGGAGGGGTTGGAGGGGAACGGTGGGAGGGGAAAGGGAATGGTGTGAGGGGAATGGTGGGAGGGGTGGAGGTAAATGGTGGGAGGTGGGATCTAAATGATTGAAGTGAATACTTAAAGTGTAGGATGACAGTTTTGAGGAACAGTGTGAAATTGGGTAGAATGGATTTAGAAATATGCCATAGAATTATTAAGCATGAAATACCCTCTTCCACCCACCACGTCCATGCAAACCATCAAGTATCCATTTGTACTAATCCTACTCAACACTTTTTCCATTGAGTTCTCTGCCTTGGTGATTAAACTCCTCATCCATATTAATTTTATATATTCTGTTAGTACTCCCTCCCACCAGACAGTGCATTACAGACTGCAAACTCTGGATGACAAAAAAATTTCTTAGATCCCCTCCAAGTCTCTTACCCCTCACCTTAAACCTATCCCTTCATCTCTTACACAGCTCCATGGTGGAGAGGAAGATTCTCACGGTACGCACTATCATTTTGTTAAAATTGTGTCCTCCTTTATCAGATCCACACTCAGCCTCTCCAAGGAAATTACACTCAACTTGTTGAGTCTCTCCTCATTACTGAAGCATTTCATTCCAAGCAACATCCTACTGAATCTTCCTTACACCCTCTCCAATGTAGTAATGAAACAACACAGTCCTCCAAACAAAGCTTCCATCACCCTGAAGGATCTATAGACTTGTATTCAAAGGTCCTGTTCCTGAAAATTTCTGAAGGACCTCCCACTGATGGTGTACATCCTACCTTTCTTAGACCTCCATCATAATGTACTTATTGGGATTAAATTCCATCGACTGTGGCTCTGTTTAATTTATCAACTGACAGATATTGTTTTCAAACCTGACTTCTCAGCTCACTATCAACCCCACCACCGATTTATGTGTCATATGACTGATATTCATATGCAAAGCATTAATGCGAATGACAATTATCACGATTGTATGACCTGACATCTGTGGTACATCACTGGTCACAGCTTTCCTATCACATAAGCAACCATCACCCTCTTGTCTCCTGTTGCCAAGGCAAACTTTGGATCCAATTTTTCAATGTATCTTGGAACTCATTGACTGTAACTTTTTAATCAGCTTTCCATGTGGGATATTGTTAATGACGCTCTTTATGACACATATATGATCAGTAAAAGTGGTGGCACTGCTGTGACTGCTGGTGCAGAAACACAGCACTTCCTCGCAGGGTCCCCACCGCTCAGTCCAGCTGCCCACGACTCCGCACAGGCTCTCAATGGCCAGTGTTCGGCAACTGCCTCGAGGGGGTTTCAGGCTCTGGGGGAGCAGCAGACTGGCGCAGGGCTGCAGTAATGGGGGAGAACACATCCTGCTGAGAAGGAGAAGCAGAGGAGACGACCTGAAGGATGGCGACGATGGTGCAGACCAGCAAGGGGCTCTGCGGCTGGAGGATACACACAGGCAGTGAGCCGTGGGAAACTTGTGGGTGAGGAACTATGGGTTGCTGGTGACTTGAGGTTGAAGGATTTATACCAGGCTGTGGGCTGATGGAGTGTGGCTTGTGGGACCCTGGTGTCTGAGTCAAAATTTGAGAGGAAGCCGAGGGAAAGGAGAGCTCCCAATGGGATACTAGAGGCTTCCTCATCATGTCAGAGGTTTGAATATGGGCTCAGGTTGCCAGTAAAGTGGAGTCTGTGTGCCTGTGGGAGTTCTGGATGCAAATCCACAGACACGGTGACCTGGGGACCCTCTTTTGCTTTTCTTTCTCTGACTGTAAGGGATGCCGGGCAATGCTAATGGTGAATCTTTGTCTACCTTATGGCAGAGTAAATACAATTTCATGTAATATTTCAGGAAATAAATAGTATCTGTATATGGATGTGTATTTGAGAGTTGGGTGGAAGGAGAAAGAAATTAGATCTACTGTACATTGGTGTTTGGAAGAATGATGGATGGTCTTACTGATGGAGGCATGGCAAGATAAATGTTGAGATGTTTCCAACAGTTGGAAAAAATTGACCAAAGGGAAATAGTTATAATGGTTAGGGGAGCAGCCATTTAAAACTGAGTTGCACAGGAACTTTTACTCAGAGGGCAGTGAATCTCTGGATAGTGGAGGTTGGATCACTGGAGGAACACTTTTGGAAGATTGGAGAATTGAAGCCTATTGGATCTGGGACAGAAGAGGCAATGAAGCCTGAAATATATCAGCGATGACCACGTTGAATGCTACGCAGATTTGAGATGCTGAGTGTCCTACTCTGGCACCTATTTCCTTATGTCCTAGACTGAATATCTAAAATTGTTCCAATAAGTTGAGACAGGTTTGTTGGGCCCAAATGTGCAATGCACATTTCCACACTTTCTTCCGACAGGCACGGTGGCATTGAGAAACAGCAGAGAATGCGGATACAAGGATGGGTTGAAGTGATACCATGTGATATAGCAGGAGAACACAAGTCCTGACATGTCCCAACAAATGGCTTGGGCACTTATTCCCCCAGGTGGCACTGCAGCTTTGAAAAAAATAACACTACCACCTGCTCTGCAGGGATCAGAAAGAAGAAAAGTCGTGGCTGTAGATTCCATGGCATCCACAATTTGGAACAAGAAGATACAAGAAAAAGAAGCAGGTGAATGCCATTGGCTCCTCATGACTCCTCCATCATTCAATCAGATTGTGATGTATCTTTTACCTCAACACAACCTTCTTGCATTAACCCCACATCCCTTGATTCACAGAATACTCAAAATTCTATCAGCCTCCACTATTATCTTCCAAATTAACCTCTGGGTGAAGAGTGTTTGTTCATCTCTGTATTGAATGACATCCCCCTAATTTTGTGACCGTGACTTTGGGTTCTCAAAATCCCAGCCAGAGGAAACATCAGTTCCACAAGCATGCTCTCAAGCTTCTAAGATTGTTGTGCATCATAGTGAAATGATATTTATTGATCTAAGCTCTGGAGCACAGCAGCCTGTTTGCTTAATCTCTCCTCTTGTGGCATACTTTCAATGCCAGGAATCAATCTAGTGATCCTTAGCTGTCCTCCCTTCCTCAATGAGGCAGACCACACCTCTACTCTGCAGCAGTAGTTCTCAACCTTTTTCTTTCTACTCACGTACCACTTTAAGTAATCCCTATGCCATCAGTGCTCTGTGATTAGTCAGGGATTGTTAAAGTGGGATGTGAGTGGGGAAAAAAAGGTTGAGAACTACTGCTCTCGACCCAGTTGTTACTGAAATATTTTGCTTGAGATAAATTGTCATTGGCCCATTTCCTTTGGAGTTCTGAAACCATGCACATAATGAGTCAATGAAGTACGATTAAAACAGTGGTTCTCAAACTTTTCCTTCCCACTCACATAACACCTTAAGTATTCCCTTACTAATCACAGAGGACCTATGGCAAGAGGATTACTGAAAGTGGTATGTGAATGGAAAGAAAATGGTTGAAAACCACCGCTCTAATGTATCTCCCAGATGCAAACTCACCAGGCACTGTATAATTGTAACAAGATGCCCCTATTCACACTCAAATGCCTTTCCAATTGTCTGCTGCACTGTAAGTTAAAACAAACACTCAATCTCATTTTAAAATAGCATATCATTAAATCCCTCAGAATCATTCTAAAATAATTCAAAATTAACGAACAACTGAAGTTCAATTATTATTATTGGGGAGGTTAGCAGAATAATGACAGCAGTCCACATTTGAAGGGACATGAGCAGGAACCAATCAGCTCTGCAGTTTACCATGTAACTATCATATGGAGTGAAGATTAGTGCTTTAAAGGCTTTGTCATTCAATCATTTCAGTGACTTTCTTTGGTTGATGTGTTGGTGATTCAGCTTCCTTCCCTCATTATAATGGTTACTATATTTCAAAACTGCTGCACTGGCTGGAAAGCATTTTGGCTCTGAAGTCATAAAAGCAGAATAGAATTGTATTTCTTTTTTTTTGTAACTAATACAATATCAAGAACAACGTTTCCTTTGCCACCAGGGAACAGGTGAGAAGGCTTCAAGAAAGAAAAAAAAACTAAAATGGAGGAAGAACCATAAAAGAAAAGATTTTGAGTTGTCCAGGAGATGGAGATTCTCTACTACCAAAAGCCACATAAGCAATTATGAAACACCAGCTTTGTTTATTGCTTTTGATTACCAGTCTAATATCGTCATCACAGGTTACAATTAAAGAGAAGACTCGAGGGAAATTTCACCTGCTACTTTTGCGTGGTTGACTCAGTGGGGAGCATTGGTTAAGTGTTTTCATTAATTTGATTGGCTTGTTGTCAGCCATAACCAGCCTCAGGGCAGAGTGCATGGAACTGTGGGACATGGAACCTGCAAATGTACATGCAACTCACTTGGGCCCTTGCACGTGTTTTGATAAGACTTAATTTTCAATATTTATTCCACAGGTAGGAAAATACAGATGGTAAATAATCCAGATGTGGAAAAGACAAGGATTTTCTTGGGCATTCTTTCTATTAACAGAGGTTAAATATTCCATTTATGGAATCATCAAATCATAGAGTCCTTATGGGGCAGGATTTCATTCAATCTGTTCAATCTATGTAAGCCTGTTGTTGAACAATCCAGTTAGATGGATTTCATTATAGTACTAAAAATTATATACCTTGCAAAGCATATCCCATTTCCTTTTGGAGTGAAGGTTTTAAAATAACTGCCAAAGTCTTGGCATTCAAACTCTGACTGAAGTAGTGGAAGTATTTTCTACTCAGCATTATTTCCCATCATGGACTGGCCAAATAATTTATGAGAAGGTTCCACAAAGCAAATATTAAATGAGTTCAGGAGGTTAAAATTACCTTGGCCTGAGCCTTGAAGTGATCATTTTGTTTTATACCCCAAACAGAGCTTCAATCTCTCCAAACCCATTCAACATTAGAATGGCCATTGTTTGCATTCAGCTTTACATTTTAACTGTTACATTATCATGGTACCAGACCTGGTTCTGCATGCTTCCTCCAGGAAACGGCTGATTTTCATGCAGTCTCTGTGATGCCTCAAGTGCTGACATTGTCTGGAGTAGCTCACTGAAACACATGCAAACCCAAAATAAGAGACAGCACGGTATTAGCTACAACTTTCAGGCCTCCCCGACTTATGACCGATGCAACATACATCCATCCACACACATACAATCAAAGATTTTCTTTTAAATACTACAGGTAATTGTGATGAATCTGTGTCATGCTGTCAGTCTTTCACTGTGCCTAGTCTGCTCTATCGCCTTCCCAAGATCGTGTTATATGGCGAGCTCTCCACTGGCCACCGTGACAGAGGTGCACCAAAGAAAAGGTACAAGGACTGCCTAAAGAAATCTCTTGGTGCCTGCCACATTGACCACTGCCAGTGGGCTGATAACGCCTCAAACCGTGTATCTTGGCGCCTCACAGTTTGGCGGGCAGCAACCTCCTTTGAAGAAGACCGCAGAGGCCACCTCACTGACAAAAGGCAAAGGAGGAAAAACCCAACACCCAACCCCAACCAACCAATTTTCCCCTGCAGCCGCTGCAACCGTGTCTGCCTGTCCCGCATCGGACTTGTCAGCCACAAACGAGCCTGCAGCTGACGTGGACTTTTACCCCCTCCATAAATCTTCGTCCGCGAAGCCAAGCCAAAGAGTCTGCTCTACTGATATTGGATGTGTATTATCTCTCTACCACTAAAGACATCCCCCTTGGCTATAACCGTGTACGCACCCATTATCATTCATTATTGTACTACTGAGTTTCTACTAATAAAAGCCATGATTCCTGCTTAACTACACAGCCTTCGATTTCTTCATTAACTGGCTCTTCAGTAGTATTCTACCTTGTACCTGTTGGAAACCTGGTGTCCCCACTCCTGCTGGGACTCAATGTCCCCGCTTCTACCACGAGCCTCATGTCCCTGCTCCTGCCGGGAACCCGAGGTGGAGTTGAGTAACTAGGAGCAGTGGCGTCACCTCACAACCTATGCTGTGATTTGGAACGCATGTGCAAATCTCTATCACTCTCTCTCCCTCCCCAGCGACAGCAATCTGTGCATGTGTTCCAAATCACCTTTATTTTTTTTAAAAACGGTGTTGGGCCCCATCAAAGCATATTCCCTTGATGTCACTACAAGAGAGCATCAAAATGAAAGAAAAAATATAAAATTTATCCAATTACGGTGAAAATCGGGCCTATCTATGGTGGCCAACCTCTCACAAGAAATATAACAGGAATGCAGGGCATTTCGGACATACGTCCATTCCATTGGCCAGAATGGAATGTGGACATATGTGTTCCTGTATAAGCAAACAGAACAAATTGCTGTCATGTGACATGAAAGACAGACTTTGAAAGTACAGGTGTCACCCTCTATGCAGGCCACTGGGGCACTGTCGTGAAATGCAACTCGATGCATGTTGTATTATTTGGCAAAGTCAGTTCAATATCTGATGTTTTCACTAATTCTCGTCACAGTGCAATGACAGACCTCATTGTTACTGGATGTGATTCAGTCTAGCTTCTGCCCTTTTTTGGTATCTGTCACTCCTGCTGAAGGGCACAGGTAGAGGAAGTAAAGCAAGGTATTCTACTCAAGATAATATTCTGAGGGAGATTGAAATACAAGACTTTTTTCACCTTTGGTCTTGGGCTGTTTCTGTTCTGCTTTTGTAATGACTGAGTCCACCATGAATGAAGGGAAAATATGGTGCTGGGATAGTAAGTTTTCACCTTTGTGAGTTCATCTGCAGTACCAGTTTTTAATCCTTCATGACTTCACTGAGGGAATGAGCTCCACCAGCGATGGCAATCCTGGACCCCAAATAAGCCATACTTCATGTAAATGTGCAAAGGAGAAAACTAACTGTCCCAATAGCCAACTTCCTCTTTTTTCACGAAGTGGAATCAGTTATAATGTCAGTTTACCACTGACAAAGCAGAAGGTCAATATGCTCAAGACCAGAGATGAAAATAGCTAGTCATTCTCATATTGCAGTTCATTCCTCATTATATTATCTAAATGTTAATACTAACCCGTTTTGTTTTTCTGCCTTCCATCAATGAAACCACATCTTCCACTGAGTCGGGATTTGTTCACTGGGTGTTATTTTCTCTTCCTCAAGCTATGACTGTCTCATCGACTTTCCAAGAGGTTCAGTTTCTTCCTTGGACCCAGCCTCCCGCACTCCCTTCAACAACCTGTAACGTTCTGCAAAGGCCAGGTTCACTCAGCTCTGGAGAGACCTCCCTCTCCCTGTCTTACACTCACACAGTCTCATCTCAAGCCTGCTCTCCTTTGCCATGAACTCTTTTGTATGCCTCTATCGGTTTTACCATCAATATTCCTCTAAATGTTCCCTCTCTTTCTTCAAAACTAGTACTTCTCCAGTCTACTAAGTTTTGTTCCATTCCTCTTTCACAATTGAAATCTCACTCTAATTCATTTGTCCTCAAGACACAAAAATGTGAAATTCCTATCGACTCCAAACTTTCAATCATTCCCACATTATATAGGCTATTAAAGTTCAATCTTCACCAAGTCGGTACAATTTAACTCATTTGCTCTATACATTGAGTGAAAAAAACATAGTGAATACTAAGAGTTCCAGATCATTGAAACTTTGTAACAATTATGTTTAGTTCTGCCATTTTAAATGTCTATTCCAGTCCCACTCTGCGGCAGTCTCCTGCATTGTTACAATGAAGACATATTCAAGCTTGAAGATCAACACCCCATCTTCGGTCTGGGCATATTGAATCCTTCTGGACTCAATATGGAAAATCCCAAATTTAGGTAACTCACTCTCTCGTTCCCTGCATCAGGACTGACCATTTCCACTGTGAAGATTCCATTTGTGATGTTGCCTCAGTTTCTCTCTCATTTAGCTCAGCTTGACCTGCTGGTCCTGTCCCACAACTAGGGTGGCCATTCCAAAGGAGGTCATGGTCATAGGTTACCATATATTACAATATATAATACACACACACACACACACGCACGCAGAGTGTGTTGCATTTGTTGTCTTTGCAATACCATTTAATTTAAACAGTATTGCAAAAACAATAAATGCAAACACACAGTGTGTGTATGGTAATATATGGTAACCTATGACCATGTCCTTCTTTGGAATAGCCACCCTACCCACAACCCTGCCATTAACAACACATAATACATGGCAAAGAAGCATAACCTGCCTCTACAGGCCACATCACCCATTTAGAAATATTCAATGGTCTCCTTTAGTCCTTCCTCCACTTCTCTGCAATTTAAAACTAATTTGTTTTCTCTTTTTTCCAGTTCCTGCAAAGGGCCTCAGATCTGAGAACATAACTCTGTTCCTCCATCTGCAGATGCTACCTGACCTGTTGATAATTTCCAACACTTTTTGTTTTAATGCCCAGGATTGAACATGCTAAAAGTTGTTCTCAGTGCCTTGCATGCATCAAGTTTCTGTACAATAGTTTGTGCATAACCTTGGAGTTGCTGCTAAATTACAACATGTGCCTACCTGCTGAGATCTTTGGTGAGCAAACTAAGTAAGAGCCTTAGTTGCCACAAATCCACAGACGTGCCATTTACATGTTTAGCATCCTTGAGCACATCCTGTTCAACATAGGCATGGAGGGCCTTCTGAAATTCAGCTGGAACTCTGGAACATGGAAAGAATAGTGTGAGTTAAAAACGATTTGAGAAATTGTTCCTGGCCAGATTTAACTCATACTGAAGTAAAGATCTGGACCCACAATCTCCCACCACAGCCGTTCCACAGCAGATCCAATCTCACTGGCTCTCTACTCAGATCTGGATCACTTGAACACCAGCAGCATGTACATCAGGCTGATTTTCATCGACTACAGCTCAGCTTTCAACACCTTCATACCCTCAGTACTGGTCAGCAAGCTTCAAAACCTGGGCCTCCAAGTGGATGCTTGACTTCCTCATTGGAAAAGGCCACAGTTAGTATGAATCGGAAACAACATATCCTCTTGACTGACAATCCACACAAGCGCTCCTCAAGGATGCATGCTTAGCTCCCTGGTCTACTTACTCTACACCACACATGTCAAACTCTATTTGGCCCGCAAGATCATTTCAAAAATGTATTAGAGGTGGCCCGCCCTGCAGCGAGAGCCGATGCTGTTTTTTGGTCATGTCACCCCCACCATCCTCCCCCTTCATTGCACATCCTTCCCCATTGTAACACGAGAAATTGTAACACGAGAAGTCTGTCGATGTCATCAGCCGGCAAGCCAGTTGGAAGGCTCCCCGCACAACCAGTCACTTCTCCCACCTGTCGAGTGGTGCGGCGGATTGGCGAGCGCCTGTGATTTCCTGTCGGCACGACAGGTATGGCAGGCTGCGCATGGCCCCCGGGCAGCGCGAGCCCCACGCGACTGGCACCAGACGGCCCTTCCACAGCGCGAGCGCACTTCTCCCGGTCGCCACGGCCTTCAGCGCTTGCACCCGCGCGGACCCCAGGGACGGCTGGTTCGGCCCTGCACGTGAAGAGAGAGATGGTGGCTGTCCGCAAAGGCTGATCGGCAGCACGCTGGGCCTGAGTGGGTGGGTAAGCAGGGGTGGGCAGAGGGTGTAGGTGAGGAGTAATGGGCAGGGGAAGTTATGGTGGTGTGATGGGCAGTTAGAGGGAGGGATGAGTAGAAGGAGGGGTGAATAGGGAAGAGGTAAAAGGGGAGGGGCAGGGCGAGTAGGGGAGGGGTGATTAGAGGGTGAGAGACGGGTAGAGGGAGGAACAGGTTGAGGGGAGAGGCAGTAGAGGGGCGTGTATAGGATGGGGTGGGTAGAGGCAGAGCGAGTGGAGTGAGGGGTGAGTAGAGGTTGGGTAAAGGACTGGACAGGTAGAGGGATGGTGGGTCGAGGGTGAATAGAGGCCTAGAGCCTGAGGAGTGAGCAGGAAATGCTGAGTCCTGATGCAGGCCAAAATGGACACAGCCTGTGAATGCTGACTACATCTCCACAGGGACCAAATAGGTTTCCCTCAGGTCATCAAAGGGTGAACTTGAGCTACCTACTCCTGACCTGTAACATTATCCTCCTAAAGTTATATCCTAAAGTTTAACATTACATATGTTGAAAGAAGAGAAAACATGCAGATGTTGTTGAAAATTTTCAATAAATATTTAGTTCGGCCCTCGACTTAGTCCAAGTTTTTAATTTTGGCCCTCCGTGAATTTGAGTTTGACACCCCTGCTCTACACCCATGACTGTGTGACTAGGTTCAATTAAAATGCCATCTACAAATTTGCTGATGACACCACGGTCATTGGCAGAATCACAGACGACAACGAGGAACCAAAGAGGATTGAAATAGATCAGTTGCTTGAGTGGTGTTACAATCTTTTGATTCTGGGATTCCAAGGTATACACACAGCGAGATTACAGATACAATTAATGGCTTAGACACCACACATCTTTCGCCCTGATAGGAACAGTGCATTTCCTTTCTATCTCTATTTGCTGCTAACCAGTGGCCTGAAGGTAGCTGTCATGGGGTCTGGCATTACCACAGTCTGGTGCGGTCTTCATCACAGTGGGTGTGAGAGATTGAGTTGGGGGAAACTGACCTGTTGACTAGCTTTCAAGCCTGCAGTCCACATTACTCCAGCTCCAAAAGATTTGTCCAGTTGTAGGTCACCTTCTAACTAGCTACTCCAATACTTTCTATGGGAATATCACAGGATCATTGAGCACAGTGGAGCATTCAATGACCCTGCTACCCATGGACCATGTAGGTCCACAGTATAACATTACTGGACAGGGATGGGAGGTGGCAGGAGAGAGGAAAAACAGCAGTCAAAGGAATTAAATGAGAGGGAAGTTATTGCAAGTGATGCTGGCCTTTCGCTCTTCAATCCCCAGCGAATGACAACCTGCTTCCTTATTCACAAACAACCTTATAACCAATCGCAGTACATTTTCCTCTGTATCAGGAGGAGTCTCTGGATGACTACTCTGTGCAGTTTTGGTCACCAAATTATAGGAAAGATATAAACAAAATAGAGAGAGTGCAGAGAAGGTTCACAAGAATGTTGACAGGATGTCAGGGTTTGAGTTACAGAGAAAGGTTGAGCAGCCTGGGGCTTTTTTCTCTGGAGCGTAGAAGATTGAGGGGGGATTTGATGGAGGTGTTCAAGAATTTAAAAGGGACAGAGAGAGTCAACGTGGATGGGCTTTTTCAGTTAAGAGTGTGGGATATTCAAATCAGAGGCCATGGTTTGAGATTGAAGGGGGAAAATTATAAGGGAAACATGAGGGGAAATTTCTTCACGCAAAGAGTGGTTGGGATGTGGAATAAGCTTCCGGCAGAGGTGGTTGAAGCAAGGACGTTATTTACATTTAAGGAAAGACTGGGTAATTACATGGAGGGGAGAGGATTGGAGGGGTATGGACCAGGTGCTGATCAGTGGAACTAGGAGGGTGGGGATTTGTTCCGGCATGGTCTAGTAGGACCGAACTGGCCTGTTCTGTGATATGTTTATATGATTGCCAATATTAATATTGAAAAGGAAATTAGTTTTAAATAAGCACATCTCTGCAGATGACAGGTCTTCCACGTCCCACCCCCAACCAAGTGCCTCAACAGTCCATTCCTGTGCTCCCACCAATGTCACCAATACCCATCAGAGCTACATCTGAGTACATCCGCACAGGGTTGGAGGTTGGACACCTTGTGTAGAATGGAGAACACTCATACCTCCTGGGACATTCTCCTCACAACCACTGGCTCAGCTGATGAGAGGCAGACCCACTTATTTGTATTGCTGAAGTGGTGGGAATTAAGATCAGAACTCAGCCTCTTCTAACCTACCTCCTCCTCCTTCACATCCTCAGGTCTGACAGACCACCACTCATGGTGGAGACACAGAGACTGCAGTTGCTGGAATCTGAAACAAAATAAAATGAATTGCTGAAGGACCTCAGGTGGGTCAGGCAGCATCTGCAAAGGCCAATGGACAGTCAACATTTTGGGGTCATCAGATCTTGACCATGCCTTTGCATTTACATATCCTGCCTGACCCACTGAGTTCTTCCAGGAGCTCGTTTATTTGTACCATTCTCAGGAATTGACCAGGTACTTACAGTGTCATAGCTGTGGTATCCACTCCTTCAAGGCGCTGGGAAAGTATCTTATTGACCAGGGTCCGGCTTATGTCACTCCTGGTCTGCGTGGGGGAGTTGATCACATCCACAGCACCTTCAAAATGCCAAGAAAACTGCTGTTAGGATTACCCCTGAGTCATAATAATGAATAACAAAATAAACCTTGTCTGAAAGTGACTTGACACACCAGCTCTGAACTACAAACCAAAGAAACGTATCTCGAGTTCTCCTAGTTGCACAAGGTAGAAGAAGGGGCAGTGGGGGGTCTTTGGGCTCAGGATTCTCCTACTGTCCTTCAAGGGAGACTATTTGGAAAATTGGAGGGCACTTGTTTTAGTAAATATTACTGCAAGTCAGGTAAAGTTCAATATCACACATACCTTCTACCTCAACCCAAGAAAATTGCACTGACAGGCTTCAAAGTGCAAACCCACTTCAGTGCTGTCCCTGTTGCAAACTCACCTGGCCTCAACCATGTGCATTATGGAATCCTCACAGTTCATCCTGAAACACTTCAGTTTTGGATATGTTTTTTTTTCCCGCAAATAGAACAGCAAGCCATTTAAACTCTGAGGCTACAAGGGCTGAGATCTATTCTGTCTTCAATTACCAGACACACACACACACACACACACACACACGCCCACCCTGTCATTGCTGTAGAGTAAAAGCTCTTCATTAGTCCAGTGCATTGAGAATTATTGTGTGCACAGTCTCCAGTATTGCCACATTTGGTTCATTCAACTTGGGAAAGAACTGTGAGGATCTCCCTCATCCCAATGTCTCATGACTACATCAGGCCATTCAACTGTGTGTGGAACCATTTAACCAGGATCCATCTGGAATGACCCACTTATGTGAGGCATTCAACTGGAACTGACCATAATTCACAGGGAGGCACATGTGGAGCAGCTGGAGGAGTTTGATCCTCGCAGCCTGGATTCCATTCTGACCCTGGGCACTGTCTGTGAGGAGTTTGCATGTTCTCCCTGTGCTTTTGTAGGTGTTCTCCAGCAGAACTAGCTTTCTGCCTCATCCCTAAAATGATGGATTACCCCTGCTGTGTGAGTGGCAGAATCTGGAAATGGTTGATGGTAACGTTGGGAGAATAAAATGGGTACAAATAGGATTGGTGTAGAAATGAGTGGTTGATGGTCAGCATAGTTTTAATGGGCTGAAGGACCTGTTTACTGGCTGTATCAACAGCAATTTAAACACCAGGTTGCTTCTCCTTTTACCTGCTTCCATCTCTGGACTTTCCACCTCTTCAACTCGCTCCACAGGGTACTGTAAGTGAGTCACTAGCCCCATGTTGTCCTGCTTGTAATATTCAATCAAGTCCGGCATCTTTTCAAAATTCTTCGACTTGATCCCTGCTGATGCCTGCAAATAGGTATATGGTATTTACCAGAAACATAAGCAACTTCAGTCCACACTGCTGTGAAGTTTGCCTCCTCTCCCACCCCTCCTCCCTCCGCCTCACTCCCTTCCCCAAGGTCCTATTTGCTCTCAGAGGCCTCAGCAGTGAGTAACTCAAGATTGTAAGTGTTATTTGCCTAGTTCTTATTCCAAACCACAAGGCCCAAATCTGGTTGATACCTGTTCCTTTTACAAGTGATCTCAGCCAGTCTTACAGCATCCAGAGAAGGTAAAAATCTATTACAGATATTTTAGGCCTGAGCCCTTCCTCAAGATGTGAGTGAAAATAGACAAGCATCTGAATTAAAGGCTGGGGAAAGATGGGTGGGGGAGTGGGGGAGAAATACCAACCAATAGACAAAAGGTGATAATTGAATATAATAACAGGAAATGTGAGAATTGATTTTGGCTCCGTGAAAGGAGACAGAAGGGAAGAGAAAGGCAGAGCGAGATGAAAAGGGAGAAGGGGAAGAAGATTGGGGCAGGGGTCCGTTTCAATGGAAACCAGAGAAGTTGATGTTCATGCCATCCGGTTGGAGGGTGCCCATAAGGAAGATGAGGTATTGTTCCTCCAATTTGCAGGTGGTCTCAGTCTGACAGTGCATGACCATTGTCATTCATGGTCACAGGGGAATAGGGTGGGGTATTGAAATGAGTGGCCAACTGGGAGATCCACGTTATTTTGTGGCAGACAGAGCTAAGGCACTCAACAACATGATCTCCCTGTCTGCACCTTTTGCAAGTACGGCTGGTGCAAATAGGTAATAGTAAAGGTTCCATTATTGTCACATAACACTACATTTAGAATGTAACATCCATGAAATTCTTTTACTTTTGTCGACTGTACAGGCAGACAGAGAGTTGCCACTTTTGTCCAGCGCCCCTCACAGAAACCTACAGCACCTGGTATTGCTAGGAGGTCTCCCCTCCAAGTACCGACCAGGCCTGAGCCTGCTTAGCTTCCGAGATCAGACAACTTCAGGCGTATTCAGGCAGTGGGAGAGTGAAACATCATACGCAATCAACTCCAAAGCAAGCACACACAAGCACGCACACTAACTATAGTCTCTCATTACCATTGTCACACACAAAATTAGACATAATGTCACAGCTACAAGCATCATATTTATTCAAGCACTTTAAATTTACTAGTGGTTCAAGAAAATGGCTCACCATCGCTGAATTGGTTTGAATTGCTTATTGCCAGGTATCAAAGTGCTGTGAAAAGCTCTGTATTGTGTGCTATTCGGGCACACAGTGAAATAATAAGACAAAAGTGCAGGGTATAGTGTTACGGTAAGCCAAGGAGTGTAGGGCTAGTGTTACAAAGGCAAAGTGCAGGTTAAAACAGTGCAATAGTACTTCTCCAAAGTAGGCTGGGATGGACAATAATGGCAAACCTTTCCAGTGACACCATGTGACTGAATGAAGGCTATTACACACACATTCTACACACAAATACAGCTAAAAGCAGATGCTGGCCCTCTCAGGTGGTACCTCTGCATTGTTTGTGGGTAAAACACATGAACACCACTGTAGTCCTGAAAACTACTCTCTCCTCTCTAGAATTCTAGTACTTGTAAACATCTGGGACATGGCATGGGAGAATTCATCCAGGGAATTGGGGTGTAGAGATTTTTTCATAGCATTTTCTTAGTACTAAGACGATACGCACAACATCTTTGTTCAGCTTGTGAATGTTGAATTAAAAGAGAGAGCTGCTGCTGCATTCACAAAGCAGTGTTGCTGAGTTTCTTTGCCTCGCCAAGACTGATGTTGGTGGTTTCAGATGGCCTTCCTTATTCTTGCTTTGATTCTTGTCACCACTCTCAGTGCGTAATTTATGAACAGAGTGAGAGGGCTCAGGCCTGAATCCTCCGCAATGTATCTTCATCTCCTGTGGATGTTGCAAAATCAGCTAAGTTCCTCCAGCATTTCTATGTTTTTTAAGTAATTTTTGACACCAGCTGTCAAAGGGACATACCACAATGCACACAATGGTCTTCCAGCTACTGTGGAGTAATGCTCCTGAGTCAACAGTGTGCAGTAATACAGGTGGAGAGTGTCGCCAAACACCAGAGTAACTGGGACAAGCTGGTAGAGATTTGCCCCAAGGAAGCATATTCTTGTGCACTTGATGGCTGATGACTGCCAGGAAGGATTTTCTGCCAACACAAGTGCAGCCTAACAAAGGGTTCAACCCTGAAACATCGACTGACTTTCTTTCCACGTACAGGTACACAATTCTTTATCCGGACATCTAAAATCCGGAAAGCTCCAAAAACCGGCATTTTTTTTTCTGGTTCTGGTACAGTGGAGGGGGAGAGAGAGAGAGAGAGAGAGAGAGAGAGAGAGAGAGAGAGAGAGCAGCGCGACTAGGTTGGACTGGGGGGTGAGAGATGGCAGCGCGACTAGGTTGGACTGGGGGGTGAGAGATGGCAGCGTGACTTGGGTGGGCAGGGGGGAGAGAGACGGCAGCGCAACTTGGGTGGGCGGGGGGTGGGGAGAGACAGCAGCGCGACTGGAATGGGGTGGATATGGCAGGACAATTCAGGTGGGTTTAAATCTGGGGCAGCTGCCTTTTGTTCTGAAATCCAGAATAATCCAAAATTCAGGACACCGTCCCCCAAGAGTTCTGGATAAAGGATTGTGTACCTGTATACTGCCCGACCTATTGAATTTTTCGTGTTTTCTGTTGTTGTTGCAATATTTCAATGGTGACAAATATGAGTAGCCTGTAATGGAGGCAAATCACTGGCTACTCTTCTTCTGTGCGCTATAGTCTCCTTTTCCTTGGATTTGGAGCGTGACTGATATCCTTAATGTAGTAGTAATCAGCAAGAAATCGACTGTAGGACTCTGAATGACCCAGAATCAGTCACACCACCCAGAAGATAGCCCTTCACTCCACTGCATCCATGCCACCTACCTCACACTGACTCCATTTGCGAGCCTTTGGCATGTAGCATTTGAAGCCTCATTGGTTGAAGTGCTTGTCTAGATGCTTTTTAAATGTGGTGACAATATCCACTCCCACACCCACTCCGGCAGTGCACTCCTGATTCCAATTACACTCTGGGTGAAATAAAAACATTCCTCAGATTCCCCTTTACATCTCTCCTCCTTTGCACGGAGATATATCAAGTTTTTGACATCTCGGTTTGAATTTTTAAAAAATTTAGACATACAGGATGGTAACCGGCCATTTCAACCCACGAGTTTGTGCCACCCAATTTACACCCATTAGCCTACATACCTGGAATGTTTTGAACAATGGGAAGAAACCTGAGCCTCCGGAGAAAACTCACGCAGACACGGGGAATACGTACAAAATCCTTACAGACAGCACGGGATTCGAACCCCAGTCCGGTCCCGATCGGTGGTGCTGTAAAGGAATTGCACTAATCACTCTGCCAACGAGGATGTTCCTTACAATTTACACTAGCCATGCCCCTCCTAATATTGTATACCTTAATCATCCCCACCCCTTAGCCTCCTCCATTTCAAGAAAAAACAAAATCAGCCTGTCCAGTCAAAGCCCATGTGGTGCACTGAGGTAGCAGCAAGCAATCTTTATTCTAGTAAAAGTCTGAACGCCAGTTCATGCTTCGGTGGCTCCCATGTGACTGGCTCAGGAGGGGCCGGCTCAGGTCTATATTCAGGTCGGCTGATTGACAGACAGCCACGTGGAGTCAGCCCCCTAGGGGGTCTATTCAGGTCGGCTGATAGACAGCCGGCCAGGTGGAGTAAGTTCTTAGGTGGTCTTCCTAAGGCTACAGAGATCGCCCCCTGCAGTAGGCTGGTGGTCATATCATTACACCTCATAAATTAAATGCTCCGTTCCAGCCAATATCCTGGTGAATTCCCTTTAGATGCTCTCCAGTGCAATCACATCCTTCCTGCAATGTGGTGACCATAACAGCACATAGTACTGTATTAAAAACATATCATAATTTCCCTGATCTTGTATTCTATGCTATCATCCCACATTCCTTCTTCACCACCTTACAAGTTGCACTGCTACTTTCGGAGACCCTTGAATTTGAACACTGAGATGCCTCTATTCCTTAATACTCCTTGCGGACCAACCATCCATTGATTCTTTGTGTCTTGCCCTTATTCATCCTCCCCAAGTGCTTCTCCTCACACTTATGGTCAAATTCCACTTTGATTGCTTCTGTCCATTTACCACTGATGAATAACATCCAATGTTTGTATTTTCTTCATACTTCTCAATCACAAATTGTACACTCTCATGTCTAAATGGTTAATGCACATGACAAACTGTAAGGGTCTGAACACAATCCTTACATTATATAATTGGTCTTGGGTTCGTAATCTGAAAAATAACCTTCTGTATCATCAAAGCAGCTTTGGATCCAATTTCCCAGCTTGCTTTGGTTTCTAAGGGGTCTAACCTTTGGCCAGTGTCTCAGATAGGATCTTGACAAACACTTTACTGAAGGCCAAATAAACTTCATCAACTGCACTGCCCTTATCAATATGTTTTGTTACCTCTTTGAAAAGCTCAAATTGATCAGACAAGATTCCCTCTTAACAAGGCATACTGACAGTCTTTGATCAATCCCTGCCTATCCAATTGTAGATTAATCATGTCCTTTTGGACTTACTTCAATAATTTCTGAATCATTGATTTTAGTCTCTCAGTCCTGAAGTTACCAGGCTTATCTCTTTTGCTCTTTGCACCACTGCAGCTGACAGCTTGTTCCACACTCCCACCACTCTCTGTATGAAGAAATTCCTCCTGAACTTCTCTCTTTTCACTCTCAACTCATGTCCTTTGGTTTGTATCTCACCTAACCTCAGTGAAAAAAACCTACTTGCATTTACTATAACTATACCCAACATGATTTTGTATACCTCAATCAAATCTCCCCTCATTCTTCTGCACTCCAGGGAATAAAGTCCTAACCTATTTAACCTTTCCCTGCAACTCATTTCCTCAAGTTCAAGTAAATCTCTGCATTCTTTCAATCTTATTGATACATTTTCTGTAGTTAGGTGACCAAAACTGAACACAATACTCCAAATTTGGCCTCACCAATGCCATACACCTTTACCATAGCATCCCATCTCTTCTACTCGATACTTTTTATGAAGTCCAATGTGCCAAAATCTCTCTTTAAGATCCTATCTACCTGTGAAGCCACTTTCAGTGAATTTGGTATCTGTATTCCCAGATCCCTCTGTTCTACCGCACTCTTCAGTGTCCTACTACTTACCATGTATCTCCTAACTTTTTTCTCCAGTTATCTGTGGCTCTGGGCACAATCCAACTTTACATCAGCTGAGACATTTAATAATTCTTCCACTTAATGCTGCGTTCTAGAACATGACTCTTCACTGCCCTGAATTCTCAAGTGACAATGTACTTCTCCTTAGTGAATACAAGTTAAGAGTACTTATTTAAGATTTCATCCAAGTCCTCTGGCTCCACACAGACTACCTCTGTTTGCTAATGGGTTTCACTCTTTCCCTGTTTAGGGTTAGGATTATGATTTACTTTAATTTTGTCCACCAATATATTTCATGGTCCTTTGGCCTGTCCTGTTTGTAAGAATCCCCATTCATTTTCTATATCCCTGAAGGGCCACATCTTTTTCAGTTCCAAGTATCTGTCATATGTTTCTTTTTGTTTCTTTATTCATCCTTCTATTGGTTCACTGGACTTTATTGTTATTTCCTTTCATCCCGATACAAACAACTTGGCTGTAAACTCTCACCATTTCACATTTAGACACATCCCCCTTGCCAGTTATCAGCAAGTAACTGCTCCCAGTTTACTTTTGACAACTCCATCCAGCTTCTCAAGATACCAGCATCTATAGTTTTTATGGCTCTTTACATTTCTGTACTGCCATTCTCTCAATGGACTCTTTGTAGTGCTATCAATTAGACCTGACAGACCAGAAGTCGATGTTAATAGGCTTTAATCACTATGAACTTACAGTCAATCTTATGCACTGTTGGCCCAATTCCAAGGCAGTACTGAGGGAGGGGATTAGGTGATACCACCTTTATTAGGAATCTGGAGGGAAGCAGTTACAATATCAGGGCGGGCCAACCAGTGCAATGACTGTAATATAGTGTTCCACCACTCTCTTTGTGTACTGGCTCAAAAATCTCTCCTGGATGCAATTTAAAAATGCCTCCTCCATGAACTTTTCACACTCAAAGGGTCCCAGTTCACACAGGAAAGTTGGTTTCCCCCATTATAGTATCACCCTACAACTCCTGCATCTCTTCATGATCTGTCCCTCTAACTCAGCGTTTCTCAACCTTTTTACCCTTGTGGAACCCTTGAAATAGTTTTCATGTCTCAGGGAAACCCAGCATAAAAATCATTATATACCATTATTAATATCTATCTCTTTTATATTTTTATCATAGTTCATGTGGTAAACATTATATATATTTTTTGGATAACTTGTTTAAGGAAAAAAAAGACTCATTTTTTTGTTAAATTTATTGGCAATGCAAAAAAAATACTGCTCTTTATGAGATCTCATACCCGAGCTTTTCGTTTTAAGTAATATAAGAGGTTGAAGCCTTTATTATATTAACCAAGGATTTTCCAACAATATGCCATCCATGTATAGTAAAATTACGAATATAAAATTAAACAAAAATTACTCAAAAATGCATAAGCCTATTTATTACTGTTTCTCACGGAACCCTTAGCGACCTCTTGCAGAACCCTAGGGTTCCGGGGATCCCTGGTTGAGAAACACTGCTCTAACTACTCCAGCTCATGCTCTTAGTAACCTGCAGTATATACCTCCAGAAAAGTAACCACTCATTTTCCTCCTAAGTTGACTCCACTTGGCTTCATTTGAAGAGCCTTCCATGATAGACTCCCATCATTACTGCAGTTCTAGATTCTTTAATCCTTGACACAATGCCACAACCTCTTTGCATCCATCACACGAGAAGATTCTGTACCTAGGAATGTTACGTTGCCAGTCCTGCTATTACATCAACTATATTTCTGAGAGCTACAGTTCCCGTGAGATGAATAAGCACATCTGGTCTGTCTTATTGTATTGAAAGAGGTGCATTTTAGCCTTGTCTTTCTCCCGTGTTCCTCATCACACCCATGTCTACTCTGCAAACTAACTGACCTAGTTTCCTCCACTGCTTCAATTTACACCTCTGCGCCTCATTATCTTCTCAAATTAGTTTAACCAACTGCTCCAGCATATCTTCCTGTAAGGATGTTGGTCCCATTTTGATTCAGGTGCAACCCCTTCAGTGTGTACAGAAGCAGTCCCATTGATACAGAAGTCTAAAGCCCACCCTCCTACATATCCTTTTGGCTACACATTCATCTGATCTATTCTTCTGTTCCTATGCTCTTATGTAGCACTGGAAGTTACAACTTTCGAGATCCTCATTTTTAAGTTATGACCCTATTCCTCTGAAGTCAGATAAATAGAGGGTCATGCAACATATGTCATTAATCCACAGTGGACCACTTCATCTAGCTGTTTATCATTGAGGCCATCCCTTCCGTCTGGTGGTCTGTGCAGCCAATAATTAGCGACCAGATCACTTACAGGGTTATCCATGATGTCCTCAGCACTGCAGTTGCTGCACCTTGAATCTAAATTTGACTCTAGATCTACAATTGGTTAGTCAGGAGCTTAAGACTATCGGTCCACATAACCTCCGACAGAGGAACTCAATTCACCTCCAGCCTGTGGTCAGCCCTGGCTAGCCTGCGGGGAACGCAGTTACACCACACAACTGCATAACACCCGCAGTCAAATGGGTTAGTAGAGAGTTTCCACGGGCACTTAAATTTGGTGCTCATGGCTCACCTGAAGGAGCCCAATTGGGTCGACGAGCTTCCCTGGGTCCTGCTAGGAATCTGTACAGTGCCTAAGGAAGATCTGGACACCTCATGAGTTGAGCTGGTTTATAGAGAACTCCTGGTTGTTCCCAGCGAGTTCGTACAAGCCCCATGGCGGCAAGAGGAAGAACCTGCAGCAGTTCTGGACAGACGATGTGAGAGCCTCAGAAAGCTGGCTTGAAACTGGGACCTATGCTCCCAAAGATCTGCAGAACTGCATTCATTTTTGTACAAAGGGGTCGCATCGGGCACTGTTGCAGTGGCCATATGAGGAGCTATTCAAGGTGGTCAAGAACAATAGGTCCATGTACATCTTGGACATTGGAGGGAAAGAGGAGGTTTTCATAGTAGATCAACTTAAACCGGCCCATGTGGACTTGGCTCAACCGGTAGAAGTCCAGGCACCGTGGCACAGGGGCAGACCACCCAAACAGAGACTGATCCAGACTTTAGGACAGAAGGTGTATTGTTGGTTCTGGCTGGGGTTGGGGGGAGGTTATGTGGCATCCCCCTCACTACATGAACAAACTGGCTCCCTGAAATGGTGGTTACACATCAACAGGGAGGCAGCTCCCAAGATGGTGCGGGGCTTTCCTTATCGAGGGGAGAAAGCCCGTGCACAGGAAAAGACCTTTGTATGCACCGATTTCCTCATTTCTTCCACAAGTGGCAGAAATGGAAAAACATACAAGCTTGGGATGGAGGTCTGATTAAAGCATTCATGAGTACAACTCCAAACGTGTCTGACATTATTGCTTTAGCACTGGGTGTAGCACATTGTGTTGGAAGTCATTTGGATGCCCAAAAATGTTCTTCTCCAAGTTAATCTCATTCTCCATTTTGTTTTGAACCCCTAACGAATTTTCAACCCACTGAATGTCAAATAAGTAGAATTCTAAGGGGCACCTGCCAAATGTCCCATCTGATCTTCTGTAGCATTAAATTACAGGAACTCAATAACGGGAGTGGATAAATTATAGATAACCCAGTTTTACTGCCTACTTAGCAGTATCGCTCAAGATGGGTTTTGTCATCACTGCCATCTCATTTCTCTAGGTTTTGAAAGGCCTGATTTAATTAATGCTATCCCATGGTTAGACATTTGCTGAAATGTAGTCAAAACAGTGCCTGAAAGAATCCATAAAAAGCCTGAGGACCCTGTGAGATCTGTCTCTGAGGGCAACATCAGAACATCATTCAAGAGGGTGAACCCTCGCAAGGTGACAGGCCCTAACAGCGTACCTGGCAGGGTACTGAAAATCTACACCAACCAACTATCCAGAGCGTTCACGCACATTTTCAACCTCTCATTGCTGCAGTCAGAGGTTCCCACCTGCTTCAAAAGGGCACCATTCATCCTGGTACCCAAAAAGAGTAGTGTGAGCTGCCTCAACGACTACTGCCCAGTAGCACTAACTTCTACTGTGATGAAATGCTTCGAGAGGCTAGTCATGGATACAATTAACACGTACCTAAGCAAAGATCTCGTCCCGCTGCAATTCACCTATCATCACAATTGCTCCACTGCAGATGCAATATCACTGGCTCTCCTCTTAGTTCTGGATCCCCTTGAAAACAGCAATTCATACATATGGCTGCTCGTCATCGACTACAGTTCACCCTTCAATACCATTATTCCCTCAGTGCTGGTCAAGAAGCTACAAACTCTACATCTCTGTACCCCACTCTGCAACTGGATCCTTGAATTTCTCATCGGAAGACCTGTATGAATTTGAAACAACATCTCCTCCTCACTGATTATCAACACAGGCGCACCCCAAGGATGAGTGCTTAGCCCACTGCTCTACTCATTATACTTTATGACTGTGTAGCCAAGCACAATTCCAACGTTTTCTACAAGTTTGCCGATGACACCTCAATTGTTGGCAGAATCACAAACGGTAGTGAGGAAGCGTACAGGGGGGAAATAGATCAGCTCATTGAATGATGTAATGACAACAACCTTGCACTCAACATCAGCAGAACCAAGGAGATGATTGTGAACTTCGGGAGGAAGTCAGGGGAACATGACCCAGTCCTTATCAAAGGCTCAGTAGTGGAGAGGGTCAAGAATTTCAAATTACTGGGTGTCAACATCTTCAAGGATCTGTCCTGAAGCCTCCATGTTGATGCAATCACAAGGAAGGCTTGCCAGTGGCTATACTTTGTGAGGTACCTGAGGAGATTCGGTATGACACCAAAGACTTCTACAGGTGTACCATGGAAAGCATTCTGGCTAGTTGCATCACTAAAGGTGCCAACTCTCTGGACAAGAATATACCCCAGAGGGTTGTTAACTCAGCCTGCGACATCACAGGCACCAGACTTCACTCCATCGAGGACATTGACATGAGGTGGTATATTTTTTGTAAATTTTATTTATAAATGATAATGAATCATACAATCAAAATAAAATCCAATACATAAAGTTTTATCCCACATAACCCCCCCACCCCCAACCCCCCTCTAAATTACCCCAAAAGAAAAGAGAAGAGGAGATCTACAACAATACCATTCAATCATTCGCCATGGATTGGGACCGCACCACCAATGTATGGGAAAGAAAATATTAATGATCTAGTCGCATATAATGAGGCGGTATCTAAAAAAAGCAGCCTCTATCCTCAAAAGACCCCCACCACCCAGGCCACACCCTCTTCACTCCGCTATGATCGGTGAAAAGATACAGAAACCTAAAGACGAGCACTCAGCAGAACAAGGACAGCTTCCTCCCCGCTGAATAATCATTAAACCAAAGACACTGCCTTCCTTTTCGTGGAGTGTTATTTTTATTTTATTTACAGTAATGTTGCAAGATGATTATAATATGAATGCTTGCCCTACAATGGTGCTGCAACACTCCGAATTTCACGAGCCATTTGTGACTATAAATTCTGATTCTGAAATACTAGTGCATTGGTTTGTCAATGGGCTTAATGAAGACATAATTTTAAGTGAAAGAGGAAATAGAAATTATATTGTAGCATTTGTCCCTAAAATCTGGCTATTGAAGACAATGCAGTTCTCCAAAAAATTGTTAAATTCAGATGTCAATCCCAAAGGCAAAACTCCAGGACACTAAAGGGAAAATGCATTAAAATTACTTTTCATTCAAAGCAACCAGACTCTCATGTCACAGACATTTTGCCCCTGTTTAAGTCAGGAATTTGACAAACTTCCTCCCTGACCACACTAAAAACTACTGTAAATAACAGCATTAGCCTTATCTGGAAATCCCTTAAGGCCAATGCATGTGCCTGTCTCTGACCAGAGTAAAATCTGAGAGAGAGGCAGGGCAGAACTTCTCATCCAAAGAATCATGTAGCCCATTGTGTTTCTACTAGCTGTTTAAAAAAAAAAGTTCTTAGAATTTGCAGCGTGGCCAGCAATAAACATGGACACATTTATTAGGGACCATTGAGCCTAATGACCCCAAACTGCTCCATCTGTCTTGTTATACACTTGGCTTAATGAGGCATCTCCTTGTTGAAGTCCAAACGTCAACCCCTCCCTCAAGTAACCTCAACTACAAGCCTCACCCAAAATTCCCCCCCCCCCCCCAGGCACAATGCTCACCTACATCAATCCACCTGCAAGCCCCATCAAAAGCCCCACCAGAACAAACCCCAACCACATCTCTCATCGCTGGAATATAACATTGGCAACCCTATTAGCTAGTGAGCAAAACTCACCACTAGAATCCATGATGAAACCATATGATGCTCCTTGGAAAATGCAGCATGTTCCAAAATGCATTGCAAATGAAAGTGACAAATAGCTCTTCTTACAACCAGGACTGGACAAGGGGACCACTGAATGAAGTAAAATGGCTTAAAACTAATGGTTGTGTGCGTTTCCCAGCAATGGGTGAGTTCAAATAATAATTTATCTGAACAGAAAAAAAAATAGATGTTGCAGTAAAAGAAGAGAGAATTGTTTTATGCTCTCACAGCAACAATGGCTATTATTTCCTATTGATTCTGAACTATGGTCAGATAAAGAATGTTTGCTTGCTTTAGTGAAAATAAAGAACCTTAGCTGTTTGCTTCAGAAATGAAGTTGGGTCTCTGGAAGTGATGTCACCCTGGGAATACCTGAGAAGGCTTTGCTATCAACAAACTGCATGTGAGAGGAAGAATAGACCAGGAGGAGGTAGGGAGTTTTGTGGTCTGGCCCCCTTGCTCAGAGAAGGAAAGAATGCAATGAGCCTCAATGCTGCTGTCACATGTCAACCAGAAAACATGGTTCCTAATCAGTTGAACCAGATACTTCCGCAGTCAAACCACACTCTTTTTAAAAAAAAATTAGCTGGTGAAATTGAGCTGTGCTTTCTTATTACAGGTCGGTTTCTTAATTTATTCGGTGTCACATACAATTTGTGGCTTAGTGATGAATCGCTGGCCTTAGGGGTCAGAAACATGTGATCAAGGTCCGCACTGATGACTGGGATTCTCTCTCTCTGGTTCAGCTAAAAGTGTCTAATGAGCTCCCTTTCAGATCCCATAGGTGGGCAGAGAAGCTCTCATCTGGCAGAGGTAGCATATGATACTGTATATTCACCTAGAGGGTGTGGTGGAACACTATATTACAGTCATTGCACTGGTTGGCCCATCCCTGCTACTGTAACTCCTCCCCTCCAGGATTCTTAATAAAGGTCGTACGGCCAAATCCCCTCCCTAAAGTACTACCTTGGAATTGGGCCAACAGTATGTAAGATATGCCTCTAAGCTCATAGTGATTAAAGCCTATTAATCTCAACCTGGTCTGTTAGATCTGATCAATAGCACTATACCTGATGGACAAACCTATTCGAGTAGAGAAGCTGGACACTGACCCCAAGGATACAGGGGCCTCCTTAAAATATGACCAGTGGCTACAATGCCTGAACATCTTTATGAGGAATCTCGGCATGTGGGAAGAGGTCGATAAGAGAGACCTGCTGTTTGCGCATTTGTTTCCAAATGATCAGAGACTGTGAGACTTACTCAGCAGCTATGGGGCTCCTATCTGGCCTCGAAGAATGTAATATATGCCAGATAACTCCAGGGCAGCTCCCAACAAGCACCTGGTGAGTCTGTTGATGAATACATAAGGGCCTTGTGGTAGCTGGGGTGAGCTTGTGGCTGCACCAACATTACGGCAGCCATCTACCAGGAGGAGTTGATCAGGGACGCCTGCGTGGCTGGTCTCAGTTCTGATCATATCAGACAAAGGCTCTTGGAGAAGGGTGATCGGACTCTGAAGGACATGGTCTATCCCGCCAAGGCACTAGAGATGGCCCAACAGAATGCAGAGGCTTACTCCACCGGCAACACAGCTGCCATGTGGGGATCACGGGGACTGCCATCTTGAGATGCAGAGTCCCAAACAGCAGCCACTGTCGCTGAGCACCCAAAGTGCTATTACTGTGGCCAGATAAAACACCCGCGAAAGAACTGCCCTCCCAGAGGTGCGACCAGCTCCAGCCACAGAAAGGAACACTACGCAAGTGTATGTAGGTCCAGACCTTCCCCTTGCACCGCCGCGTGAGAACAGCAGCTGTCGTCATCGGAGACCATGTCATTTCTAGCTCCACTTTCTGTAATGGAGAACAGCACAGCACGTATCTGGGCGTGACGGGTGGGGACGGCGTCACTTCCAGCTTCACTTCCAGGGGCGACTGTGTGCAAACCTTGGGGAAAGCCATCTTCAGGGCAGACAACTTGGAGGTCGTTGACACACCCATACGGTGGTAGCAAGTCAAACAACGGATTGACACTGGCATCCATTGTTCTGGACCAGAGCAACCCAAATCAATTAGCAAAGTTCACTATGGTCATTAAGGTAAACAGCCACATCACGAACTGCTTGTTCAACACGGGAGGCACCAAAAGCTTTATACACCAGGGCACTGTACAGCACTGCTCCCTCACAGTGACCCCAGTCCAATGTAAAATCTCGTTGGCCTCCAAGTCCCATTCAACCAAAATCCAAGATAGCTGCATAGTAATGCTAACCATGGGTGGCACCAAGTACAAGAATTTTAAATTGCTTGTGATGCCACAACCCTGTGCACCAGTCATACTGGGGCTGGACATCCAGTTCCAACTTAAAAGTGTTCTGATGGTATACGATGGACCCCAACTACCCCTCTCCTACATAGCTTACGTGGTGAATGAGATTGCCCAATACTGGGTCTTCTCCACCATCAACCTCAAGTCGGCCTATCACCAGCTCCCAATCCGCCTGGACACAGCACTTACACGGCATTCGAGATGGATGGCTCAGGGTCCTCTTTGGAGTCACAAATGGAGTTTCAGTCTTCCAAAGTGAGATGGACGACCACCAACTGAAAGCCACATTTCCCTACCTGGACAATGTGACTATCTGTGGCCATGACCTGCAGGATCATGACGCTAATTTGCAAAAATTCCTCCAGACGGCTAAAGCCCTAAATCTCATGTATGACCAGAAGAAATGCATGTTCTGTACTTCACACTTGGCAATACTAGGGTGTGTGGTGGAGAATGGAGTCATTGGGCCTGATCTTGAGTATATGCGGCCCCTGCTGCAGGCTCCCAGTCCCCCATAGCCTCAAGGCCCTGTAAAGGTGCCTGGGGTTCTTCTCATACTATGCACAATGGGTCCCTAATTATGTGGACAAAGCCCACCCCCTGGTAAAACTATAATCTTTCCCCTGTCGGCAGAAGCCCAAGCGGCCTTCACTTGTATCAAAGGGAACATTGCCAAGGCAATGATGAATGCTGGAGACGAATCCACCCCATTCCAGGTGGAGAGCGATGTGTCCAACATCGCCCTGCCTGCCGTGCTTAACCAGGTGAGCAGACCAGTGGCATTTTACTCCTGTACCCTCCAAGGCCCTGAACATTGAGAAAGAGGCCCAGGCCATAGAGGAAGCTGTGTGCCACTGGAGGCATTATCTAACCAGCAAACCATTCACCCTGCTGACTAACCAACATGCAGTTATATTTATGTTTAACAACAAACAGCAGGGAAAAATTAAGAACAACAAGATCCTGAGGTGGAGAATTGAACTGTCCACCTACAATTATGAAATTTCAATGAGCCTGTCCCAGGGTACCTATGTCAACGTGCAACCAGATGGCCTCCAAGGTCTTCACAATAGCCTCTGCCACCTTGGGGTCACTTTGTGAGAGCCCGCATCCTCCTATACTCAATTAAGGACATCAGGGAGCTGACCTGCAGCACTTCTACTGACCACAGAAAGCTCACTTGATCAAGGCCACCCACCCCTTCAAACATCTAAGTATGCACGTCAAGGGTCCCCTCCCCTCCACAAACTGGAACGTGTATTTTCTCAATATTGTTGATAAATATTCTCAGTTTCGGTTTGCCATCCCCTGTCCAGATATGACCACGACCACTGTTATTAAGTCCCTGTGTAAACTCTTCATGCTCTTTAGATACCTGAGTTACATCCATAGTGACCGGGGGTTCTCATTCATGAGTGAAGAGTTGCGCCAATACCTACTGGCCAAGGCCATAGTCATGAGTAGGACCTCCAGCTACAACTCCCAAGGAAATGGCCAGGTGGAAAAGGAGAATGGCTTCATTTGGAGGACTGTCCTCCTAGCCATCAAGTCAAAAGGGCTGCCCATCTCTCTGTGACAAGAGGTCCTCCGGAGATGCTCAACACCACCAGGTCCCTCCTCTGTACAGCAACAAATGTGACCCTGGAGGACGGGGTTGGGGCAATGCTACCAGTCTGGCTGAAGACCCCAGAGCCAGACCCCAGTGCTATTTGAAAGACATATCTGAACCCACAAAGCAGATCCCCCTGAATGAGAAGGCCCACCTCCTCTATGTGAACCCCAAGTATGCCTATGTGTAGTACCAGGATGGGCAGAGAGATACTGGTTCTGACCGGGAACTGGCATATGCAGGAGCTCCGGCAATTGGGGCACTCGTTGAACTAACCATAGTCGATCAACTAGCACAACTCCCTTCACAATGACTGCCAGAGACATGGTTGGGGATCCGACCCCACTATCGGCACCAGATGTACTCCTCCAACCCTAACCCATACCACACCCCCACGCATGATTCAGCCCCAAAATGAATCTGTTCAGCCATCCGAAAGCCCATTACACAGAACACTGCCCAGGAGCCGACAGCAACATCACAGCCAGCACTGCAATGGTCAGCTCGATGGACAAAACCACTGGACAGGCTGAACCTGTAAATAGACTCTGAATGGTCTCCGTCACTTCAGCCTGGACTTTGTTTCAAAAGAAGGGGTGAGTGTGGTGGAACACTATAATACATGCATTGTACTAGTTGGCCCACCCCTGATACTGTAACTCCTCCCCCTTCAGGATTCCTAATAAAAGTGGTACCGCCCAATCCCCTCCTTTAGTACTGTCTTGGAATTGGGCCAACAGCATGCAAGATATGCTTCTAAGTTTATAGTGATTAAAGCCTATTACTCTAGACTCCTGGTCTGTCGGGTCTAATTGATGGTGCTACAGCAAGCAAAAATGTGTTTGAAAGAAGACCAGGGCACTTTCCTTTATGTGTTAACCATTCATTGTCCAAGGCAAAGGTAGAGAAGTCTCCAGATCTGGGTATCAAAGTGAAAAACTGGAGATGAGGTCAAAGGTATTGGTCCTCAACTTCCTTTCCTTGATTCTAGAAACCAAAGTGCCGCTGTGCAGTTGGAACTTTGTCATTTGGAACGCAGTAACGTTACATTAATTTCCAGGGCTCTATTGACCCTAGTCCCCTAAGTTTTCCACAAAAATTCCATGGGTGCTAGAATTTTTTTCAGGCATGAAATTCCTCAATTGGCAATAACAATGGGATAAAGTCCAAAGTTTATATCCAGTGTAATTCAAAGATCTAATGACATCTCATATTTCATTAGTCCTGATTCCACTGAAACCGTGCGATTTAAAAAGCCAATGCTCAAACTGCCAGATTTAGGACCTACTCCAAGCTCAAGTACGGTCTCACACATTTGGTCAAACTGTTTTGGCCATGGAGCTCAGGCTCACAAACATTTTCATTTCCCTCAACTTGCAATCATTCCTGCCTGCTGTTAAATTTGCCACATCGCCCAGCTTGGTGTTCATTGCTGGAAGAAATTGGTCAACAAAATACTTCAAGATAAGGCCAAAGATTTCAAGTATAATCCACAGGAACAAGCACTGCCATTTGCCTGCACTGTGGCTTTTCCAATCTGCGGGCATAAAGAGAATGAATCCATGCCAGTACAGGAGCATCCCTGGAAACCTCGAGCCAGAAACTCCATGTCCCCTTGGGTACTGTTGTTCAAAATCCTGACCTCCCGGGATCACTGTCTCTCTCCTCTCCAAATAACCAAAGCATTCATTCTATAAGCTGCAAGACTGCCCAGTAGGTGGAAGAGCACTGTTTGTATTGTGAATACCTTCCTTCTTGGGCTTGGTAAATGAGGTCACAGCTGTGAGATCTCACAACAGATAAGCAGAGTAGCACACGTTGGAATTGGTATAAAGGCAGCATTACACATAATCATCAAAATTGATCTGGCAATTTTTTAAACTGAAAATCATAATCTTTATGGGCTATTAAAGACAGTATAATGTTGGAACAAAAGACTGTTTTAACTCTGTTAAAATGTATTAAAGAATTTCCTGGCCCACCTTCCATCATTTTGAAGTGACCTTGTAATGCTTAATTAGCTGCAGGATCCCTTATGTTGTAACAATGAGTGCATCTCATTGGCTGTCAAACACTTTGGTGTGTTCTGAGTGGGTGAAAGGTACTACACTTTCTCTAAGACCATCTAGGAATCATTTTGATGAATTAGTGAGAATAGGCTAATTGCATGGAGACCATTCAAGAAACAAAGCTGATCAAGTATCGGCAACAATCCAATAAATAAATGCAAGTTTATGAGAAATCACTCACTGAGATTAAAAAAAAGAAAGTTAGCGTAGACAATGTGAGAAGTACCAAAGGGTGCAGCTATCCAAAGGGCATAATGGGAAGGGCACATTCATTCAATTTTACCTCCATAGTTTAACTCTGAGACCTGCTACTTTCATTTTATATTAAAATTCTGGATTAATTCATAGAATAGTGAAGTAGATGAGAAGACCAGAAAGCAGCAAAATCTAGATTGATTATGATGAAAGACTGAAGCACATTGAGCTTTATAGGCCCAGAATTATAGATCATGCAGTTAGGTAAACAATATGGAAAAGGTAAATTGAGAGAATGTCATATAGCATGGGAACATCCCCTTTTGCCCATCTTGACAAGGATGTTGGTTTGAGTGTGGCGGGCTGCAGTGTGAACAAACAGGCACAAACTACGAAGGCTGTACTAAAGGCTTTAATTAGCTTAAAACTTGCACACAAGGTTCAATATCCCTTCTGGCTCCGTATGCTCTGCTCCTGCCCAAGGGCCAGTGTGAGCCTTTATATGGGCTCGATGATTGGTAGGGAAGGTGGAGCCAGCCTCCCAAGTTACCATCCTGCAGGTTCAATAGGCAGTGCACGAGTGCAGACAGGTGCAGGCAGTCACAGACAGTCCAGTGGTTGTATCACCACACTGAGCTGGTCTCATTTACTTGCAGTTATAAAACATAGAACAGTGTAGCACAGGAACAATGATTTAGGCCCACAGTATGTAGATTTCTGCACACAAGAAATGAACAATTTGAGAAGGACAAATTCTCAAAGATAATTGACAAAAGAGTTCAAGGCCACAACAGATTTTTTGGATTTAATTATTCACCTTTGGGGCCTGGGTTTTGCCAGCAAGCCCAGTGTTTTATTGCCCATTGTTAACAGCCTTTAAACAGAGGTGGAGGCAAGCAGCCTTTTTCAACTTTGCAGGTCTCCTCTGAAGGTTTTTCCTGTAGTTTCTGGCCCCTTCAATCAGGAAGAACTGGCAATACACTTGCAAGACAGCATGCTGTGCGACTTGCTGGGGAACCTGCATCTGGCTTATTTGCAGCCCTTGAAGGATTTTAAATTGGGTGATGCATTCTGAAGATGGTACACACACTGCAGCCTCGACATGCTGATGGCAGTGAGTATGTTTGCTGACCGGCAGCTTGGTGCTGGATGGGTTCGAGCTTATTACAGTTGCTGGTACTGCATTCATTCAGACAAGAATGCTCCATCACACTCCTGATTTATGCATTGCGGATGGGAAAAAAGACAGCTGGTAGAAGGAGTCACTTGTTGCAGGATATGCAGCTTTTGTAACACTCGTATAGCCAGTATACCTACATAGATAATCCAATTGAGGTGATGGTAACCAGTGAGAGACTGTTGCAATCATAGTGTAATTAAAGCCAAGGAAAGGATTTAAATTAATTCCTGCTGTAGAAGGTCACTCTGGAGCCATAAATGTTGCTTTCGACTTATCAGCTCACTCTTAATGTTTTTGTGGCCTTGTTGCAGCCAGACACTAACTGCTCCATTTGCAGTTTGCATTGAACAGTGTGGGGATGTTAACTGCTAATTGCCCCTTGACCCTACATGGACAGCTGAAGATGGTCGGGAAAAAGAAACAGTCCTGAGGAGTTCCTGCAGTGATGTTTTGAGGCTGGGATCATTGACCTGACAAGTACAGCCACCTTCCTTTTGTGTGAGGCAAGGATTCTCACCAGAGGAGTGTTTTCCCTTTGCTGCCCACTGTCTTCAATTCTACCAGGGTACCTCAATGCCACGCTTGCTACTTTGATGGATAGTCACCTTCAACTCATCTCTGGGATTCCACTCTTCAGTGCATGTTTAGAACAAAGCTGTGATAAGATCTGTGCTCTACTCAGTATAGATGTCAGTGAGCAAGTGCCACTTACTAGCACCGACAACAGCTTCATTGCTTTGCTGATAATTGAGAACAAACAGATTGGGCATTAATTAGCTGGGTTTCATGAATAGGATGGACCTGGACACATTTTCAAATAGATACTAATGATGCCATTGTATTGGAACAGCCTGGCTGAAGGGACAATAAGGAATGGAGCCCAGAGCCAAAGTTTGTGTCTAGTTTCATAACCTTTCCATTACCTAGTGCTCAAAGTCCTTTTTTTTAATGCCTTGCAGAGTGAATTGAATTAGCTGGAAACTTGCTTCTAAGATTGTGAAGACTTCAGCAAATGGGTCACATATTGTGCAATTCTGGCAAAAGCCTTTTCTGTAGAACTCATGTGCTGGGTGTAGAGCGTGTCGAAAGAACCAAAGACATGTTGATCCAAACCAAGGCTTTTATTAATTAAGACTGGAGCATATTCACATGTAGGTCAAGCAGTCCAGAATTACCTGGTCTGGCTAGGAGCAATCCTTTAAGACCTGTCTGTAGGCGTGGCTATGCTCTCAGCCAATCACAGTCATCCTACACTACAAACTGTACATTGGTGATAGAATCTGTACTATCACACTGGGTGTTGTCATCACTGGGAATTAGGTTAGGTTGAACACTTTTCCTCAACTGCAGGCTACCAAAGCAGGGTGTTTAACTCTAACAGCAAACCATATTCACAGACTTTTTTTCCCCCATCTACGATGCTCATAGAGACTGGCCACACAATAGGGTGTGAAGGCGGCCTGTGATGTGCTTGTTTTCATTTGGTGATGCATTATAAAAGTAAGGAAGTCATGTTGCAGCTATACAAAACTTTGGTTAGTGTTATCGAGAAGATTATCCAACAGGTATTTGTGGCATGCATCAGGGGGAGACTGTAGGGTCTCACGCTTGTAGATTGCAACCAGATTTGTACCTTTTAGTTAAATCGGTGTGCCGTGCCAGATGATGAGATTGGGTGGTGTGTACTGTTTGTTCAACCCTTGCGTTCACAATTAGGAGTTCAAGTTTATTATCATCCGATCATAAAAGCACCTGCATCCAATGAAACTGTTCTCTAGTCCTTAGTGCAAAAACTCAACCAGACATATAACACATGTAGATATTATATATATATATATATATATATATATATATATATATCACACATATATACACACATATGGACGGGTCCCGTCCGTGACCCGTCCCCTGAAACCCTCTGGGATCAGTTGAAGACTACCATACTGCAATCCACTGAAGAGGTACTGGGCTTCTCCTCCAGGAAAAACAAGGACTGGTTTGACGAAAACAGCCAGGAAATCCAGGAGCTGCTGGCAAAGAAGCGAGCTGCCCACCAGGCTCACCTTACAAAGCCGTCCTGTCCAGAGAAGAAACAAGCCTTCCGTCGCGCATGCAGCCATCTTCAGCGCAAACTCCGGGAGATCCAAAATGAGTGGTGGACTAGCCTCGCCAAACGAACACAGCTCAGCACGGACATTGGCGACTTCAGGGGTTTCTACGAGGCTCTAAAGGCTGTGTACGGCCCCTCACCCCAAGTCCAAAGCCCGCTGCGCAGCTCAGACGGCAAAGTCCTCCTCAGCGACAAGATCTCCATCCTCAACCGATGGTCAGAACACTTCCAATCTCTTTTCAGTACCAACCGCTCAGTCCAAGATTCCGCCCTGCTCCAGCTCCCTCAACAGCCCCTAAGGCTAGAGCTGGATGAGGTTCCCACCCTGGATGAGACATATAAGGCAATCGAACAACTGAAAAGTGGCAAAGCAGCAGGTATGGATGGAATCCCCCCAGAAGTCTGGAAGGCTGGCGGCAAAACTCTGCATGCCAAACTGCATGAGTTTTTCAAGCTTTGTTGGGACCAAGGTAAACTGCCTCAGGATCTTCGTGATGCCACCATCATCACCCTGTACAAAAACAAAGGCGAGAAATCAGACTGCTCAAACTACAGGGGAATCACGTTGCTCTCCATTGCAGGCAAAATCTTCGCTAGGATTCTACTAAATAGAATAATACCTAGTGTCGCTGAGAATATTCTCCCAGAATCACAGTGCGGCTTTCGCGCTAACAGAGGAACCACTGACATGGTCTTTGCCCTCAGACAGCTCCAAGAAAAGTGTAGAGAACAAAACAAAGGACTCTACATCACCTTTGTTGACCTCACCAAAGCCTTCGACACCGTGAGCAGGAAAGGGCTTTGGCAAATACTAGAGCGCATCGGATGTCCCCCAAAGTTCCTCAACATGATTATCCAACTGCACGAAAACCAACAAGGTCGGGTCAGATACAGCAATGAGCTCTCTGAACCCTTCTCCATTAACAATGGCGTGAAGCAAGGCTGTGTTCTCGCACCAACCCTCTTTTCAATCTTCTTCAGCATGATGCTGAACCAAGCCATGAAAGACCCCAACAATGAAGACGCTGTTTACATCCGGTACCGCACGGATGGCAGTCTCTTCAATCTGAGGCGCCTGCAAGCTCACACCAAGACACAAGAGAAACTTGTCCGTGAACTACTCTTTGCAGATGATGCCGCTTTAGTTGCCCATTCAGAGCCAGCTCTTCAGCGCTTGACGTCCTGCTTTGCGGAAACTGCCAAAATGTTTGGCCTGGAAGTCAGCCTGAAGAAAACTGAGGTCCTCCATCAGCCAGCTCCCCACCATGACTACCAGCCCCCCCACATCTCCATCGGGCACACAAAACTCAAAACGGTCAACCAGTTTACCTATCTCGGCTGCACCATTTCATCAGATGCAAGGATCGACAATGAGATAGACAACAGACTCGCCAAGGCAAATAGCGCCTTTGGAAGACTACACAAAAGAGTCTGGAAAAACAACCAACTGAAAAACCTCACAAAGATAAGCGTATACAGAGCCGTTGTCATACCCACACTCCTGTTCGGCTCCGAATCATGGGTCCTCTACCGGCACCACCTACGGCTCCTAGAACGCTTCCACCAGCGTTGTCTCCGCTCCATCCTCAACATCCATTGGAGCGCTCACACCCCTAACGTCGAGGTACTCGAGATGGCAGAGGTCGACAGCATCGAGTCCACGCTGCTGAAGATCCAGCTGTGCTGGATGGGTCACGTCTCCAGAATGGAGGACCATCGCCTTCCCAAGATCGTATTATATGGCGAGCTCTCCACTGGCCACCGTGACAGAGGTGCACCAAAGAAAAGGTACAAGGACTGCCTAAAGAAATCTCTTGGTGCCTGCCACATTGACCACCGCCAGTGGGCTGATAACGCCTCAAACCGTGCATCTTGGCGCCTCACAGTTTGGCGGGCAGCAGCCTCCTTTGAAGAAGACCGCAGAGCCCACCTCACTGACAAAAGGCAAAGGAGGAAAAACCCAACACCCAACCCCAACCAACCAATTTTCCCTTGCAACCGCTGCAATCGTGTCTGCCTGTCCCGCATCGGACTGGTCAGCCACAAACGAGCCTGCAGCTGACGTGGACTTTTTACCCCCTCCATAAATCTTCATCCGCGAAGCCAAGCCAAAGAAAAGAAAAATACACACATATACATGAACTGTATGTATACATATGTTTGCACATGTGCAAATATATATATCTATATACAGTATGTATACACACATACATTGTTTTTTTTAATAAATAGTCGAGACTCAGAGGGTTAGTAATGAGTAGTCCCTTCAGTCATTCAGCAGTCTCACTGACTGTGGGAAGAAGCTGCTTCTTGGCCTGGTGGTTCTCACTTGGATACTTCTGTATCTCTTTCCAAAACGGAGCAGATATTGTGTACAGGATGGAAATGGTCCTCAATTATCTTCAAACAACGATCTCAGTCAATCATATCAATATGGGGTTCGGGGGGGGGGGGTGGGAGAAGGGAGACCTCAGTGATCTGATGATTGACCTCTGAGCCAATGTACTGCAGCAACTGTAACTCACTGTGATACAGCCGGACAGGGCGTCCTTGATAGAGGTCCTATAGAAAGTTGACAGGATGGTGACTGGTAGCCTTGCCCACCTCAATCCTCTCTGGAAGTGCAGTCCAGGATAGGTCATTTTTTAAATGGTCTCTGACTATCTAGGTGCTCTCTATTATCAAGTTATTAATGTGTATTGGAGGATGGTTGTTCCAGGTCCTCCTGAAGTCCACAATTATCTTTTTTTGTCTTATCCTCATTGAAACTCAGGTTGTTATTCCTACACCATAATCACGTTTTTCTACCTCTTCTCTGCTGCGTGACTCATCGTTGTTGCTGATGAGACCAACTACTGTCATGTCATCGGCAAACTTGATGACTGTATTGGATCAGAATCTAGTATTGTAGTCCGCGGGTCAGGAGCGAGCTGTGCACACCCATGAGGTGCTCCCGTGCTCAGCGCGATGGTGCTTGACATTCTGCTGCCAACCTGGTCTTTCTGTTAGGAAATTCAGAATCCAGTTATAGAGAGGAGTGTTGAGTCTACCACCCAGGCCATGCCCTCTTCACTCTGCTACTGCTCAATGGTACAAGGACAGCTTCTTCCCCATTGCCATCAGATTCCTGGATAATCAATGAATCGAAGACACTGCCTTACTTTTCATGTTCTATTATTGGTTTTTTTTGTACATAGTAATGTCGTAAGATGGTTTATAATATGAATGTTTGCCCTGTGACGCTGCTGCAAAGCATCGAATTTCGTGACTTGTTCATGAAATAAATTCTGATTCGTGAGAAAGAGCTGCAAGGAGAGATTGGACAAGTGTGGGTGGTTTTCTCTGGTGTGTCGGAGGCTGAGAGGTGACCTGGTAGAACTTTATAAAATTATGAGAAGGTTTGGTGATGTAGACTCTCAGAATTTTTAAAATATATATATAAAAAAACACTGGTGGGTGCCTTGAATGGACTGCCAAGGATCTTAGTTTTTTTTTTAATTTTTTTTCCCACACTATGAACCATATTAACCAAAATATACACAAACATTTCCCTCTTGAATATACCCATTGTCATTTTTTCCCCTTTCCCCCTCCCCTCCCTCCTTCCCACACCCCTCCAAACCCATTAAATGTTCAACATATACAATACAATAAACCTATTAAACAATGTCATCACACAATGAAAATAAACAAGAAAATTGTGTCATCTACTTTTACACACTGGGTCAGTTCATTTCGTCTTCTTCTCATTCTATCTTTTTTGGGGGTGGAGGTCCGCGGTAGGCCCTCTGTTGTGTTCCATGTATGGTTCCCAAATTTGTTCAAAAATAATTATTTTTTTAATTATATGTTATTTTTTCCAATGGAATACATTTATTCATTTCCATGTACCATTGCTCTCTTCTGATTTCCAAGTTGACATTATACATTTTTTTTGCTACAGCTAAGGCTATCATAATAAATAGTTTTTTGCGCTTCATCCAGTTTGAGGCCTAATTCTTTACTTCTTATATTCCTTAGAAGAAAGATCTCTGGATTTTTTGATATGTTGCTTTTTGTGATTTTATTTAATACCTGATTTAGATCTTCCCAAAACTTTTTCACTTTCTCACATGCCCAAATTGCATGTACTGTTGTTCCCATTTCCTTCTTACAGCAAAAACGTCTATCTGATAATGTTGGATCCCATTTATTTAACTTTTGGGGTGTGATATATACCCTGTGTAACCAATTATATTGTATCATGCGTAACCTAGTTCTGGAGCATAGCTTTTCCCATATTTCATTTTTTATCTTTTTGTTTAAATCTTGTTCCCACTTTTATTTGCGTTTATAGCTTATTTCATCATTTTCTTTCTCTTGCAGCTTGATGTACATGTTTGTTATAAATCTTTTAATTATCACACCAAGACACAAGAGAAACTTGTCCGTGAACTACTCTTTGCAGATGATGCCGCTTTAGTTGCCCATTCAGAGCCAGCTCTTCAGCGCTTGACGTCCTGCTTTGCGGAAACTGCCAAAATGTTTGGCCTGGAAGTCAGCCTGAAGAAAACTGAGGTCCTCCATCAGCCAGCTCCCCACCATGACTACCAGCCCCCCCACATCTCCATCGGGCACACAAAACTCAAAACGGTCAACCAGTTTACCTATCTCGGCTGCACCATTTCATCAGATGCAAGGATCGACAATGAGATAGACAACAGACTCGCCAAGGCAAATAGCGCCTTTGGAAGACTACACAAAAGAGTCTGGAAAAACAACCAACTGAAAAACCTCACAAAGATAAGCGTATACAGAGCCGTTTTCATACCCACACTCCTGTTCGGCTCCGAATCATGGGTCCTCTACCGGCATCACCTACGGCTCCTAGAACGCTTCCACCAGCGTTGTCTCCGCTCCATCCTCAACATTCATTGGAGCGCTCACACCCCTAACGTCGAGGTACTCGAGATGGCAGAGGTCGACAGCATCGAGTCCACGCTGCTGAAGATCCAGCTGTGCTGGATGGGTCACGTCTCCAGAATGGAGGACCATCGCCTTCCCAAGATCGTATTATATGGCGAGCTCTCCACTGGCCACCGTGACAGAGGTGCACCAAAGAAAAGGTACAAGGACTGCCTAAAGAAATCTCTTGGTGCCTGCCACATTGACCACCGCCAGTGGGCTGATAACGCCTCAAACCGTGCATCTTGGCGCCTCACAGTTTGGCGGGCAGCAGCCTCCTTTGAAGAAGACCGCAGAGCCCACCTCACTGACAAAAGGCAAAGGAGGAAAAACCCAACACCCAACCCCAACCAACCAATTTTCCCTTGCAACCGCTGCAATCGTGTCTGCCTGTCCCGCATCGGACTGGTCAGCCACAATCGAGCCTGCAGCTGACGTGGACTTTTTACCCCCTCCATAAATCTTCGTCCGCGAAGCCAAGCCAAAGAAGAAAGAAAAGATCATTGTGTCTGAATATGTGATTACAAAGCTGCTTCCTTCTGGTAATCTCAGTCTGCTTCCCAGTTTGTCCTTTATGTAGGTTTTCAGTTGGTGGTATGCAAACATGCCAGATTAATGTAAAACAGCAATAATTACAGTAATACCAAAGATGGGGAAAGATCCACTAACACCAGCATCGTATAGACTACTTAACTCAGATTAAACTATTAGCAAACAGATTGGCCGATTGTGTACCAAAAATAGTAAAACTACATCAAACTGGATTTATTAAGAAAAGATGAACAACGGACAATGTTTGCAAGTTCATTAACTTAATCCATGCAGTACAAGGAAATAAGATGCCAACAGTGGCTATTGCTTTAGATGCAGAAAAAGCCTTTGACAGGGTAGAATGGAATTATTTATTCAAAGTATTACAGAGGTTCAACCTACTAGAGAAATATATTAATTGGATTAAAGCATTATATAAGGGTCCAATGGCGAAGGTGACAGTAAATGGATATATAATTGAACCAATTTAAATTAAGCAAGTCAACTAGGCAGGGATGTCCACTATCTCCTTCACTGTTCACTTTAGCAATAGAACCATTGGCAGAACTGATAAGAATAGAAAATAAAAGGGATAAAAATAAAAGAGAAGGAATATAAAATCAGTCTATTTGCAGATGACATCATAGTATACTTAACAGAACCAGATTTATCAATAAAAGAATTACATAAGAAATTGAAGGAATATGGAGAAATATCGGGGTACAAGATCAACACAAATAAAAGTGAAGCGATGCAGATTTCACAAAGTTTAAAAAAGAATCACCATTTAAATGGCAAACACAAGCAATCTGATACCTAGGTATTAGACTAGAAAATAATCTAGGCCATCTATACAAATTAAATTATCAGCCATTAACCTAGGATCTTAGTGAAAGCAGATACAATAGTCGAATTTAGGAGGCTTCTGGACAGACACATGAATATACAGGGAATGGAGGGATGTGTATCATATGCAATCAGTAGAGTTTTAGTTTAACTTGGGTAGTATATTTGAGGTAGACATTGTGAGTGAAGGGCCTGCTTCTGTGCTTTACTGTTCTATGACTTTGCGATATTCCCTGACCAGTTGACTCGTTCACACAAGTATACCACATTTTCTACTTTTCTTTTGCTCTTTTGCGCTCAACCCTCGCTCATGCACCGTCCAAACAGCACCGCAACAGGCCATTTCGTCCCACAAGCTCGCGCTGCCCAATTTCACTCAGTTGATCTACACCCCCGGTACATTTTGAACAGTTGGAGGAAACCGAATGCCTGGGGAAGACCCATGCAGATGGGGGGGGGGGCAAACGTACAAACACCTCACAGACAGTGCAGGAGTCAAACCTTAGTCCCGATCACTGGTGCTGTAAAGGCATTGCGCTAACCGCTACACCACCAATCTTAGCTAGATCAGTAAGAGAATGATATTATAATTAGTCATTATAATGAAAGTAAGCTGTAAGTACTGAAGCTAATAATAACAAAGTGAACAGAAAGAAATGCTCAGACTCTGGTGAAACCAAAACTTCTCATGCAAATGTAATTTGTTTAAACCTGGCACGTTTTTGGAGTAACTGTCAGAAAATATTTGCTATCTTAGATTTTGGTTCAATTTAGCAGATGAAGGAAAAGGAAACCACAGATATTCAACCACACTCAATCAAACAAGCTAGAGCATTTTTTAAAAAACTATTCACTTGGTATTAAGGGCACCCTAATGTCTTTGTAGCATGAATAAACATGCAAGTAATTTCTTCAGTATTTAAATATCATGGCTTTTTTAGCCAAATTCAATTATTGACCTCACAAAGAAACCCCATTGGTCTTTGTGTGATTAAAATTATTCTTAGAGTCAGGATCCACTCCAATCTTTGTTGCACACACTAATCCTAGAAGGCCACCAACACATCATTTGGCAGGGTCTAGTCTACTTCCAAATACATCCATGCATGAACATAACCCTGGAAACGATAGGCACTTGGTAGGGATAGTCTTCTCCAGTGGCCCACTGCATGGAGAGGAGAATAAACATCTCAGATTAGGACCAAAAGTGGAGGGACTTGTATCCTTCCACAATGGGGATGCAAAGTTGAGGAGTATGGCACTGAAGGGTTGTCAAATCTGGAGGTGCAGCCCACTTAAATATTCACACAGAGACATATTCTGTATGTACATGGCAAGTCACCTGGGACTCTGAACCAAAGCAAATATCTGTTGCATGGGACTTCTCACAGCAACATTCATACGAGGTCCCACATGTACAACATGAAGAATTACCACAGGAAAACACAATTGCCCATCAGATGCCTTGTATGTAACAGCTCGCAAGCAAATTGCTCAGTGCAAGGTGCAATGTCACCAATGCAGTTTCCAAGTAAGGTCTCAAGTTGTGTGGTATCAGTTTCTTAGGAGAGGAACTTTTAGACTCTGAGTTCAATGTCAAATCCTGCCAAGTGGAGGTTAAATCTCTCCATACTCTCAACAATCAGCAGAGAAATACTCTGACAGAAATGTAGCACTCTTTCAAGAAAGTAAATCACAAGATTCTGTCGATCCTTTTTCCAGACATCCAAAATCCGGCATGTGGGGAGAGAGACAGCAGCGCGAGTCAGGTGGGCGAGAGACTGGCAGTGCGATTGGAAGGGGGTGGGGGTGGGTATGGCAGCACAATTTGGGGTGGGCTTATATCTGGCTTTCCAAAATTTGGAGCACACCATCTCCCAAGGGTTCCAGGTAAAGGATTGTGTAACTGTATAATGGTTGAAGTAAAACTCAAGAATTGTCAGTTAGGTAAACACGTAGAAGTACAATAAGGTATCTCAATCAGCAAGTTAACCAGTTTAATGCTCTCTCAGAACTGCTGGGAACATTAGTTTGAATTTGTGAGCTCTTCTCTTCAGCTTGGGACATGAAACCACATCCCTCTGTCAAAGGCAAGAGGGGTACAAATGAATCACAGGCTGAAAAAAGTGGTCAGCCCATTTAAAACATCATCCATTTGATTAATAGAAAAACTTGGCCGTCAACTGGAGATGCCTTGATCCTGATTGTAAAGTAACCCACCAGCATCTTGCAGTGTCTGAAACATTGCGTACACAGCGCAGAGGATTAATTTTAGCTCTCAGAGCAGCTTGTGGTCACAGAAAGAGGAACAATAAATAAAATGCAACTGCACAAAGCATTAAATAAACACTTTTGCTGAAGCTACTACTCAGAAAAATGAGTATTATATAACAAAAAAAGCTGTGCAGTAAACTGATTTTGAATTAAAATAAGGATAAAGTTTCCAGGCTAAAAACTCTTTTATTGAAAAGAGACAAAATGGAGGTATCATCCTCCCACATGATATAAAATGGCTGACAGAGATTCTTCAGTCTGGTAGAAACATCTTGATAGTTCACTGACTGCTGAGTAATGGACTAAAAAATTAACCAGTGCATAAGCAGGTCAATGCGATGTCAGTTTGCCAGGTACAGATCATGCCACTCCAATAGTCTAACAAAATGGCTGTGGTGCAACCGTTGTATTATATGTATGGTATGAGCTGACCCACCCCCTGAACCAGTGGCTCCTCCCTCCCAGAAATCCCTACAAGGCTGTTATGCCCAAACTCCTTCCCCAGTACCTGCCTTGGAATGGGGCCAGCAACATTTGAGATGTGTTGATGTCTTAAGGTGATTAAACCCTATTAATCGCAGCTCTCTGTCTAACATGGTTGATCGATAGTGCTACAATTTAATCACCTTAAATTTTTGGGCCGTGGACAAGGCAATAAGGGTGGGTAAACTGGACACTGACCCTAAAGATCTGGAGGCCTCAGTCAAATTCGATTATGGCTGCACTGCCTCAATGGTTTCATGAGATGCAACAATGAGGGAGACAAACGAGATCTACTCTTGGCTCAGCTCGGCCACCGAGTCTTCCAGATAAGAGACTGCACTACTCACTCAGCTACCATGGAGCTCCTACAAAAACAGTATCAGACCCCAATGAATGTCATCTATGCCAGATTCCCCCTGGGCAGTTGTAGACAAGCGCCTGGTGAGTCAGTTGACGAGTACATATGGGTCCTGTGAGAGCTGAGGCAAGCCTGTGACTGACAAGAATCTCTGCTCCTGCCTATCTAGAAGGCCTGATATGTGATGCATGTGTGGCTGGGTTCAGGTCTATTCACATCAGACAGAGACTCCTGGTAAAGGCAATCGAAGCCTGCAAGAAGTAATCGACCTGGCTAAAGCGCTTGAAACAGCTCAGCTGGATGTGGAAGCATGTCCTCTGGGAGCACGGCCACCATGTGGGGAGCTCGGGCACGGGACCCCAGGTCACCACCATCGAGAACCCACAGGGATATTTCTGTGGACACACAAAGCATCCTCGAAATAACTGCCCAGTTGAAACACTACATGCTGTCTGCGGGAAGAAGGGACACTACTGGAAGGTACATAGGTCCCAACTATTCTCTGGCAGCCACCGCCATCTTGGACTGCACCACTTCCGGCTTCACCTTCGGCGTTACTTCTGGTCATGGGAAACAGCTCAGCGGGACCATGGGGTGGGGGGGGGGGGGCAAACCAGGACCACACCACTTCCGGCATCACTTTGGTGGCAAGGAGCAGCACAGCATGTGCGGCATGGGGAAGCCATCTTGGCAGGCACCCCTGAACCAACTTTATTGCAGTGACTCAAACAGTGACCAGATGTTGGCCTCGACTACCCTGGACCAGGACACCCCACATCAACTGGCCAGGGCCGTGATGAACATCAAGGAGAATTGTAGTGACACCAACTGTTTGTTTGATACAGGGAGCACGGAGAGCTTCACTCATCTGGGCACAGTGCAGTGTTACTCCCTTGTAGTAACCCTGACACAATGTAAAGTCTCCCTGGCCTCCAAATCCCATTCAGCTGAGATCCATGGCTGCTGCATCGTGACACTGAACATGTGGGGCACGGAGTATGAGAACTTTAAACCTCGTATCATGCCTCAGCTCTGCACACCAGTCATACTGGGATTGGACTTCCAGTGCCAGCTCAAGAGCGGCAAAATGGAGTTTGATGCCTATACTCGCCCCTCACGGTCCACAACTGCAAATTCTTAAACCATCCGACCCCACCACCCCACAACTTCCGAACATGATCCGTGGTCTCTCTACCCTCCGATTCCACGGCCGCCCCTGTTCAAGTACCTCACCTCCAACTACAAGCCGGTCACCACCAAGATCAGGAGATGTAGCCCCAGGGACAGAGCCTTCATCAAAGTAGAAGTCAAACAGCTTCTGGTAGAGGGGATCATAGAACCCAGCACCAACCCCTGGAGGGTACAGGTGGTGGTTGTTAAGAGCAAGAGAAACACCGCATGGTTATCGTCTATAGCCAGACCATAAGCCGTTTCAGCCAGCTGGACACTTACACACACCCCCACATTGCCAACATGGTAAACAAGATCACAGAGTTCCTGGTCTTTCAACCACCAACTACCAATCCGTCCAGATGATAGCCCGTAAATTGCCTTCGAGGTGGACAGCTGCCTCGGAGACCCTTACAGGGTCTCCACGGGGTGTATATCTTCCAGAGGGAGATGAACTGAATAGTGGATGACTATGGACTCAAGGCCACGTTTCCTTACCTGGACAATGTGACCATCTGCGACCATGACCAGTAGGATCACGACGCTAATCTGCAGAAATTTCTTCAAACAGCCAAAAGCTTCAACCTAACATAGAACCAAAAGAAGTGCATGTTCAGCACTTCATGGCTGGCCATCCTGGGATGTGTGGTGGAGAATACCATCATTGGGCCCAACCCTGACGACATGCGCCTCCTGTTGGAGTTCTCATTGTCCCTACCCTCAAGGCCCTGAAAAGGAACTTGGGCTCCATTATGTATTACACCCAATGGGTCCAGAATTATGTGGACAAAGCCCTCCTCCAGTGAAATCTACCACCTTTCCCCTGTCGGAGGAAGCCCAAGCAGCATTCACATGCATCAAGGGCGACATCACCAACGTGGCAATACATGCTGTGAATGAATCCATCCCCTTCCAGGTGGAGAGAGATGCGTCCATCTTTGCCCTGGCTGCCACACTCAACCAGGTAGGCAGGCCAGTAGCTTTCTTTTCCCGAACTCTCTGGGGCCCCGAAATTCTGCACTCAGCCATTGAAAAGGAGGCCAGGCCACAGTGGAAGCTGTGTGCCACTGGAGGGATTATCTGGCCGGAAAACCATTCACCCTGCTGACTGACCAACATCCAGTTGCTTTTATGTTCAATAACAAACAGTGGGGAAAAATTAAGAATGACAAGATCCTGAGGTGGAAAATTTAGCTATCCTTCTACAACTAAGAGATCTTGTACCAGCCCAGGAGGCTCAAGGAATCCCCCAATTCACTGTCTCAGGGGACATGCACCAACATCCAAGTCCTCCTCTGTCATCCTGGGGTCACCAGGCTCTACCACTTTATTGTAGACTATAACCTCACCTACTCAGTTGAGGATATCAGAGAGCTTCTGGTCTGTGCCAAGTGTAAACCCCAATTCTATTAACCAGACAGAATGGGTGCTCAATTTGGCAGCACATATACTAAAATAGGAATGATACAGAGAAGATTAGCATAGCCCCTGTACAAGGATGACACGCAAACCTGTGAAGCGTTCTGTAATTAAAAATAAATAAATTAAAAATAGTTTTGTATATCTGTATTTTTTAACATGTCTGTAAACTATTATTAATAAATGAAATATACAAAAAATAAACCAGACAGAATGGATTTCTATGACTCCCTTCCATCCGCCAACAGGAAAACATATACTTCCTGAATATCACTGACGAATACTCCTGATTCCCCTTCATGACCACTGACCATGACCACTGTCATAAAGGCACTGCATAGCATATTCGCTCTGTTTGGATACCCCTGCTATATTCATAGTGACTGGGAATCCTCGTTCACGAGTGAGGAGCTGTGCCAGTACCTGCTGGCCAAGGGCAAAGCCACGAGCAGGACCACGGGTTATAACTCCCGGGGAATGGCCAGATAGAAAGGGAGAATGCCACCGTCTGGAAGGCAGTCCTCCTAGCCCTCAGTCAAAAGGTCTACCCATCTCCTGGTGGCAAGAAATCCTTCCTGAGATGCTCCATGCCACCAGATCCCTCCTCTGAGCCGCAACTAACGTGACACCGCATGAAAGGCTCTTTTTCTTCCCCAGGAAGTCAGCGTCGGGAACCACACTGCAGACCTGGCTGACAGCCCCTGGGCCCATACTGCTCCAAAGGCATATCAGATACCACAAGACTAACCCTCTGGTCGACAGGGTCCACCTCCTCCACTCTAATCCCCAATGCTCTTACGTGGAGTACCAGGATGGGTGGCAGGACGTGGTTCCCATCAGAGATCTGGTGCATGCAGGGGACTCCTCGACCAACCAATCAACATCCACTCACAGTAACCCTGGCCAACCGGCTCCACCAATTGTGCCCGACACAGCGCCTCAACCTTAGACCGAGCAACCCCACAGTCCTACTAACCCCCCCACCACCCACTCCAGCCACCAGAGGCACAGCCTATCGCGCAAGACCCCACCCAGGAACCAGCAACTATGCCACAGCAAGCCTTACAATGGTAACAATGACAGACGAGACCACCAGACATGCTGAACCTGTAACTAACATTGAACCACTTCACCCCACCAGACATCATTTCAAAAGAGGGGGTGAATATGGTGCAACCACTGTATTGTATGCATTGTATGAGCTGTCCCACCCTCCTGAACTTGTGACTCCTCCCTACTGGAAATCCCTATAAAGGCTGTACGGCCAAACTCCTCCCTCAGTATTTGCCTTGGAACCAGGCCAGCAACATGTGAGATGTATTGATTCATTAAGGTGATTAATCCCTATTAAATCACAACTCTGTCTAATGTGGTTGATCGATAGCATTACAATGGCAAACCACCATTCAAATTCAAAAACTCTCAGGCCATGAAAATACAATAACTACTTTATGCAAACAAATTTCACTCAGTACCATCTCCAAACAACGCGAGGAGAAACAATGTTATAATCCAGGGATTATAATGTTTTAATTCGTATGAAGCCAAAGAGCCAGCAGATGCTGGAATCTGGTGCACAGTTCCGACCAGGAACGTTGACATGTACCTTGTATTCCATCTTGGCAGTGCCCAACCAGACAGCATCAATATAGGCCTCCATTAATCCCTCCCCAATCTCTCTCTTTCCCTTATCCCTGCCTCCCTTCTTCCAGCTCCCCACCCTCTTGCCTTCTATCAGAGAGCTACCCTTCTTTCTTTTTTGAATATTTGAATTTTTCCAAGACTCATATAGATCATTATTACATACATAATGTAACTAATATTTTAAAATTACAGTCTCATATGATTGCCCAAAACTCACCCCCCCCCCTCCCCAAATGCTGACTTTAAAAAGAAAATTGTCCAAAAAAGAAGGGGTGTTTGGCAGCCTTGATTAATTAGTCTATATCTTGATCTATTAAACTTTTTCTGGGAAGTTAATTATATCCTTAAGCCAGCAGGATTCAAATAAGGTTGCCATATTTTAACAAACATGTCATATTTCTTTCTAAGATTATGTGATCTTTTCCAGGTGGGCACAATTTTTCATTTCCATATTCCAGCAAATAACAAATAGGGGGGAGTCGGACTTCCATTTAACAGCGATACGTTTCCTGGCTACCGCTAGTGTAATTGATATTTTGATAGTGTTGTACCAATAACCATAAGATTGTACAATAAATACAGTTCTGGTGAGAGCTACCCTTCTTAGCCCTCTGCCATCTTCCCCCATAATATTCAGCTGCATTCTCTTCTTCCCTCCCATCTGTTGTTACCTTTTGCGTCTTAGCCCGTGCTCCTCCCCTTCACCCCACCGCTGGCACTTGAAGGAGGGCTCAGGCCCAAAGCATCGACTGTCTTTTACTTTCTGTGGCTGCCACGTGACCTGCTGAGGTTCTCCAAGTGGATTGGATTAGATGCCGGCTTATGCAGATTTGCTGGTTTACCTCAACATGTGCCTTTTTGCTTCCGCAGATGCGAAAGTTACCTTTGTATCATTTGGCCAATGCACAATGGGTCAGTCCCGTTGGCCCAAGTGTCTTCAGGTTGCATTCCCAATTACCTTTTCTGCATGACGTCAGTTTCATTTGCTGGTAAGTACAGTACTGAGGAATGTTTTACCTCTGCAAGTCCAAAGCAGCGACAGTCTCCAACAAGACAGTGTCCAAGTACCTCTTCTCAACATTGCTGTTTCTTAATCGCTCGTCAGAGGATGGCAGAAATACAACAGAACTAATGGCAAAAATATTAGTGACAAGTGCATGTCAGATACTAGTTTTAAAATAATAGGCACATCAGCTTTACCACTACCTGGACACGTGGTGTTACGGAATACACTCCTTTTATCTGAGTGTCAAGCATTCAAAAATAAGATCTCAGTCTCATCCAGAGCGAACCAGCCTAATCTTCCACTACTCAAACACTCCAAACATTCACTGCCCATTTGTTTGGGAAAGTGGCCATAACCACCTACAAAATATGCTGCAGTCAAGGCTCCACTTGCAGCCAACAGCAGCACGCAATTTGGAGCTTCATCTTCAAGCCACACATTATTCAGACTTGAAAACATTCTGGATCTCCCTACCGTGGAGAACAAGGGCTAGCAATGTTCAAGTTCATCGACACCTTCAACGGCAATTAGGGATGAGAATTAAATATTTTGGTCTTGCTAGCGGTGTCTATATTATGTAAATAAATATAAAGACACACTGAGCTTTTCTATTCACTGGACCTGAGCAGGAAGTGATCTCAGTTTTAAGGATCCAAAAAAAATTGCATAAAACCTCTGTGATTTTCCCTCGATTTAGTGCAGTAACAAATGAGTGATGATCCTTTGCTGCCCCTTCACTTTCACTGCTGTGGTTAATCAGGAATATTTCCCTCCAGCCAAGGAGATTTTTTTTTAAACCTGTAATCCCATCAATACAAGTTACACTGCCATTTCTTAATCTGCAGAAACTGTGGTTGAAGTAAAAACACAATGCTGGAGAAACTCAGCTGGTCAAGCACTGTACCTTATATAGCAAAGGTAAAAAATACATAACCGATGTTTTGGGCTCGAGTCCTTCATCAAGGGATGGGAAAATGTCGGCAGGTGTCCGACAAAATAGTGGTGGGGGGGGGGGGAGGGAGGTGGCTGCAAAGGTTGGAGGCGATTGCTGGAGAAGGAAGGGAGGGGACAGCAGCAATCAAGGGGAGGAGGGATGGCTGAGTGCAGGGAGGGGGAAAAGAGGGAGGAGAACTTGGAGGGGAAGGAGGAGAGCAGGTTAGAAAAAACCAGAAAAGTCAATGTTAATGCCATCTGGCTGGAGAGTCTCCAGAAGGGAATATCAGGTGTTATTCCTCCAATTTATGGGTGGTCTTGGTGGGATATTACACAAGGCCATGGACAGACATGCGAGTGTGGGAGGGTGACACAGAACTGAAATGATTGGCTACTGGGAAGTCTCTGTCACTGGTGCGGACAGAGCGAAGGTGCTCAGCGAAGTGATTTTCCAGTCGGCACCCAGTCTCTCCGATGTAGAGAAGGGCACAAAGGGAGTTCCGGATGCAGTAAATCAGTCCTGCAGATACACAAGTGAAGTGTTGCTTCACTTGAAAGGCCTTTTTGAAGCCCTGGATCATGGTGAGGTGCTGGAGGGAAGATTGGTGGGGAGGGATGAGTGCATGAGGGAGTCACGGAAGGAACAGTCCCTACAGAAGGTAGAGAGGAGAGTGGGAGATGTGTCTAGTAGTGGGATCCTGTAGTAAGTGCCGGAAATTCTGAAAGATAACATGATGGATGCGGAGGCTGTTCAGATAGCAGATGTTCTCACCAACATCATTAACATCTCCCTGGGAAGTGCCATGGTCCCAATATGCTTCAAAACTGCCACCATTGTCCCCGTGCTGAAGAAGTCCTGCCTCAGTGACTACCACACTGTTCCACTCATGTCCACCATCATGAAGTGGTTTGAGACAATCATCACGGGGCACATCAAGCTCCTGCAGTCCCGTCAGTGGACCCCCTGCAGTTCGCGTGTAAACCCAACTGCTCTACAGATGATGTCACCACCACCATCCTCAATCTAGCCCTCACCCACGTGGAAAACAAGGACTGTATGTTCAAATGCTGTTTATTGACTTCAGCTCAGCATTCAACACAATCATACCACAGTACCTGATAAGAAAGTTGAGCCTGCTGGGTCTAAACACCTCCTTCTGCAATTGGATTCTCAACTTCCTGTCAGAGAGACCTCAGGTAATCTAGATCGGTAACAGCACCTCCAAGACCATCACCATGAGTACAGGGGCCCCCCAGGGCTGCGTGCTTAGCCCACTGCTGTTCACTCTGCTAACCCATGTCTGTGCAGCTAAACACACCTTATAGCACATCATCAAGTTCTCAGATGGCATGACCATGGTAGGTCTTGTTATTAAGAATGACAAGTCAGTGCACAGAGACGAGGTGCAGTCACTAATGGACTGGTGCAGAGCCAACAAACTGTATCTGAACATTAAAAAAAAATCAGAAGAGATGGTTGTCAACTTCAGGAGGACCTGGGGTGGGGGGGGTGGGGGGGGGGTGAGAATGATCTGCAGATCATTGACTGCTCCACCATTGAGGTCATCAAGAATATCAAGTTCCTTGGAGTGAACTTGGTGGAGAACCTCATCTGGTCCCTTAACACCAACTCCATAGCCAAGAAAGCCCAGCAGAACCTCAACTTCCTGTGAAACCTGAGGAAAGTTCATCTCCCACCCTCCATCCTCACTACATTCCACAGAGGATGCATCGAGAACATCCTGTGCAACTGCATCACCACCTGGTTTGGAAGCTGTACCACCCCAGACAGAAGATAGTGAAGTCGGTGGAAAATATCATTTGCAGGGGTTGGGGGGGGGGGGGGTCACTTCCTACCATGAAAGGCTATCTATAACTCTTGATGCAGGCAAAAGGCAATAAACATCGTGAAGGACTCCATACACCCCTCATGTAAACTGTTCTCCCTTCTACCTTCTGATAGGAGGTACAGTAGCACTCAGGCCCTTATGTCCAGATTGGGCAACAGTTGTTTTCCCCCCCAAAGTCATCAGACTCCTGAATTCCCAGAACGTTTGTGAATAGGGTACCGTGGACTTTCACTCTATAGGTCTTAATATTTTAATGTGTTTAACTATTCTAACATATTTATGTAAATATGCTCAGTGGTCCTGGGGAAGTGCCATCTCATCTTTATCAAGTGAGCATAGTACAAACGATAAATAAAGGTGACTTGAGTTTTTTCCCCCAATGGCTATTAGACTCTTGAACCTCCCCCATTACCCTAACCATAACCTGAGGATCACTTGATAAATGCAGCATTTATGCTCATTATTCTTCTGGTTTCTATCTGCAACCTTATATTAACATGTGGCTTTACAATGTTTGAATACTTTATTGAAGTTCATCTATATGATCCTATCTTGTTCTAAAAAGCTGCCACCTCCATAAATACATTTTGAAACAGTTTGCATGAGCAAACTGCAGTTATCCTTTAACACCATTTCCATTTGGTGGATCTAACAAACATTTTCCATGAATATCAAGAACACACTGTTAAAGTACAATGAACTGTTAAAGAACCAATTCTAATAATAATCTGTAAAGCCATCCCCTGTTATGGTTTCTACACATTGTCCTGAGGGACTCTCACAACCTTTGAAAAACAACTAAAAGGATGGGACTTCTCAAGTTTCAGATGGTGATCATTTAAATCCCAGAGGAAATCAATCCTGTGTTCTCAACTCCAACTCTACAGATGTCATACCCAATTCTACAGAAGTGGAATCATCCTCACAGACACTAGCTATCAATCAGCTCAACATTGATAGCTGAATTGTTGGTATCTTGTCCATATTTGGAATGAATCTCATTGTATGATGTTTCACATAGCTCCGCTCTTCCAAATTGAGAAGGTCACATGTTTTTCTGCAGTTAGACATTTAGCTTAATGTGACCACCTACCTGAATGGACAACATATTGTCTTCATTTATAAAAATCCTGTAAGTGTAGGTAGATTTATCATACCTGGAAAAAATAAAATGGAAAAAAAAAATTAGATCTGGCTTAAGTGGATTACAGGCAATTACTTTATTCAGACACCCACTGTCCACCACCACCCTTTGGGGTCTAACATCTCTCCAATTTTGGGATACCTCATTCCTTTTCCAAATCAATTTTCCATCTCCTCTGTAAGTGAGATTTCCAATACACATGCTGGGCCAAAGGGCCTCTCTGTGCCAAATCCTTCCATTGCTTTGGGCGTTACATGACAGGAGTGACATAGTAAGCAGTGCAACTGCTACATAATTCTATCAAACCAGGTTCGACCCTGACCCTTGATGTCAACTCTGTGGAATTTGCATATTCTCCTCAAGGTGGCGTGGATTTCCCTGGATGCTCTGGCTTCCTGCTGTGTCCTAAAGACATGATGGTAGGCTCATGAATGACCACAGCTTGCCGCTTATGTAGGTCGGGGACAGGAAAGTCAGTGCGAGTTGATGGGCAGTCAAGAAAGAAGAGGTTACAGAGAAATAAGTGAGGGATTGATCAGTGGGATTGCTCTGAGAACTGCAGTAGACCTAACTGCTCCCTCACCACAGACGTGGAGAGTAGCTATAAACTTGTGAATGGAAAGAAGGTTAGTGACTTCAATGTCAGAAGTTGCTTCACAACAAATGCTAACTATTGGATTATAATCAGTAGGGAACTTTTTTTGGTTTTACACATTTGGTATAATTCATTATAGGCTCAGTGTTATAACACATGGAAAGTGACAGGTAGCTTCTGCAGAAAAAAAGGATTACACTCTGCAAGAGATAAATGGACAGGAAATATTCATTATTCTTCGGTGTGGAAGAAATATCAAACAGCACATTGAGGCAGTGCCCTACCACCCATCAGACTGTGATATGGAAACCTTCACAAACAGGAGAAAATGTGTCTCTAGTTTAATGATGTAAATCTAAAACAATACTTGTCATTTAATACTATTGACTGCCATCTGGAGCAAGCAGAGATCAGGTTCTTAAGTCTGGAACAAGATTTGAATGCACTATCTCTGGATATGAGTCAACCATGATATATCAACAGCAAAGCCATCACCTAAAAAGCATTGTCATTTGAAAGTCTGCAAACTTTCATGTTTGACTTATAATAATTTGAAATGTGTGAGCTAGCAGACAGACGTTTGAAATTCACATACAAGCAAATTGATAAGTAGGGAAAACTTTGCAAACAAATGAAACAAGAAATGGAAGTGAAAGGACAATGTGGCCCATTGTAGTCCACCCTCAGAGTGGGTCAGAATAGTCCTCTACCACACAAGACGAATACAACAGGGCCGTCTGTCCATCCTGTCCAGATTCCTGTGTCAGAATCTAGAGAAACTCTTAATGTGAGCCAATGTTCACCAAGTTCCCAGGTACAAAGAAATACTCCCCTAAAGTTACTTTGAAGAAGAAGAGAGGAAAAAAAAATCTCTCTGGCCACACACCATTACTTAAAACAGATCAACCTTTGCCCAAATAAAACTAGTACTGTAGTTGAACCATATCAACAGCTTTGTCTGGAAAAGAGTGATATTTACTATAAAAAATAGAGGAGGTTTTCTCTTCAACTCTAAGTTGTGTGAGTACAGTGATACCTCATTAGAATGAGATTCGTTAATCCGTGGAATCGCTTAGAGCGCGGGTGACTGTGGACCCCAAACTTTATAAATTACAGTACTTAACCTGCTGATGTTCACCAGCTTTGTATTTTTACTTCAACCACAATATCTGCAGTTTTACTACATGGAGGCTAGACTGGGTATGAATTGTTCCTGAACTGAGGAGGCAGTAAAGATGGTAACCACTTTGGTGGGTCTCCAGCCACATATATGTATCTGTTCCACGACTCAGCTGTAATGCAGTATGAAAGCTTGGACCCCAACTACCGCTTTCTAACAAGGTTTTACTGTAGGTTTTTAAAACTCTATCCACATAGCATGTAAAATAGCTGTTTCCCCACCCCCCTCCAAAAAAGATTAATTACTTTTGCAGTAAAAAGTCTTGAAGAGAAAAAAAAAAATCAGATAAACATTCAGTGCTGAAAATCTGAAATAAAAATGTTATGGACCCGAGGACCCCAAAACCCAGCAGCAATAGAAATTCACCAAGACAAATGGTTACTTAAACAAAAGTTGCCTTTAATTTTCTTTAAACATGAAAACATGATCAAATTTTAACATTACTATCAACTTAATTCTAAGCGCACATGTATGTAATATGTACAAGTTCAGGAAAGTTCTTTGATTCACAGTCTAATCTCACTTCTCACTCCTCCAACTTCACCGGTATCAGGCAATTCTTATACTGTGCACATAATTCAACATTTATGAATTTTCACCAGACTCTGGTGCTTAAAGTTAAATGGTTACCACTCAGGAAAGTTCTAGTTGGTTTCAGGGAGAGGTTTATTGCTCGTTGGACACACACAAACTGATTCCAAATGATAACCTCTTCTTCCAAGTCACCACAGAATTCCTCATTTCCCTTATTTCAGGAGAAAAAAATCTAACCAGCCATTTCCTCTTGTAAGGACCACAAGAGTTTTTTTTTAAAAAAAAAACAGGCTGAACTCAAAACTCACAACCCATCTTCAAAATGGGGTCTTTCAACAAGCTTCCAAAAGCCACTGGCACCGGAATCAGTTTCTTCAGCCTGGCCATCTATCACTTTTCAAACAATTATCCATTTACTCCACATCATCAGTCCAATTAACGCCTACTTAAGAAGTCTCCATAGGCATTCTTCAAGGTTTCTGTAAAGTCACTGTGGACATGACACCTCTCCTTATGCATAGCTCTTACATTTTAAATGAGATCTCTTTTGTGAAGTGTTTCTGTTTGTGGTTATCTACACTGAACCCCCACAATCTATATCCTTTAAAAAACATAATTCTATATAATAAAAAATAAAATATACCTCATGACAAAAATAATAAATGTTGGAAAAGAACAAGGGGAAGAGTTGGCCTTCTGGCCCGTCGAACCTGCTCCGCCATCCAACAAGATCGTGGCTGATCTGGCTGTGGACGCAATGCCACCAACCTTCCTCTTCCCCATAATTGACAATTCCCCTCTTGCCAGAGAAAAAGTTGATATGTCACGTCAAAGACACGCCAGAGAGATCATCTGTCAATATTGGAGAAATTCTGCAGGTCATGCAGCAGCTGGCAGGAAGTGAAGGGAAACCACATTTTGGGCCTGAAAGTCCTTGATCAAGGCATGAGCAAAAGACAGGTAGGTCCCTGAAATAAAAAAGTGGAGGGGGGGGGGGGGAGAGAAAATCAAAGTGTCAACTCCATTTCTCTTTCCTCAGAAGTTGCCTGAACTGCTAGACATTTCCAGCATTTTGTATTTATTTCATTTTTCAGTCTTCCTTCTGCATTTATTATACGAGTCCCTAGACAAGTGTGCACCGTTAGGCTTTGAATCCTTTTTTAAGCAGTTGGATACATGATACAAACTCGCAACCAGTATCAGCATTGATTGTCAATATTAATCTGTGCATTGTAATGCTTTAGTAAGGAAAGAACTTGCCTTTATAGATAGTCTTTCACAACTGTTCATGAAAAGGCTTTTTGGCAGACACAGAAATAGGATACAGAAGGATACAGTCTTAATTGAGGTAAAGAGGATTAGTGTAAATGGGCAAAAGGTGAACATGGTGGGTTGAAGGGCCTGTTTTTGTGCTACGACTCCTTCACTACTAATAATGTCATGCAGAAAATGTGAATTCCACCTCACAAAGTTTCACAAAAGGCAGAGATAATCACAGGTAGCTAGGAATATAGCAGCAAGTCCCTTTCGGACATAGTAGGTGGATTTTTATTTTGCATCTATCCAAGAGGGCAGACAGAACTCATGTTTGAGATTAAGGTTTCATCAAAAAGGTGACACATCCATCCACATTGTATCAGACTGGCTCTTTGCATCCACCAGGAAACAAAGAAGTTGCTTTGGAAAATTCTGGAAGGTTCCATTCCAATAAACAGCAGATAATAATGATCTTCATCCTGTTATGGATGACAGACAACTTTACTTTTAGACCAGGGACAGGAGTGAAATGCAGTGGGAGAGAGAGGAGTGTGCACTGTGGAAAGCGCTGAAGCCACGAGCTTGGAGAAATTATGGCTGTCAGAAGTGTGAGAGCCCCACGCTGAAGCTGGTGGGCTCGTGGAGAGCACCGTTGTCAACCCCTCTCCACCAACCAGGAGAGCTGAAGGCGAGCGCTGAGGCAGTTGAACAGCCCAATGGTCGGAGTTTGAACTGTCAGGAAGACAACACTTCGTTGGATAGTGGCTGACAGATGGTCAGTTTGTGTATTTGGGAGCCTGACAGCTTCAGCAGGCCGGAGGCCAAGTTGCTTCATTCATGGGCAGCGGCACTGTGGTGAGGATCTGTCAGTCAATGTGCTCACCCAGCAGCTTCAGTTGAAAGAATGGAGACTGAGTGGCTTTGTCCATGGGTACCAGTACTGTTGTCCTGATGGCAGTTTGTGACCTCTGATTCCCAGTGAAAATGTGTGTGTGTGTGTGTGTGTGTGTGTGTGTGTGTGTGTGTGTGTGTGTGTGTGTGTGTGTGTGTGTGTGTGTGTGTGTGTGTGTGTGTGTGTGTGTGTGTGTGTGTGTGTGTGTGTGTGTGTATAAGCAAGAGCAAGATTTCATGTTGCAGAAGTTACTTGACATCACGACAGGGGTTTCAGAGAAGACTCATGAGACAGAAGGTCACTCGGCAACCCTAAAAATAAAAGGGCTTCAGTGGTGCAGACCTTGTGTTAGTGACTAGGAGGTCACTGTGTAAAGAACTTCAAGGTGGTTGTTGCCACGTTAGAAAACTCAGGAAAGTCTCTCATGTTCCCCTGCCGAGGTTGTAAGTCTGCAGCGATATCAGTCTGCATGGCCAACTGAAAGACCTGTGCGCAACTACACAAAGAAATCCACGCCAGGAGATCAGATTCTGTGGACTGTGACTGACTTTTGTTTTGGGAATGTTCTTTTGGGGCATTTTGGGCTTGCTCTGTAATGGTCTATTTTTTTTCCCAACATACATGTTATAAATATCTTTTGTTTGCATATGGTTGCCATAAAGGCTTATGTTCAGGTGTTAAGTTTGTTGAGTTAATTCTATTATTGACAATTGTCAATAAATTTTGAAGTTAAACTTAACCCATCTGTTTATATGTCTCTCAATTGCTGCTGGTGAGGCATAACAATTCCAAATTGGATTCGTTCTGAGTGAGGCTTTGCAGTCTTTGAACCATGTTATCAGGAACACAATTAGAGAACATGCAGATGTAGTGAGCAACAAGAAAGGTAGACAGGACGTTAATCTTTATTACAAGACAGGTAGGATATCTAGATATAATTCTACTTCCCCTTTAGGGAATGGACTGTTGTCCTTAACAGCACCTATTCTGACTGAATCCAACACCCCAGCTGCAGTCTAACTTTTGCATTTATAAAGATTTAACATAGTTCCTGGTTTTCATACTCTATATATCTACGGCAGAAAAAAATGACCTTTAAATTGACACACTAATTTTAAAAGATCCATCGTCAAAACTTCCAGTTACAACAGTGGTTTTCCAACTTTTTCTTTCCACTCACATACCACCTTCAGTAATCCCTATGCCATAGGTGCTCTGTGATAAGTAAGGGATTGCTGAAGGTGGTATGTGAGTGGGAAGAAAAAGTTGGAAAACTACTGAGTTACAGGAAAACCCTTTGTAAAGTGGTTGAAATTGCCTCTCTTCACTTTTCCTGTTATTTAACAGAAATGTGCAGTGGTACGTCTGCTATGTATCCGCCCATTTTAACCATGAATTCCAGGTCTGTCATTATCCTTCTTTATATTTTGTACATTTCCAAGCTACCTGTAAACTCTGATATCATCTCCATGTATCCCAATCCAGGATGTTGCTTTCTAATTAACTTGCACTCCATGGATGTAAATCTATTCTGTGGAGTCGAGTCCCTCGGCAGTTTTTTTTTGCGTCCTCTTGTGTCTCTGTCACAGGTGACACTTAGCATGGACAGATGTCTCTCTAATCGAAGCGAGATGGCAACATTTTCCATTATATGTGATTCTTCTTTTTCTTCTTTGGCTTGGCTTCGCGGACGAAGATTTATGGAGGGGGTAAATGTCCACGTCAGCTGCAGGCTCATTTGTGGCTGACAAGTCCGATGTGGGACAGGCAGACACGGTTGCAGCGGTTGCAGGGGAAAATTGGTTGGTTGGGGTTGGGGGTTGGGTTTTTCCTCCTTTGTCTTTTGTCAGTGAGGTGGGCTCTGCGGTCTTCTTCAAAGGAGGTTGCTGCCCGCCGGACTGTGAGGCGCCAAGATGCACGGTTTGAGGCGATATCAGCCCACTGGCAGTGGTCAATGTGGCAGGCACCAAGAGATTTCTTTAGGCAGTCCTTGTACCTCTTCTTTGGTGCACCTCTGTCACAGTGGCCAGTGGAGAGCTCGCCATATAACACGATCTTGGGAAGGCGATGGAAGGTGATTACATCCTTAAAAACTATCAAAATGAGTTGAATGCTCACACAGGTCTTTTCCAGCTCATGATATGGGCGGGATAGTCCAGCTTTTTTTTTTCCTCAGTTTCAGTTCTCCTTCTCTCTCTTATAATAGTAAGATTTGGCTTCTGATCCTCTTTCCTGAGTGTTAGTAGCATCACATCTCATGGAGCTGAATGAAGTTGGTCACCCAATGCTTTTGATTTATTATTACACTGCCTGCTAAGTACAGGATAACTTGCTTGGATAGCTTGCAAGATAAAGCTTTTTCCTGCATCTTGGTATACCTGACAATAAATAATTCAGATTAAGGCAAAACACAATGAAAAATACTATGTTGGATAGGTGTCACAGCTGGCAGACAAATCACATCTGTGAACAACCTTTACTTCAATTCTCAAGGAAAATATTTAAATTTTTCCTCTTCCAAATCAATTAACTCCTTACAGAGTTGACCTGAGAGATGAGCGCACCTATAACATTTGCAGGTGGATTCAGATGATTTCATACACGCCTGGAATTAGACTGGCTCATAAAGGACTGCACTGTCTCATAGTAACTGTCCATCTAACTTCACAAGTGAGTGAATCAGTTCCAGGTTGATTCCACATGAAGAGGTGATTTTGCTGATTTTTTCCTTTTCTCTCAAGATCAGATTAAGCATTAAAAATGGATCTTGAATAAATTAATTCATTCATTTTGATAGTTTTTAAGGGTGTAATCACATATAATGGAAAGTGTTGCCATCTCGCTTCGATTAGAGAGATGTCTGTCCATGTTAAGTGCCACCTGTGACAGAGACACAAGAGGACGCAAAAAAAAAACTGCCGAGGGACTCCACTCCACAGAATAGATTTACATCCATGGAGTGAAATGGACAATTCATGTTTCTAGTCAAAACCCTCCTTCAGGGGAAAGCACAAGAAACTGCGGCTATTGGTACATTGTTGCTTTCTGCTTGAAAGCTCCGATCCAACTGAAAAAGACTGAAGACCAACCCAAACTGATGCTCCTAAAGGGGTGCCTCCAAGCATCTTTTAGATCGGCACACATAGACACACACACACATACACACACCCAACCACACCAGATTTCTCAAGAAAACATTGACAGGTTTTATGCTATAATTTTAATATAGAGTAATTGTCCATGAATTCCTTGCTGATATCAGCATCTCTCAATCGGTATTTCTCAAATGAATGTGCCCCATTACGATCACATTGCTATTTGTACAAATTTCCTCCTGTATTTACCACATTAGAGAGAAGCCATTAGCTTCTAAAGATTATGGTTAATTATGCTACTGGAAAGTACTCAGAGAACATACCTCATCAATGCATCTTTCCTTCGACATGCTAATCTTTTCCATTCCTCAATCTTCTTTAGCAGTTTTTTTTAAGCCAATACTATCCGCTCCCTGCAGATATTTTTATTCATTTCATTCATGGCTGCAATATATTGAGCAACAGCTGAGTGTGGAAGAGAGTGATCCCAATAGTAATCATCAATGAGTATGCCCTGGAGTGCTTGCTGGAAGTGCTATAGAGATCTCTAGATAAATGGACAATAGTCAGCAGAAGTGAATGCCATATGGTTGTCCAAGAACATAATTTACCACAGGGAGAAACTTTACACAATTAACCCATGTAGTGAATTTGCAATACACATGGCATAACCACAAACTGCTCCACTAATCTCATCACCATCTACCACAGAATGTCAGTCATCAAACCCACTAAGTACCTTAACTCTACTTTCACACACTCAGCGCAGGTGCACATTTCGCAATAACAGCTCAAGTTCACATTCACTGAAGACATCTATGTGCGACACTGCCTCAAGAAGGCAGCCAACATCATACAGAACCTTCCCCGCCCCCGTTCCCCACCATCACCCTGGTCACAACTTCTCGCTGCTACCTTCAGGCAGAAGGTACAGAAACCTGAAGTTCAGCACCTCTAGGTTCCAGAACCATTTTTTTCAATGCAACAGCTAACAGGGTCTTGAAATTCACCTTACTTCCCCCACCATAAATAAGTCTGGGACCACCAAAAGATCCGTCAGCACGACCAAATCATCTTTTTTTTTCTTGTACTAACTGAATCGGTGAATATTTATCAATCTATACTTCTATATTAAAGATTTTGGTGCACCTGTATATGACAATAAACTCTCATTACTGATGTTAAGACCATTAACAGCTGTTAACCTCAATTACACACTTCCCCTTTCGGTGAGGAGAAGGTGGTTGATCACAGCAGGCAGAAGCAAAGAACAGTCATAGAGACCAAGAACAGAAACAGACACTTCCACACTGACAATCAACCACCTATTTATACTAATCCCTTTTATCGTCTCCTCATTCTCATAACCTAGCCCTTGGCTCTATCACTGATCTATGTACTTGTGGAAATATACAATGGCTAATAAACTGACTAACCTGCATGTCTTGGAGGTTACCCATGTAGTCCTAGAAAGAATGTACAAATTCCACACAGACAGCACCAGTAATCAGAATTGAACTTGGGTCTCCAGCATCGAGAAGCAGCAGCCCTACAAGCTGCACCACCCCAAACATAGCCAATCTAAGTTTTCATTGGACAGGGGCTGAGACATATCTAATCCTCCCCATCCCTCAATCATTTCTCACTCAAGGTGCATCAATACTTTTTCTACCACCTCCTATTAATTATAGGAATTATTATGTCTATAATTATCAGTGTAATGTGGCAAACAATGCTGAAATGTGTTCTCTATGTTATGGTCTATTCCTCTTCCTTTTGTATTTCCCATTACCTTCCAAAGCTCTACTTCTTGGGCTCCCCACTAATTAGGAGTGCCATTATTAACTAATATCCAGGTCATCTAACAAAGCCAGGACTCAGAATCAGACACCTGGGTTCAATCTAGACCTTGGGTATAGTCTGTGTGGAGTTCTCCTTTTAACTTTAAGGGTTTCATTTGGGCACCCTAGTTTCTTCCCACATCCCAAGACTGAAGGTTGGAAGGTTAATTAGCCACTGGAAATCATTCCTAATGTTTAAGCAAGTGGTAGAAGACAGTGAGGAATACACAGCCTGACATATGTCCACACAGCCATGATAGGGAGAAATGCAGGTACGGTCAAAGGTGGAACAGAGTGGAAGATTTGAATGGTGTTAGGAGCCCAGAGGACCCCAAAATCCAGCAGCAATAGAAATTCACCAAGACAAATGGTTACTGAAACAAAAATTTCCTTTAACTATCTTTAAACATGAAAACAGGATCAAACTTTAACTTATTACTATTAAATTAACTGCCTTCTAATTCTAAGTGCACGCATAGGTAATGCGTGTACAAGTTCAGAAAAGTTCTTTAATTCACAGTCCAATCTCACTTCTCACTCCTCCAAGTTCACTGGTATCAAGCAATTCTTTGGTGCTGGAAAGGTAAATAGTCACCGCTCAGGAAGGTTCTTGTCAGTTTTCAGAGAGAGAGAGATTTGTTGCTTGTTGGACACAAATTGATTCCTTCTGATCAGCCATTTCAGTGTCTTGCCAAAGAAACTTGCCCCATCAAAGTTTTCCAGATGATAACCTCTTTCTTTCAGGTCACCACAAAGTTCTTTTTTGTTTCCCTTATTTCAAGTGAATCATTATACAGCCTCTTGTATGGGCCACAAGGGCTTTGACCAGGTTGAATTAAGAACTCACAACCAGTCTTCAAAATGGGTTTTGTTTTCCACAAGCTTGTCAGCTTATCCTGTTCCAGTCCCTGCTGCTGCTGCTGAACTGTAGAATTGAATTTTCCCTCTCCCTCTGTCACTCAGAGAAAACCATTTAACACTCTCTGCTTGCAAAACCACATAACCTTCTTAGAACAGCAAACTGCACTCAGACAGACTGTGGCACTGGACCTAATCTTCAAGTTCGTTCATCAGTTGCTCTCCAAAACAATAATCCATGACTCCACAGCATGTCCAATTAACACCGACTTGTGAAGTCCTTATAGGTATTCTTCAAAGATTTGCAAAGGCACTTGGAGCTGGACTGTCTGGCTTGAACCAAGCTCTTGCATTTTAAATGAGATCTGTTTTGAAGTGTTTGTATCTTTTTGTGATCTAACTAAAAAAGCCCTCCACAATTTATCTCCTTTAAAACATACCTATATACTATACAAAATGTGACATAATCCGTCACAATTACAACCCCTTTTTCCTTAGCTCCACTGATGAAAGAAAGGAAAGAGAATCAAAATTATATTTCCAGCATATGACTCAAGAGCATTGAAAGTCATTTAAGTTTATTAGCATCAAACATCTTTGAGGCAACTATAACATGACCCAGAAGTTATGATTATCAGATGAACAAGAGACACTCATGTTGCAACCATGAATCTATGCAACATTGGAGAAGCTCTCTATCAATTGTGAATCACAACTTAAATGTTTTAACCCGAATCTGCTTCACCTAATTATTCCGCACAAGCCAGAAGTCACAAGAAAATGTGCATGCATATGAAAAATCAGAAGGCAGTCTCCCCACATAATCTCTCACACAAATAACTGATCGGTTCCACAACTTGTACTGCAGCTAGCACCAGAACTGGAGTAAATTGCAACATACTATAGAATCTGTAACAGGAGGCATTCTTAAAAAGGTGGCAAAAAGGAATATCACTCAGTCAACGTAGATACCAGGAGAATGTTTCCCTTCTTTGGGAGAGACTAGATCTAGGCAGCATAGACATGAGAAATTCCTCGTCTCAGAAAGCTGTGAATCCCTTGAACACATTATCCCGGATGCTGTGGATACTAAGTCATGAACTATTCTTCAGGCAAAGTTAGATTTTTGGATTATAATGCTAACGTAAATAGTGGGAATCTGACTGCCAAAATGAGGTCAAAGTTTAAATCAGTTATAATCTTATTGAATATAGGGTCAAGTCTGACGATTTCTTCCATTCCTCACATTCTGTAAAAAGACACGACTTCGCTCATTGTTTTTCCACCCAACTGTAACAATATGTTATTTTATTTGCTTCTTCCTCTTTTACTTGTACTTAAGTGAAGCGCAATTTATTTGCATCAATCATTTCTGTATTCTTGCCAGCCTCTGGAGAAGAGACTTCTTTTCAATTTCCACTTACATTTATTAGTGGTCACCTTCTCCTGATCACCCACTTGCCAGGAGAACAAACCTAGAGAAGCATCAGCTGCTCCTCATCCCTTTTTGAACTTGAAAGAATATTGAATCACCATATCACCTTTTCTCCCTACAGAATAGAAGCTTCTCTTGAGAAGAATATCCTCACAGATCTGGCTTCCTTCCTGCAAAGCTTTATTGCACATTAGTCGGCTGTTCTAGCTTTTCACAAAGTCCAGAACAGAATCATGCAGGGTCGCTCCCAAATGTGATCAAACCTTTAATGCACATTCTTTCTAATTCTCCCAGATTTTTAACCTTCCCTACTTTGAATGATTAGTCCTTCCCTAACCCCCAAGATCACTTTGCTCCTCTTCACTTACCTTGCAAGGGAACACCCCTTCCTCATTACATGGAACCATTTCCAATTCTTCATGTCACCTTACATGCGTGAGGAAGGAAAGGTTATTTCAGAAACTAATTATGTATCAGAACTAAAGGTTCAGGACACAGTTCGTAGGCGCGTGTGAATGAGGATGTGTCCCATTGGCATAGCAAGAGGAGAGAGTGGTGCCAAAGGCTTCTGGACTTCAGAGGTACCAGACATTCAATCACATGCTGTCACAATCCAGGAACCATGAGGCATTTGTATAATACACAGAAACAAACCTTTCAGCATCAAAACGGTCTAAGAGTCAAGTTGTATTTGCAAACATTTCGCTACCTTATCAAAGAACATCTCAAAAAGTGCACTGGGTCTGGGGGTGGGGGGGGGGGGGGTGACTGCACGGTGTCACTGGATCCAGCAGCGACCGCACAGGGGTCCGAAAGAGCGAGGTGCTCCCCAATGCGGGCGACCTGCCGGGGGTGAACGTGGCTCCAAAGCGGGAGTTGTTGAGGGATGCAACCCCACCGATGGAAGCGAATGCCGCCTGGCTGCACGCAATCACAGACGCGCACTTCCCATCCGAACTCCAGGGGAAGACGGTGACCCCCCCCCCATGATACCTGGGACCACCCAGGGGAACCACCCTGGTGGGCAGTAACCAGCCCACGCTGTCCTCTCTCTCTCTCTCTCTCTCCCCCCCCCCCCCCCCCCCGGGCATGGAGTCCTAGGACAGCAGGGTGGGCAATGAAGACCCAACTCTCCAGCTTCCCCTCCCCGTACCACCGAGGCGGGGAGGGTCTACCTTGCCCCCTTCTTCTCCCCACCCCACTCCGGGAACTTACAGCACACACAGGGCGAACGCTCCTTCCACCGACTCGCTCCGACGGACCAGAAAGCTGCCGTCCTGGGCGGCCTTGGCCAGCAGCTTCTCAGCCGTGAGGCTGGAGATGTCTTCGTGGTACCAGCGGTCGTTCATCTCCCCCTCGCTTTATTCCATCCAAACCCCGCTGCCTCGTTCACCACTGTCCTGAAACAGCCCGTGAGGAAGCCACACTGAGCTTCACTTCCTCAATGCTATTGTCAGACATACAGGCAAAACACGTGGGTTCAGTTTATTTCAAGTGCAGCCACCACCAGCCCAATCATCTCCATCCTGGCCAGCAGCCAATAAACAGTTCACTTCTCCTTTCCCCAGAGTGGAACCAGCCCATTTAACCTGTCGTCCTCCTAACACCTATTTCCTTTAAGCTTCAGTCTTCCTAATACTCGGCCAGCCAATTAACAACCGACCCATCCCATTATCAGACCCACCATTGCCAAACCAGTCCATTAACTTTAACCCACCAGCATCGGTGAACCCAGTGCCACAGCAACCCATTGAATTCCTGCCCTCATGTTTATTTCCTCATCTCGCAACTTGACTCGCCAGTGCAGTCCCTTCCATCCTTTGACACTTTTTCTACATCCTTGGCATTCTTTGTAGATCAGTTGAAATTGGGTAGCTCAGCCATTTGTCTTTCGCCTTTTGTACTGTGTGGATTTGGTCTTAAAAGCATCCTCTATTTTAATAGTTTTCCCCATTTAGCTAATGTATCTGTCCTTTGGAGACATGCACACATCTCTTCAGAACTATTCAACTTTCTCCACAAATTGTAGCAAATGCCTCGAACAGTGCTTCTCAACCTTGTTCTTTCCACTCACATCCCACTTTAAGTAATCCCTATGTCATCTGTGCTCCGTGATAAGTAAGGGATTAGTTAAGGTGGGATGCGAGTGGGAAGGGAAGGTTGAGAATATTTTGCTTGAGAAAATTTGTCAGTGGCCTATTTCCTTTGGAGTTCTGAAACCATGCACATAATGAGTCAATGAGGTACAATTAAAACAGTGGTTTCCAAACTTTTTCTTTCCACCCACATCCCACTTTAAGCAATCCCTTACTAATCACAGAGCACCTATGGCATACTTAAAGTGGAATGTGAGTGGAATGAAAAAGCCAAGGCAGACCCACTGGACTAGAACCAAATTGCCCATGGATGTACTGCCCACAAAATTGTGAGTTCAATTTAGTCAAGTATTCAATCCATAGGATTGGAGTTTCCCCCCAACTTCCCCCACCACCATCGATGTGATCTTTTGGGATCATTGTCTGAAGAGGGCACACAATATCATTGAGGACTCTTCCATCCTACACACAGCATCTTTCAGCTGTAGTCATGGGCTGGTTGCTGTCCACAATTATGGTTACTCTTGTGGTCCAGGTATCCTGGTGATCAGTCACCTTCTTCCTCTGGAATTTGGATGTGAAGTCCACATCTCTGCTTGTTAATCTGTAACCAGACTGCAAACGAAGATGGATGGAATGTTGACCTCAATGAAGATGTTTCCCAGCTGAATTTAGATGTGAACTGATTGTGTTTACCCATAATATCGATGTTGTACTTGACCATGTGTCTCATCAAGAAGGCAGGTACAAGTGAAGAGAAAGTAGAGGGAAAATTGCCCACTGATGTCAAATCTCCAAGAAACTTGGTGATCAGTGACTTAACCACTTCCCCGTGCACCTCATTCACATTGATGCTTATTTCCAAATCTCATGAACCTTTGATTTTAATTTGTGGTGGTGCTGTTAGTGAAATGATACAGGAAGAAAAGCTTTCAAATTGGCATATCTAAATCAATTGGACTCAGAGGCTTTGCAATTTGTTTCCAACATGGTTCAATGTGATTGGTTGGCCCAGAATGAAGGCTGACCATGTGTCAGTAATTAGTAGTATGTTTATGAACCTAATCCACTTGGACCCAATAGCTTCAGGTATACTTCATGTAACAAGTCACATTCCAAACAACATATTCCCTGTTGTGCAGCTCCTACTAAACAACTTGTTATCTTCTGTGTGGGCCTGACAAACACAATTTATCCATTTCCACTCCCAGTTTATCACATTCCACCAAATCAGCTCAATTCTCTCTTCTCTGTGAACATTTACATGTGAATATATTTCATAAAACATCTTCTGTCAGGAACATTATACACATATTAGGAAATTGTACTTGTAGTGCATTGCACTAGTTCTGGTTGCACATGTGATGCTGTTTTTATTTTTGAAGGCTTCATTCATCTCATTAATGTCCTGCTCAACACTGATGTCAATATTTGTTCCAAAGCAGATAATGAAGCAAACTGACCTCAATCCTTGCCTTACTCCCTCCATCTTCCGAAGCCTGGAAATCAACCTATAGAATTGTATCAAATTTAAAAACTTTAAAAGATTTTATCCTGATATAAAAAATGACAGGTGATTGAATCAAACAATTCAGGGTGACATTCTACATCCAGTTCATGTTGAGTTGATGCTCATCTCAACAGGTGTGGAGGAGTTGGTCTCAATGACCCTGCATTAGGGAGGTGTCCCATTCATGATAACCATCCAATAGCATCTTTAGGGCAGTTGTTATTGAGACATTGGACTCATAGATAAGTACTCACCCACCAGTTGCAGAATGTTCACATTATATAAAGTTGTTTAGCTTATTTATCCAGTCTATTCTTAATAAATTCACCTTCATATTGTTATGTTCCCTTATTTAGTTTAAATACTTAGGTTTTGATGATGGGGTGTTCGCCCTCAGATTCAGTCTAGAATTCAACCATGTTATGAACACCAGTTCCTGGGATTTTCTTAACCACTGAATTTTTAATTAATTCTTTTTCATTTCACATGATCAGATTTAAGATAGCCTGTTCCCAGATGGGTCACAGAATATACTTCTCGAAGAAACAGTTCATAATGCATTCTTCTTCTACAATACCCTTACCAGGTGGGTTTGTCTAATAAATAGGCAGATTAAAATCTCCCATGATAACTGCAGTCCCCTTCATATATGCCTTTGATATTTTCCATTTTATGTTTGGCCTCATCGAGAGGCCACATCTTGGGGGCCTGTAAATTAACCCATACCTTTTTCTCTGCTTTTTACTATTTCCTTCCAAACTGATTCTGCATCATTATCCATTGCTTGTGAATCACAATTTATCATAGATATAATACCATCTTTGTTCTATACAATGACTCTTTGCTCTGAAATAAATTACAGTCACATTGACAAGGTTGATGCACTGGGATTGCCTGTCCCAACATATTAATCTCAAAAATTGTTCTTATTTACAAAGACTTCCTTCAGTTCCCTCCATCTTTCTATAACAGTTATGTGTTTGTATTCTGGATATTGATTGATAAGTTTTTTTGCCATTTAGTACTTTCTCATATTTAACAATTGCTGCAATATTTACAACTTCAACATATCTTTGGTCATTTCCATGAACTCTTTCTCCCCATCACCTTGAAAATTGCTCAGTGTTAGTTTCATCCATTCTTCTTGATGAGTATCTTGGTATCAATTTTTATCCATCACTTTATAATTTCTAATATCAATGCTCACTTTACACTGTAATGATGAGCCAATATGTATCTCAAACCTTTTTAAGCATTGATGATAAACTCTCTGTTCTCATCTTTCTCTATATGGCGGCTTAATGGTTACTCTTTACTCACCAACCCAACCATGCTCTCTATTTCTACTTCTCTTTTGTTTATCTCCATCTCTTGGTGAAACATTCTGGGCTTTGTTTCTCTTTGCATTTCTCCCTTGAAAGGTTCACTGGTCCTTACAGACTGCCTGCTGAAAGATGCCATGATGCTGCCCCTGTGTTATACATGCTCAGCAGGTGCTGGAGAAAGAATTAAATAAGCAAGAGCCTGACTGTGGTGATGCTTGTGAATTCTGAGGCAGGAGGCTCAATTAAACTTGGACCAGAACTTCTGACAGGAGCTGAGAGTGGGGGTGGAGCCATCAGGAGGAGTTTTGGTTTGTTGAAGATTCTGGGGGGTTTGACCATCTGTGGACGAGAATAATACAAGGCTCACCTCCATTTCAGGAAAGTTGTGGAGGCTTTGGAAAGGGTGGAACATTGTCTTGGATTATCAGCTGCTGCAGGGTATATTATCTTTTATCTTAACATATCTTTAAAAGAGATAGATTTTGGGGGTTAAGTGTAGGTCACCACAAACCAAGTAACACTTCACATCTCATTTAAAATGCAAGAGCTTGGCTGAAGCCAGACATGCAGGCACTAGTGGCTTTGCAAAAGACAAAGGGACTGTTTTGGAAGGAATTTTTAAAAGCAGGTGCAAATAAACAGTATAGGCAAAGATAAAGACCTTTCAAGGTTTGGATTAGCCCTATAAGAGGTTTTGGTTTTTACAAGCAGAGAGAGAGGAAAAGACCAAACAGGATTTCTCTGAGAGAAAGAGTGAGAGAGGGAATTCAGTTCGAATTCTGTAATGGCTTTTGGAGGCTGCCACATGGTAAGCTGGTTTGTTAAAACCCCATTTTGAAGATGGAGTATGAGTTCAGCCTGTTGAAAAACCCTTGTGGTCTTTACAAGTGGAAATGGCTAGCTAAAGTGTTTCTCTTGAAATAAGGGAAACAAAAGAAACTCTGTGGTGAACTGGAAGAAGAGGTTATCAGTTGGGAAACCCTGATGGGGCAAGTATTTTTGGCAAGACACTGAAGAGGCTAATCAGAGGAAATCAGTTTGTGTGTGTCCAACAAGCAACAAATCTCTCTCTGAAACCAACAAGAACCTTCCTGAGAGGTAACCATTTACCTTTAAGCACAAAAGCCTGGTGAAAATTCATAAATGTTAAATTCTGTGCACAGTATAAGAATTGTCTGACACCGATGAACTTGGAGTGAGAAGTGAGTTTGGACTGTGAATCAAAGAACTTTCCTGAACATATACACATTACATACATGTGTACTTAGAAGGAGTTAAGTCAGGTTAAGTTAATGGTAATAAGTTAAAGTTTGATCCTGTTTTTATGTTTAAAGAAAATTAAAAACAACTTTTGTTTAAGTAACCATTTGCCTTGGTGAATTTCTATTTCTGCTGGGTTTTGGAATCCTTTGGACTCATAACAAAGCTATCAGGAGAATTTGAACAAGGGGTGACTAGATGCAAATTTATAAAAAGTTCTAGAGGCATAGAAAGGCACAGTTCTTGTTTCAGGTTCATCCAAACTCAGTTTCAATGAAAACATTGCTCCTTACAAGCAAAGGATTATATCATGAGAGAACAATGTATGGCTGGGGAACTGAAGCATCCTAATAATGACTGTAACCCCTTTAATCTTCCTCATATGAAGCCACTCCTACATGCAGCTCTCCTCAAATAAGGCTCATTGATTGCATTCTTGCTATTCTAGTGCTCCATGAGACCAGAATTTCATTTACCTTTGCAGGAATAGTCTCATTGCAGGACTGATGTAAAACAGGACTTTGACGCTCGTAAATTATTTATTAAAGTATTTCTCACAGTCTGTAGCTATCAATAAGAAAATGCCGCAAAACAGGACACTTTAAGAAAAATCTGATTATATTTAATTCAAGCAATATGATGCCATTTCTATTCAGTCTGAGATAACGTCAGGCCAACAAAGTAAAAACAAATTGCTGAAAAAATTCAGCGAGTCAAGCAGTATCTGTGATGGCAAAGGTTGGCATTTGGGGCTGTGACACTGCATCATGGCACTTGAGCCAGTGAGTTCCTCGACCAGTTAATTTTTTTTGCTCCAGATTCCATCATTTGCAGTTTCCTGTGTCTCTAATATCTGACAAATTGCTTCGTCAATGCTTCAAAGTCAACCTGTGTTGGAGGTTATGAGAGCCATCCCTTTATACATTTCAAAGTTCATTTGAAAAAGTTGGCAAGCAGTCAACAACTGCAAACACTTAGAGAAATCTTGCACAATTTCTCATTACTTGGGAAAATAAAGCAGCCAACCAAATGAAATTAGGGTGATATTAAAGTAAGCGGGTAATGTCTGAAATTTTGAGGAAGATTGGGAGCATTTTTAGGAAATAGCAATTAGTGACTAAAATGTAAGTGAAATGTAGCTTGTGACAGTCAGTTAAAGAAATGAAACAAGCTCTGGGACCCAGAGTGAGCATGCCACTCATCGAGCACCCTTCCATTAGAATCCCAGTTACTAGCATTTGGCCCTTAGCCTTCTATACCATGGTATTCAAACACTCATCTAGACCATTTTTAAATAAATGTGATCCTCTGCCTCCACCACCCTCTCAGACAGCACGTTCCAAATTTCAAATATTCTTAGTGGAAAAAAACATCATACCTATATCTCCTCCAAATTTCTTACCACTTATTGTCTACAGGTAATGGGTGCTTCTGCGATGAGGAACCCATCTAAACCTCTCATATTATTGGATTCTTCTTCAGGCTACTCTTCCCCACGGAAAACAAACCCAACATCTCCAGTCTCTTATCAAAGCAGAGACCCTCTGTGCCAGGCAAAATCCTGGTGAACCTCCTCTGCATCCTCTCCTAGTCAATCACATCCTTTCTATAATGTTGCAGGCAATATGGGACATAATATTGCAGATGTTGATAAATCTGTACCATAGCCTCCCTGCTCTTCTATTTGATAAATGGGTTATCTGGCTGGAACCAATCGGTTGCCACAGGGTTGGCAGAGAAGCCTCAGTTAGTATGTTTATATCAACAGTTTAAAAAAAAGGATTCTGAGCAGGAAAGAGCTTTGGCAAATACTAGAGCACCTCAGATGCCCCCCCAAGTTCCTCAACATGGTTATCCAACTGCTCGAAAACCAACAAGGTTGGGTCAGATACAGCAATGAGAAACCCTTCTCCATTGACAACGGCGTGAAGCAAGGCTGCGTCCTCGCACCAACCCTCTTTACTATCTTCTTCAGCATGATGCTGAAACAAGCCATGAAAGACATCAACAATGAAGACGCTGTTTACATCCGGTACCGCATGGATGGCAGTCTCTTCAATCTGAGGTGCCTGCAAGCTCACACCAAGACACAAGAGCAACTTGTCCGTGAACTACTCTTTGCAGACGATGCCGCTTTAGTTGCCCATTCAGAGCCAGCTCTCCAGTGCATGACATCCTGTTTTGTGGAAACTGCCAAAATGTTTGGCCTGGAAGTCAGCCTGAAGAAAACTGAGGTCCTCCATCAGCCAGCTCCCCACCATGACTACCAGCTCCCCCCCCCCCCCCCCCACATCACCATCGGGCACATTGAACTCAAAACGGTCAACCAGTTTACCTACCTCGGCTGCACCATTTCATCGGATGCAAGGATCGACAAAAAGATAGACACCAGATTCACCAAGGCAAATAGCGCCTTTGGAAGACTACACAAAAGAGTCTGGAAAAACAACCACCAGAAGAAACACACAAAGATCAGTGTGTACAGAGCCATTGTCATATCCACGCTTCTGTTCGGCTCTGAATCATGGGTCCTCTACCGGCATCACCTACGGCTCCTAGAACGCTTCCATCAGCGCTGTCTCCGCTCCATCCTCAACATTCATTGGAATTACTTCATCACCAACATCAAAGTACTCAAGCTGGCAGAGTCTGCAAGCATCGAATCCATGCTGCTGAAGACCAAATTGCGCTGGGTGGGTCACATCTCCAGAATAGAGGACCATCGCCTTCCCAAGATTGTGTTATATGGTGAGCTCTCCACTGGCCACCGAGACAGAGGTGCACCAAAGAAGAGGTGCAAGGACTGCTTAAAGAAATCTCTTGGTGCCTGCCACATTGACCACCGCCAGTGGGCTGATATCGCCTCCAACCGTGCATCTTGGCGCCTTACAGTTCGGCGGGCAGCAACCTCCTTTGAAGAAGACCACAGAGCCCACCTCACTGACAAAAGACAAAGGAGGAAAGACCCAACCCCAACCAACCAATTTTCCCTTGCAACCGCTGCAACCGTGCCTGCCTGTCCCGCATCGGACTTGTCAGTCACCAATGATCCTGCAGCAGACACGGACATACCCCTCCATAAATCTTCATCCGCGAAGCCAAGCCAAAGAAAAAAAAAGGCACCAGGTTTAGTATCATGTTTGCTATATGATACAAAAACTGGGTGATATAGTTAAACTACAGGTAAGTAAATGAAGTATTATGTGAAGTTATTGATTTTGGTGTGAAGAATGGATAAACAGATGCTTTAAAATTCTTACCTCTAAATGCATGACATAGTTGTATCTGTGTATTTTACTGAGCATGTGAAATTTATTCCATAGAAGTCCAAGGAAAGAATATTGGAGCCAAAGAACACAAACAATTGGTATATTTAACACTATCAATGCAGAGTGAAGTGTTAAAAAAATATTTTTAAATAGGTAAGAAATTATTAAATGCTGGTGTTCACAGATTTAGTTTGTACCTGCAGTTGAACAAACCCTAGAAAACTAACATTCAGGAACAACCATCCTTCAGGAAAATAAATAGTACATTAACAGTACTTTGCATGTGGATTGGAGTGCAAATTTAAACAAGTTTTGTTGAAATTCAGCCTGCCTTTGACAGGACCAGAGTGACTAACTTCTATTTTCATAGTTGAGAAAGGATATTTTTTAATTGGAGCTAATACCATTGTAGAGCTCGTTGAAAGAACCAAAGACTTGTTGATCCAAACCAAGGCTTTTATTAGCAAAAGACAGGAGCTCTTCACAGGTGGCCGACCAGTCCGAAATGATCCGACCTGGCTAGGGACACAACCCTTTAAGGCCCAGACAGTAGGTGTGGCTAAGCTCTCAGCCATTCGCTGTAAGCACAGTCATTACACTGTAGATACTGTAACTATATACATTGGTGATAGGTCTGTACTATCACATTCACCCCTTCTTGGAGAACTGATCCTGGGGTAGAAGGGCTGAAGAGGGAGAAGGGAAGGAAAAAAAATGAGGGAGAGAATGAATGGAAGGGGTAGGTTAAGGACTGTAGCAGTCAGGGGGTCTGACCATCCGGCGTGACCGCCGTGGTGCCGGGATTGGGGTTGCTGGAGAGGTGTCGCCAGCAGGCTCATCGAGTGCGACCGCTCCTTCGCTCAATTCCCCAGCCGTGTTGTCGGCAGGGTGGCCCGGGTCGTTGGGGTGCTATTGGTCCTTCTGGGGGGGCTGGGGGGGGGTTGCTGGGCCTACCGTGTCCTGAGCTAGATCCTGCACCAAAACAGTGTCCTCCCGCCCGTCTGGGAACTCAACATAGGCGTAATGCAGGTTCGCTTGGAGTAGAGTCACTCGGTCGACCAAGGGGTCATTCTTTGAGTGCCGGACGTGGCGTCGCAAAAGGACGGGGCCAGGGACGGTGAGCCATGCCGGTACAATGGTTCCTGATTTGGATTTCCTCGGGAAAAGGAACATCCTTTTGTGGGGAGTGGCATTTGTTGTGGTACATAGGAGGGAGCGGATGGAGTGTAAGGCACTAGCGAGAACCTCCTGCCAGTGAGAGGTGGGGAGCCAGTGTAACCGCTCTCCAGATGGTGGCATTCACCCTCTCGACCTGGCCGTTACCGCGTGGGTTATAGCAGTGGTCCTGCTTGAAGCGATACCACACTCCAGAAGGTACTGTTGCAGCTCTGCGCTCATGAATGAGGACCTCCTATCACTGTGGATGGAATTAGGGTACCCGAAAATGGCGAAGATACTGTGAAGGGCCTGTATCACTGAGGTGGTGGTGGTATCTGGGCAGGACACAGCGAACAGGAAGTGAGAGTACTCGTCGATGGGCATAAGGATGTAGTTATTACGGTTGGTCGATGGTAGGGGCCCCTTAAAGTCTACGCTAAGACACTCGAAGGGGCGTGTGGGTTTGATAACGTAAGAGTTCCCTGGATGGAAGAAGTGGGGCTTGCATTCAGCGCACACTGAACAGGCTCAGGTAATGGAGCGAATCTCCTCGACTGTGTAGGGTAGGTTGCGCGCCTTCACAAAGTGGGCAAACCTAGTGACCCCTGGATGACAGAGCGCCTCATGGAGTTTCTGTAGTCTGTCCATCTGTATGCTGGCGCACATCCCCCTGGAGAGCGCATCAGGCGGGTCGTTGAGCTTACCAGGCCGGTACAGGATGTCATAGTTAAAGGTGGAGAGTTCAATTCTCCATCTGGCGATTTTATCGTTTTTTATCTTACCTCGCTGGGTGTTGCTGAACATGAAGGAGACTGCGCGTTGATCAGTCAACAGTGTAAAGCGCCTCCCAGCGAGGTAATGTCTTCAACGACGCACCGCTTCAACTATGGCCTGGGCCTCCTTCTCGATCGAGGAGTGTCTACTCTCTGGACCCTGGAGGGTTCTGGAAAAGAAGGCTGCAGGCCGACCGGCCTGGTTCAAGGTGGCTGCCAGGGCGAAGTCAGATGCATCGCTCTCGACTTGAAACGGGACAGACTCATCGATCGCGTGCAGTGTTGCAGCGGCGATGTCGGATTTGATTTGATCGAAAGCCGCTCTGGCTTCGGTCGAGAGGGGAAAGGAGGTGGTCTTGATAAGAGGAAGCGCCTTGTCGGCGTAGTGTGGAACCCATTGGGCGTAATATGAGAAAAAGCCCAGGCAGTGTTTGAGTGCTTTCTGGGTATGGTGGAGGGGCGGGGGGGGTAAGTCCATCAGGGGACGCATGCGGTCAGGATCTGACATCACTACCCTGTTCTGCACCACGCAACCTAGAATCGCGAGTCGTGTGCTCCGGAAGACACACTTGTCAAAATTGTAGGTCAGGTTCAGCCAACCGGTAGTTTGAAGAAATTTGTCTAGGTTGGCGTCAAGGTCCTGCGCGTCGTGGCCGGAGATGGTGACATTGTCCAGATACGGGAAGGTAGCGATTAGCCTGTTCTGGTCCACCATTCAGTCCATTTCCCGCTGGAAGACCGCGACACCATTCGTGACCCCGAATCGTACCCTGAGAAATTGATACAGCCACCCATTTGCTTTGAAGGCTGTGAATGGTCGGTCCTCACAGCGGATCGGGAGCTGGTGGTAGGCCGAACGTAGGTCAGTGGTGGAGAATATGCAATATTGGGCGATCTGGTTCACCACATCCGTGATGCGTGGCAGGGGGTACGCATCCAGGAACGTGAAGCGGTTAATGGTCTGGCTATAGTCGACCACCATCCATAGCTTTACCCCGTTCTTGACAACCACCACCTGGGCTCTCCAGGGACTTGAATTGGGTTTAATGATACCCTCATCCAGCAAGCTAAGCACCTCACTCCTAATGAATTGCCCATTTTCGTAACTATATTGCCGACTTTTGGTGGCCACAGGCTTCCAGCCAGGGGTGAGATTTGCGAAGAGTGCTGGCGGGGTAATCCGGAGTGTGGAAAGGCCGCAGGAGTGGCCCCGGGGCACGGGGGTGGGTTGCTCGGGTGCTTCAGGGGTGGGGCGATGACAGACCGAGAGGCGGACGTGGGGTCCCCCAAAGTGTAGGGACATCGTTCGAAACTGACACTGAAAGTCTAAACCCAGCAACACTGGGGTGCACAATTGTGGAAGGATGAATAATTTGAAGTGGGTGACCGTTACGCCCTGTACTTCCAGCGTGGTGATGCAATACCCCTTTATCCCGGTCGAGTGCGACCTCATCACTAATGAGATCCTCTGGGTAGTGAGGATAATGTCAAGTCCGCAACGGAGGGCCAGATCTGGCCGGATAAAACTGTCAGTTGACCCAGAGTCAAATAAGCAATTGGTGTAGTGTCCATGCACTTTAATCAGATCCATTGCTTTAGTGAGGGGATGAGAGCATTGCTGATTTAGTGTTATAGAAGCAGCCACTGATCCTGTTGACAGGGGAGTTCCACGTGTTGACGTCACGCAACGAGATGACGTCCTGCAACGGGATGATGTCATAGATGCAGTCAGCGCTGGAGGAGCAGGTTGGAGGTACTCCCGGAGGTGCTGTTGTGGCGGCGTCGGCGGATGAACGGTAAGTAGTGGGGGTTGTTGCTTACGGTTGGTGGCGGGTAGGTCGTCGGTCGCGGCGTCGGGCCCCAGCGGTCGTCAGCAATGGACGCTAGGGTAAGTACCTGGTTGGCCACGGCGGGTCCCCAGTCAGTCGCGGTGGCCGCACCAGCAGCGGCAGCAGGGGAGCGAGCAGCTGTAGCGGTAGCATCATCTCCGGGGGTGGCTGTGGCGGTGGCAGCGGCAGCATCGGCCCCGGGGGTGGTTGTGGCCGTGGCAATAGCGGGCTCTACAGTCAGGACCGAGGATGGGTCGAGGGTTCCGCACGGGGACGAGAGGCAGGCCAACACCATGGTTGCTAGGGTGGGCTGCCCCTTCCGGGTTCAGCATCTCCGTGACGTCAGGCGTTGCTGTGCAGGGGAGCCCTCGCTCTCATTGGACAAGAGCTCTGGGGAAGAAGAGTTTGAATGGGATAGTGGCGATTGGGCTTCACACGAGGCACTGTGTTTGCCGGCGGCCATTTTAGACCTACAGACTGCAGCAAAGTGGCCGTTTTTAAGGCACTTCTGGCACCTGGCTTTTCTTGCTGGGCACTGGGACCTGCTGTGCTTGTCCCTCCCGCAGAAATAACATCTTGGGTTCACAGGGGGCAGTGTAGCAGCAGTCGACAGGCTGTCAGTATATCGGGGGGTGGTAGGGTAGAAGGGCACTCTACTCACATCAGAACGTGGGGTCCAGTCCCTAGAGAACTTGCTTGTCTGGAAAGGTGCAGAGAGGAGGAGGGTGTACCAGAGGGGGCTATTTGGCCCATCATGTCATTAGAGGGCAAGAAAGTATAATCACAATTTCAGTCTCATGGTAGATAACCCTTAAAGTTTATGATCTTGAATCCTCCATTATGATTGCAATCCGGTCCACGTCCTCTAGTTTTTCTACCCCTTGTTCGAGTAAGCGCAGCCTCACTTTGTTCAATCGGAGCCCGGCCACATAGGCATCCCGGACGAGATCGTTTGTGATCTCGGCAGCAGTTTTGTCCACACAGTTACAGTCCTTGCCCAACGCCTTGACTACTTGTAAATATGCCCTGCTGGACTCGCCGGGCTGTTGCTTCCTCGACGCAAGCACGAGCTGGGCATGAACTCTGTTCATTGGTTGATCGTACAGTTCTTTCAGTACCTTTATGGCTGCGGTGTAAGTGGTCTCATCCTGGATGTTCTCGTAGACTCTCAAGGACACCATAGACAGCAATGCTGTTAGACGCTGGTTATCCTCCTCCACCTCAATGAGCCTTAGGAAGTTTTCAAAGTTCAACAGCCAGAATTTAAAGGTTTTGAAGGCTGTAGCTGACTGTGGGTCGATGTCAAGTTTTTCTGGCCGAGTCAGACGCTCCATCCCTTTTTAAAAAAATTATTTTTGCTAATAAAATTGTAGAGCTTGTCGAAAGAACCAAAGACTTGTTGATCCAAACCAAGGCTTTTATTAATAAAAGACAGGAGCTCTTCACAGTTGGCCAACCAGTCCGGAATGATCCGACCTGGCTAGGGACACAACCCTTTAAGGCCCAGACAGTAGGTGTGGCTAAGCTCTCAGCCAATCGCTGTAAGCACAGTTATTACATACTCGAGATACTGTAACTATATACATTGGTGATAGGTCTGTACTATCACAACCATCTAGATGCACGACATTGTTTCTTTTGATGAAAGGGGAGTCCCAAGAGGAGTGTTTGATTGGAAAAATCCAGAATCTCTAGAGTTTAATATTTAAAAAAAAATTAATTTAAAGATTATAGAATGGTAACAGGTCCTTCCAGCCCATGAGCCTGCGCCAGCCAATTACACCCATGTGACCAATTAACCTACTAACCCCATATGTTATTTTTGGAAGTTAGGAAGAAACTGGAGCACCCCAAAGGAAACCCAAGCGGACACAGGACAAACTTGCTAACTCCTCACAGACAGCAGCAGATTTGAATACGGGTAGCTGACTCTGTAATTGTATTGCGCTAACCACTGCAGTATTCATGCCATCCCATTTTTTTAAATTTTAACTTTAGACATACAGCATGCTAACAGGCCTTTCTGGCCCACTAGCTCGTACTGCTCAAATACACCAATACAAACCTTGTACCTTTTTGACGGTGGGTAGAAACTGGAACACCCAGAGGAAACCCCTTGCAAACATGGGGAGAAGGTACAGACTCCTTAGAGACAGTGCTAGGTTTAGAAGAATGAGAGATGATGCCATTAAAATACAAGATATTAAGGAGGATTTATGGAACTGACTGGCGAACTTGAGGAGAGTCTAAATCAGATGAATGGAGTTTTTCCAGGTACTAGGTATATCCAACAAATTGCTCAATAGCTCCTTTGCTGTGAATCTTTGGAATGAATGAAATCTACTCCATTATTCAATAAAATTATGATTGTGAAATCAGAACCACTTAACCCTGATAATATTTCACCTTGTTAATTATCAAACATTTTGATTTAGGGGATAAGAGGTGATGGAAATCAGGTAGGAAAGGGAGGTCTTGATCATTGAATCACTGGGAAGATTCAAGGAATAGAGAAACAAAGTTACAGTTGTACGGAAACTCAGTTCAAATCTGTGGATTAATCAGAAGCTTAGCACACAGTGGTCACTCAATTAACTTCAGGTCTCTCCAGTGACAGGATCACATCATGAACTCTAGACTGTCACAAGTTGAAACAAATTGTCACTTCACCTGGGAGCTAGGAAGATGAATTATGTTCCATTCTAGCAATTGTCTGGAAAGGTGCAGAGAGGAGGAGGAGAGGGCTATTTGGCCCATCATGTCATTAGAGGGCAAGAAAGTATAATCACAATTTCAGTCTCATGGTAGATAACCCTTAAAGTTTATGATCTTACAGTATAATTCAAGTCCTCTATTGTAATATTAACACCCAAAGACAAAAAAGGTTCCTTTTCAACTCCTCTCTGAAGGGTGTTTTGAGAGTTGAACAAGTGTTACAGAAGAATCACTCACTTTGAAGTGATGAACTAAGTGATAAAGATGCATTTGTTGGTGTCCTTGCAGAGATGATAAGAAATAAGCTGGAATGGGTGGACTCTGCCAAAGGCACTTTAAATCTGAGTGGCAGTGAATACAATTGAGGACAAAGGAAACTATGTCAGAAGCCTTAGAATGCAATTGGCATTGTAAAATGGTAGTAATGGAAGAATGAACTGAGAGGATGGAACAGAGATGGGGTGGCAGAAAGTGTGTCTTCCTCTTCTCACCCCCTCCCTCCAAACTTTGCTTAAGATGCATTACAATTGTAATTACTCTTTCCTTGTTGAATATAAAGCCAAAAATTTGAAAGATTAGTTCTGTTTTTCTTTCTTCACATGTGCTGTCTTTCCTGCTGAGTATTTCCAGTGATTTTAGTTTATCAAGCTCAAATTGTCTTTGCAATTTCAGGGGGAAAGGGGCAAATGATTTTTTTTTAGGACTTGGAAGAAAAGCTGAGCAGTATTTCCAGTAATGTTTGGATAGTAAAGTGAAAATGGTTCCTCAACAACAAAAAAATAACAACTAAGGCCTCAACTTGATACATTCCCCATGGTCCTTGTTCAGTCCACTCAATCACTTCCATTAACCTGTTCAATCTCTGCTACAGGAAATCCTATCCTATTCATTTATTCCTTTCACAAGTCATATGCAGCCCAGCAGGTCACACTGTCCCTCAACTGTTTGGTTTTCTGAGAGAAGTACCTGTATAAAAACATCTACATCTTCATTAATTGACCAAATTCCTCCTCGGTTTCTTTCTAGTTTCTTGTCCTCTAGATATTGGTTGGTACAATATTCAGCCATCTCACTCTCATCAATACAGAACCAACTCAATCCCTAGCTGATTTCCTTATCTGGATTCTCTCTGAAGATTTAACCCTGGCTGATTTGGTCTCAAATACTTTAGACCTAAAAACCTATTCTATCACCACACTTTCCAATTAACATAGTGTTGCCAATCTCCAGAACTGTCAATGAATTAAACATTAATCTACTGGATAGTCATTGGGAATAAAAAAGGGTCTTAAATGAGAACATGTTTCTATCATCTTTTAACACATGTATTAACTGAGAAATATATATATGAAAATGGGAGTGCTGGGTGGAGAGAAGGGGGAAAACAGATCAGAGTTGGAAAATATCTTCCACCTGTGGCTCCTCCTATATATCTGTACAGAGGGGTATTCCCAGAAGTGCTGCACTGACATCTCCTAAACCCTACAGGAGTTACCTGCAGCAACATTGGCACAAAGGGATTGTCTACTGATGATCAAGGTTGGGGATAGTAACCGGGAGTCAAGTCAGGAAGTCCAGCAGAAGGACAAATCAACAAAGCCAGAAATGGTGGAAATGTTAGATTGATAAACATAACACGTTAGCCTCCTTCATCTGCAAAAGACCCCCAGAATCATCTAGCCCTCCCCCAAACATCTGGCTTACAAGGAGACCTGAACGAATGGCCTCCTGTTCCTGAACACTGCAGTTTCTTTTTGAAGTTCCAAATTGATTTTGTTTTTATTGCTGCTGTTCTAGTTTTGGTCAAGAGATGGTGCTGGTTTTCAGTATCTGTTACCAGAGATAAAAATGTTTGCAATGTTACTTCTCCTGAATGGTCAACAAAGTAAATGTTATCACTCTCCCACAATAGCCCCATCCCAAACACAAGTAAAGATGAAAAATAATCATTCATCTTCTGCTCAGCTTACATATTGGAACTTTATCCCTTTAAACATTTGTCCAATTTCCTACCAATTTTGTTCCTTCTTGGTAGGTTGGTCCAAAAGATAAAAAGGCATGCGATCCACGGCAAATTGTCGGATTGGATTCGGAATTGATTGGCCCATAAACAGCAAAGTATAGTGGTGGAAGGATGTTATTCGGATGGAGGTCTATGACCAATGATCCTCCTTAGATATCGGTGCTGGAACCCCTGAAGTTTGTGGTGTATATAAATGACTTGGATCAAAAGGTAGGTTGGTGGGTGGCTTATAACATTTGCTGGTGACACAAAAAAAGGTGGAATTGTGGGCAGTGTAGAGAATCATACACCAGGATACAGTTCAGTGTGGCACTTCCAGAGCTCACCAAAAACGGTAATGAGGAGGTGCCAGAGCCATCCGATGAGGTGCTGGAGCGGCGCTCTGGTGAGCCTCAGCAGCACTACATACCCCTGATAACAGATATGACACAGATGATTTAATCTGGGCACGTTGCCCTTGGAAAGGTCAGGTGTCAGGCAAAAGTATGCAGTTAATGGCAGGGCTCTCAATATCATTGATGTGAACCTGGAGGACTAGGTCCATAGCTCCTTAAAATGGTCACACAAGTTGATAGGATGGAAAGGAAGATGTATGGTTTGCTTGCATTAATTGGCCAGGGTATTGGGAATTTTGGGGGGGGGGGGAGGTCATGTTGGGATGTTGGGGCTAGATTAAACTTTGGTAAGGCCACACAAAGAATTGTGTGCAATTCTGTCCTCTCACTGCCCAACACGCCCCCCCCCCCCCCCAGTGAACTTGCCCCCATTACAGAGAGGAAGGGAGGCTTTAAAAAGGGTACATAAAAAATTTACCAAGCTGCTGCCTGGATTAGAGATTTTCAGACAGAAGGAGACAAACTTGCATTGTTTTCTCTGGAGTGTTGGAAACTAAAGGGAGACCCTGATAGAGATTTATAAACAAAAAAATCTTGGGAGCTATAAGTAGGGTAGGCAATCAGAATATTTAACCCTGATAACATACTAGAGGGCATGCACCTAAGGTGAGGGGAGAATTTAAAGCAGAAATGCAGAATCATTTTTTTTATATGTAGAGTGGTGGGTACCTGGAATGGGCAGCCATGGGCATTGGTGGAAGATTGTTAGATTATATAAATGTAGATGCACAAAATAGAGGGCTACGCATTATGTACAAGCAGCAGAAATCTAGTATAATTTGTCAGAGCAGACATCATGGGTCAAAGAGGCTGTTCCTGTGCCATACTGTTTTATGTTCCATTCAAGTATGGATCCCTGATGTTTAGGTAGAAGTCTTTAATACAAATTCATTTTAAAGTACTTGGAGAGATATAAAACCAATGGGGGCTAATATTAATTATTGGCTCACCATTGTGTTCAAAGTTGGAAGAGCCTGTGGGAGTATCTCTATGTGGATGCATGGATTGGAGAAGACAGGAGTGCACTAAAGCCAGTGAGTTACACCTCTACCAGCAATTGATAGGTACTCACTGAGGCTTGTTTTTAAGATGCGAGGGAATTATTAATATTAAATCATAATTTCCTTAGTTGGACTGGGAAACTACAAATAAGAAGGGAAACTGGTTGGCAATGTTGCGCGATTGACATGACATAACTGAAACTAGTCTATTGCCTTCACTGAACACCAAACCTCCAGAGCAGGTTTTCAGAGAAAATTGCTTCAGACTAAAGCTACCAAAAGAGAGCATGTTCAACAGACAAAATGCCTCAGGAGGGAGGATTCCAAACTGCACTCGTAAACCACTGTCCATTGTGGGAGCTGCGCCCTCTGCTAGTGTGCAGCTATGGTGTGATGGTGATGTTCTTTAGGGGTTGTTGACAGGAAACAGTTCAGTCCACCTGGATGTGTCAATGAAAATGGAGCAAGACCCATGATAAAACCAGAGACGTGGCAGGAAACTGTCTATAGTCCAGACATCCTTAGCACAATCATACACCTCCAACTCCACGCTGTAATCCCCTTCCATTCCTTTCCAATGGCCACCAGTAACATAGATCTTCCCAGCTATCGCCACCATACCTCCATTTTCATGCAACTTATGGAGCAGCTGAACCTGCAAGATAAAAACAAAGCAAGTATTAAAAAAAGAGGTTTCACTCTATGATGTATTTGAGGTTTATGTGTCATTGTGCACACTAGAAATGCCTTTTTGAACACTCTACATTTCCCACATATTGCTTTGAACTCTCTGTGTGTATCTTCACTGAACAGAAAGTGCACTGAAGCAGCCACATAAATATTGAGTCCATGATGGCAGGTGAGAGGTTGGGTATACGACAGTGAGTGACTCACCTCCTGACTCCCCAAAGCATTTTCAGGATCAACAAGGCACAAGTCGAGAGTGGGATGAAATACTCCCATCTGCTTCAATGAATACTCATCCAACAATGTTCAAGAAATCATCTGAGATTTAAAAAAATAGCCTTCTTGATTGACACCCTGGGCATTCAATTCATTCAGCACTGATGCACCGTGGATGCAGAGTTCACCTTCTATAAAATCCACTGGAGTTACTCCCCCAAATTACTCCACCAGCACTATTCCCTCTAAGCTGTGCACATGTACATGTTTTGCAACCAGCGCACAAAGAAAATTAATGTGCGCTCAAAGGGTTAGTTACCTAAAATAATATAGTAATTACCGTATATTTCAGCGATTAAGTCGGGTCTGAAACCCAAAAAAATCTCTTTAAAAATGGGGGTCGACTTGTACTCCAGATATACTTTTGAGACTTTAAATTCAGCTCAAAATCCAATTTTATTGATCCGCTGTAGAAGTTAAGCCTTGAAAAATCAATTGGGTGGTCAAGTTAACCCTTGAAAAACCAAAAAATCCGACTGTGACAGATTTTCATTGAAAACAACACAACTAACACCCTTCAAAATTGCTATCATTGTCTGAAAACAACAACATGTTTAGAACCCTTCAAAATCCCTCTCGCTGTCATCATCTGAAGCAAAGATGGTGGCCAGCACATCTGTACTCTCACTGTTTAAACAGTCATCATTTGGGTCTCAGTCTGTATCTGATGAGGTGGTTTCAGCTTCATCGTCAGTGACTCACAATAAATCATCTTCCATGCCATCAATTGCACTTTTTAAATTATCTTATCACAGTCTCTACTTTAACTTTGACCTATACCTTGAGCATGAAGTTACACAGCACATCAAGTGATGCAGCACACATTGCCCCGCCTTTTGTAAACCACGTTTCTGCACTTGACATCCAAGTATTCCATTTCGTGCACACATGGTCTTTGAATGGCTTGTTCAAGCAGACATTGAGAGTTGCAATATAGATGTCAAACTACCCAGGATAACCACCAAGTATTATGTAGTGCTAATCTACTTTTAGTGTTCTCAGTTAAGTGGATATGAAACATATCCCAGATCACCAAACTCAGTTCTTTGCATAAACTGCCTAGCCACCTGTTCCACACATTGTCTATCCATATTTTTACACCATTTTCATTCATCCATCCTTTTTCATGAAAATGTACAAAAACACCTGCAGGGAATTTTATTTTCAGTTTTATTTTGCATTTGAAGATTAACATGAGTCTTAACTTTGTCCCGTCGGCCATACATGATTACACCATGGTTAACCTTTTGTGGCCTGTACTTCTGGTTTGCAAAGTTTTAACACCTTTCCATTCCACTGTTCTCATGCCTATCATGTCAAAATTCATGAGGGTTTTGTCCATGTTTCTGGTATTTGCCAATGCAAACTGGTGTTTCTGCCGGTTCTATCCAAAAACTGGTGGAAACTTATAACTTTATGATCAAGATCATTTAGTAGTTCCTGTGCAATTTTTGTTTTTTGGCATTATACCAGATTTTTCCTGTTCATGAAACAATTGCATCAGCCTCAAGAATCAGGACTGAGGTCTGGGTGCGACTTGGCTGTAGAGCTCGTCGAAAGAACCAAAGACTTGTTGATCCAAACCAAGGCTTTTATTAGCAAAAGACCGGAGCTCTTCACAGGTGGCCGACCAGTCCGGAATGATCCGACCTGGCTAGGGACACAACCCTTTAAGGCCCAAACAATAGGTGTGGCTTAGCTCTCAGCCAATCGCTGTAAGCACAGTCTAGATACAGTAACTATATACACTATGTACATTGGTGATAGATCTGTACTATCACATTCACCCCTTCTTGGAGAATTGACCCTGGGAAAAAAAAACAAAAACGAGGGAGAGAATGAAAAGGAAGGGGTAGGTCAAGGACTGTAGCGGTCAGGGGGTCTGACCATCCGGCGTGACCGCAGTGGTGCCGGGATTGGGGTCGCTGGAGTGGTGTCGCCAGCGGGCTCATCGGGTGCGACTGCTCCGTCGCTCAATTCCCCAGTCGTTTTGTCGGCAGGGTGGCCTGAGTCATTGGGGTGCTGTTGGTCCTTCTGTTGCGGCACGGGGCCTGGAGCATAAGGAGTTGGGGGGTTTACTGGGTCTACCGCGTCCTGAGCTAGGTCCCGCACCGAAACAGTGTCCTCCCGCCCGTCTGGGAACTCCACGTATGCGTAATGTGGGTTCGCGTGGAGTAGAGTCACTCGGTCGACCAAGGGGTCGTTCTTTGAGTGCCGGACGTGGCGTCGCAAAAGGACGGGGCCAGGGACGGTGAGCCATGCCGGTACAGTGGTTCCCGATTCGGATTTCCTCGGGAAAAGGAACATCCTTTCGTGGGGGGTGGCATTTGTTGCAGTACATAGGAGAGAGCGGATGGAGTGTAAGGCACTAGTGAGAACCTCCTGCCAGTGAGAGGTGGGGAGACCTTTAGACCGGAGAGCCAGTGTAACCGCTCTCCATATGGTGGCATTCTCCCTCTCGACCTGGCCATTACCGCGTGGGTTATAGCTCGTGGTCCTGCTTGAAGAAATACCACACTCCAGAAGGTACTGTTGCAGCTCTGCACTCATGAATGAGGACCCCCTATCACTGTGGATGGAATTGGGGTACCCGAAGATGGTGAAAATACTGTGAAGGGCCTGTATCACTGAGTTGGCAGTGGTGTCTGGGCAGGCCACAGCGAATGGGAAGCGGGAGTATTCGTCGATGGCCGTAAGGATGTAGGTATTACGGTTGGTCGACGGTAGGGGTCCCTTAAAGTCTACGCTAAGACGCTCGAAGGGGCGGGTGGCTTTGATGACGTGGGAGTTATCCGGACGGAAGAAGTGGGGCTTGCATTCGGCGCACACCGAACAGGCTCGGGTCATGGAGCGGATCTCCTCAACTGTGTAGGGTAAGTTGCGCGCCTTGACAAAGTGAGCAAACCTAGTGACCCCTGGATGACAGAGCGCCTCATGGAGTTTCCGTAGTCTGTCCATCTGTATGCTGGCGCACGTCCCCCTGGAGAGCGCGTCAGGCGGGTCGTTGAGCTTACCAGGCCGGTACAGGATGTCATAGTTAAAGGTGGAGAGTTCGATTCTCCATCTGGCGATTTTGTCGTTTTTTATCTTACCACGCTGGGTGTTGCTGAACATGAAGGAGACCGCGCGTTGATCAGTCAACAGTGTAAAGCGCCTCCCAGCGAGGTAATGTCTCCAACGACGTACCGCTTCAACTATGGCCTGGGCCTCCTTCTCGATCGAGGAGTGTCTACTCTCCGGACCCTGGAGGGTTCTGGAGAAGAAGGCTACAGGCCGACCGGCCTGGTTCAAGGTGGCTGCCAGGGCGAAGTCGGATGCATCGCTCTCGACTTGAAACGGGACAGACTCATCGATCGCGTGCAGCGTCGCAGCAGCGATGTCAGATTTGATTCGATCGAAAGCCGCTGTGGCTTCGGTCGAGAGGGGAAAAGAGGTGGTCTTGATAAGAGGACGTGCCTTGTCGGCGTAGTTTGGAACCCATTGGGCGTAATACGAGAAAAGGCCCAGGCAGCGTTTGAGAGCTTTCTGGGTATGTGGGGGGGGTAAGTCCATTAAGGGACGCATGCGGTCAGGATCTGGCATGACTATCCCGTTTTCCACCACACAACCAAGAATAGCGAGTCGTGTGGTCCGGAAAACACACTTGTCCAAATTGTAAGTCAGGTTTAGCTGACGGGCAGTTTGAAGAAATTTGTCTAGGTTGGCGTCATGGTCCTGCATGTCGTGGCCGCAGATGGTGATATTGTCCAGATACGGGAAGGTAGCGGTTAGCCCGTTCTGGTCCACCATCCTGTCCATTTCCCGCTGGAAGACCGCGACACCATTTGTGACCCCGAATGGTACCCTGAGAAATTGATATAGCCGCCCATTCGCTTCAAAGGCCGTGAATGGTCGGTCCTCGCAGCGGATCGGGAGCTGGTGGTAGGCCGAACGTAGGTCAATAGTGGAGAAAATGCGGTACTGGGCGATCTGGTTCACCACATCCGTGATGCGTGGCAGGGGGTACGCATCCAGGAGTGTGAAGCGGTTAATGGTCTGGCTATAGTCGACCACCATCCGTAGTTTTTCCCCATTCTTGACAACCACCACCTGGGCTCTCCAGGGGCTTGAACTGGGTTCGATGATGCCCTCATCCAGCAATCTACGCACCTCACTCCTAATGAATTGCCTGTTTTCGTAACTATATTGCCGACTTTTGGTGGCCACAGGCTTCCAGCCAGGGGTAAGGTTTGCGAAGAGTGCTGGCGGGGCAATCCGGAGTGTGGAAAGGCCGCAGGATTGGCCCCGGGGCACGGGGGCGGGTTGCTCGGGTGCTTCGGGAGTGGGGCGATGGCAGACCGAGAGGGGGGCGTGGGGTCCCCCAAAGTGTAGGGACACCGTTTGGAACTGACACTGGAAGTCTAATCCCAGCAACACTGGGGCGCACAATTGGGGAAGGACGAATAATTTAAAGTGGGTGACCGTCACGCCCTGTACTTCCAGCGTGGCGATGCAATACCCCTTTATCCCAGTCGAGTGCGACCTCGTCGCTAATGAGATCCTCTGGGTAGTGGGGATAATGTCAAGTCCCCAACGGAGGGCCAGATCTGGCTGGATAAAACTGTCAGTTGACCCAGAGTCAAATAAGCAATTGGTGTAGTGTCCATGCACTTTAATCAGTTCCATTGCTCTGGTGAGGGGATGAGAGCATTGCTGGTTTAATGTTATTGAAGCAGTTGACAGGCGAGTTTTGCGCGATGACGTCACGCAACGGGATGACGTCACGCAACGGGATGACGTAGTCAACGCTCGAGGAGCAGGTTGGAGAACCTCCCGGAAGTGCTGTTGTGGCGGGTGAATGGTAAGTAGTGGGGTTTGTAGTTGCTCGCGATCGGCGGTCGGGCCCTGGCGGTCGTCAGCGATGGACGCTAGGGTGAGCACCTGGTTGGCCGCGGGGGTGGCTGCGGCGGCGGTAGCGTCGGCCCCGGGGGTGTCTGTGGCGGCGGCAGCAGCGGCGGTAGCGTCGGCCCCGGGGGTGGCTGTGGCGGCGGCAGCAGCGGCGGTAGTGTCAAGTGTTCCGCACGGGGGCGAGAGGCAGGCCATCACCATGGTTGCGACGGTGGGTTGCCCCTTCCGGGTTCGGCGTCTCCGTGACGTCAGGCGTTGCCGTGCAGGGGAGCCCTCGCTCTCATTGGACGAGAGCTCTGGGGAAGAAGAGTTTGAATGGGATAGTGGCGGTTGAGCTTCACACGAGGCACTGTGTTTGCTGGCGGCCATTTTATACCTACAGACTGCAGCAAAGTGGCCCTTTTTAAGGCACTTCTGGCACCTGGCTTTTCTTGCTGGGCACTGGGATCTGCTGTGCTTGTCCCTCCCGCAGAAATAACATTTCGGGTTCGCACGGGGCAGGGTAGCAGCAGCCGACAGGCCGTCAGGGGTAGGGTAGAAGGGCACTCTACTCACATCAGAACGAGGGGTCCAGTCCCTAGAGAGCTCGGTGGACTTTAAGGCTGCATCCTCCATTGTGATTGCAATCCGGGCCACGTCCTCTAGTTTTTCTACCCCTTGCTCGAGCAAACGCAGCCTCACTTCGTTCGATCGGAGCCCGGCCACATAGGCATCCCGGACGAGGTCGCTAGTGATCTCGGCAGCAGTTTTGTCCACACAGTTACAGTCCTTGCCCAATGCCTTTAATACTTGTAAATATGCCCTGCTGGACTCGCCGGGCTGTTGCTTCCTCGACGCAAGCATGAGCCGGGCATGAACTCTGTTCACCGGTTGATCATACAGTTCCTTCAGTACCTTTATGGCTGCGGTGTAAGTGGTCTCATCCTGGATGTTCTCGTAGACTCTCAAGGACACCATAGACAGCAATGCTGTTAGACGCTGGTTATCCTCCTCTACCTGAATGAATCTCAGGAAGTTTTCAAAGTTCAGCAGCCAGAAGTTACAGGCTTTGAAGGCTGTAGCTGACTGTGGGTCGATATCAAGTTTTTCTGGCCGAGTTAAACGCTCCATCCCTTTCAAAAAAAATTCTTTTTGCTAATAAAATTGTAGAGCTCGTCGAAAGAACCAAAGACTTGTTGATCCAAACCAAGGCTTTTATTAGCAAAAGACCGGAGCTCTTCACAGGTGGCCGACCAGTCCGGAATGATCCGACCTGGCTAGGGACACAACCCTTTAAGGCCCAAACAATAGGTGTGGCTTAGCTCTCAGCCAATCGCTGTAAGCACAGTCTAGATACAGTAACTATATACACTATGTACATTGGTGATAGATCTGTACTATCACATTGGCCCACTGCAGTGCAAATGTTCATTGATTTTGGGTGACTATTAGCAATCTTGCCTCTGTTCACGTATTCATTCTGTAACGTGATTTTACAACTCTGGTCAACAAGTGATTCCTTTTCTCAAAGAACATTGGCTTTTTGGAATTTTTCTTAAAGTACCAACTTCACATGCACATCAAATATTCTTGCAGCTGCTGGTTTTCATGGGCCATTTCTATCACTTTCAGCTTAAAGCTCGCTTCATATTTTCATCGTGTGCCACATTGTGTTGATGATAGCCATCACTTCCCAGCCAGTGCCCAGGAGTTCAATCCACGATCTATAGGGGGGGGGGGGTCGACATATATGTCAGTCAATGGCCCATCTCAGGCATTGCGAGGTTGTACGCTGGGCAATGGGGCACCTCAGGCAGCAAGAAAATGGGGGTCAACCTATACACCAGATATACCATAAAACCCTTAAAATGAGGGTGGGGGGGGAGATCGACTTAAATGCCAAAATATACGGTAATAATTAAACTTATTGAAAATAATCTCTTAGCTAACTGTTTCCGTTAACTAGTTAGTCAGTTTTTCAAACACCACATTTGCATTTGTATTATATTAAAACCTGCCAAGACAGTTTTATTAGCCATAAGAGATAGGATGTGCCAAAATTATCTTGAAACAGTTTCAAGTTTACATTTGCAGAAGCCTTCAGTGAGCACGTACTTCTGTCACAGGAAAAAAATGACACAACTTAAGGTTTTTGCACACATTGACTACTAAAAATTAAAGGGAATATTATCCACTAGCTTGTCCCAAACCCACAACCTCCACTGTCTCGAAAGACATGGCTGCAGGTGCAAAGTAACAATGTTCTTTGCTGGTTGTCCTCCAAGCTGCACATTATCCAGACTTTAAAAATACATTGATGTTCCTTTATTAAACCCTGGGTACAATTCCTGGAGATCCTTCAAAGTAGCAAGATTGACCTGGGCCTCTGGAGCTACGAGGCAGTACTCTACCAGCTGCATCACTGTTCCATCCTAAAAAATAAAGATTACTTGCACTTAACTTGAAAATTGATGTTGGAGTTATTGAATGTTAAAGAAACAAATGGAAGAGAGAATATTGAGCATCGTGTGTAAGAAGGGAACGATGAATTGTTGTTGCAAAAAACCAGCAGAGGAACAGGAGGAAGCAGCTGAATATCTGAATGTTGCAGCTAAAATTTTCAGAGCACATGGCCCCATCAATGAAAAGACCTGGTTTAATGGCAGTGCTGATCAGAAAAAGGAGCTTCATTGGAAAAGGGCGCTCATTTGCCAAAATGTGAGGAGAACTGATGGATTGGGCCAAGAATAATCTGAGAGAAGCAAACAGGTGTAAGGATTTAAGATTTAGAAACAAGAATAGGCCAATTATCCTATGGTCTGATCACCTATGTCTGACTGATCTTCTCCCTCTGTGTCTTTTTCATGGTGATGAAAATTGATTGTCCAACTCCAGGCAAGGGCTGAAAGATGGCTTTAATACAGTTGACCAGCAAGAATACAGGGATCTTCAGGGATCCTTGTATACCACAGAGATATTGATTCCTCAGTACATACTAAGGCTCTCCTTTCGCTGTTAATGTTCTTCCCTTATTAAGACTTCCAAAGTAGATACCTTCACACTTATCAGGATTAAATTCCAACTGTTACTGTTCTGTCCATTTATTTTTTAATTTTTAAAAAATTTTTCACACTATGAACCATATCAACCAAAATTATTATTGACACAGTGATCTTTTCTCCCTTTTTTCCCCCTTTCCCTCCCTCCCTCCCCTCCACCTACCCCCTCCAAAACCCATAAACATTCAACATATATGATATAATAAAACCATGAAACAATATTTTCACACAAAGGAAAATAAACAAGAAAAATGCGTCATCTATTAATTACACACTGAATCTAGTCGTTTTGTCTTCTTATCATTTTCATTCTCATTTTAGGGGATGGAGGTCGTAGGCAAGCTCTCTCTGATATGTTCCATGTATGGTTCCCAAATTTGTTCAAACATTGTGACTTTATTTTTTAAATTATATGTTATTTTTTCCAATGGAATACATTTATTCATTTCCATGTACCATTGCTGTATACTCATGCTCTCTTCCATTTTCCAAGTTGACATTATACATTTTTTTTGCTATCGCTAAGGCTATCATAATGAATTTTTTTGCACTTTATCCAATTTGAGGCCTAATTCTCTACTTTTTACGTTACTTAAAAGAAATATCTCTGGTTTTTTTGGTATGTTATTTTTTGTAATTTTATTTAGTATCAAATTTAGTTCTTCCCAGAACGTATTCATTTTTGTACATGCCAAAGTTGCATGTACTGTTGTTCCCATTTCCTTCTTACAGCAAAAGCATCTATCCGATAATTTTGAATCCCATTTTTTTAATTTTTGAGGAGTAATATATACCCTGTGTAACCAATTATACTGTATCATGCGTAACCTTGTGTTTATTGTATTCTTCATAGTTCCAGAGCATAACTTTTCCCATACTTCATTTTTTATCTTTATGTTTTGATCCTTTTCCCACTTCTGCTTAGGTTTATAGTTTATTTCATTTTCCTTATCTTGCAGCTTAATCTACATGTTGGTTATAAATCTTTTATTTATCATTGTGTCTATAATCACATATTCAAAGCTGCTTCCTTCAGGTTATCTCAAGCTGTTTCCCAATTTATCCTTTAAATCTTTGGCTTGGCTTCGCGGACGAAGATTTATGGAGGGGGTAAAAAGTCCACGTCAGCTGCAGGCTCGTTTGTGGCTGACCAGTCCGATGCGGGACAGGCAGACACGATTGCAGCGGTTGCAAGGGAAAATTGGTTGGTTGGGGTTGGGTGTTGGGTTTTTCCTCCTTTGCCTTTTGTCAGTGAGGTGGGCTCTGCGGTCTTCTTCAAAGGAGGCTGCTGCCCGCCAAACTGTGAGGCGCCAAGATGCACGGTTTGAGGCGTTATCAGCCCACTGGCGGTGGTCAATGTGGCAGGCACCAAGAGATTTCTTTAGGCAGTCCTTGTACCTTTTCTTTGGTGCACCTCTGTCACGGTGGCCAGTGGAGAGCTCGCCATATAATACGATCTTGGGAAGGCGATGGTCCTCCATTCTGGAGACGTGACCCATCCAGCGCAGCTGGATCTTCAGCAGCGTGGACTCGATGCTGTCGACCTCTGCCATCTCGAGTACCTCGACGTTAGGGGTGTGAGCGCTCCAATGGATGTTGAGGATGGAGCGGAGACAACGCTGGTGGAAGCGTTCTAGGAGCCGTAGGTGGTGCCGGTAGAGGACCCATGATTCGGAGCCGAACAGGAGTGTGGGTATGACAACGGCTCTGTATACGCTTATCTTTGTGAGGTTTTTCAGTTGGTTGTTTTTCCAGACTCTTTTGTGTAGTCTTCCAAAGGCGCTATTTGCCTTGGCGAGTCTGTTGTCTATCTCATTGTCGATCCTTGCATCTGATGAAATGGTGCAGCCGAGATAGGTAAACTGGTTGACCGTTTTGAGTTTTGTGTGCCCGATGGAGATGTGGGGGGGCTGGTAGTCATGGTGGGGAGCTGGCTGATGGAAGCTTTCAATAAATGATATGCAAACATTGTACCATGAGTTATTCCATATTTGTACTTCAACTGTTCAAATGTTAATAAATTATTTCCCAAAAAACTATTTTCTATTCTTTTGATTCCTTTTCTCTCCCATTCTCTAAAGGAAAGGTTGTCTATTGTAAAAGGGATTAGCGGATTTTGCGTCATTAATAATTTTGGTATTTGATCATTCGTTTTTTTCCTTTCTAAGTGGATCTTCTTCCGTGTATTAAATAAATGATGCAGTACTGGTAAGTTTTTATATTGCACCAGCTTTTCATCCCACTTATAAAGTATATGTTCTGGTAGCTTCTCCCCTATTTTATCTAGTTCTATCTTAGTCTAGTCTGGATTTTCCCTTGTCTGGTAAAAATCTGATAAATACCTTAATTGTGCGGCTCTATAATAATTTCTAAAATTTGGTAACTGCTAACGACCTTGGTTATACCTCTCTGCTAATTTATCTAATGCTACCCTTGGATTCCTCCCTTTCCACAAGAATTTCCTTATCTCTTTAGTTGACCTTTTAAAAATTCTGTTAAAGGATTAGGTAACGTTTGAAATAAGTATTGTATCCTTGGGAACACGTTCATTTTAATGCAGTTTACCCTCCCTATCAACGTTAGCGGTAATTCTTTCCAATGTTCTAAGCCTTCCAGCCATTTCTTTATTAGTGGCTGATAATTTAGTTTGTACAGTGGCTTAAGTTATTATCTAACCTGATCCCGAGGTATCGGATTGCTTGTGCTTGCCATTTAAATGGTGATTCTTTTTAAAATTCTGTATAATCCACATTACTCATTGGCATTGCTTCACTTATCTTTGCATTGATCTTGTATCCTGATATTTCTCCATATTCCTTCAATTTCTTATGTAATTCTTTTACTGATACCTCTGGTTCTTTTAGGTATACTATGACGTCATCTGCAAATAAGCTGATTTTATACTCATTCTCCTTTATTTTTATTCCTTTTATTTTATTTTCTATTCTTATCAGTTCTGCCAAAGGTTCTATTGCTAAAGCAAACAATGAGGGGGATAGTGGACATCCCTGTCTAGTTGACCTACTTAATTTAAAGTGACTTGATACATATCCATTTACTGCTACCTTCGCAAATGGTTTTAATCCAATTTATGTATTTTTATGGTAGATTGAACTTCTGTAATACTTTAAATAAGTAGTTCCACTTTACTCTGTCAAAGGCTTTTTCTGCATCTTATTTCCTTGAACTGCTTGGATTAGATTAATAAGTTTACAGACATTGTCTGCTGTTCGTCTTTTCTTAATAAATCCAGTTTGATCTTGTTTTACTATTTTAGGTACACAATCAGTCAATCTGTTAGCTAATAATTTCGCTATTATCTTATAGTCTGAGTTAAGTAGGGATATTGGTCTATATGATGCTGGTGATAATGGATCCTTCCCCATCTTTGGTATTACTGTAATTATTGCTGTCTTAAATGAATCTGGCAAGTTTAGTGTTTCTTCTACCTGGTTCATTACTTCCAGGAGAGGAAAAATTAATAATTCTTTAAATGTTTTATAAAATTCTATTGGAACTCCATCTTCTATTGGAAATCGATATTGTTCGCCAGCTTTTTTTAATATATCCTGTATTTCCTCTATTTCAAATTGTTTTATTAGTTTGTTTTGTTCTTGCAATTTCAGCAGTTCAATTTTAGATAAAAATTCCTCTATTTTATCATCTTTCCCCTCATTCTCAGTTTGATACAATTGATAATAAAATTCCTTAAAATTTTCATTAATCTCCATTGGGTTATATGTAATATGTTTGTCCTTTTTCCTTGATGCCAGTATTGTTCTTTTAGCTTGTTGTGTTTTAAGTTGCCAGGCTAATATTTTATGTGTTTTTTCTCCCAGTTCATAATACTTTTGCTTTGTTTTCATTATGTTCTTATCCACCTTATACATTTGTAATGTTTCGTATTTAATTTTTTTATCCTCCAATTCTCTCCCTTTTGTTATATCATCCCTTTTTACTAATTCCTTTTCCTTACTTACTATCTCCCTTTCCAACTGCTCTATTTCCCAATTGTAATCCTTTTTCATCTTAGTCGCATAACTTATTATCTACCCTCTAATGGAGGCTTTCATTGTATCCCATAATATAAATTTGTCTTTCACTGATCCTGTGTTTATTTCAAAATATGTTTTAATTTGGCATTCAATAAACTCCCTAAATTCCTGTCTTTAAGTAGCATGGAGTTTAACCTCCATCTATTTGTTCTTGGTGGGATGTCCTCCAGATCTATTGCTAATAATAGGGGTGAATGATCTGATAGTAGTCTAGCTTTATAGCTTTTTCCTAACTCTCCCTTGAATATGGGCCGACAACAAAAACATATCAATCCTTGAGTAAGTTTTGTGCCTACTCAAATAATATGAAAATTCCTTCTCTCTTGAGTGTTGCTTCCTCCATTTATCCATAAATTTCATTTCCTGCATTGATTTAACCATAAATTTGGCTACTTTATTCTTTTTACTTGTCTTTTGTCCAGTTTTATCCAACATTGGATCCAAATTAAGGTTAAAATCCCCTCCTATCAATATATTTCCTTGTGTGTCTGCAATCTTCAAAACAACATCCTGCATAAACTTTTGATCTTCCTCGTTAGGCGCATATATATTGAGCAAATTCCAAAATTCTGTGTATATCTGACACTTTATCATTACATACCTCCCTGCTGGATCTATTATTTCCTCCTCTATTTTGATAGGTACATTTTTGCTAACTAGTATGGCTACACCTCTAGCTTTTGAATTATAGGATGCTGCCATTATGTGTCCTACCCTGTCTCTCTTTAGTTTATGTTCCACTTCAGTTAGATGTATTTCCTGCATAAATACTATATCTATTTTTTCCTTCTTCAATAAATTTGGTTATGTATTCCATTAACATTTATAGTCATATAGTTCAACATGGCCATCATATCTTGCTTACACCTCTTTGCCACCTCCTCCCCCTTTACCCCATTTTCATCTCTTAATTTTCTCTTATAACACTTAATGTACAACAACACATTTAAAACATTAAGTACCCCCACAGTTTCCACATCCACTAATACCTTAATCCCAAAAGTTCTCCCCTCTCTGAGTTGCCCCATATCCCTTGCCGGGCAACCACAACTCCCCTTTTCATTTGGATTGCGATCTTGTTCGCAGCGTCAACTGATTTTGGAGTGACAGTTATTCCCCCTCCATCCAGCCCTCTCCAGAAAACACTTTTTTTTAAACACTTATAACAAAGCTCTCTCTCTCTCCTTTTTTTCCCTCTTATTCCCTTCCTTCCCTTCTCTTTTCCCTTTTTAGTTCTTTACATATACATTATTTTTACATCTTCGGCGGGCAGCAACCTCCTTTGAAGAAGACCGCAGAGCCCACCTCACTGACAAAGGAGAAAAAACCCAACACCCAACCCCAACCAACCAATTTTCCCCTGCAACCGCTGCAACCATGTCTGCCTGTCCCGCATCGGACTTGTCAGCCACAAACGAGCCTGCAGCTGACGTGGACATTTACCCCTCCATAAATCTTCGTCCGCGAAGCCAAGCTAAAGAAAAAATTTTTACATCTTTATATATACTTTATCGCCGCTCTTCATTCTTGTTACATCTCTTCATCTCTCCTTCTGTCCTGCAAACGTTCTGCAAATTCTTGTGCTTTCTCTGGATCCGAGAACAGTCAGTTTTGATCCCCAAGGATAAATATTTTAAGCACAGCTGGATGTCTTAACATGAATTTGTAACCTTTTTTCCATAAAATCGATTTCATTGCATTAAACTCCTTCCTTCTCTTTAAGAGTTCAAAACTTATGTCTGGATAAAAAAATATTTTTTGACCCTTGTATTCCAATGGTTTATTATCTTCTCTAACTTTATTCCTTGCCCGTTCCAGTATATTTTCTCTTGTCGTGTATCTCAAAAATTTTACTAAGATGGATCTTGGTTTTTGATGTGCCTGTGGTTTCTGAACTAATGCTATGTGTACCCTTTCTATTTCCATTTCTTCCTGCATTTCTGTCATTCCCAGGACCTTCGGGATCCATCCTTTTATAAACTCCTTCATGTATGTGCCCTCTTCACCCTCCTTCAGGCCACTATTTTTTATGTTGTTTCGCCTACTATAATTTTCCAACATATCAATTTTCTGAGATAATAACTCTTGTGTCTCTTTAATTTTTTTGTCACTTTCTTCCAATTTTTCTCTTAAGTCATTTACTTCCATTTCTAAAGCCGTTTCCTGCTCTTCTACATTCTCTACTCTTTTCCCTATTTCTGTCATGACCAGTTCTAACCTTTGCATTTTATCTTCTGTTCTTTTCATTTTCCTTTTAATTGCATTAAATTCTAATGATAACCATTCTTTTAGTGATCTCGTTTGTTCTTCAATAAAAACTTTATCTCTATTCTGTTATCAGTTTTACCTTTTATTTCTCTTTGTCCATCAGTTTTACCTTCTATTTCTCTGTGAAGATCTTAGTCTTCTTCTTCCTCTTCTTCTGTGTCTGTACCTGTGTTTGTGTCTTCTTCTCTTTTTTGTGCCTGTGTCTCTTCTGTTTTTCCTGATGAGTTGCTTGTATCTCTTTGTCGGTCATCTTGTTGCTGGTGCTCCCCTTCTGGGCTCCTCATCTGTTGTGCTTCCTGACGTTGATCTTCTTGTTGGTCATCCCTCCGTCTATCTCCCACGTCTGTTTCATTGCTCCCTCTCTGCTGCCTTCCTCGTCTTCCAGCTGAGCACCCTGGTGTCGGGCATCCCTCAGCTGTTTGCGCTGTGGCAGCCCACTCCTCTGCTGAGCTCCCCCCTCCTGCCGGTGTCCTCTTTCTCCTTTGATTGCGCACTTTGTTTGGCTTCGAGAGCCATTTTTGCAGTCCACCGGCTGGTGAGTCATGACTCTGCAGGTCAGGCACTGACCTCGAGGGTTGGGCACTCCTCGCCACCACATCGCCCTGTTCCTTCTTGCAAGTAAGTCCTTCTTCTTTCTTCTCTGGTGACTTTTCTACTTTTTTTTTTCCATTTGTTCTTACTTTCTCCTTCTTGGAAGCCATCTTCTTTCTCTTCTCTGTATCTTTATCTTCTATTTCTTATATTTTATCTTTGTTATGGTTTGCTTTTTCCAAACTTTTTTCCTATTTTCCTAGAGAGGGCTGGTTTTCCCGACCAGCCACTACTCCATCTCGTTACTCCTCTAATACCTCTCATTTTTAATGTTGACGTGTTCCAGAATTTCACTGTCCCTCTGCCTGATTATGAGCAAGAACTCCATTTCTCTAGTAACAAGACTACAATTAAACGATAAAACAGGTGTATGCATCTTACCAAAGCCCTATATAGTTGCAAGAAGATCTCCTTCCTCCTATAATCAAACCTTCTCATACTAACGGCTAACATAATATTTGCCCTCTCATCATAAGGTGCATCTGTATATTTGACTTTAGTGACATGAACAAATACATCTAGGTCCCTTTGAACATCAATGGTACTCTGTCTCTCGTGAAACAACTTTTCTGTAGCATTCACCAAAGTGCATGGCCTCATTACTTTTCATATTCCATTTCCCACGTACTCATGATATAGGTCACCCTTAGCAAATTTCTCCACTTTCCCTCGAGGTTGTAAGTGGCATGGAAATGTTAATGAACTCAAAATTACAGTTGGTACTCTGGTGTAGTTTTAATGTAGGCCATCACTGGATTTAGAGTTGTCTCTGGTTCAGGCACAAAGGTCCCTGGATGAGCAACCTCTTCACACATCTTTTCTCTGTTGGCTCTCCAACTCTCCACCAATTAAATGCTCAGACCAAGACATTCTCACGTTTTCCTCCAAATTCCCCTCCTCCTCACAACCAGACAAAAGGTCAACAATCAAACTTTCTGTCATATACAATACCATCCTCTGTCAATGAAAGTTTATGGTGAGACCTTGGGAAACATAAACCCCTTTCCAAATATTGGGATTCACCGCTCTATGACAATGAAGATGAGATTCACCATTGCCCACAATGTGCCAATACAGCTTTTAGTCATTTAAGGAAAAGGGAAAAGCAAGACCTTCAACCTGCCACAAAACTCATGATCTACCATGTAGAAATAATTCCTTCCCTCCATTATGTTTCCAAGACTTAGGCTACTTCAAGGCACTGGCAAAATACCTTCAATGTTGACTCAGCAATATCTTCCAATTTCAACAAAAGATAAGCAAAGCAACATTAGATTATTCCCTCCATCAGCCTCTGATTCCACTCACTGGACTGCTGGCTTTAACTGACCTCGCTAACACCAGATTCTTGAAATAATCTATTCCCAACTCTGTAATGGGAAGAGATTATCAGTTCCTTACAAAATAAAAGATTAAAGTTGCTCAAAGTTTCCTTTAAAAAAAAATGCGATATTCCCACTGGTTCCTTGGAATATCTAGCCTACAAAATTGAAGGAGTATTTGTGATGGTAATGAGAACCTTGAATCTTGGGAGGACACAGAAGGACCACATGAAGGAGTGTCATGTCAGACACCTCTTGTCAGGAATCTCTTCCCTATCTGTGGAACAATCTGTGGTCCCGCATTAGCCTCATCAGTAATCCCTGACCCACTGACCCAGAGTGGATTTTGAGGGGAGGCGAAGAAGATGATGAGACTTACTTTCTGCCACATGTTGACCTCAGGATCATATGAGTAGACTTTTTTTGTGTTGTCTCCAATTAAATAAATCACTCCATCCACTGCTGCACATCGAGGAGATGAGAGGTACTTTGGTATGAAAGGAGATGCAATGACACTCCAGTTATCTGCAGAAGCAAAATTAAACATGCAAAATGTTTAAATACCAGCCACTTTAAGGTCAGAAAAGGAAAATAAATTGTTGCAAGGAAGAGAATTAGAAAGAAGGTGGAGATTGTGATTGTGGGAGCAATGGGAAGTGTCTAAGCCCTGACTATATGGAGGTTAGATCAGGTCATTCCTCATTACAGGTGTGCTGCCATTAATAGAAAGGCATGCTGAAATGAAGAGTACCGTTTATATTTGCCAGAGTCTTCCATATACTCACAATATTGCATGTGAAAGAATTACGAATGATTCCAGTCAGGTATATTTGCAGCTGCTCGAATAATGATGATCAATTCCCACCCTTACGCCCACAAGACTAAGACAACATTAAGGCTTGGCTCATGCAAGTGAGGCAAAGACCACCTCCAGCTGAGAGAAACCAGCCAGCGTCCTTTGGCAATCAATACATGATGGTGGTCATGAGTAACCAGAAACAACTGGACCAGCCACAGAAATACTGTGCTACTTAAAGTAGGCCAGAGGCCATGTACTCTGCGATGAGTGACCGACCTCTTGACCATCTACTAAATAGATTGGGAATCTGTTGATATACTCATAATTTGAGTGTCACAGGTGCTGCACTCATTCAGTCCAAAGCAATAAACAATATCCAAGATATTGTAGACTACCTGAGGATCAGCTCTTCGCCACTTTAAGCATTCACCATTAATCCAGCATGGGCTCACTGTGTACAATGCACAAAATGCATGGCAATTACATGCTTGGATGTTATTATAGATAAGAGTCAAATAATTAAGACTGGCTACCAGAAGAGCAAGGTCAGCCTGTTACCTGATGTCACAAGATACAAGTCCATTTCACACATCACACTCTTGTGAATAAATACAATTTTTGTCTTTAGAAAAAATCCTGGGACATTCCATTCTTAAGCACTATTAAGACCACCAATGAACAAAACCGGGAGAGAACAAAAGGGCTGAGAATGGATTGCAGATCATACAATATAGGATAATATTTACTGGGAAATTAGGTTCATCAAATGCAGTACATACACTTCCGTTTCCTGACAGTTAAACTGGCACTTACCTATGACAGGATTGTAACACTGTAAAGTGAGTACGTTGTACTTGGCTGCACACGAGCCAATCACGTAGAGCTTTCCCCCACAACCTGTAGCTGTGAAGTTAGTGACGTACTTCACTGTGGGACCAATCAGAGTCCAGCTATCAACGTAGGGATCATAGTGTTCCACCTCTACAACATCTAATGTCGTTCCTGCAATTCAGAAAGTGACAGATCTCATTACAGCACAGTTCACATTTGATTTCCTTCTGCTGTATTAGGACATTTTCTATTATCTTAAACACTCCTGCCTTGCATCTCTAGGACAGCAGGGAGTAAGGTGAGAAATGAACCTTTGGAATTTTGTTTTTAATTCTCCTTGCTTGCTGTTTTCTCTACAAATCCTTTTCTTTGCATTTGTTGTAAGGATAACACACATGAACAAAATCCTCGCTGCAGTCAGAAATATTCTGGAGTTCATTGCCAGGAAAAGCAGTTTTCTTGCAGGGATAACTGCTTTATTCATAAGCTTCAGAACTGTCAGAAAGAAAATAGAAAAAAAGATTGTGGCATCCAAATGCAGTAGGAATTGTGGACACCCTGGGTATTAGTTAACAGGGGAATCTTGAAAAGGATTACTTACTGAAAAAAAATTGTGGAAGTTCAATGAAGCAAAGAATGGGTAACACAGTGAGGCAGCTGGTAGAGCCACTGTTTAACGGCATGCATGACCCCAGCTTCATCTTGACTGCAGGTGCTATCTGTGGGAAGTTTGCATGCTCTCCTTGTACCCATGTGGATTTTCACTAGTGCTCTGATTTCCTTCCACATCCCGAAGATTTTGAGTTGGTTGGTCAATTGATGACTGCAAATTGTACCGAGTAAATATGAATAATAGAATCTGAGGGGATGCATCAAGTTTGCAGATGACTCAACAGCAGTTGGCTTCATCAGCTACAATGACGAGTCGCACTACGGAGAAGAGATGGAAAATCTGGTGACATGGTGTGAGAATAAAAACCTGAGTCGCAACACGGACAAGATGAAGGAGATGATGAGGAACGATCACTCTCCACTACACATTAATAACTCAGTAGTGGAGAGAGTAAAGTGCACCAAATTCCTCAGAGACAACTTAACAAGTGATCTATCCTAGACACACAAAATCTCTTCACTTGTCAGGAAGGCACAACAGCGATTGAACCTCCTGAGAAGACTAAAGTGGGCAAGGCTACTGGCCATCTTCATGTCAACCTTCCACAGGAGTGCTATCAAGAGAGTCCTGGTAGGCTGCATCGCAGAATGGTTAGAGAATTGTATCGGAAGTCAATCCAGAGAACTACAAGAGTAGCAGAGAGGATCACTGGGACCTCCCTCATCTCTCCCCCCCCCCCCCCCTACTTCCCATCAATGTGATTTACTGGGATGATTGTCTGAAGAGGGCGAGTAAAATAATGATGGACCTGTACCACCCTGCCCACAGCATTTTACAGCTACTTCCATAGGGAAAAAAATACTGGAGTATCAGAGCCAGTACCACCAGGCTGAAAAATGGCTTCTTCCCATGGGCAATAGAATGCCAAATGACTGAATGAACTGCTTGCTCTAATCATCCGAGATTCTACCATGTATTAAGCAATACATATTTATTTTTATATATGTATATTTGTCCTGCATATGTATTTGCTTGTGTGCATGTCTTACGTCTGGTTGTGTGCCTGCATGTTTTTAACCGAGAAATGAAAAATGCTATTTTGTCAGGTTATACTTGTGTAATCAGATGATAAATAAATTTTATCTTGAACAAGGGGAGAATAATAAAATGGATGATGTAGAATTAATTGAAATGAGTGAGGTGTGGATGATTGGTGTAGACTTGGGCTGAAACATCTGTTTCCATCTATGACTGAATACAAAATAAATGAAAAGATATCAAGAAAATGGAGATCTGGAGTGTATGTCCACAAACTAGGCATGGAATACAAGAGCAAGGAGGTTACAATTGAATATAATGCTTCTCAAGGTCACAACTTGAATACTGCATCCAGCAAAGATGCATTTGAATTGGAGAGATGAAGAGGACGCCAAAGTTGTTTCCTTTACAGTAAAAGAGACAGGTAGGATAATTAATTGGGGTTTATGAAGGCCCTGGATAAATTTAGTTAAAAGTGCCTGATGTTCTTATCAGAGGGTAAAATGAGAGGAGCATCAATTTGAGGTATTAATTGAAGGATTAGAGCAGTGGTTTTCAAACTGCCCCTCAAACTCATATTCCACTTTAAGTAATCCCTATGCCATAGGCGGTGATTAGTAAGGAATTGCTTAAGGTGGCATGTGAGTGGAAAGAAAAAGGTTTGAAAACCACTGTTTTAATCATACCTAATTGACTCCTTATGTGCACAGTTTCATAACTCCAAAGGAAATGAGCCAATGACAATTTTTTTCAAGCAAAATATTTCAGTAACAATTGGGTCTAGAGCAATGGTTCTCAACCTTCCCTTCCCACCTTAAGCAATCCCTTACTAATCACAGGGCATATAGCAAAGGGATTGCTTAAAGTGGACTGTGAGTTTGGGGGGGTGGGGCGGGCACAGTTTGAAAACCACTGGATTAGAGAGATTAAGAGAACATTTTTTTTTAATCTAGAGGGAAGATAAAGTTTGGTTTGATCCCCAAATGTCTTCAGATGCATAATCACCGTCCAAACACTAGGTCCATGAGTCTGATCTGGCTTTTAGTCTGGAGGTCATTTCCTGAAGAGTGAGTAGAGCAAGAAACCATCATCTTATTGACAAAGTACTTGGATGTGTACTGGAAGAGTCATGACAAAGGGCTATTGTAAAAGTACCCAAAGGTGGGATTCATTTGGGTTGCTCTTTTGTAACCAGTTTGGACCATGTGCCCCAGAAGTATCCTACATTGGAGCCACGCCAGTTATTTTGTCCTGTTGGTCAGTCCCTGCTCTTTATATGGACTGGAAAATCATTGTTCTTTTATTTTCCTCTGCTCTTTATTCCTCCGGTGTTCCAAATTGTGTTATTGGCAGATGTCCTTTTTCTCCTATCTGGTAAAGAGGATCTGCACATGATTTGCATTGCTCAATAACACTAACTGAAAACCTCTTACTTTTATGGCCATGCTTAACATATACAGTATCTATAAATCCTCAATGATCTTTCTTTATTCGCAGTTTGAGTAGCCTAGACAGCTGTAGAAACCCATCTCCAGGGCAATATTGGACTCTTAGAATAGGATGTGTTTAAATTAGGATATTAATATTTCCATGCCACAATAATAGTGCAAAAATTATTAGTATCGTTTATGCTGTTGTATAGGATGACGTGTATAAGACAATCCCAGGAATGTTGGTTTTGAGAGATGCCCTTTGAATAAGACAAGCTCTTAAATCTGGCACTTACTGCTAACCAGTGGATGCTGTTAAAAGAAAAAAAAAATCACAATATTTTAACAACAAATAATCCTTTAAAGGTTTAAATTTTATTTGGATATTTAAAAATAAACCATGTGAAACAAGTGGTTTAAAATTAAACCACTGTCAGCTCCTCTAACAGGCTATTGAAAACCTACATCAGTCAGACTGGTGGATGACCCCACAGAAGAGCGCTGATACTTCGCAAATTACTAATGGGGCATGTGCAAGATTGAGTCAGAGCTGGCAGGAAGATGGTGGCGGTGTTGCGACTTTGTCATCAAGGTAAGAATTTTGGTATCTTTGTATAGGATGGCCCCGATTTTAAGGTGAAAATGTTAAGTTTCTGATTGTCTTATCCAACGGCATATACTGGAATATAACAGCATAGCCATAACATCAGTTTCCATCATCAACAATTTTTTGCTTCTCCCAGCTATGTTACCTCCAATGGCGTAGATTTCTCCATTTAGAGAAGCTGTTGTGTGGTTGGTTCTGGGTTTTAGCATTGGAGCAATGGATTTCCAGAGCCCTTCTTTAGAATCAAACTTATAAGCCTGGGTTGTTGACCAAGTATCTGTCTTGCTGCCTCTGGAGCCCCCTGGAATGGCAAAAATAGAACTGTTGGTCAAATGAGATTTGGATAACAAATTTTTAAAACCCTATTTTTATCCTTTAAGTTCAGACAGATATATAAGCTAATATTTGGGAAAAAAAAAACATGTCCAATTTAAAACTAAGAAAACAAATTAGGGTCTTGGTGCAGTTAAATGTCAACATTGAAGGATGGTTATTCAACTTAGGACAAATGGAAATCCAAACTTAGATAGGGTGCTCATAGGGGAGTCTGATTTTATTTGCTCGGTGGAATGGTGAGTGGGGAGAATTTGTACTGTGGAGTGTCTGAAGGAGAGGAAGTAGGTTAGGGCTAGGGGTGGAACTTGAAGGTAGTGCTATTAAAATTTCATTGCTGCAAGAGTGTACAAATAATGTGACTTCATTTCCCAAGCTGCAAAGCATTGTGGCTTGGTAAATTTTATATGAGGGGTACATTGATTTTCTGGAGCCCATCTGTATCAAGAAGGAGGAAGTGCTAAAAATCTTGGAACATATGTGGGAAGATATATTAGGATGAACGTAACGTACAGCATCCCAAAGAGCTGTAAAATAACCTTCCAATTTAACACACCTGTTTTAAACTATTTTGGCATGTGATAATGGTGGAGTTTGGTAAAAATAGATTTATTACCAAAGAATAAATCCACCAAAGTCTCAATCCACTAACTGTGAATAAAATGATTTTTAACATGTATATAAAACTTTTGCAGTTTGAATTAGGACACAGAAATCAGTATCTTAGTGAAGTAAAAGAACTATGTTTATAAGTTTTTAAAATATACCAGTTAATGTCCTTGAATCAAACATAACCAACTTTGTTAAAGGGTGGTAAATGAGTGCAAATCCCAGAAATTCCCAATGCTATTTAATCCATCCCAGGGATGTGGCCAGACTTGTGGGTTCTGTTTACTTCTTGCCCTGTGCTTCTTAAACCAATGCCAAAGATGACAGAAATTTACAGAAACCATAGCTGACAATAATCTGTGGGGGGTTACATTTAATAACCAATATAACTGAGCAGGAACTTCCTAATAAAGTTCATTCATGAGTCAAGCAGCCAATTCAGTCTTAATGTCTCACTATGTAAATGCTTTAAAATTCACAGAACCATGTCATATTTGTTAATGAAAAATAAAGCCATTTGGTCCACCACATTCATTGAGGACTCCCAGAAGAATCCCATCAATTCCCTTCGCCCTCCTACTTCTATTTAATTTTAATTTAGACATACAGCATGGTAACAGGCCCTTTCAGCCCACAAGACTGTGCTGCCCAGTTTACACTTGATTAACCTACAACTCTTAGTATGTTTCAAACGGTGGGAGGAAACTGGAGTCCCTGGGGAAAACCCATGCACACACGGAGAGAACGTACCAACTCCTTACAGACAGCATGGGATTCAAACCCAAGTCCCAATCGCTGGCACTGTAACTGCTAAGCCAACTATGTAATTTATTTTCTCAAACATGCCCATCAACAACCCTCACCCATGCTCAATTCTTCCATCCGGTACCTACACAGTGGTAAATTAACCCCACACCTAGAGTCTATTTCTGTGTGGGAGAAACCTGGACCTCCTGGGCCAAACCCACAATCATAGAGGGAACATGCAAACTCCACACACAGACCATATTCAAACTGGTACTGTGAGACAGTTACATCGCAGACTACACCATTGGACTCCCCCAATTCATAAAGCCTAGGAGGAGTCCAGATTTGATTCATGGTGTCAGGGTAGTAGCAAGTTACAATTGGTCTGAGTATTGGAATTTCACTACAACCATTTAAAATAAAGATATTTTTTGACCAGATTTTGATAAATCATTCCAAAAGAATGGAAGACTTTCATTACTAAGGCATGCACTCTCTGGTTCAGGTTGCGGACTGTTAAGCCTCTGGCAAGGTTTAATCATATGAACTAAATGAACATTCGCTGCCAGAGTTGATATTTTCAGCAGATATTTTAAATCAAGTTCCATTATTTTCAGGTGAAATTTTGTCAAATTCCAACTTACCATTTGGAGCAGCCATTCTCAACATTTATTTTGGCTGTGGCCCCCTTAGGACAATGCTCAAAGTTTATGAGCCCCCTTCCTTGTGAAGCAGTCAAGTTTAGTTAGTTTTTTTATCTATACTTCTCTCCTACCAACTACATATAAGCAAAAAAAAACTTAAATGTGCTCTGGCCTTCAGGAGGGGTCATATGACCCCCGTTAAGAAAGGCTGGTTTTGGAGAAAACTCGACATTCGAGAGCCTTTCAGAGGGTTCATCCAGTGAGCAAAATACTATGTGCAAATAGACTTTTTAGTTCAGTTCTTGCTGTTACTGGCACCCCCTACATCACTTCCATGCATGCTGCTTTTGTTATAAAATCAATTTATTTGCTGTGAAAGTGCCTGGAGTATTCTGAGATGAATGGCAGTGAGCAAAGGCAAGCTCTTTGAGAAGTTTCTTCTGAGTGATTTTAACAACTCACCTGTGATGTAAACATCATTGTTCAATGCTGTGATAGCAAATCCCCATTTGTTGTAATCTGGGAAGTCTGGCAGAAGAGACCACTGCTCTGTAGATGCAAGGGCAACAGATTAGCAGAAACATGATCATCTGCATCAAACAGACTGCTGGAAACTTCATTTCAAATCCCAGAAGCTCCCAGTTTCCTGGAAACTACAAGAAAGGTGGGGAGGTGGGATTGTGCACAAACTATGTATCACTTGGTAACACCTTAAAACAAATACATTGTTCTCTAGAGACCTAGGATTCCAACCTGTCTGCAAGGAACACTCCTACATTAAATAAATGGATATAAAATTGTTTTAAATTTGGGACATGCTATGAACAATATGCATGGTCCTTGAGGAGATATCTTTTTATGCAATAACAAGTAATCCTTGGGATGCATAACTGAAACAGAGGGAGGCAATCGTACCTTTGAAGTGACCTATTCACAGGGCTCTGGGCAAAGTTGGCCCTAACACAATTAAATTTTCAGAACCAGTACTGACAGGGTTCAAATGGTTTGCAAAATGCATCAAATTGGCCATAAATAATTTGAAACAAAACAGGGATAATCCCAGTTTAAATAAAAGGTGGTGCTGCTGAAGCGCTATTAGCAGTTCTAACAGTGGTGTGGACCCGGGAGAGCAGAGAAATAGCACTGCTCCACTGGGTGGCTCTGTGCAGGTTTTAAATGGCCTGTTAAAGGAGTTGATGGTAATTTTTATTTTTAAAAATCTGGCCACCACAATGGTCTGTACCCAAGATGGCAGACTCCGTGCTAGGCAGACTAGGGGAACAGCAGACTGGAGCAGGGCACCAGAAAAGGGGAGAACACCCCCGCTGAGGAGGAGAAACACGGGAGAAGACCCTAGAGAGAAGGTGACCACCAGACCAGTGAGGGGCTCAGTGGCTAAAGGACCACATGGGCTGCGGGCGGTTGGCGACTTGCGGTCAAAGACCCACACAGTCTACGGATTGCTAGAGACTGGCTCATGAGAACTAAGAACTGGGATTCACGAGGGTGCTGAGGGAAAAAGGACTTTGATGGGCCTCGGCATTGAAGGTTTCCTGATCATATTAGTTTGGATGTGCAGCTCTGGTTACTGATAATTTGAAAAGGAGTCTTGCGGGTGCAGAGGCTAACGAAGCAGTGGAAGTGATTCTGCGGACAATTGGTGCCTCTGGAGTAGCTCTCTTTTGCTTCTCATTCTCTTATTGTTCGGGAAACTTGCCAATGCTCACAGCAACTCTGATTGCCTTACAGTGGACGAAGGTTGAAGTATTATTACATGACAATAAAAGGAACCTTGAACCTTGATGAATTGGTGATAAGCTGATAAATTATGAACAGGTGCAATCAAACTGTTACATTAAAAAAAAATTGTGACATATATCACGATAGATAATTGACAGCTCTCCGTCCACAGAGAATTCTGTTCAGCTCATCAAGCTATCACTCACTGGTCCGAATATTATAAAATGCACAATTTCTTGACAAAATCTGATTATCTTCAGAATCTTCATCTGAGTCCTCCAATGCTCGGCCTCCAACGATCACCAGGACCTCCTGAAATTTCTTGAGACTAGGTTCATGTCTTTGCTGAGCTTCAGCCTAAAAATGAGGGATATAGAGCAGAGACAATTTCATCCATTCACGCGTCCATTTAAAAAAAAAAAAATCACTTCTACCATTTCTATTTTGTACTGTTTTAGATTTTGGCTAAAGTTCAATAACGGCCGAGTTCCATTTGCCAAAAGCGTTATTCTCTATCAGAAATCTCCAGGGTACCTGGGTAAACTCAGCAATGAACTCAATGCCATTTAGTATTTCCCTTGTTAGAACCATAAAACACTACAGCATAGAAAACAGCCCATTCGGCCCTTCTAGTCTTCCCCAACCATTATTCCACTAGTCCCATTGACCTGCTCCCATTCCATAACCCTCTAAACCGCTCTCATCCATGTATTATCCAATTTATTCTCAAAACTTAAGATTGAACCCACATTCACTATATCAGATGGCAGCTTATTCCAAGCTCCCACCACTCTGAGTGAAGAATTTTCCCCCAGTGTTCTCCCTATACCTTTCCTCTTTTAGCTTAAAACTATGACCTCGCATATTTATCTCCCCCAATATAAGTGGAAAGTCTACTTGTATTCATTCTATCTATGCCTCTCAATCTTGTAAACCTCTATCAAATCTTCCCTCCTTCTTCTTCGCTCCAAGGAATAAAGTCCTAACCTGTTTCATCTTTCCCTGTAACTCAACTCCTGAAGACCCGGCAACATCCTAATAAATCTTCTCTGCACTCTTTCAATTTTATTGATATCCTTCCTGTAGTTAGGTGACCAGAACTTCACACAATATTCCAAATTTGGCCTCACCAATGTCCTAAACTACTTCAACATAATATCCCAACTCATATACTCAGTACTTTAATTTATAAAGGCTAAAATGACAAAAGCTTTCTTTACAACCCTGTCCACTGGCGACGCCACCTTCGGGAAACAATGTATCTGTATTCCCAGATCTCTTTGCTTCTCAGCACTCCTCAGTGACCTACAATTTACTGTATATGTCCTACCTTGGTTTGCCCTTCCAAAATGTAACACCTCATTCTTGCCTGCATTAAACTCCATCTGCCATTTTTTGGCCCATTCTTCCAGTTGGTCCAGATCCCTCTGCAAGCTTTGAAAATCTTCCTTGCTGTCCACAACACCTCCTATCTTTGTGTCATCAGCAAACTTGTTGATCCAATTTACCACATTATCATTCAGATCACTGATATAGACAACAAACAATGGACCCAATACAGATCCCTGAGACACACCACTAGTAACAGGCCTCCAGTCAAACTATCCACTACCACTCCCATACAGCCAATTTCAAATCCAGTTTACAACCTCTCCATGGATATCTGATGTCTTAACCTTCTGAACCAACGTCCCATGTGGGACCTTGTCAAAGGCTTTAGTAAAGTTCAGGTAGACAACAGCCACAGCCTTTCCTTCATCTATCTTCTTGGTAACCTCCTTGAAAAACTCTACAAGATTCGTTAATCATGACCTACCATGCACAAATCCAAATTTTTTTTTAAATGTTAAAAAAAATTAGACATACAGCATGGCAACAGGTCCTTTAGGCCCATGATGCACAAAGACCCCAATTAACCATCGACCCCAGTACATTTTTGTCCATCAACACTAATCCATAGTGATTGTAACTCATTCTACCACCTTCACTGGCAGTGAATTTCAGATATCAATCACTCTGTGTGAATAGCTTTTCCTCCAAATTCCCTCTTTCTCTCTCACCTTAAACCTATGCCTTCTTGTTTTTGGCACCCCTACCAAAGGAAAATAAATTGTGACCATCAAGCTTATCTATTCTCCTGAAGACTGTATAAACTTCTCTCAGGTCACCTCACAGCCTCCTTTGCTTCAGGGGGAACAAACAGTCCATTTCTCCATGACTAAAATCCTCCATCCAGGGAAAACCCTGGTGGATCTTCTCTTCTGTGTAATCACATCCTTCCTAAAGAGTGTAAAGGTTAAAACCTTGTGGTTTTTGATTTTTGTTAATTTTGTGCCTAATCCCTTTAAGGAAGTATTGTTTATAGTGTTACATTAGTTACTATGATGCCATTTGTCGTAATATCCGAGAGGACGGGGTACTTGTATCTCATTCTTTGAAGAATCATGACAGAAATGTAAGCTTGAGATACTTTTCTTTGAATTCCTCATAATTGTCCTTAATCATCTTAATCTCAGTTTATATAGAGTGGCGACTTGTATATTATGTTTGAGGGTCCCCCATTGTAAATAACGACAGCCGCAATGTCAGTGCAGACTAACTCAATGCTTTACTAATTACGTACTACAAGCATTACTACGAAGCGTTCAGTATAAGTCAGTTCCTCACATCATTGCGTACACGTAATGGTGTCATATCCAATAGTATAGAACACAATTCTCCAAGTGTAGTCTTGCCAGTGCTGTGTAAAGTTGCCACATACATCCCTACATTTATATTCTATGCACCAGTCTATGAAGGTATTATGCCATCTGCCTTCTTCATTACACATATACCTGTGGCCACTTTTAGGGAATCCTGGACTTGAAATCCAAGATCCCTCTGTTCATCCATATTCTTTAGCACCCAGCTATTTACCACACTCTTCCACCATCTGTCTCTGCATACTATGACCAAACTGATTTTGAATTCAATTAGCCTTTTCATCTTTGATCCCATGCATCTTATCTTTCTGGACCAGAATACCATGTGAATCCTTATCAAATACCTTACTAAAGTCCAGATAGACAACATCAACTGCCCTTCCCTTATCAATCTTCTTAGTTACATCCTCAAAAAGTTCAAATTTGTGTGATAGAATTTTCCCTCACACAAAGCCTTATTGACCTTCCCTTTGTTGTTGAACATAAACCCTATCCCTTAGAACTTTCGACGTAGAGTTCATTTGCTTGTAGTTATTTGGCTTATCTTTGTTGCCGGTCTTACATTGAGGACCAGCTTCAGTTATCTGTCAGTGAGCCAGCATTTGACCTCCTTTAAAAAAAACGATGCAAAAATCTCCATCAGTGTCCCTTGCCTCCCGGGATGGATCTCACCTGGACTATGAATTATCAACCCTTATGCATTCCAAGACAACACTTATGCATTCTAACACCTCCATTTTATTAATATTGAAATTTCTAGACTATCATGTTTACCCCTACTCTGCTCCCCCACAAAACTTGCTCTCTTTGGTGAATACAGATGGGAAGTGTTCATTTAGGACTATGCACACATCACCTGGATGCACAGGTAGGTAATCTTTTTGGCCCTGAAGGGGATGCACCTTTCCCTTTCTACCCTCTTGCTCTTGATAGGATTTTCATTAATCTTACTTGCCAAAGATATTTAATGATTTAATGATTTGTAATTTCTTTAAGTTTGCTCCTACACACTAAATATTCTTCAATTCTAGTTGATCCTACCTGTCATATGCTTCCTATTTTTCCCTGATCAAATGTTCAATTTCCTTTGTCATCCAAGTTTCCCCAAACATTCTATCTTTGCCTTTCATGCTTACCAGAATGTGCAGGCCCTGAATTCTGATGGTCTTTTAAAAGACTCTGACTAGTCAGATGTCATCTTACTAACAAGCATCTGCTTCCAATGTACTTACATCATGTTCTCACTTCATCCATTGAAATCAGCTTTCCCTTAATATAGGATCTTAGTTTGAGGATCAACTTTATCCCTTTTAATAACCATCATGAAACTCAAAACTGTGGTCACTGTTGTCAAGGTTTCTCCCAATTACGCTTCCACCATCTGTTGGATTTTATTTCCCAAGTCAAGATCATGTCTTCAAAATCAAATTATTATTAAGATGCCAGTTCTCCCCTTCCCTCAACCAAGCTTCTGGAATTGCAATAATATCACAATTCCAAGAAGTGATCTATACTCTCTTATCTGCTATCTGTGAAGTTCTTGCACTGAGGTAAATGCAGTGGAATGTGTCAGTCTTCCAATTCTCCCATTGGAGTCTGTCCACTTTCCACACTGATTTGGTTTGATTTTTCCTGTATTGTGAGTCTGTCTCCCACCAGCTGCCCTGCTACTCTGTTTCCCAACCCTCTGTCAGATTAACAAGCCTTTCTGAGTATTTTGACAGAGCAAACCATTCCACAAGGACATTGGCCCCTTTCTAGTTTAGGGGCAGGTCTCATCTCCCCAAAAGCAATCACAATAATCCAAGTGTCTAAGCACCTCCTCCTTTCATCAGCACTTTACTCACACACTTATGAGTTCTCTTCTCCTCTTTCTCAAATGAGTATGTGGAACATGGATTAATCCTGAGATTATAATCCTGGATGTCATGCTTTTTAACCTTTTCTTAACTTCCTAAATTCACTTTGCAGGATTTCAACCCTTTCTCTACCAATGTCATGAGCACCAACATGTATTACTGTCTCTGGCCCTTCCCTTTCAGAATTTTTGTAGGTCCTCTGAGACATCCCTTCCCTTAGCACTGAGGGGAATATGTCAGATTAACAACTTCATTCACTTTGAAGCCAACTTTCACCCTGACCTCAAATTCACTTGGTCTATCTCCGGCGACACTCTCCCCTTTCTTGATCCATTTCAGAAGACAAGCTTTCCATGGACATTTGTTATAAATCTACCAACCACCACAATTACACTTCATTAATCCTAGTCCAATGCAAGGATTCTATTCCTTTCTCTCAATTTCTCCATCTCTGACATATCTGTCCCTGAGATGAGGTCTTCCAGTCCAGATCATCTAAAATGTCCTCCTTCATCCAAAAATGTTGCTTCCCCTCAGCTCCTACCTACATTTCCTCCATTTCCTGCTCATCTGCCCTTTCCCCCTGATGCAAAAAAAAAACCCAGGAGTCCCCTTGTTCTTACCTTCCACCCTACCAACCTCCGCATCCAACACATTATCCTTCAGAATTTCTGCAACCTTCAACATGAGCCCATAACCTGACACATCTTCATCTCTCTGCCTTCTGTTGGGTCTGCTCATCCATGATTCCCTCGTCCACTCAACCCTTTGCATTATTTACTCCCTTGCTATCTTTCACTGCAGCAAGTGCCACATATGCACCCACACTTCCTCCCTCACCACCATTCGAGGCCCCAAACAAGTGAAACAACACCACTAATGTATCCACAGGAATCATCTTCTGTATCCTGTGCTTCCGTTGTGGCCTCCTCTACATCAGAGAGACTGGACGCACTCTGGGAGATTGCTTTGTTGACCACCTTTGCTTTGTCTGCCTCAGTGACAGGGATCTCCCAGTGGCCAACCTTTTCAATTCTGCACCCCACTCCCATGCTGACATGTCTGTATATGATATATATATATATATATATATATATATATATATATATATATATATGTATATGCATATCAAACCAAGACCACCAGTAAATTGGAGGAGCAACACCTAATTTTCTATCTGGGCACTCTCCAACCGGATGGCATTAACTTCGACTTCTCCATTTTCTGAAAATTTACTTTCTGTTCTCCTTCCTTTCCCCATTCCTCCGTTTTCTTTCCTCCAGCTCTCCACCTCATTCTCTCTCCATTCACAGAACCATCCCTCCTCCCCCAGTATCCTGATAGAAAAGTGTTGAGCCTCAAGCACTGGCCTCTCCTGAGTTAGCCGACATCAATTGGGCAGTACGTGCAACTTCAAAAATTGTATAAAGCATCTTAGAACGAGGAAGGAGGAAAAAATATCAGCAATTGCGTTTCTATCTCTGCTTAAAGGGTCCTACTGGAAAGTGTGTAGCTATTATATGACCATAAGAGCAGAAACAGGCTATTCAGCCCATTGGGTCTGCCCTGCTGTTTAAACCCTTATCCACCGATTATCTCTGGTCTGTGGGACTGACATCCTCCACATCATTTGTTCAGGTGCCCATCTACATTTTGTCATACCTCGATGAAGGGCTCAAGTCTGAAACATTTGTTTTGTATTTTTAACTTTGCTATATGAAGTACACTGTTTGACCTGCTGAGTTTATCCAGCATTGTGTTTTTAATTTCAATCACAGTGTCTGCAGACTTTCGTGTTTTTCTCAATTCATTCTGGAGTCTCGCTGTTCGCCAGAGAAAGGCCTGTCTGTTCCTCTCACTAGCAAATCTCTCATCCTAGCTCATGCTTTTATATGATTTTACTACACTTTTCAATAATGGCAGAACATCACTTGATATTGCATTTTGTTCAGAACATGAAGTTAATTGAAGAAACAAATTATTGGTCAGAACTTTGTATGTCAGCTGTCTGTTGGAGAATTCTGTACATGTATGGACAACACACAAGAATAAAGGAAAGTGCAATATCAGATGACCAAAAGTTTTATCAGAGAACATTAAGAAAATTTGTAAGAGCAGAGTGAAGTTTGAGGTTCCAAGGCATTCCATTACCTGAAGACAAAGCCACCAACAGCAGATGCAAAGAATTGAAGGATACACGAGAGATCTTGAAGATCCACAGATATGTGGCCCTCTTGACTTATCACTGACATCTGCACACTGATTTCAGAATCCTTCCAGTGACTGGAATTCCAATATTGGCATAACTCTGGTTTATCCAGTGTTTCTGACAATCTTCTGCTGAACTCTTAATAAAATCACTAGCCTGACTGAGTTACAAATGCTGGTGAGAAAGTTAGGATTCCCTCCTGAATATTTGAGCTGTTTCATCTTTATTTTTTCCCCACATTTTTCAAGTGAAAATGTTCTACAATAAATTCCTAAAATGAAAGAAAACAACATCCATCATTGTGAAAGCTCCTACGACATATGCTGGTGAAGTTGGAAATGTAATCGAGTATCCGTTTCTGTTCCACCAGGCCTGATAGAAAAGTGTTGAGCCTCAAGCACTGGCCTCTCCTGAGTTAGCCGACATCAATTGGGCAGTACGTGCAACTTCAAAATTTGTATAAAGTATCTTAGAACGAGGAAGGAGGCAAAAATATCAGCAATTGTGTTTCTATCTCTGCTCAAGAGGTCCTACTGGAAAGTGTGTAGCTATTATATGACCATAAGAGCAGAAACAGGCTATTCAGCCCATCAGGTCTTCCCTGCTATTTAATCATGAGCTGATCATTTTGTTTTCCTCTCAACTCCACTGCCCGGCCTTCTCCCCATAACGTTTGATGCTCTGACTAATTAAGAACCTATCAATTTCTGCTTTAAATACACCCAATGGCTTGGCCTCCACAATGGCCTGTGGCAACAAATTCCACAGATTTACCACCCTCTGGCTAAAGAGATTCCAACACATCTCAGTTCTGAGCAGATGCCCTGCAATTCTGAATTCTGCCCTCTTGTCCCAGACTCTCCCTTTCTGCATCTGCTCTGTCTATGCATTTTAACATTTGATAGATTTGAGAGGGAGAAGGGAACAGCAGGTTTTGAAGTTAGGTGGTAAGAAATGACCATGAACATGTCTTTATTATTTGAAACATATGTCCTGTTCCTATGCTTTAAATAATATGGAAATTAGTTGGAAATGGAATTGGATTTTTAACATTCTTACGATGCTGATTTTTAGACTTTCCCAATGTTAGGATAAAATATCTACCCAATTTGTCCAATAACCTGAGCCTGACATTCTGGATACTTGTACAGTTACAGGAGTTCTCCCTCACATGAAGCAAGGAAAACAGCATTAAAGAGGCTACAAGGTCTTTCATGGAGAATTTCAGCACAGTATAGGCCCTTTGGCCCATAATGCTCTGCTGACCTTTATAAATCTCCTCAAAAAAATGGAACCTTCCCTACCCCATAAGTCTCTATTTTTCTTTCATCCATGTTCCTGTCTTTTAAATGACCCTATTGTACCAGCCTCCACCACACCCTCTGGCAACACATTCCAGGCACCCACTATTCTCTGGGTAAAAGTCTACCCCCTTACATTTCCCCAAAACTTTCCTCCCCTTACTTTGAACAGATGTCCTCTGGTGCTTGTTTCTATCACCCCAGGAAAAAGGTGCTGGCTGTCCACCCTATTTAAGCCTCTCAATCTTGTAGACCTCTATGAAGTCATCGCTCATCCTTCTTCACTTCAAAGAAAAGCCCTTGCTCGGCAAACCTTGCCTCATAAGACATGTTCTCCACTCCAGGCAACATCCTGGTAAATCTCCTCTGCGCCCTCTCCATAGCTTCCAAATCCTTCCTGTAGTGAGGTGACCAGAAACTGAACAAAATATTCCAAGTGTGGTCTAACCAGAGTTTTATACAGCTACCACATCACCTGCTGAACTCAATCCCCAGACTAAGGAAGTCCATCTTACCACAAGCCTTCTTAATTACCCTAGCAACCTGCGCAGCATCCTTGAGAGATCTATGGATTTGGACCCCAAGATCTCCCTTGCCTCCTCCGCCTCCAGGCACTTGTTGCTTCCTGTATCCTTAAGCACCCCCACCTTCACTCTTGACTTATGCATAGAACACCTTAGGGTTTTTCTTAATCCTACTTGCCAAGGCCTTCTTGTGCCTCCTTCTGGATCTCCAAAGTCCTATTTTAAGTTCCTTCCTGGCTACCACATAATTCTCATCAGCCCTTTCTGTCTTTTGCTTCCTACATCTTCTGTCTGCTTCCTTCTTCCTCTTAACTAGCTGCCTCACCTGTTTGTCATCCACAGTTCCCTTATCCTACCATCAATTCCCTGTTTCAGTGGGGCATCAGTGGGACAAACCTTTCCAGAACATCCTCCACATTACTTCTGTGCTTTTTCACAAGAACATCAGATCCCAATTTACTCTCCCAAGTTTCTGCCCTTCCCTGCTTAATCACTTTACCATTTTATCAGCTCTTATTGTATGCTCAAGGTCAGGGAGTTGTGGTCACTTTTACTGAAATTATCCCCCACTGAGAGGTCTGTCACCTGACCAAGTTTATTACAGAGTACTAGATCCAGTATGACCTCTCCTCGAGTCAGCTGGTCCATGAAGTGTGACTAAGGAATCCTTAGAAACCCCTGACAAATTCTGCCTCATTTATCCCCCTTGCAATAGGAGGTGCTAGTCAATATTTGGGAGGTTGAAGTCTCCCATACCAACAGCCCTGTTATTTCTGCACCATTCCACAATCTGCCCTTCTATCTGCTCCTCAGTGTCCTGTGGGTTATTTGAGGGCCTATAGACTACTCTTAATACAGTGAAAGAACACACAAATGCTGGAGAAACTCAACAGGTCAAATAGTGCCTTCATGTAGCAAAGGTAATGATACATCACCAACGTTTTGGGCTTGAGCCCTTCATCAAGGTGTGGGGGAAAACATGAGAGATGTCTGAACAAAAGGGGGAAGGTGGGTGGGAGATGATGGGTTCCTAGCTTCTTTCTCTCTAGACTCTTCCCCCCTCCCTTTCCTGCAGTCCTTCTACCTCCCCCACCTATCATCTCCTACTTTCACCAATCCCTCCCCCCCTTCTGTTCAGACATCTCTCATGTTCCCCACACCTTGATGAAGGGCTCAAGCCTGAAATGTTGGTGATGTATCTTTACCTTTGCTACATAAAGGCACTGTTTGATCTGCTGTTTTTTTCACTTAACCATAGTGTCAACAGAATCCTGTGTTTTACTCCGAATACTGTGATCGCAGCATTCCTGTTTGTGACTTCCATTCATGTTGACTCAATAGACAATCCATTGGTCCTCCCTTTCTGAGGCTAAGAGACTATCTCTGATCAGTAATGCTATTCCACCCCCCCTCCTCCATCTTTTACCTCCCTTCCAATCCATTTTGAAACATCTAAACCCCAGTACCTGCAGTAGCAAATCCTGTCCTTGCACTAGCCACATCTCTGTAATGGCCACAACATCGTAATTACACATGCCCCAAGTTCATCTCCCTTATTCCTAATACTTCTTGCATTGAAATAAACACATTTCAAACCCTCCTACTAACTACATCCATGCTTCCTCCACTGCCTGTCCTTCCTCACAAATTCACAATACATACCTCAACCTTTCCACCATCTGCTCTATTCTGTGCCCTCACATTCCAGAAAATTAATGCCCCCCCCACCAAAATAGTTTAAACCTGCCCCAACAGCACCAGCAAACCTGCCCTCCAGGATATTGGTCCCCCTCCGCTTCAAATCCAACCCATCCTTTTTGTGCAGGTCATACCTTCCCCAAAAGAGATCCCAATGATCAACAAATCTGCCCCAAACTCTTAAGTCATGGATTCATCTGCCATGACTTACTATTCCTGCCCTCACTGGCATGCAGGACAAGCAGCAATCCAGAGATTACCACCCTTGAGGTCCCACTTTTTAGCTTCCTTTCTAATATCCTCTACAGGACCCCATCCAGTTTCCTATCTACGTTATTGGTATTGTGGTGTGCTGTTAGACAGAATCAGACACACCCAAGGTAAAGACTGTACAACAGGCTTTAATCCACAAAGACTTTCACAGAGCCAGGCTGGCTGTGGCTGCAGCAACTCTGAGTGAGGCCTCAGGAGGCCGGCGCAGGCTCATATTCCGGAGGGTGATTGACACCTGACCGGATAGGGCTTAATCCATTCAGGCCGACTGATTGACAGCCGGCCAGGTGTTGTCCTGTCCCCTTACACTCCTGCAGGTACAGAGGATTCCCCCTGCAGTAGGCCGGTGGTGTACCACCACATTCACCCCCTCCTTTAAAATTGTCCCGGGGTGGGGGCAGTAACAAGGAATCGCACCCACTATGTACAAACAATATTTACAAGTTGAGACAATTCGGCGGCTGCTGGGTTCTCTGTGACCATTGTAGCACTGGCTCCTGGTCACTGGTCAGAGGGGAAGTCGGGGGACTGGTGGCAGCACTGGTGTGGTGCTGCGCGGAGGGATGGCCGGGGTTGACTTATGCAGGTCGTATTGGATGGGTAGGGGGGGGCGGGTTCGTCTCCTAAGGCTGAAGCGGGTATCTGGTGGTCCCATAGTTGCCTGGGGACGAGAATGTATGCTCAGTCAGCATCGTCCTGGGTTGGAGGGTGGCATGGTGTGGTGGGTACTCCTGCTGGTGCCAGGTCCCTGGTTGAGACGGTGTCCTCCCTCCCACTGCTGAACCTAACATAAGCGTAGTTATGGTTTGCATGAAGGAGGAAAACCTGTTCGACCAGGGCTTCGGCCTTGTGTGTCTGTACATGCTTACGCAGAAGCCCCGGTCCCGGGGACGTGAGTCATGCTGGGAATGACATTCCAGTCGCCAACCTCCTGGGGAATGAGAAGAGACGTTCGTGAGGGGTCTCGTTGGTAGCCGTGCACAGCAGTGACCGAATGGCATGGAGTGCCTTGGGCAGGGCATCCTGCCAGTACTCAACAGCCCACCCTTTTTACCTGAGAGCCAGGAAGACTGCCTTCCAGACCACCCCATTCTTGCATTCCACTTGCCTGTTGCCTCTCGGGTTATAACTTGTCGTTCGACTGGTCGCAATGCCCCTCGCCGTCAGGTACTGGCGCAGCTCGTCGCTCAAGAAACTAGACCCTCCGGTCGCTATGGATGAAGGCGGGGTAGCCAAACATGGTGAAAATCTGCCCCAAGACCCTGATGATGGTGGCCGTGGAGGTGTCTGGGCAAGGGATGGCGAAAAGAGAAGCTTGAGTACTCGTCCACTACCGTGAGGAAGTAGATGTTTCGGTTCGTAGAAGGCATGGGCCCTTTGAAGTCCATGCCAAGACGCTTGAAAGGCCGAGTAGCCTTTACAGCATGGGCTGGGGGGGGTGGGAAGAAGAAGCGAGGTTTACACTCCGCGCAGACCCGACAGGCCTCGGTCATGTCCCTGACGTCTCTGATGGTGTACGGCAGATTTTGGGACAACAAAATGGTACAACCAGGTGACGCCCGGATGGCAGAGGGACTCATGCAATGCCTGCAAACTGTCATCATGCATAGACGTGCAGGTGCGAGAGAGGGTATCGAGGGAGTCTTTAAACTTGCCGGGGCGGTACTGGATGTCATAGCTGTAGGTTGCCAGCTCGACTCTCCAGTGCAGGATCTTGTCATTCTTGATCTTGCTCTTGTGGGTAGTGTTAAACATTAACACCATGGCCTGATGGTCTGTGAGGACCGTGAATCTCCTGCCGGCCAGGTAGTGGCGCCAATGGCAGACCACTTCCACAATCGCCAGGGCCTCCACAATCATGGAGTGCCCTAGCTTGGAGCCTTGGAGGGTCCTGGAGAAGAAGGTGATGGGGCACCCCTCTTGGTTGATGGTAGGAGCGAGGGCCACCTCAGAGCCATCATTCTCCACCTGGAAGGGGGAAGTCCTCATCCACAGCCTGCATTATGGCATCCGTGATGTCTTGCCTGATGCGGGTGAAGGCTGCCTGTGCCTCAGGGTGGGAGGGGAAAAGTTGTGGCTTGGGCCAGTGGGCAGACCTTGTCCGAGAAGCGAGGGACCCACTGCGAGTAATAAGAGAACAGGCCCAGGCTCCTGTGGAGGCCCTTTAGCGTGGGGGGGGGGTGTGGGGGTAACTCCATTAATGGGCACATCCTTTCTGGATCTGGGCCGACAACTCCATGGGCCTCGATGTACCCCAGGATGGCGAGGCGGGTGGTGCTGAGCACACACTTCTCCTTGTTGTAAGGTTCAGCTCCGTGGCCATCTGGAGGAATTTTTCCAGGTTAGCGTCATGGTCCTGCTGGTCACAGCCGCAGATAGTGACGGTATCCAGATATGGGAACATCACCTTCAGCTTGTGCCGGTTTACCATGCGATCCATCTCCTGCTGGAAGACGGAGACCCCGTTCGTGACCACAAAATGAACCCAGTGGAACTGATACAGGCGCCTGTCCACCTCAAAGGCGGTGTAGGGCTCGTCCTTCAGTTGGAAAGGGATTTGGTGATACGCCGACTTCAGGTCAATCGTGGAGAAAACCTGGTAGCGGGCTATCTCATTGACCATGTCGGCAATCCTCGGCAGGGGGTAGGCATCCACCTGGATGTACCGATTAATGGTCTGGCTGTAATCCACGAGCATCCTCAGCTTACTTCCCCCTTTGACCACCAGGACTTGGAGTCTCCAAGGGCTGTTACTGGGCTCTATAATGCCTTCCGCCAGGAGTCACCACAGCTCCGCCTTGATGAAGTCCATGTCTGCGATGCAATAGCACCTACTTCTGGCAGCGATCGGCTTGCAGCCTAGCACAAGATGTGGGAAGAGCACCAGTGGGGTGATGCACAGTGTGGAGAGGCCACAGGTTGGCCGGGTCTGGTAGGTTGGCGTGCTGTGCAATGTGAGTGGAGGTTGGGGCCCCCCGAAGGCAAGGGTGACACTCTGCAGGTGGCACTGTAAATCCAGGCCCAGGAGGAGTGATGTGCAAAGTTTAGGCATGACCAGGAGCCTGAATCCTGTGCAAGTCTCCCCTCCCACCGTTATATCAACTGAGCAGCCCCCAAGGGTACCAACAGTCTTATCCTTGGTGGCGAGGGCAATCGAGCAGGTGGTGGAGTGAACCTTTAACCTTAGGGAGTGGGCCATGCTCAGGTGAATGAAGCTCTCAGTGCTGCCACTGTTGAACAGACATTTTGTTACCTGCCTGTTGACTCGCACATCCATCATCGAGCACCCGAGGACGTGGGGGGATGTCCCTGGTCAGCGTGGTGGCGGCCAGGACTGTCTTGGAGTCATCGCTATCCAGAGGGATGGGGAGCGTCGATAGGGTGGCCTGGTCATCACCCATATTGACCACGTTGCCGTCGGTCACTGGGTGCGACGTGTAGCAGCTGATGGCACCTGGAGGTGTGGTGAACGTCACTAGGGCAGCCTGGTCATCTCCAGTGTTGACCACATCGTTCTCAACGTCGTCGGGGGCCCTCCATGTCGGGCACTGCCTGACCCAAGATAGCGGCAGCACGTGTGGGGCTGCTGTGTGGCTGGTCTCCTTCCCCAGCCGTGTCCGCTGCACCGGGGAAAGTGACATCATCAGGGCTGGCAGCAGTGATGTCGTTACATCAGTCAGAAGTGACGTCACGCCGTGAGCTAGAAGTGGCTTCGCTCTAGTTCTCAGCGAGCAGCACCAGCAAAAGCGGGGACTGGTGCAGATGTTCAGGGCACACTCTGTGACGGTCGCTGGTAGGGCCAGATGTTGCCCGGTTGAAGTCGGGGAAGGCGGAAGTCGTCGCAGGGACAATGGCGCCATCCAGCACATGGGGGGGGTCCGTGGGGGAGGTCATAGAGAGCTGCTGAGCTGCCGGCAGGTTTAGAGAGGCACACTTTTGCAAAGTGGCTTTTCTTTCCGCTTTGGGAACAATACTGGTTCCTAGCTGGGCAGTTTTGGTGCGATCATCGATCTGACCCACACCAGGACCCACAGTACATATAGGGGCGCCGGGCACCTGCCGCAGCGACGTTCTCCTCCCCAGCTCAGCCTGGCTGCGCTGCAGCTGCAGTCTGAGAAGGCATGATGGAGCCTGGAATCAAAGCCTTCGACGACCAGGGCTGCTACTTCCAGGGTTTGGACTACTTCCACAGTCCTGGTTAGGGCATAGATGTTGTATTCCAGCAGCTTCTGCCGGATGGCCCTCGAGCATGGCCCTCGGACGAAGGCATCCCGAATCAGCCTCCCGACCTCCTCTGTATCTACCCCGGGTTCAGCCAGATACGGTCAGGCCAACTCTCGCAAGTGTCCCAGGTAAGACTCAGCCGTCTCCCTGGATTGCTAGGCTCGGGTGTTGAGGAGGTACCTTGCACAAACCGCATTTATGGGGGGCTTGTACAAGTTTTCGAGAGTGTCCATTGCACTCTTGTACGTGGAGCAGCCTTTGGTTACCTGGAAGGTGTGGGGACCCAGCTTTGACCCGAGTAGGACCAACCTCTTCCGATCGGATTCCAGGATGTCGCCCTCATGTGCCTCGATGATTGCCTCGACCTTGTGCTGCCAGATCTCAAAGAGTGTCTGGGCTTTTGGGAGGCGTGAATCGACCTCAACGCTCCCTACGCACAGGAGTTTTTCCATAGCCGCCGTGGGAATATTTTGTGGATTAAATTATGGTGCATTGTTAGCCAGAATCAGATACACACAAAGATAAAGACTGTACAACAAGCTTTAATCCACAAAGACTTCCACAGAGCTAGGCTGGCTGTGGCTGCAGTAACTGAGTGAGGCCTTGGGAGGCCGGCGCAGGCTTATATCCCACAGGGTGATTGACACCCGACCGGGTGGGGCTTAATCCATTCAGGCTGACTGACTGACAGCCGACCAGGTGTTTCCTGTCCCTTTACAGAGGTTGCCCCCTGCAGTAGGCCGGTGGTGTACCACCACAGGTACTAACATGAATCATGACTTCTGGCTGGTCGTACTGCTGCAAGAGAATGCTGCTGGCTCGATCTGAGACATCCGTGAGCTAAGCTCCTGGGAGGCAGCATGCTATGTGCGAGTTTCAATCTTGTTCTATCGATTGAATCCCATATCACGATAGTTCTTCTCTTCCTTCCCTCTTAAGTCTCTGTGCCAGAGACCTGTCCATTACAACTTGTCCATGATAGATTGTCTACTGACTGCCTATTCCCCTTCAACTCCAGTTACCTGCCTCCTGCTTATGACTGTCTCCTAATAGCTTCCATCTATCACCTCTTCTGCCTCCGAATGATCCGGTGTTCACCAACTACAGCTGCAGTTTCCTAACGTGGTACGCATCTCTTGCAGGTATAGTCATCAGGGACACGTGTTGCCCCAGATTTCCCACATTCTGCAACTGGAGCATAACACTGCCCTCACTGCCACCTCCACTACCTACCCCAGGTTACTTTGAAAAGACCTGACTTTACCTGTCCCATCACTCTCAGCCTCTGCTCGCCAAAATCTCTGGGGCCAAAGTCTTTAAGTTATCATTCTGGCCTCTCCCTTCCTTCCAGCAGCAAGTTACCCTCAGAGGCTACTATTGGGCCTTCTACCTCCAGCAGGGATGCCTGTGAAAATCATCCTATCCCTTTTAAGGAGTATTTTCATGATGTTGGGGTATGGCTTGGAGACAGATACAAGTTTTCTTGTGGTAATATGAACTTTTTCCACAAGTAACCAAAAAAAAATTCCAATGAAAGGGAGAAGATGGGGACCATAGGTTTGGAGAGAAAGATGAGGGTGTGTTGAACTTTCACTTTTCTAATCATTTGATGGGATAGAAAATCCATCGAAAGGAACTAAAAGACTTTCTTCAGCTGAATTCTGAGAGCGGATTTCGTGCTGCACCTTGCTGTGTCTAATAATTAGTCCACGCAATTTTTGAGCCAGTAATATGTGCTATATACACTCATGATCTCAAGAAATTTCAATCTTGTTACCCAATACCCGTCATAAGGTGCTAAATGCACTCTGCATGCTATATGCACAAACTGTTCTTTCCTCTTTCTCAGAGGACTCTCAAAACAATATCAAGTTACTCAGCAATAAAATTAGCAAAAGGTGTCATTGGAGAAAGAAAACAAATGCTGTCGTGACATCAAAATCTAGCAGAGTAAAACAGAAACAATCTAGAACTGCCAAGAAGATGGCTTGATTTAATTTCAGTCCAGAATTAACCTCCAGTGGTCTGTTCTTTGTACATAAACCACTGACACTCAGAGATAACGTTACAGCTTGGAATAAATTCCAGGCATCTCTGTGTCACATGTCAAACTAAACCCCTCAATTTGATTATACGACCTATAAATATGTGTTGGCTATCCTTTATCTCAAAGACGTTCTAAACCTTGATGAGATTCCAACTTGTAACTCACTCCCAGATATTCATCTCCCATTTCTTTTGCATCTTTCACACATCAAAACTTCTCATCGTGTCTCCAAGGAATGATATTAAAAACAAAATTTGATGCTGGCTCACAAAAGGATAAGTTAGGGTAAGTATAAAAATATTGGTCCAAAAGATGCAGGTTTTAAGGTACATCAAAAGACGTGGAAGTGGAGAGGTGTAAGAAGGCATTCCGGCCTCAGACCTCAGCAGCTGAAAGGCACAGTTATCATTCATGGTTGGAAATGGAGGAGCAGAATAGTTATAGTGGTAGGGAGGGGAATAGCTAAGGATGAGTCTGAGAACAATTTGCTGATCTGCAAGCAGAAGGATAGGGAGCATTAGGAGGGTAAATACATAAAAATGATCAATGGGAGTTGAAGTGAGGTAGGAAACACTTAAAGATAGGTGGCACAGTGCTGCAGCTAGTGGAACCGCTGATCGCAGCTCCAGCAACTCATGTTAAATCCGACCTCAGGTGCTGTCTGTGAGGAGCTTGTGTGTTCTCCCTATGCTGTGGGTTTCTCTCTCACACCCCAATTTCCTCCTTTACTCCGAAGCCATGAAGGTTTGAAGGATAATTGACCACTGTAAACTACCTCTGGTTAGAGTGGTTAATGGGAATGTAGGGAGAGTAGATTTCTTGACAATTTAAATTCTAGGAATACAATAGCACAATGAGTTAATGTAGATTTAATGGTCCAAAACATCTCCTTCTATGTTGTAAAGAAATATAGAAATTATTTATATGCAAAGCAATTGGTCCTGGAGCTCATGATCTCTCAAGGTGTAATTACTAATTATTTAATAATTTTTTGGACCACTATTAGGATGAACCCATACCTTGCTGTGAAATCTCTCGATTCGCTTTCTGCAGTGTTCACACTCCTGAATGAGTTTGTCGGGCAAGAGCTGGTCTCTCAGATATTCCACGGACAGCAGTGGGAGATGAACAAGCTCAAAGAGCTTGGGAAGGAAACATCTCCGCTCTGCTTCATTGTACCGAATCCACCGGAGAAGAGCTTGGATTAAGCTTTGCTCCTCTTGGACTTGCAGAAGCTCAGCCCCCAGGTAGGCCAGAAGCCTTTCACTGCCCAGCAGCAGAAACTCCTCACTCTGGGACACTGCCTCAAAGTTCTCCAAGAGGAAGGAACGCGCCTTAGCGATGACCTCCGGACATCCATAGATTTCTCCAAACTCATAGATGCCCAGGCAGTTGGTGGGGTCGATCTGTTGCTGGAGATAACGGCTGCACACCTTCTGCACTGTGCTGAACTGCAGCAGGTTGGCAGCCTGGGTCAGGGACTCCACGTTCTGCTGGTTTATGGTCAGTTTCCCAGTGTAGGCAAAGTCTATAAGGTTTTCCATCACAGAAGGATCCACTTCCTTGAGCTCCACCCGGGCTGAAATGCTCTCCACAAAGTCCCCTGTGAACATGGCATGGAAGTATACGCTGCAGAGCGCCAGCACACTCCGGTGACAAGGGAACTCATGGTCGCGCACCAAGAGGGTAACATCTGAGAGTTTGGGGTTGGACCTCAGGCTTCTCAACCCTTCCAGGAGGCTCTGAGGGTGGGAGGGCAGGCAGAAGTCAAAGTCATCGACATTTCGAACCATCGTGGGACTTTGCATAAAGTTAGATGCTTCTAGAGATAGGTGGCAGGCATCATCTGCAAAAATCAGACAAAGGCAGAGGAGTGAACATCACCTTGCAACTTTTGGGGCTGCTTATCAAGCCGCTTTTGGGTTCAGGAGCCCTCTCTGGTTGGCCAAGGCAGCTGACTTCAGCCTCACAGGCCACCTCTGAGATTGAATTCAGGAACGATCCATCAGTGGGCTGACAGAACTGTGGCAATGAGGAAGGTCTAAACTGGCAATTTCCCAGTTAGGCACAGAAGATCCAATGGGACCATGTCAAAGCAAAACTGGGGTGAAACATGGGGCAACTTGTAGCATGGAGAGGCTTGTAACTCTGAGGGATCTCTGATACAGAGCACCCTGTTTAGCACAGAGCAGCCTCTAACATTTGGCTGCCTGTCACTCAGTGAAGTGTGACACGGAGAGGCCTCGGATTCGGGGAGATCATTGACACAGAGCAGTCCACAACACGAAACAACCTGTGAAATACAGAGCAACTTTCAAATTGCAGAGGCATGTGGCACAAAACAAATTAGAAAACAGTTAATGGAAAGCGAATCTTGAAAGTCAGGGGTGGGGTCTGGGGGGGCATCACACCACAGTCTGGGGTGAGTGACTTCTTGAAGGCCCTGCTCGATAAATGGGCAGCTCTCTGAGGTGTCTCTCCTATCACAAGATCAGGCACAGGATTCCCATGGCACACTCCACACACATAGTCAAACTCACCCCAACTCTTCTAGTGGCTGTGTAGATGTTTTAAAATGCTTTTTGGCAGTTTCTCCACCAACCGCAGGCTTCACTTAAACAACACAGAGGACTTGTACAGGACAGGAGCTGGACTATCAAAGCTGTGCGGGCGTCGTATCTTCATTTGCTCAGTCATGATCCTGCTGTTATATTTATCCTCTCTGGGGACACGACACTGTTTGGTGTATCAGGCTTCCTGTCCAACCACCTGTTCTTAAAGCAACACTACAGTGAAAGAATTTCTACCAGCAACATCTCCCAGCCATTCAGTTCAATTAATATTGTGGTTGATAGATCCATAAATAGCCACTGGTTGGACAACTGCTCCGCATGCAAGGTCTGGCATTGGTATTATTGAATGATAAGGGCATCACAGACAATCCGTGCCGATTCTCGGGCTGTTCTCAATAAAGTCAGGCTCACTGAGGGATACAAATGAGAAACAGGCCCTTTAGCCTATCGACGTGTTGACCATCACTCACCCATTTATATTCATCCCACATGAATCCTATTTTTTTCTTCTCCCTACATTCTCAACAGTCCCCAGATCCCACCACCCACTTACACACCAGGGTCAATTTACAGTGGCCATTTAATCTGCATGGGGTGTAGGCTGGGAGGAGGACTTAGAGGGTTGGTGCAGGGTAGGAGGGGATGGGGTGGGGGTGGTGGGAAAGTGAACCTGAAGATACAAGAACTGAAACAGGATTTCAACTGCAATCACAAAGCCAACAGCTGTACTTTGTGAGGTGTCTGAGGAGATTTGGCATGTCACCAAAGACTCTCGTAAACCTCTACAAGTGTACTGTGGAGATCATTCTGGCTGGTTGCATCACTGTCTGGTATGGAGGCACCAACTCTCAGAACAAGAATAAACTCCAGAGGGTTGTTAACTCGGCCTGCCACATCACAGGCACCAGACCACTCCATCGAAGACATCTATATGAGGCAGTGTCTTACAAAAGCAGCCTCTATCCTCAAAGATCCCCACCACCCACCCCATGCCCTCTTCACTCTGCTACCATCAGGAAAAAGGTACAGGAGCCGAAAGACAAGCACTCAACAGCACAAGGACAGCTTCTTCCCTGCTGCCATCAGATTCCTGAATTATCAATGAACCAAAGACACTGCCTTACTTTTTGTGCACTTAAAAAAAAAATATATAGAGTAATGCTGTAAGATGTTTACACGATGATACTGCCACAAAATACCAAATTTCCCAACTTGTTCATGACAAATTCTGATTCTGAATTGGGGACCAGTGAATTTTTGGCAATGCTGTAATAAGAAATAAGTGGTTCAAATTTCAGCTAAAAATGCCACAATCCCGGTGATGACACATTCCTTATTTACAGCCAGCCTTACAAGTGTCATACTTGCCAGCTCATCACCTCCTCATCACCAATTGGACCGAGAGATTGCACATCCAAAAGCAGATACACTGCCATCGCTGCTCTGTCCTCTGTTCATTCAGGCTCAGAATTGGGGCTAAAATTAGATTCATTGCCCTCAGGGACTCCAACACTGAAGCACGCTGGTTTGGACAGTACTGGGCTCAACTGTGATGGCTCTATGACAGAATAGACTGGCAGTTCACCCTGTCAAAAGGCTGACCAGGATTCCCATGACACTTACTTCACACACATGCACATGGTTGATCTGGCAGAGAGCAAGGGGTGACAACTGTCAGTGATAGAAAGCAAAGGTATTGTCTTGCAGAAATAAACAAGCTTTCATTGAGGTGATCATCTGAAAGAATAAACGGAAGAAAGACTGAACGTCATTGCTGGGAAGCTCAGCAACAATCACTGGGAAACACAGAACTGCAGAAACTGGAAATATTGAGCAAACAGAGAAGCTGGAGGAACTCAGCAGGTCAGGAGAGATAAAGATGCTTCATCAAGGCTCGATCTTTGAGAAACTGGGAGATCCTGGCATTTCTCCTCCCACCCTCCCCACTGGTACCCCAAATTAATGCATCCACACACTCATTAAATTTGCCACAGTATAAAAGGAGAAATCCCTATCACCAGGAGATTTCCAGTAAGGGTGTCAGACTCACTGACACAGGAGTTAACAGGAACTCCGAGTGACAGCCATCAAGACAAAATAGAACATATGCCCACTTTTTAATGGGTCTGTCAGAAATATTCAAATGAGCTGCTTCTTTAAAATCTCCTTTGTGAGATACTGACACAGACCAGGAAAGGCTCAGATCCCACTGTGCTAGATTAGTTGATTGAAACCAAGCTGCTAATATCAACATTATAAATGGCCCAGCCTTCCCTAGGCTATGATTTATCAAAAAGATGCCCAATTAATTTTGCCTTTAATATTCAAAAGCAGCATAGGGAATGTTATCCGAGATGGAGGATGTAGCCTCCCATGGCATCTGTATAAATTTAGATATACAGCACAGTAACAGATCATTCTGCCACGAGTCTGTGCCCCATCCCCAAATACACCAATTAACCTACAATCCTGGTACATTTTTGGTGGAAACCAGAGCATCCAGAAGAAACCCTCTCAGACATGAGAACACTTACAGTAACAGGTTATGCATTGGTTGTGAACCCGGGTCACTGGCATCGTAACACCACGGTACTAACAGCTGCACTGTGACGCCCCAATATCGGCCTGCATTGTTTTATTATCACAGGAGTCTACAGATGCTGTAAGCTAAGCTTGATAAAAGTTCTCAATAAAGAATTTCAGCTCAAAATGTTGACCATTTTTTTCCCCCTGCTGATGTTCCTTGACCTGCTAAGTTCCTTTAGCAGAATGAGTTTAGCAGCAGAATATTTCATGGGCCCTTATCATGGATGGAAGGTAATTTACACTCTCACCTTTGGAGCTGCTCAATATAACAAGTCCACACACTTCATTCCAAGTGGAAGCAAACTGGAACTGACTAAATCATTTGGAAAGGATGCACCAACTGTCTGAACTGTACTAGTGTCTTAACTTTCCCCATGCTTCTATAAAGAGTGAGAATACTTGTATTTCCTTTCACCTTGCATCTCATTGTCTGCTGCCGAATACACAGTTCTGATTTCTTCTGTCACATGCACTTTATAGATGCAAAAAGGTGCAAACTGATTCTACGTGACCTTGCAATTCATTTTTATTGTAGTTATGTAGCAGCCCATGCACGGAGACGTGGACCGGCCCATAAAATGGCCGACGAACGTGGTGATCGTGCGGACCTGGAGGTGACACCAGCTGTCGCCCCAGGTGACCTTCTGCATGGTGGGAAGATGGGGAACTACGGCAGGAATGCCAGCCAATCCCAGGCTGGCGCTCAGATGACGCAGGGCCCTGATGTCAGCACCAGGGGCCCATATAAACATGACGGCCAGTACAATAAACCAGTCTCGACTTCAAGGCTTTGGTGTGCGTGTCGTCTTCTCCACACTCGCATAGCGTGAATGCTAAAATTAGCCCCTCTCCTTACGAATCTTAATTCACAAATGGTGACAAAGAAACAAAAAATTTATTATCGATACATTAGAAAATTAACATTCCAAATTCAAACAATGGATTTGTATTTAAAATTAATTGTGATCATAGAATAACTCTATCACAGATGTTTTACTTTTACTGGACCAACACACCTGGAGGGGGTAGATTGTTTTATGTGAAAAGACTGAAAAGGCTAAGCTTGTATCAGCTAGAATTTGAAGAAGTGAGAGAGGACTTTCCTGAAACAACATTCTGGGGACTTTGACAGGATCGATGTGGAGAGGATGATTTTAAAAAAATCTGCATATGTAGGAAGTCTTAAATATAAATTTAAAAAATACTCAGGCTATAACCATGCTACAGGTGCCCTGAAATAGCAGGAAATCTATTAGTACCAAATACACGTGCGCATGTGTGTTATATTTCACTAAGTGGCTGATTCTGAGTTGGTGTATGACAGTGTCAGTGATATCAGGTACTACCCCCACCCCCCCCCCACCCCACTCTGTTCCTCACTGGAATCTGCCTTAAGCCAGATGAGGGGTGAGGTGCTAGGGATTGACTGGATGAACCTCACAGAGACAAATAGCATAGAAATAAGCCATCATCCCACTGTACCCAAGGCAACCATCAAACACCGATCTTCATGAATCAAATCCTATTTTTCCTTTTGTGTTCCCATTAACTGTGTCAGTGGTAAGAAAAAAATATTGAGGGCAAGGATTAATCTACACTTGGAAAGATAGGGTTAGGGTCATGGATAGTCAACGTGGATTTGATGTGAAGGATCATGTTTGACTAAGTTAATTGAGTTTGTTGAAGGGTTAACAAAGTATGCAAAAGTCAGTGTGGTTGATGTGGTGCGTACAACCTTAGCAAAGTCTTAGACAAGGTCCCACATGGAAGGCTGGTCCAAAAGATTAGAACCCATGCGATTCAAAGCTATTTTGGATCTAATTTTGCCAAATTAATTGTGTTTTTCTCGTCACCACATTATAGGAACAGTGTGATGGCACAGGACAAGCTATGGAGGAGATTTTGGACAGGAAGGGTTTTGCTTGGAGTAGAAAAGACTGAAGGAGAACCTGATAGAGGTGTACAAAGCTGTGAGAGTGACGGTCATCGTGATACTTTTCCTCCCAAAGTAGACCAGAGAATTTATGTTCATGAGGAGTAAAAGGTCTAGAGGTGATCCGAAGACGAATGTACTTTGTCACCCAGAGGGAATGCAAAATCTTTCTCACTCTCCTTAAGTAAAAGCGTTGGAGAAACTCAGCAGATCAAATAGTGTACTTCATACAGACAAGATAAAGATACAGAACCAATGTTTTGGGCTTGAGCCCTTCATCAAGGTATGAGAAAATGTCAGCAAGTGCCTGAAGAAAATAGTAGGGGGAGGAGAATGGACCCAAGGACAGGAGGTAATATGGCAGATAATGGAGGGAGTTCACACCAGCAAACAGGGAGAGGAAGGATGTCTTTGTGAATAGAGAGGGAAGAAGGCGGAGCACAGAGTCTGTGCGGTTGCAGAAGCTGTGGGAGCACCGGAGGCAAATCCAGACACTCAGTGACTCTGAAGGGGCTCTCATTTGCCCCTCTTTCTCCTATTGTTAGAGCCGCTGGACAATGTTCATGTTGACTCTTTGCCTTACAGCAGAGAAAAGTTGAAGCACATCATGTTACATGTTTATTGTTACGTGAAAACGATAGGGACCTTAGAACTTTATGATGTCACATGCTACATTTGAACAGGTGATAACAGTTTGTGCTGCCTGCTATGTGGCATCATGGGTCAGATTGCTGGCCTCTGTGCAGAAGACATGGAATAATTTCTCATTAAGATACAGCTGACATACAATGGACCCTTTGCATTTCTTAATCTGGTTTTAGACCAATCTCCCTTGTGCAGTTGCAAAATGATTGAACCACATGCAAGAACAGAGTCCAGTGCCAGGAGACCCCTACGTCATGAAGACTAGGTTTCTTCTATGGATCTAGATTGGGCCCTGACACTTCCTGAATTAATCGGAAACTGAAATCCCTGCTGTATTATCCCATTACATATGTAAAGACAGGGGGGCGTGGCAAGATGGCGTAGGGAGCGGACGTGCATTCCCGGTCTCCCCCAGGCAGTTATATAAATACCCGTTTTAAGAATATTTCTTTTCTGTTAAAAGTTTTTGTTTTGTTTATCAATTGTTTTTAGTTTAAAATGGCAACAAAGATTAAGGAAAATAGAGTTCAAATACAGAACAAAACTACACTCTCCGACTTTGGAAGAAACTCGGCCTACTTGCCCAGACAGAACCACGGAGTCAAGGCTGGAATTTTCTTAAGAACGGAGCTCATTAATTGGACTGTCAGATAAGCTGGTCTTGGACACTCCTCTGAAAGATGTTTAAAATGGCAACAAAAATTAAGGAAAATAGAGTTCAAATACAGAACAAAACTACACTCTCCGACTTTGGAAGAAACTCGGCCTACTTGCCCAGACAGAACCACGGAGTCAAGGCTGGAATTTTCTTAAGAACGGAGCTCATTAATTGGACTGTCGGATAAGCTGGCCTTGGACACCCCTCTGAAAGATGTTTAAAATGGCAACAAAAATTAAGGAAAATAGAGTTCAAATACAGAACAAAACTACACTCTCCGACTTTGGAAGAAACTCGGCCTACTTGCCCAGACAGAACCACGGAGTCAAGGCTGGAATTTTCTTAAGAACGGAGCTCATTAATTGGACTGTCGGATAAGCTGGCCTTGGACACCCCTCTGAAAGATGTTTAAAATGGCAACAAAGATTAAGGAAAATAGAGTTCAAATACAGAACAAAACTACACTCTCCGACTTTGGAAGAAACTCGGCCTACTTGCCCAGACAGAACCACGGAGTCAAGGCTGGAATTTTCTTAAGAACGGAGCTCATTAATTGGACTGTCGGATAAGCTGGCCTTGGACACCCCTCTGAAAGATGGTGATGAATATTGATTTGAAATGTTTTATGAAGATAAATTGCAGTAATTGGCATTGGTTGCCCGTGAGTTTTAAAAATCCAGATAACATTAAAGTTTATTAGTGATTTTTTTTGGATGGAATATCGGAAGGATGAATTTATTATCTATAAATACAGAATAAAATTACATTCTTTGACTTTGGAAGAAATTTGACCTATTTGCCCAGACAGAGCTGGAGTTGGTGCTGGAATTTTCTCAAGAACAGAACTTTTTGAAAGATGGCGACGAATGTTGATTTGAAATATTTGAAATATTTTCTGAAGATAAACATATATATGGAACTCCTTGACTTGCAATAAGGTTTATTAGTGATTTTTTTTGGATGGAATATTGGAAGAGTGAATTTATTATCTGTGAGTATGCATACATTGCAAACAGATTTTAATAGTTTTGAAAAGGTTTTTTTTTAAACTAAACAAGATCAGTTTAATATTGAGAAAATTGGAAAAAACGGAAACTTTATTATTAAATTTGGAAATTCAGTAGAAAGAAACTATGAACAAGATTGATGATTTATAAAATTAAAGTCGAATGAACAATGTCCAAGAAGAGTTAAAAATTTTGAATAAGTTTTTCTTGAAAATAAACAATAATTTCAACTTAACATTGAGAAGATTGACAAAGTGGAAAATTTGGTATTAAATTGGGAAACACAGAAGAAAGAACTTATGAATAACATTGATGCTTTAGAAGATCAAGACCGAAGGAATTATGTTCAAGAAAATTTTAAAAGATTTGAAAAAAACTTTGTTTGAAAGTAAGCTACAAATTCAACTTGAGACTGAGAAGAATGGAAGATTCGGTGTTGAACTGCGATGTTCAGAGGTGTTTTAATTCAGTGGATGAAATTCAGGAAGACTTGAAAAAAAAAATTAAAAAAAAACTTTTATTGATTGTAAACAATGTTTAACTCATTGTTGGGAGGGTGGAAAGGGTGCAAAATTTAATATCAAGTTCGGATTTTCAAAAAAAAGAGTTTATGAATAAGATTGGTTAAATTGATGGACCGGGGTTTTATGGATATAAAAAATGATGATTTTTCGGTTTATACGTGTATTTTGTCTGCCTGGGGGGGGGGGGGTGGTATTTCTGCTCCCGAAAGTCATATGCCACTTGTGGTTTATACCACACCCATTTGGGTTTTTGGGAATTAACCACCACAAGGTGGTTTCCTAAGGGGTTAGGGGAGGTGGGGGGGTGAAAATTTGAAAATTATTTAGTATCTATTATGTAATATTATACTAAGTCAATTTGAAATGAATGTATGGAGATACTATAAATAAATTTCGGGAAAAAAAAACATATATAAAGACATGCATTTTTACAACTTCTTTTTCAAAACTTTGCGAAGTCCCCTTGCCAATTAAATTTTGAAGTCTGGACACTGCTGGTAACGTAGCAGAAGCTCTGACTGAGCTCTGCATGGCCAGATCAATGGTGTAAGTCTGCATAATCTGTTTCTGAAGTGTTGACTGAGTGATAAATATTAGTCAGGACTAGGAGAAGTTTCATTGATTTTCACTTCAAAGGCAATAGTCACCTTTGCTTCTTCCTGTTGAGAATCAAAATAAGAAAGAGTATTAAAAATTATCACAGAATTGATCTAAATCACCACTGAAATGTGAGCAGAACCTCACTGGGGAAACGGAAGTAGATTCAGTAAGCTGTAGGCACATTGGTGACTACATATTATACACAGTCAGTGTAGTGGTTAGCATAAAACTACTGCAGTGCCAGAGGCCTGGGTCCAAATCCACTGCTATCTGTAACAAGTCCATATATTTTCCCCACACCTACATGCATTTCCCCTGGGTGCTACATTCTCCTCCCACGTTCCAGTAAGTTAATTGGTGGCATGGGTTTGTGGGCCAGAAGGGCCTATTACCATTTTTTTCTCTAAATTTTAAATTTAAATCACCGAGGACTTTAGTGTAGAGGTAAGTGCTGAAATGGTTCAAGATCTAATGCTTAGCAACCATGGGCCAGGTCGTCCCTGCTGATCTCAGTGTTTTTGGACTAGGATGGTGGAGTTACTATTCAAAGTCAGGATACCCCCCATCTTAATCCTCATTATAATAACAACACACTTCAATAGCCAGAAATGAGCTGTGTTGTGATGCATCTAATGGCTGGATTGATAACAGTTGATGGCAGCTCTTCAGCTTCCTCCTCCTGATGACAAACAAGTAAAATTATTATCCAGGACATGGCAAAACAAGGCAAGGTGATTGGTGGGAGAGGGGCAGGTTGGTGCCCAAGGAGTAAAACCCCAAAAGCAAATGAGTAGAGGTGATATGACAGGATATTGGCAATGTCTCAGGGCTGTGTATCAATGACCAAGTGGGAATTTAGTTTATTAATTCCCAAATTTGCCTGGATTAGTTCATTTTATGCACACCTCAACAGACTGAGCACTGTCCTTAATGTGGATCCTTTTGCATCTGCAAAACAATTGACTAACCACTCTCTATAAATCATTAATCCAATCACTTATTCAGAGTCTAACTCAATCTGGGGGTAGACTGCACCATATGAAAGCCTCCCTTGTGCAAATCACTCTAGGTACCTTGGATCAGGGAATGAATGGCTGAGTTGCTCTAACTGGAGTCCCTGAAAGGTGTGGATCAATGCAATATGCTGCAGAGATTGCCTGGTGTATACACATATTAGAAATCAGATTCTTTGATTACACACTGCATACTTTGATCCCAACCACTAAGCTGAGAGGTATGTTTCCAACCCTGGTTTGGCCACTTTCTGTTATCAGTTAATATTTACATCTCCAGCTGTAACGCTTGACTCAATGTTATCAGATGTCATTCACTTTCATTATTCAGAATTCACTATTTCCTCCTTCAAGGCATGGCAGTGAAAATTATTTCCTTTTTCTGTAAAGAGTGAGCACAGCCATTGATTTAAAAACTTTTCCCAAATTGCAGAACATCTTCACTAGCTGAGCTGTATATACAATGCCTTTCAGTTTCACCAAACTGAAATAAATCTGCCGGACAGTGTCTAATCGTTTAGAAAAACCATTATTAATTTGTCCCAACTTGGTTCTTCCAATTTAAGGGATTCAATTGCTTTAAGAGCACCTCCATCACTGCCCAACCCCATCCATAACCAAATCCTGGGTATTCCATAGCCAGCCTGACTCACTTCTCAAGTTGACTTATTCCATCACTGCCCCCACCATCCCATCCCCCTAAACTCCTGACTCAGTGGCAGCTCTTCAACTTCCATCCTCCTGCTGACAATAACCAGGTCCTCTAATCTCACCTCCAACCTTCAAGCTCTGCCCTCTGAACAACTTCCCACCAACTCGAGATAACAGAACTTCCTCAGCTGTATCATCTTACCATCAACATGTCAATGGTTTCTGCCCAGCGAGTGCATATGGTTGCAGAGAGCAAGAGGCAGAATCGCATAAAAATAAAGCCACCGAATTTAACTATTACTTTATTCATGTAATATCCAAAATGGATGTACTTGTCACCAAACTTAAAAATTTCCAATGTAGTATGTATTAGTCCAAATCAATGATTTTCAAACTGCCCCCCTGAACTCACATTCCACCTTAAGTAATTCCTATGTCATAAGTGCTGTGATTGGTAAGGGATTGGTTAAAGTGGTATGTGAGTGGGAAGGGAAGGTTGAGAATCACTGCTTTAGACCCAATTGTTACTGAAATATTTTGCTTGAGAAAAATTGTCATTGGCCCATTTCCTTTGGAGTTATGAAACCGTGCACATAAACGAGTCAATTAGGTACGATTAAAACCGTGGTTTTCACACTTTTTCTTTCCACTCTCATACCACCTTCAGCAATCCCTTACTAATCACAGAGCACTTATGGCATAGGGATTGCTGAAGGAGGAATGTAAGTTTACCAAGGCAGTTTGAAAACCACTGGTCTAAATAAAGTAACTCAATACAGATCACATACTCTCATTCTCCTTTTCTATTCTTTCACTCTCTCTTCCCACACCCTCCTCTCTGTGAAGCCACAAGATAATTACATAATCAGAGAACTAATACATAGGTTAGTAGAGACCAGCAATTAAACCTGTTAAATTAATTGAATATCGCTTCATTGCTCTTTGCACGTAGTCTCTACTCCTCAACTTCTCTAATATTCTCCAATATCCTATACTCAATCATTGTTAATTGCCCCTACACCAGATGGGAGACAGGAGAATGAAGTTTGAGTTAATGGACATGTGATAAAATAGATTATGGGGAAATATGAGAGCAAGATGGATTGGAAAGCTCTGCTAGGGCACATTTTGTACAGGGACTGCACAGTTCATGAGAATACTGGATGGCAAGATTACCTGCACCTCGAGTGAAAAGAATTCCTCCTAGGACAGAAATCCACCAATCATACAAATTGATGAACCAGTTTGGCTAACAAACATATGGGCTGTCGTAAATGTGAAAGCTATAATATGACTAGCTAAAACTTGTAATGTAAAACATCAGGCTTTTTATATACAGTATTCACCAACAACTTCAGGTCATTAAATCACAGAAGCAGGTTCCATGATCATATGGGCTAGATTCCAATCGGTGCATTGAAAAGCAGCAGATAAACTCCATTCTCAAAGTATCATCCTTTAATCTAAATCAAGAGGAATGCATTTAAAATCATTTACATTTTCATTTAATTATTCTGCTGATTAAAGTCACACAATGCACAAGTATCGACAATTTATGAGATCTTTTATCACTTTCTCAGCAAAACATCTACTTAAACTAATTTTGAGGCAACAAAATAACCGGAAGAAATGAGCTCATAATGACCTGTGAGTGTTCACGCTGCCAAGGTGAAGGGGAGTCTGTGAAAGAAGGAAGCCATGTTTATTTTGAAGGATTAATTTTCTTCCAAACTAAATGCTGTGTGGGTTTTCTAGAAGACAGACTTGGCTGTTAACACCTGCAGGCAAATACAGAAGAATGGACAGGTTCCTCCAGGACATTGATCCTGTACTTCCATTCACTCAGGCAAAACCTTACCCCACGATGAGCACAATTTTCAAAAGCCCTAAATAGAGCTGATCAAATCCAAGAGGATAAATGCAAGTCCTAGTTTCTACAAAATGGTGTCAAACGTGTTCAATTCTTTCAATTGCCTGAGCTTAAACTTCCAGACTCAGAAGTGGGCTAAGACATATCCAGCTACCCCAATGGACAATTTTGAAGATTCATCCACTCAAATATGGTCAGGTTTGCTCAGAACCTAAGGATATCCCATTTTGGTGTCTATTTAAATGACTTTTGACCGGTGAGACTCACATTAACAGTGATGAAGTGCATTGAAAGGCTGGTATAAAGCAAATCAGCCTCTGTCTGAGCAATGACATTGATCGGTTCCAATTTGCCTATCATAACAGAAGGTTTACAGTGGATGCCATTTCACTGGCTCTAAGCAAAGCCCAATAACACCTGGCAGCAAAGATGCATTCATCAGGATGTTCTTTATCGACTACAGTTCGGCATTTAACACCATAATCCCCTCAAAATTGAAGACCAGAACTCAACACCTCACTGTGTAACTGGATCATGGATTTCCTCATCTCCAGACCACAATCAGTGAGGATTAGTAAGAATATCTCCTTCACAATCTCCAGTAGGGTTGCATTCTTAATCCCCTGCTCTACTCGCTATACACCTAGGACAATGTGGCTTTGCATGACAACACCACTATCTACAAATTCGCTGATGATATCATGCTTGTGGGGTGAATAAAAAGGGAAGATTGAAAACTTGGCTATATGGTGCACCAAGAACCACCACATTCAATGCCATCAAAACCAAGCTGATTGTTGACTTCAGGAAGGGAAAACAAGAGGTGTACATTCCAGTGATCATTGGGAGATCATAGGTGGAAAGGGTGAGCAAATTGAAGAATTTGGGAGTCACTATCTCAGAGGATCTTTCCTGGACACACACACAAATAGCATCATGAAGAAAGCACATCAGTCCCTTTTACTTCCTCAGGAGTTTGCAGAGGCTGGTATGACATCGGAAACCTTGGCAAACTTCTGCAGATGTGTGGTGGAACGTGCACTTTTTCGCTGCATCATCAGTCCCTTCCACACTGGCACCGCTCATAATTAACAGCCAATATACAGGTTAAGGGTCCAGAGTGAATGCAAATGGGGAGGGAATGATGGGAAGATGGAACTGGATGGGAGAAGTTCAACCTCCCCATAGCTAACCATTTCTATTTGGAGTCACACTCTCAAGCTCACATGTCTGTCCATGGCCTTTCACCCTACCCCACCCTGACAAGATTGGAGGAACAACGCCTCATTTTTCATCTAGGCACTCTCCAACCCCAGGGCATGAACTGAGTTCACTACATTCCAATAATCAGCTTTCCTTTCCCACCCCCCCCCCACCAAATTTAACAAGTTATTCCAGTTCCTACTTCCTTCCTCTCTCCACCGAGCTTAACCTCCTCCCCCCCCAACCTATCATCTCCCACAATCACAAACACCCCCCCGCCCCTTCTGTTTAGACATCTCTCATGTTCCCCCACACCTTGATGAAGGACTCAAGCCCGACACGGTGATCTATCTTTACCTTTGCTATATAAAGGCACTGTTTGACCTGCTGAGTTTCTCCAGCATGTGCGTTTTTTCAAACTAAGTGGACAGGTGAGTATTAGTGAGAGGAAAACACAATGCAGGTTACCTGACCCTGGAAAATTCAAGACAATGCCACTGTTCTCCATATTTCCGTTTGTCCTCTCTGTAGCAATGAAGAAGGGTGAGGGCACAAAGATCGGTGAGGGAAGTCAGGAAGAGTGCTTTCAGACAACCGAAAGCTTCAGATGGCCTTTGTGGACAGGGCTCCGGTGGTCTGCACCCACAGTGACGTCAGGTTATCCTATCAATCAGTACGTTGTCGTATGTCATATCTTTCTGCAGCACGGTTGGCGCAGCAGTTAGTGAAATGCCTTTACAGTGCCAGCAATCGCGACAGGGGTTCGAATCCCTCGCTGTCTGTAAGGAGTTTGTAAGTTCTCCTCGTGTCTGCATGGGTTTTCCCTCAGGGGCTTGAGTTTCCACCCATCGTTTGAAACAAAGCAGCGGTGTGGGTTAATTGGGTGAAAATTGGGCAAAATGGATTAGTGGGCTGAAATGGCCTTTTACCTGTATGTCTAAAACAAAACTTGCCAACATTATAGCATAAACTTCAAAAATCATTCTGAAATGCTGGAAGAAGTCAGATGGTCTTTCAGTGTCCATAGGAGACAAAAATATATTGATGACATTTTGGGCATGAGCCTTTTTTCAAGGAATAAACAGAATATAGCTTCATCAGATGCTCACCGCTTTTGGATTAGGTCATGAAAGGTCTCATTTAAGTGATAAGCTTCTATTATTATGACAAAAATGTGTTGGCCAAATTCCTGCATTGAAAGGAATGAGCCAAGTCACCAGTGGGCAAAGAAGAAACAAATTAAAAACGGAAAAGTTACAGATTCTGGAATTCTACAATAAAAGCAGAAAGTACTGAAAACACTCAGTAGGTCAGGCAGTGACACCGGCAAGAGAAACAGTTAATGTTTCAGATAGAAGATACTTTGTCAGAACAAATCAAGATTAAACTACATATTTTCTTCCTTATTTTCTTTTCAAATTGATGATATCAGTCAGGTAGCTGAAGCTAACTTTAATTTATACATTTGTTATTTAAGCATGAAGAGTACCTCTGGATACTCGAAACTCAAAGTTTCCTCTACAATGTCACCTCACCATTTTCAGGTGAGTAAAGCTTAGATCAAAGAATCAAAGTTAAGCAGCATAAAGGAGGCCATTCAACCCATATTACCCATTGAAAAAGCTATCCAAATCGTCCCACTTTTCCTCTCCCAAAGCCCAGGAATGATTTACTCCACAATTAATATTTTGATGTGGTACTGAATCCAGTCCCATTATTAGTGAGCTGCAGACCAAGACAAGGCTTTGCCTTTTCTGGTTTTAAAAAAAATTATTTTAACCTTCTTTTATTCCTCCAAGAAGAAACCGTTTCTCTTTACTTTCTTGAAACCCCTGTGAGTATTGCCAACCCTGGAGGCCAAGCTTTTCTCATTTCTTTTACTATGCCTGGAATAGTATTGTTCTGAAGAAAAATTTTGAAAGCAGAATCACCGGGTTCTGCCAATTAGTGATTGAAATACGGACAGCACCCTCTGCTGTCCAAGATATTTTAAGGAACTTGAGCAAACAGAGAACTACTGGAGGAACTCAGACTGCATCCATGGGCGGAAATAGTCACCATTTCAGGTCGGAACCCTTCATCAAGATTAGGATAAAAATAAAGTTTAGTAAATGAATTACACATATAAAAGGGAAAGAAGCTGGGGAGGGGAACTCAAAGAACATCATTGGAGCCATGGTCCTGGATCACAAAAATTGCTTTTCTTTCTAAAAGACGATGTTGATTGTTTCCAGCATTTTCCTTTAAAAAAAAATCACCATTAAAAAAATTAATATTCTTTGAAGGACCCATAAATGACTGATCTATTTCTTGTGTTATTGGTTCAAGAAAGGATGCTGATCATGAAAATACCTTGCTCTTTGAGTCAGGCTCTGGATCTATTACATCCACCTGGGCAGACAGAAAAGATCTCCACTTCCTAGCTTGCCCATCAACATCATAATAAGGTAGTTTTGCCTGATTACTAATCTGTAGAGACAAAAATCCAACCAACTGAACTAAATATATTTGGATTAATCTGTTAAAAGTCCACAATTAATCTGCTCTTGTTTTAATGTTATCATGGTCTTGCCTATTTTCCACCTCAGGAAATGGAAATTTGATCAGGTCAAAGGGTATATGTAGTGCTAACTAAATGCAGGATCTTTTGACTAATAAAGTTATTGTGACGAATTGCGTTATTGCACTTCACTTTTGTTTAGATTCTGCTGATCAGTGTTTACATAGTGATTTTATACTGTTTGATTACTTTTGGGAAGGCCTGAAATATAGACCAGGCAGAATCAACTTTACTAAGCTCCTAAAGAAATTTACAAACAACAAAACATCTGTTCTCTGTATTTGAGATCACAAATTCTTTGAATCCATTTCAGTCATTGTAGAATGGATAGGTAAGAATCTATTCTTCGAAATCAAAAATTTCAGCTTCCTTGTCCTTCCAGAAAGCAAAGCTTCTGTCAATGTACTTGCAAATGTCATCATTCGTAAAGGCTCCAAGGTCAGAGTGGCCATGACCTGTGGGCATTTCCTCCTCTTCAGGTGTGGCACTTTGCACAATGACTTTGGGCACCTGTCTTATAGTCGGCTCAGACTGGCTGGGCATGGCTACCATGCTTTCAGGGTTACTGAAGAACCTTTGCTTAATGTCTTCAAATCCATTCTTCCATTCCCTTTTGCCAGCATCAATCTCCTCAATGACAGCCTTATGGAAAGCACGGACCAAGTCCCAACTGAACGTCCCCAGGTGGTCAAACACCTCGAAGCACAGAAGATGCCTCATCTTTCTTTCATCTGGCGGCAGGTCAAGTTCAAGGATGTGAAAGTATCCCAGCATGAAGAGGTCAAGGGTCAGACTATCGTAGTCAGCAGGAAGACCGTTGACACGAGGGAGAAACTGTTCAGGCGAGTAGGTGATCCTCTGTCGATTCAATCGTCTAATCTGTCTGGATGGAACATGGGAGATGATGTTTCTCCAGTTCCCAATGAGTTTGGTGATGGTCCTTTGCTGCAGGAAGAGATGTCTAAGTTTTTCATTTGAAATGGATTGTTTAGGCTGGGGCTCAAGATGGGTTTCCAAATCTGGCTTTCCACTGCTCTCCTCTTTTTCCATCATCTTTCCATCTTCAAGTGGTTCATTGCTATTTTCCACAGTGGAAGATGTACACAGGTTTTTGAGTTTCATTTTCAAAGACATGGTGTAAGTTGACTTTTTCCAGTGACCCAGGAATAACACAACTATCCTTTCTTTCCTCAGGCTAGTCGACTCTGTCACAGGGGAACGGGGAGCATGGTCTTCCACCACATCACCCTTTGAGTTAATTCCCAATTCACTTGTGTCCCCCATGTGGCCTGACTGTCGGAGTTCATGCATCTGTTCTTCACTCAACCCACCCCCTTGAACTCCGGCGATATACTTTTGCCAAGATTCATCTTCACAAGTGTTCGTGCCATGATAAACATCTTCGGCACTTTGAACTTCAACTCTATGTTCAGGGCTCACTGGATAAAATTGATTATTATTCTTGTTCTCAGAGATATATTCCTGATTTTCCAGTGGTTTTGTGCTTGCAATCGTCTTCTCTCTAGGCACATATTGCTTTTCAAAATTGGCCCTAAGGGAGCGTACTGACACACCAAATTGCTGGATCTCTTTTTCTACCTTGTTCCTGCTCTTTCTTGAAGATGTTTGATCAAGTCTTGGAGTGAAGACAGCTGCCAATTCAGTGTTTGGTATTTTAGTAATTTCCTTGCTCTCATAATCCGACCGATCTTTCTCATTAACATTTGACAAGAGAAGTGACATAGTCCTCACTATCCCAGATATCCTGTTGCACCACACAGGTAAAGGTGTGTCCTCTTCTCTGCCCGAATCCTGATTCAAAAGCTGAGTATTGACAGTAATGTTAACGATAGGCGCTGGGAGAATAGTTCGCAGTTGAACTGCCAATCGGTTCAGCTCACCTCCATATTCCTGGCACCTCTTCATCATTTGAACATTTTCAATCTGCTTCTCCAAATAGATAAGATCATCCTCAGTAAGAAGCTCTCCAAATGGGCCCAATATGGCATTGTGCTCCTGGGAATACCTCCATATCTCTGTCTGCAGGTAACCTCTTCCTTTGTGCTTGTTGGGACAAACAACATTTGAAATGCAGAGTCAGTGTGCACCACAATCCCTGACTAAGGATAAGACAGGCTTTCAAATCAAACGTTGTAAAGAGGAAAACTCATTTTTATTTATAAATCAGGTTTTTAAAAATTTATTTGGATGTCTCTCTGATATGCTCAGTTCCACTAGATTGTATCATTTATTGCTTCAAGTGGTGAACTTCTCTGACTTCAGAGAATCAAGAAGTTTTATTCAGTCCTTAAATGGTCATTTTCTTTTTAGTTTCTACTCCTGAAGCTGAAGGACATCACAGTAGAGAATGGGGGAAACCCGAATCCAAAATTCGCTCCCACCACAGGGTACCTTAAAACCTCAACTAGTACTTCACTTACCCCTTCCTCTGTTATGGGAGATTCCAAGCAAAAAGGATGTTCTGACCCTTGGATAACTCCAACCCAGTGGTTTTCAATTTTTTTCTTTCCACTCACATACCACTAAGTAATCCCATAGGTGCTCTGTGATTAGTAAGGGATTGCTTAAGGTGGTATGTGAGTGGAAAGGGAAGGTTGAGAACCATTGCTCTAGACCCAATTGTGACCGAAATATTTTGCTTGAGAAAAAATGTCATTGGCCCATTTCCTTTGGAGTTATGAAACCGTGCACATAACACGTTAATGAGGTACGATTAAAACAGTGGTTTTCAACAATTTTTTTCTTTCCTCTCACATGCTACCTTAAGTAATCCCATAGAAAACCACTGCTCTAACCCATACACCCTACTCGACCCCCAAAGTCGGTCTGAGCATTCACCAATCCACCCCAATGCACAATCTAATCTACACTTGCTACTACACAAAAGCTTGCTTTAACCCCTTAATTTGCTTTAAATCTCTTTTGCTTGAGCCATTCTACCTTTGAGTCACATAAAAAAATAAACCATCACCCACCCTACCTCATGCTTTTCCTCACAATTTGAGGCAATCTCACCAAACATGCCAAGCCCCAGTCACATTAACTTATGGGACATTTTAACTCTGTACATACACCCAGACTCTTGAAGATACTCCAACTTGTGGTTATTGTTGAAGTTAGTTTACATGCATTCAGTTTGAAAAGCTATATTGATAGCTTTATTCTATAATCAGAACTATTTTGATTTTATGTGGGTATACACAACATTAATTTGTGAGCTGTCTAACCTGTAGGAATTTGACATTGACACTGTCAATAAGAAGCTGATGGGGGCCTTCAATTCCCAGCATCGATATAAACCATCTCAATCAATGTTCTATTCCCTCTTGAAATCCCGTTTCAAGGCAATGCATTACAAGGCCTGGAGAAACCAATTATTTTTTTTTTGCAAAATCTGTGTTATCCTTACAGGGTACAAACTATGACACAAAGCAAAACAATAGAAACAGAAAATGATGGAAGTACTCAGTAGGTCAGGTTGCGACCATAGAGAGAAAAACAGCATTTATGTTTCGCGAGGAAGACCTTTCATCGGAACTAAAAAACGTCAGTAATAAATATGTTTTATGTTACAAAGAGAAAGGGGTGGAGGAAACAAAGGGGAGGTCTTTGTTGCAATGGAGTCTGCAAAAGATGAAACATTTCAAGTGGTGATGCCAATTGAGGGAAGATGGCAGATGCTTGTCCTTCACAGCTGATCTTTCAGAGCAGATAGCCACTTCAGCCCTTCCTCTTCTCTGCAACATTATTATTTGGTTTCTATCTAATCATTGGTTCTGATGAAAGGTCATTTGCTTGAAACGGAAATAAATGTTTCTCAATCCACAGATGCAGCCCAACCTGCAGAGCATTTATTTCAGATGTCCAGCATCTGCAGGATTTTACTTCTCATTAATGCAACACCAATGCACATTGGTACTGTTGGTTCTCAAGATGCACAGCAAAATATTCAAAGGCTTTACACAGGCAAATCCGCGTTGATGCTGCAGGCATACAAAACAGCAGGGAACACACGAAGAGAAATCCACACAACATTGCAGATGTAACAAACACATGACAAGGTATTCCAGGACTACAAGCTTGCAGCACACACAACACTCATTAAGACTGCATATTTAGAATTGCACAGCAAAGAACATTCAAAATATGGGCATAAAAATGCACAAAAAGTCCTGAAAACTTGTAACTTGCACAACAAATGAATTAGAATTGAAATGCTCAGCAGTGCAACTCAATATACTATGGATTTGAAGATTGCTTAGCTATGTAGTCAGTTCTCTATGTCTTTCATATATTTAGCTGATGGTTAATCTGTACCTCAACTATGGTTTCCATCTTAAGTTCATATGCTTCAACACCTTTAATCAGCAAAAATCTATCACTCCAATGTTGAATCTGACTATTGGCTCAAACAACTACACATTACTGCAAAATGATTTACAGATTTTGTTTTGGGGGAAGTGCTTCCTAATTTTGCTCATATACGGCATATTTCAAAATTTAAGTGTATTTATTTGTTCTGAGTTCTGCCACTGGATGAAGTTGTTTCCCCCTTCCTATTCCTCCCCACCCCCCCCCCCAACTAGTTTAAAGTTGTACTAAGATCTCTCTTCAACCTTCTAAGAGGTTCAAGCCTTTGTATTGCAAGCCTTTTAAATCCTGGCAGAATTCTGAAAATTTGTATTGTATCCATTCCAAAATTAATGTGTCCTTTCTTCAGATGCACGCGACTAAACTGATCACTGAATTTATCAGAGGTGCTGTAAAACAGCACAAATCTCTCACGTTTGTATAACTGCCAACTTGTGTTATGTATTCATACCCTTTCATTTAGGCATCATTTCACCTTTAGCTGGAACATTGTTGGCTGTGATGGGCAGTACAGAAGGGAACCACCATATTCAGCCATTGGAATGGAAGTGCAGCACAGATTGAGGCACATGTGCTAGCGTTCAGTACTTACACAATTAGGCACCCAAAATGTAAAATATTATTGTTTTTTTATTATTTTCTTAATATTTCATTGATTCTAGGCATCTCTGTCGATAAGCTCAGAAAGCTCCTTGTGCAGACTGTCTTACCTCTCGCCGCTGCTCTTAAAATTCAATGTTAACAGGTGGCAATGCACCATCCCTACTTGGCCAGCTGCCTGAGACATTACTGGGAGACTGAATGAAGCTACTGTGAACTGGTCAGCATCTGGCTAAGGTAGGTACAGGAATGAGGAGAGAGCCAGGGGCTGTGGCTCATGAGCAGCAGGCTGAATCCATCAAGATCCAACTCATATACTTTACAATACAGCTTAATGATTTGTCTCTGCTTCTCATCAGACCATAAAAACCTGAATAAAAGAAAATTCAAGAGGGCAAATCCATTTCACACAGAACTACGATCACCTAGCCTCATCATTGCTTCTGCAGAAGCTCTCCATTTTCTCCCTCAGCCACATTCTCCAACATATACCCTTTGTGTCCTTTCCCCTCCAGAAGTATATTTAATTAACTTGACTATTTATGTGGCTTCTCTGTCCTTTCTTGGAAACTTATTCTGCAGCACATTTAGTTTACATGGCAATAGTTTCCTCACAAATTCTTTATGTTGAACTTGTATCTCTTGGGATTTGAAGCAATTCGGTACTGGAAACCATTTGCCTGGTTCAGTTCTGCCAATTCCCTCATAACTTGCTGTACTACTGAGCATTTTAATCAGACGGCTATTACTACCTCTGTGAATATGAAGGTCGATAAGCTCAGAAAGCTCCTTGTGCAGACTGTCTTACCTCTCTCCGCTGCTCTTCTTCATCTAGCAGTCGTGCCTGCAGTTTCCGGACCATGACCTGACGTTTCCACTCTGGAATGGGGCACCCCTTCTCATCATGAGTGGGCACCAGCAAGTCCACATCAGCGGAAGGGACCTCCTCAGCAGGGAGAGGGATCAACGCTTTCTCTTTCGACTTCCCTTTGAGTTTTAATCTTTCACTCTGAAATAAAAGTGCAATCAAACTTTCCAGGACTATGGGTTCAAGGACGAGACTTTGCCTAAACCAATAATACACAACTTTCCTTCCCACCTCCTGTTATTACAGTATTAGAGTTTCAATGATTATCTGCATTAATATGACACCCAAGATTTTATTTTCAAAAATAGACTTTATTCACAATAAGTTATTTATAAAAAGAAAACTATTCAATCTCTTCACACCCTTAGTGTCATTACCATACACTTCTATCACTGTATATAGTGACATTCATTTAATCTTTCGCAGCATTGCCACCATTGTGGCACCTTGTCGTTAGTTCCCCCCCCCCCTTTGTTGTTTAAGGGGCTTTTCCTTCAATCTCAGACCCTCAAGCCTGGTAACAGAAGGACTCTAGACTGTGGTTCTTCTCTACAGCATCCTGTACCAAGCCTCAGGGCAACGTTCAGCACGTACACCCGCAGCCTGGAATGTCCTGTACATGGGACAGATGAATATTTTTTAAAGACCAAAGATAGGCTTTATGGTAAATAAAATTATTTACAAAAACATCATTCTGAACCTCTTCACATTTTGCAGACATTGAATTACTGTGCATCAATCTAACACGCAAAAATTGGATTCACTTGGCAACTCTCTCCTTTTAGTCAGATCATTTGAACTTCATCCCATTTAAAAATGTATCATTCCAACAGATCATTTTTTAAAAATTCTCTCATGGATTATGGACATCACTGGTCATCTGGTACCTGTGCTCCATGATAAATGAGTAGCATGCATGGTCATTTCAGAGGGCAATTAAGGGTCACCCACATTAATTGACCTGGAGACACAACAGACCATGTAGATTAAGGAATGCAATTAGGTTTTATTTCCTGAGATGCTATGGTGAGATACCAATCTGGTTGAGCCCTTTGTAACCCTATTTCTATTCAACTGCTGGATTACTAATCCTGTCCAATAAAGAATAAAGAATAACAGGAAACTTAACTTGCTCAAAGTTGAGAAGAATGAGAGATGATCTCATTGAACTGAGGAAGATTAAAGCGACTTGACAGGGTGGATGTGAAGTTCACATAAAGCAAAGTGGCAGTGTATTAAAATGAAATTTTCCCAAGGATACAATACCTATTTCAATCATTACCAATTTACCTAACAGAGAAATTCTTCAAGGAGCTAAAGAAAATAATAAGGAAATTCTTATGGAAAGGGGGGAAACCGAGGATAGCACAATGGTAACAGAATGGTACAAACAAGGAGGCTTACAGCTACCAAACTTTAAGAATTATTATAGAGCAACACAATTACGATACCTATCAGATTTTTATCAAACAAGGGAAAAACCAGATTGGACCAGATTAGAGCTAGATAAAATAGGGGAGAAGATACCTGAAAAGTGGGATGAAAAGTTGGTGCAACAGGACTTCACCAGTATTGCACCATCTGCTCAACATTTGGAAGAAGATTCACGTAGAAAGGAATAAAATAAATTATCAACTACCAAAATAAATATTGACACAAAATCAACTAATCCCTTTCACAATAGATAACCTTTCCTTCAGAGAATGGGAGAGAAAAGGGATTAAAAGAATAGAAAATTATTTTTCGGGAAATAAATTATTATCTTTTGAACAAATGAAGGACAAATATAATATAACTCACGAGACAAGGTTTGCATACCACCAACTGAAAACCTACTTGAAGGACAAATTGGGAAACAGTCTGAGGTTACCAGAAGGAAGCAATTTTGAATATGTGATTACAGACACAATGATAATTAAAAAAATTATAACAAACATGTACATCAAACTGCAAGAGAAAGAAAACGAGGAAACAAGCTGTAAACCTAAACAAAAATGGGAACAAGATCTAAACATAAAGATAAAGAATGAAACATGGGAAAAGCTATCCTCCGGAGCTATGAAAAATACAATAAACATGAGGTTACGCGTGATACAATATAATTGGTTACACAGGCTATACATCACACCCCAAAAGTTAAATAAATGGGACCCAACAGTATTAGACAGATGTTTTCGCTGTAAGAAGGAAACGGGAACAACAATACATGCAATTTGGGCATGTGAGAAAGTGGAAAAGTTTTGGGAAGATCTAAACCAGGTATTAAATAAAATCACAAAAAGCAACATACCAAAAAACCCAGAGATCTTCCTTCTAAGTAATATAAGGAATAAAGAACTTGGACTCGATTTGGATGGAGCACAAAAAAGATTTATTATGATAGCCCTAGCTGTAGCAAAAAAAATGTATTATGTCAACCTGGAAATTAGAAGACAACCTGAGAATACAGCAATGGTACATAGAAATAAATAAATGTATTCCATTGGAAAAAATAACATATAATTTAAGAAATAACATCACAATATTCAAACAAATATGGGAACCATACATGGAACACAATAGAGAAATCCTACCAAGGACCTCCACCACCTAAAATGACAGAAGGAGAAGACAACGAAATGAACTGACTCAGTATGTAAAAGTAAAAGACACAAATTTCTTGTTTATTTTATTAAGTGACGACATGGTTTAACGGATTTAATGTATCTTATAGATTGAACTTTGAATAAATGGGAAGGAGGGGAGAGGGAGGGAGGGAAGGGAGGGGGGAAAAAGGGGAGAAAATGACACTGTATATATTCAAGAGAAAAATGTCAAAAAAATTTAAAAAAAAACCAAAGTGGCAGTGCCTGGAACCAGAGGTCCAGTCTCAAAATAAGGCACCAACAATCCAAGACAGATAATAAATTGTTTCACCGAGAGAGTACTATATTTTTACCATTCTCTACCAGAAGAAGCTGTGGAGGCACAGTCACTCATCGTATTCAATTTAGAGAGCTACATTTTTTTAAAGATACCAAGGAGATTAAGATATGGGGTTAATAAAATACTGAGGTAGCGTTCAGTCAGAATTTCAATGGTTGAGAGTAAAGAAACTAGACTCCAAATCACCTCCTCTACTTCGAACATCTTTGTATGAAAAAGCAGGGAAAGCATTGGTGGCTATTTCATTGGGCAGAATAGAACACCACCTGTTCCCTGGAGAGAGAGTAAGAGGATGGAAGCTCAAAGAGATCCTAGAATATAAATACATAAATTGTTAAAGTTTCATGGCGTAAATGGATACAGCCACAAAGCATACAAATAAAGAGTGTAAAATTGCGCGAGGTAACGAGCACAAAAGTTGTGAAATATGTATTAGTACATATGGAATATTGCTCAAGTTACACATGGAGAACTTCACCATTCTGGTCGTGAATCTAATCCAGAAAAACATCACTAAAATGAATGGACATTTGTGGATTATAATACAGCAATCTTTAGCTGTAGGTCCCTTGTTTTAAATGCTCCCAAGGGCTGATTGAATAATACAAGGATCAGGGAATGGGCCAACAGTCAGAGACCAGACTAGGAGTTGAGGGACTGAGGTAGAGATAACAGACTCCTCAGGGAAACAGGAAGCCATGCAGCTGATCAGGGCAGGAGGGGCGGGTACTCAGGTTTAGCAGGGTAGAGATCAAGCTATTATGAGGTGGGGATTGAACATCACTGTTTTAAAAGGGAGCCAAGGTGGTCAGGGAGTGAGTACAGACTGGTGTCAGTTGGTTGCTAACATCGCTGGGGCAATGTAGTTCTAGTTATTGCAGGAATCTGGGTGGCCAGTCCCCGTGACTCATTGGAACGAATACAGTAAATGTTAAATATCAAATGGTTCAATAATATTCTTCATCAATTGTATTATACTCCATATCAGCTAAATGGACTTAATTCCAATTATTGAAATAAGTGTTTTTGATGTGTGAAAGAAATAGGACTTTTTTGCATTCAGTGTGGTCTTGTGAAAAAGTGCCCCAGATGGGGCCTCACCAGTGCCTTGTGCAGTTGCAGCGTAAACTCCCTGCTCCTAAGCTCAATCGTTCTAGCAATGAAAGCCAACATTTGCCTTCCTGATAACCTGCTGCACCTGCAAACCAACCTTTTACAATGAAGGCACAAGCATCCCCAAGTCCTTCTGCACAGCAGCGTGCTACAATCGCTTGTCATTTAAATATTACTTATGCTCTTCCACATTTCCTTCCAAAGTGGTTAACCTCACATTTACCCATATTGTACTCCATCTACCTGACCTTTGCCAACTCACTTAACCCATCTATAACCTCTTTGTATCCTCACCCCAATTTTCATTTGCTCTGAGAAATTTGTAAAGGGATCAAGTTCAAAATCTCCAACTCTGGGAATCCTAAATTGGCACTTTGAAATATATTCCACTCAGATACAGAGAGCCAAGTATTTAGTGGCAGAAACGATGACAATCAAAATACAATGAGCATTCAATGCCAGGTAGCATGAAATGTAGTAAGTAGGAGGTGCAGTACTAGTATCTTTGACAATTATAGTGAGCATTCAATGCCAGGTACAGGGATCATTTAGTAGAATGTGAAGTGAATATATGACAACTGTAATGAACATTTAATGTTGGATATTGGGAGCATTTGTTGCCAGGGAGAGCAGGCAGTCAATTGCATTTAATGTTCACTGTAACTTATATGAACTGTATTTAGTCATGGATAAAATAAGCAAACAGTGTTAAATATGGCAAGCTTTCAACAAGAGATGCAATTAAAATACAATACCAGATACAGTGAAATTTAATTTAATAAACGCAGAGTTGAAGTCAATGAATATTGTGAAATGGTGCGAGAATAACAACCTGAATCTCACTGGGGACAAGGCCAAGGAGATGGACTTCAGAAGGACCAGACAAAACCAACTTCCACTACACATCAGATCCAACCAGCACCACCAGGCTGAGGAACAGCATTTTCCCACAGGCAATGAGAATGTTGAATGACAAAAGGAACCGCTTAAACTAACCATCTGAGTCTCGTATATACAAAACAATATTTTTTTTCCCATAGATAAAATCCTTGTCCTGCATATATATTGTTTGTACATGTGTCATGTCTGGTTATATGTCTGCATGTTTTGGCACCGAGGACCAGAGAATGCTGTTTCGTTGGGTTGAACTTGTACAATCAGATGGCAATAAACTTGACTAATAGCTCAGTAGTCGAGAAAACAAAGTTCCTCGGAGTCCACTTAAGAAGTGACCTATCCTGGATATATAGCATCTTCTCACATCAGGCAGGCATAACAGCGACTGTACTTCCTTAGAAGGAGGAGGTGGTCAAGGCTACCAGCCACCATTCTATCAGTTTTCTACAGGAGCTCTATTAAGAGCGCCTTGGACGAATGCATTACAGTGTGGTACAGTTGATGTAAAGCATCAGATTGGAAATCAATCCACATAAAAGCAGCAGACCAGGATCTCCCTTCACCACCACACCCCCTCCCGCCAATCAATGGGATTTACCAAGATCATTTGTTTAAAGAGAGCCTACAAATTCTGCAGGATCCCTTCCATCTTCCATCCTACACATAGCAACTCCAGTCAGGAAAGAGCATTAAAGCCAGATCCACCAGAATGAGGAACAGCTTCTTCCCGCAGTCAATGAGATTGCTGAACTGCTAAAACAGCTCCCTGTGACTCAACTATTTATTAATCATATTTATTTTTAAAATGTATATAAGACGTATGTATGGTAGGTTCTGCATCTATGTATTGTTTGTTCAAACTGTTATTACACCATGGATTGAAGAACGTGGTTTTGTCAGGTTGTATTGTTATAATAGGATGACAAATAAACGTGAACAATCTACAAACATTTGGTCATAGATATATCAAGAATGCAGTGCCCGATAAAATGAAAATTCAGCTCATTTCTACCTGTATGCAATAAGCATTCAATGGCTTGTGCAGCAAGAATTCAGAGACTTTCAGTGTATTATAATTAGTGGCAGTGCAGCTAATATTCACTGTCATTATACAGTAAGCTCTTAGAGGCAGGTACAGTGAGCATTCAGCAGCAGACATGATGAACAATCAGTGCAAGGCATTCAATAACAGAAGGAGGAAGCCTTCAGTGCCCCTAACAGAGAGTAGTCATCATTAGATTAAATGAAAAAAATTGCAGATGCAAATTGCAATGAAAAAAGATGCAGAATCCACAAAGAGAAGCTGGGGGGATTCAGCAGGTCAGGCAACATAAATAGTAAGAAATAGTTATTCAAGGCTTTGGGATAGGATATTTCTGCATCCCTCCCCAAACACAACATATTTGATATCACCCTCTTCCTACTTCAGTGTTGAGAAACTGTTCCAACCCGAAACTTCTATCCTGGCTGCTGGCTCACCAAATCTCTTTAACTTCCCTTTGCTTGCTAATGAACTGGCAAGGTAGGCATAGTGGGGATTTGGTGCCAGTACCCAGTGACCATACGGTGCCAGGTTAAAAAAAAAAATCAGCATGAAATCCAGTTACAGGAAGAAAATGAATTCAGTTATAGTGAACTAGCAATGCTACTTAATGAAGATCAGCTACACTACACCAAGCATACTCTTCCAGATGCAACGACCACACATGGCCAGGTCATGACCACACATGGCCAGATCAGCTACACTACACCAAGCATACTCTTCCTTTGCAATGACCACACATGGCCAGGTCATGACCACACATGGCCAGATCAGCTACACTACACCAAGCATACTCTTCCAGATGCAATGACCACACATAGCCAGGTCATGACCACACATGGCCAGATCAGCTACACTACACCAAGCATACTCTTCCAGATGCAACGACCACACATGGCCAGGTCATGACCACACATGGCTAGATCAGTTACACTACACCAAGCATACTCTTCCAGATGCAACGACCACACATGGCCAGGTCATGACCACACATGGCCAGATCAGATACACTACACCAAGCATACTCTTCCAGATGCAATGACCACACATGGCCAGCTCATGACCACACATGGCCAGATCAGCTACACTACACCAAGCATACTCTTCCAGATGCAATGACCACACATGGCCAGGTCATGACCACACATGGCCAGATCAGCTACACTACACCAAGCATACTCTTCCAGATGCAACGACCACACATGGCCAGGTCATGACCACAGAAGGCCAGATCAGCTACACTACACAAAGCATACTCTTCCAGATGCAACGACCACACATGGCCAGGTCATGACCACACATGGCGAGATCAGCTACACTACACCAAGCATACTCTTCCAAATGCAACGACCACACATGGCCAGGTCATGTCCACACATGGCCAGATCAGCTACACTACACCAAGCATACTCTTCCAGATGCAACGAACACACATGGCCAGGTCATGACCACACATGGCCAGATCAGCTACACTACACCAAGCATACTCCTCCAGATGCAACGACCACACATGGCCAGGTCATGATCACAGATGGCCAGATCAGCTACACTACACCAAGCATACTCTTCCAGATGCATCGACCACACATGGCCAGGTCATGACCACACATGGTCAGATCAGCTACACTACACCAAGCATACTCTTCCAGATGCAACGACCACACATGGCAAGGTCATGACCACACATGGCCAGATCAGCTACACTACACCAAGCATACTCTTCCAGATGCAATGACCACACATGGCCAGGGCATGACACACATGGCCAGATCAGCTACACTACACCAAGCATACTCTTCCAAATGCAACGACCACACATGGCCAGGTCATGACCACACATGGCCAGATCAGCTACACTACACCAAGCATACTCTTCCAGATGCAACGACCACACATGGCCAGGTCATGACCACACATGGCCAGATCAGCTACACTACACCAAGCATACTCTTCCAGATCCAACGACCACACATGGCCAGGTCATGACCACACATGGCCAGATCAGCTACACTACACCAAGCATACTCTTCCAAATGCAACGTCCAGACATGGCCAGGTCATAACCACACATGGCCAGATCAGCTACACTACACCAAGCATACTTTTCCAGATGCAACGACCACACATGGCCAAGTCATGACCACACATGGCCAGATCAGCTACACTACACCAAGCATACTCTTCCAGATGCAACGACCACACATGGCCAGGTCATGACCACACATGGCCAGATCAGCTGCACTACACCAAGCATACTCTTCCAGATGCAGTGACCACACATGGCCAGGTCATGACCACACATGGCCAGATCAGCTACACTACACCAAGCATACTTTTCCATATGCAACGACCACACATGGCCAAGTCATGACACACATGGCCAGATCAGCTACACTACACCAAGCATACTCTTCCAGATGCAATGACCACACATGGCCAGGTCATGACCACACATGGCCAGATCAACTACACTACACCAAGCATACTCTTCCAGATGCAATGACCACACATGGCCAGGTAATGACCACACATGGCCAGATCAGCTACACTACACCAAGCATACTTTTCCAGATGCAATGACCACACATGGCCAGGTCATGACCACACATGGCCAGATCAGCTACACTACACCAAGAATACTCTTCCAGATGCAACGAGCACACATGGCCAGGTCATGACCACACATGGCCAGATCAGCTACACAACACCAAGCATGCTCTTCCAGATGCAACGACCACACATGGCCAGGTCATGACACACATGGCCAGATCAGCTACACTACACCAAGCATACTCTTCCAAATGCAACGTCCACACATGGCCAGGTCATGACCACATATGGCCAGATCAGCTACACTACACCAAGCATACTCTTCCAGATGCAACGATCACACATGGCCAGGTCATGACCACACATGGCCAGATCAGCTACACTACACCAAGAATACTCTTCCAGATGCAACGAGCACACATGGCCAGGTCATGACCACACATGACCAGATCAGCTACACTACACCAAGCATACTCTTCCAGATGCAACGACCACACATGGCCAGGTCATGACCACACATGGCCAGATCAGCTACACTACACCATGCATACTCTTCCAGATGCAACGACCACACATGGCCAGGTCATGACACACATGGCCAGATCAGCTACACTACACCAAGCATACTCTTTCAAATGCAACGACCACACATGGCCAGGTCATGACCACACATGGCCAGATCAGCTACACTATACCAAGCATACTCTTCCAGATGCAACGACCACACATGGCCAGGTCATGACCACACATGGCCAGATCAGCTACACTACACCAAGCATACTCTTCCAGATGCAACGACCACACATGGCCAGGTCATGACACACATGGCCAGATCAGCTACACTACACCAAGCATACTCTTCCAAATGCAACGACCACACATGGCCAGGTCATGACCACACATGGCCAGATCAGCTACACTACACCAAGCATACTCTTCCAGATGCAATGACCACAAATGGCCAGGTCATGACCACACATGGCCAGATCAGCTACACTACACCAAGCATAATCTTCCAGATGCAACGACCACACATGGCCAGGTCATGACCACACATGGCCAGATCAGCTACACTACACCAAGCATACTCTTCCAGATGCAACGACCACACATGGCCAGGTCATGACCACACATGGCCAGATCAGCTACACTACACCAAGCATACTCTTCCAGATGCAATGACCACACATGGCCAGGTCATGACCACAAATGGCCAGATCAGCTACACTACACCAAGCATACTCTTCCAGATGCAACGACCACACATGGCCAGGTCATGACCACACATGGCCAGATCAGCTACACTACACCAAGCATACTCTTCCAGATGCAACGACCACACATGGCCAGGTCATGACACACAAGGCCAGATCAGCTACACTACACCAAGCATACTCTTCCAAATGCAACGTCCAGACATGGCCAGGTCATGACCACATATGGCCAGATCAGCTACACTACACCAAGCATACTCTTCCAGATGCAACGACCACACATGGCCAGGTCATAACACACATGGCCAGATCAGCTACACAACAGCAAGCACACCCTTCCAAATGCAACGACCACACATGGCCAGGTCATGACCACACATGGCCAGATCAGCTACACTACACCAAGCATACTCTTCCAGATGCAATGACCAAACATGGCCAGGTCATGACCACACATGGCCAGATCAGCTACACTACACCAAGCATACTCTTCCAGATGCAACGACCACACATGGCCAGATCATGACCACACATGGCCAGATCAGCTACACTACACCAAGCATACTATTCCAGATGCAACGACCACACATGGCCAGGTCATGACACACATGGCCAGATCAGCTACACTACACAAAGCATACTCTTCCAAATGCAACGTCCACACATGGCCAGGTCATGACTACACATGGCCAGATCAGCTACACTACACAAAGCATACTCTTCCAAATGCAACGACCACACATGGCCAGGTCATGACCACACATGGCCAGATCAGCTACACTACACCCAGCATACTCTTCCAGATGCAACGACCACACATGGCCAGGTCATGACACACATGGTCAGATCAGCTACACTACACCAAGCATACTCTTCCAAATGCAACGACCACACATGGCCAGATCAGCTACACTACACCAAGCATACTCTTCCAGATGCAACGACCACACATGGCCAGGTCATGACCACACATGGCCAGATCAGCTACACTACACCAAGCATACTCTTCCAGATGCAACGACCACACATGGCCAGGTCATGACCACACATGGCCAGATCAGCTACACTACACCAAGCATACTCTTCCAGATGCAACGACCACACATGGCCAGGTCATGACCACACATGGCCAGATCAGCTACACTACACCAAGCATACTCTTCCAGATGCAACGACAACACATGGCCAGTTCATGACCACACATGGCCAGATCAGCTACACTACACCAAGCATACTCTTCCAAATGCAACGACCACACATGGCCAGGTCATGACCACACATGGCCAGATCAGCTACACTACACCAAGCATACTCTTCCAGGTGCAACGACCACACATGGCCAGGTCATGACCACACATGGCCAGATCAGCTACACTACACCAAGCATACTCTTCCAGATGCAACGACCACACATGGCCAGGTCATGACCACACATGGCCAGATCAGCTACACTACACCAAGCATACTCTTCCAGATGCAACGACCACACATGGCCAGGTCATGACCACACATGGCCAGATCAGCTACACTACACCAAGCATACTCATCCAGATGCAACGACCACACATGGCCAGGTCATGACCACACATGGCCAGATCAGCTACACTACACGAAGCATACTCTTCCAGATGCAATGACCACACATGGCCAGGTCATGACCACACATGGCCAGATCAGCTAAACTACACCAAGCATACTCTTCCAGATGCAACGACCACACATGGCCAGGTCATGACCACACATGGCCAGATCAGCTACACTACACCAAGCATACTCTTCCAGATGCAACGAACACACATGGCCAGGTCATGACGACACATGGCCAGATCAGCTACACTACACCAAGCATACTCTTCCAGATGCAATGACCACACATAGCCAGGTCATGACCACACATGGCCAGATCAGCTACACTACACCAAGCATACTCTTCCAGATGCAACGACCACACATGGCCAGGTCATGACCACACATGGCTAGATCAGCTACACTACACCAAGCATACTCTTCCAGATGCAACGACCACACATGGCCAGCTCATGACCACACATGGCCAGATCAGCTACACTACACCAAGCATACTCTTCCAGATGCAATGACCACACATGGCCAGCTCATGACCACACATGGCCAGATCAGCTACACTACACCAAGCATACTCTTCCAGATGCAATGACCACACATGGCCAGGTCATGACCACACATGGCCAGATCAGCTACACTACACCAAGCATACTCTTCCACATGCAACGACCACACATGGCCAGGTCATGACCACACATGGCCAGATCAGCTACACTACACCAAGCATACTCATCCAGATGCAATGACCACACATGGCCAGGTCATGACCACACACGGCCAGATCAGCTACACTACACCAGCATACTCTTCTAGATGCAATGACCACACATGGCCAGGTCATGACCACACATGGCCAGATCAGCTACACTACACCAAGCATACTATTCCAGATGCAACGACCACACATGGCAAGGTCATGACCACACATGGCCAGATCAGCAACACTACACCAAGCATACTCTTCCAGATGCAACGACCACACATGGCCAGGTCATGACCACACATGGCCAGATCAGCTACACTACACCAAGCATACTCTTCCAGATGCAACGACCACACATGGCCAGGTCATGACCACACATGGCCAGATCAGCTACACTACACCAAGCATACATTTCCAGATGCAACGACAACACATGGCCAGCTCATGACACACATGGCCAGATCAGCTACACTACACCAAGCATACTCTTCCAAATGCAACGACCACACATGGCCAGGTCATGAACACACATGGCCAGATCAGCTACACTACACCAAGCATACTCTTCCAGATGCAACGAGCACACATGGCCAGATCAGCTACACTACACCAAGCATACTCTTCCAGATGCAACGACCACACATGGCCAGGTCATGACCACACATGGCCAGATCAGCTACACTACACCAAGCATACTCTTCCAGATGCAACGACTACACATGGCCAGGTCATGACCACACATGGCCAGATCAGCTACACTAGACCAAGCATACTCTTCCAAATGCAACGATCACACATGGCCAGGTCATGACCACACATGGCCAGATCAGCTACACGACACCAAGCATACTCTTCCAGATGCAACTACCACACATGGCCAGGTCATGACACACATGGCCAGATCAGCTACACTACACCAAGCATACTCTTCCAAATGCAACAACCACACATGGCCAGGTCATGACCACACATGGCCAGATCAGCTACACTACACCAAGCATACTCTTCCAGATGCAACGAACACACATGGCCAGGTCATGACCACACATGGCCAGATCAGCTACACTACACCAAGCATACTCTTCCAGATGCAACGACCACACATGGCCAGGTCATGACCACACATGGCCAGATCAGCTACACTACACCAAGCATACTCTTCCAGATGCAACGACCACACATGGCCAGGTCATGACCACACATGGCCAGATCAGCTACACTACACCAAGCATACTCTTCCAGATGCAATGACCACACATGGCCAGGTCATGACCACACATGGCCAGATCAGCTACACTACACCAAGCATACGCTTCCAGATGCAACGACCACACATGGCCAGGTCATGACCACACATGGCCAGATCAGCTACACTACACCAAGCATACTCTTCCAGATGCAATGACCACACATGGCCAGGTCATGACCACACATGGCCAGATCAGCTACACTACACCAGCATACTCTTCCAGATGCAACGACCACACATGGCCAGGTCATGACCACACATGGCCAGATCAGCTACACTACACCAAGCATACTCTTCCAGATGCAATGACCACACATGGCCAGGTCATGACCACACATGGCCAGATCAGCTACACTACACCAAGCACACTCTTCCAGATGCAACGACCACACATGGCCAGGTCATGACCACACATGGCCAGATCAGCTACACTACACCAAGCATACTCTTCCAGATGCAACGACCACACATGGCCAGGTCATGACACACATGGCCAAGATCAGCTACACTACACCAAGCATACTCTTCCAAATGCAACGTCCACACATGGCCAGGTCATGACCACACATGGCCAGATCAGCTACACTACACTAAGCATACTCTTCCAGATGCAATGACCACACATGTCCAGGTCATGACCACACATGGACAGGTCAGCTACACTACACCAAGCATACTCTTCCAGATGCAACGACCACACATGGCCAGGTCATGACCACACATGGCCAGATCAGCGACACTACACCAAGCATACATTTCCAGATGCAACGACCACACAAGGCCAGCTCATGACACACATGGCCAGATCAGCTACACTACACCAAGCATACTCTTCCAAATGCAACGACCACACATGGCCAGGTCATGACCACACATGGCCAGATCAGCTACACTACACCAAGCATACTCTTCCAGATGCAACGACCACACATGGCCAGGTCATGACCACACATGGCCAGCTCAGCTACACTACATCAAGCATACTCTTCCAGATGCAACGACCACACATGGCCAGGTCATAACCACAGAAGGCCAGATCAGCTACACTACACAAAGCATACTCTTCCAGATGCAACGACCAAACATGGCCAGGTCATGACCACACATGGCCAGATCAGCGACACTACACAAAGCATACTCTTCCAGATGCAACGACCACACATGGCCAGGTCATGTCCACACATGGCCAGATCAGCTACACTACACCAAGCATACTCTTCCAGATGCAACGATCACACATGGCCAGGTCATGACCACACATGGCCAGATCAGCTACACTACACCAAGCATACTCCTCCAGATGCAACGACCACACATGGCCAGGTCATGATCACAGATGGCCAGATCAGCTACACTACACCAAGCATACTCTTCCAGATGCATCGACCACACATGGCCAGGTCATGACCACACATGGTCAGATCAGCTACACTACACCAAGCATACTCTTCCAGATGCAACGACCACACATGGCAAGGTCATGACCACACATGGCCAGATCAGCTACACTACACCAAGCATACTCTTCAAGATGCAATGACCACACATGGCCAGGGCATGACACACATGGCCAGATCAGCTACACTACACCAAGCATACTCTTCCAAATGCAACGACCACACATGGCCAGGTCATGACCACACATGGCCCGATCAGCTACACTACACCAAGCATACTCTTCCAGATGCAACGACCACACATGGCCAGGTCATGACCACACATGGCCAGATCAGCTACACTACACCAAGCATACTCTTCCAAATGCAACGTCCAGACATGGCCAGGTCATGACCACACATGGCCAGATCAGCTACACTACACCAAGCATACTCTTCCAGATGCAGTGACCACACATGGCCAGGTCATGACCACACATGGCCAGATCAGCTACAATACACCAAGCATACTTTCCCAGATGCAACGACCACACATGGCCAAGTCATGACCACACATGGCCAGATCAGCTACACTACACCAAGCATACTCTTCCAGATGCAACGACCACACATGGCCAGGTCATGACGACACATGGCCAGATCAGCTACACTACACCAAGCATACTCTTCCAGATGCAGTGACCACACATGGCCAGGTCATGACCACACATGGCCAAATCAGCTACACTACACCAAGCATACTTTTCCATATGCAACGACCACACATGGCCAAGTCATGACACACATGGCCAGATCAGCTACACTACACCAAGCATACTCTTCCAGATGCAATGACCACACATGGCCAGGTCATGACCACACATGGCCAGATCAACTACACTACACTAAGCATACTCTTCCAGATGCAACGACCACACATGGCCAGGTCATGACCACACATGGCCAGATCAGCTACACTACACCAAGCATACTATTCCAGATGCAACGACCACACATGGCAAGGTCATGACCACACATGGCCAGATCAGCAACACTACACCAAGCATACTCTTCCAGATGCAACGACCACACATGGCCAGGTCATGACCACACATGGCCAGATCAGCTACACTACACCAAGCATACTCTTCCAGATGCAACGACCACACATGGCCAGGTCATGACCACACATGGCCAGATCAGCTACACTACACCAAGCATACATTTCCAGATGCAACGACAACACATGGCCAGCTCATGACACACATGGCCAGATCAGCTACACTACACCAAGCATACTCTTCCAAATGCAACGACCACACATGGCCAGGTCATGAACACACATGGCCAGATCAGCTACACTACACCAAGCATACTCTTCCAGATGCAACGAGCACACATGGCCAGATCAGCTACACTACACCAAGCATACTCTTCCAGATGCAACGACCACACATGGCCAGGTCATGACCACACATGGCCAGATCAGCTACACTACACCAAGCATACTCTTCCAGATGCAACGACTACACATGGCCAGGTCATGACCACACATGGCCAGATCAGCTACACTAGACCAAGCATACTCTTCCAAATGCAACGATCACACATGGCCAGGTCATGACCACACATGGCCAGATCAGCTACACGACACCAAGCATACTCTTCCAGATGCAACTACCACACATGGCCAGGTCATGACACACATGGCCAGATCAGCTACACTACACCAAGCATACTCTTCCAAATGCAACAACCACACATGGCCAGGTCATGACCACACATGGCCAGATCAGCTACACTACACCAAGCATACTCTTCCAGATGCAACGAACACACATGGCCAGGTCATGACCACACATGGCCAGATCAGCTACACTACACCAAGCATACTCTTCCAGATGCAACGACCACACATGGCCAGGTCATGACCACACATGGCCAGATCAGCTACACTACACCAAGCATACTCTTCCAGATGCAACGACCACACATGGCCAGGTCATGACCACACATGGCCAGATCAGCTACACTACACCAAGCATACTCTTCCAGATGCAATGACCACACATGGCCAGGTCATGACCACACATGGCCAGATCAGCTACACTACACCAAGCATACGCTTCCAGATGCAACGACCACACATGGCCAGGTCATGACCACACATGGCCAGATCAGCTACACTACACCAAGCATACTCTTCCAGATGCAATGACCACACATGGCCAGGTCATGACCACACATGGCCAGATCATCTACACTACACCAGCATACTCTTCCAGATGCAACGACCACACATGGCCAGGTCATGACCACACATGGCCAGATCAGCTACACTACACCAAGCATACTCTTCCAGATGCAATGACCACACATGGCCAGGTCATGACCACACATGGCCAGATCAGCTACACTACACCAAGCACACTCTTCCAGATGCAACGACCACACATGGCCAGGTCATGACCACACATGGCCAGATCAGCTACACTACACCAAGCATACTCTTCCAGATGCAACGACCACACATGGCCAGGTCATGACACACATGGCCAAGATCAGCTACACTACACCAAGCATACTCTTCCAAATGCAACGTCCACACATGGCCAGGTCATGACCACACATGGCCAGATCAGCTACACTACACTAAGCATACTCTTCCAGATGCAATGACCACACATGTCCAGGTCATGACCACACATGGACAGGTCAGCTACACTACACCAAGCATACTCTTCCAGATGCAACGACCACACATGGCCAGGTCATGACCACACATGGCCAGATCAGCGACACTACACCAAGCATACATTTCCAGATGCAACGACCACACAAGGCCAGCTCATGACACACATGGCCAGATCAGCTACACTACACCAAGCATACTCTTCCAAATGCAACGACCACACATGGCCAGGTCATGACCACACATGGCCAGATCAGCAACACTACACCAAGCATACTCTTCCAGATGCAACGACCACACATGGCCAGGTCATGACCACACATGGCCAGCTCAGCTACACTACATCAAGCATACTCTTCCAGATGCAACGACCACACATGGCCAGGTCATAACCACAGAAGGCCAGATCAGCTACACTACACAAAGCATACTCTTCCAGATGCAACGACCACACATGGCCAGGTCATGACCACACATGGCCAGATCAGCGACACTACACAAAGCATACTCTTCCAGATGCAACGACCACACATGGCCAGGTCATGTCCACACATGGCCAGATCAGCTACACTACACCAAGCATACTCTTCCAGATGCAACGATCACACATGGCCAGGTCATGACCACACATGGCCAGATCAGCTACACTACACCAAGCATACTCCTCCAGATGCAACGACCACACATGGCCAGGTCATGATCACAGATGGCCAGATCAGCTACACTACACCAAGCATACTCTTCCAGATGCATCGACCACACATGGCCAGGTCATGACCACACATGGTCAGATCAGCTACACTACACCAAGCATACTCTTCCAGATGCAACGACCACACATGGCAAGGTCATGACCACACATGGCCAGATCAGCTACACTACACCAAGCATACTCTTCAAGATGCAATGACCACACATGGCCAGGGCATGACACACATGGCCAGATCAGCTACACTACACCAAGCATACTCTTCCAAATGCAACGACCACACATGGCCAGGTCATGACCACACATGGCCAGATCAGCTACACTACACCAAGCATACTCTTCCAGATGCAACGACCACACATGGCCAGGTCATGACCACACATGGCCAGATCAGCTACACTACACCAAGCATACTCTTCCAAATGCAACGTCCAGACATGGCCAGGTCATGACCACACATGGCCAGATCAGCTACACTACACCAAGCATACTCTTCCAGATGCAGTGACCACACATGGCCAGGTCATGACCACACATGGCCAGATCAGCTACAATACACCAAGCATACTTTCCCAGATGCAACGACCACACATGGCCAAGTCATGACCACACATGGCCAGATCAGCTACACTACACCAAGCATACTCTTCCAGATGCAACGACCACACATGGCCAGGTCATGACGACACATGGCCAGATCAGCTACACTACACCAAGCATACTCTTCCAGATGCAGTGACCACACATGGCCAGGTCATGACCACACATGGCCAAATCAGCTACACTACACCAAGCATACTTTTCCATATGCAACGACCACACATGGCCAAGTCATGACACACATGGCCAGATCAGCTACACTACACCAAGCATACTCTTCCAGATGCAATGACCACACATGGCCAGGTCATGACCACACATGGCCAGATCAACTACACTACACTAAGCATACTCTTCCAGATGCAACGACCACACATGGCCAGGTCATGACCACACATGGCCAGATCAGCTACACTACACCAAGCATACTCTTCCAGATGCAACGAGCACACATGGCCAAGTCATGACCACACATGGCCAGATCAGCTACACAACACCAAGCATGCTCTTCCAGATGCAACAACCACACATGGCCAGGTCATGACACACATGGCCAGATCAGCTACACTACACCAAGCATACTCTTCCAAATGCAACGTCCACACATGGCCAGGTCATGACCACATATGGCCAGATCAGCTACACTACAACAAGCATACTCTTCCAAATGCAACGATCACACATGGCCAGGTCATGACCACACATGGCCAGATCAGCTACACTACACCAAGCATACTTTTCCAGATGCAACGACCAAACATGGCCAGGTCATGACACACATTGCCAGATCAGCTACACTACACCAAGCATACTATTCCAAATGCAACGACCACACATGGCCAGGTCATGACCACACATGGCCAGATCAGCTACACTACACCAAGCATACTCTTCCAGATGCAACGACCACACATGGCCAGGTCATGACCACACATGGCCAGATCAGGTACACTACACCATGCATACTCTTCCAGATGCAATGACCACACATGGCCAGGTCATGACACACATGGCCAGATCAGCTACACTACACCAAGCATACTCTTCCAGATGCAACGACCACACATGGCCAGGTCATGACCACACATGGCCAGATCAGCTACACTACACCAAGCATACTCTTCCAGATGCAACGACCACACATGGCCAGGTCATGACCACACATGGCCAGATCAGCTACACTACACCAAGCATACTCTTCCAGATGCAATGACCACACATGGCCAGGTCATGACCACACATGGCCAGATCAGCTACACTACACCAAGCATACGCTTCCAGATGCAACGACCACACATGGCCAGGTCATGACCACACATGGCCAGATCAGCTACACTACACCAAGCATACTCTTCCAGATGCAATGACCACACATGGCCAGGTCATGACCACACATGGCCAGATCAGCTACACTACACCAGCATACTCTTCCAGATGCAACGACCACACATGGCCAGGTCATGACCACACATGGCCAGATCAGCTACACTACACCAAGCATACTCTTCCAGATGCAATGACCACACATGGCCAGGTCATGACCACACATGGCCAGATCAGCTACACTACACCAAGCACACTCTTCCAGATGCAACGACCACACATGGCCAGGTCATGACCACACATGGCCAGATCAGCTACACTACACCAAGCATACTCTTCCAGATGCAACGACCACACATGGCCAGGTCATGACACACATGGCCAAGATCAGCTACACTACACCAAGCATACTCTTCCAAATGCAACGTCCACACATGGCCAGGTCATGACCACACATGGCCAGATCAGCTACACTACACTAAGCATACTCTTCCAGATGCAATGACCACACATGTCCAGGTCATGACCACACATGGACAGGTCAGCTACACTACACCAAGCATACTCTTCCAGATGCAACGACCACACATGGCCAGGTCATGACCACACATGGCCAGATCAGCGACACTACACCAAGCATACATTTCCAGATGCAACGACCACACAAGGCCAGCTCATGACACACATGGCCAGATCAGCTACACTACACCAAGCATACTCTTCCAAATGCAACGACCACACATGGCCAGGTCATGACCACACATGGCCAGATCAGCTACACTACACCAAGCATACTCTTCCAGATGCAACGACCACACATGGCCAGGTCATGACCACACATGGCCAGCTCAGCTACACTACATCAAGCATACTCTTCCAGATGCAACGACCACACATGGCCAGGTCATAACCACAGAAGGCCAGATCAGCTACACTACACAAAGCATACTCTTCCAGATGCAACGACCAAACATGGCCAGGTCATGACCACACATGGCCAGATCAGCGACACTACACAAAGCATACTCTTCCAGATGCAACGACCACACATGGCCAGGTCATGTCCACACATGGCCAGATCAGCTACACTACACCAAGCATACTCTTCCAGATGCAACGATCACACATGGCCAGGTCATGACCACACATGGCCAGATCAGCTACACTACACCAAGCATACTCCTCCAGATGCAACGACCACACATGGCCAGGTCATGATCACAGATGGCCAGATCAGCTACACTACACCAAGCATACTCTTCCAGATGCATCGACCACACATGGCCAGGTCATGACCACACATGGTCAGATCAGCTACACTACACCAAGCATACTCTTCCAGATGCAACGACCACACATGGCAAGGTCATGACCACACATGGCCAGATCAGCTACACTACACCAAGCATACTCTTCAAGATGCAATGACCACACATGGCCAGGGCATGACACACATGGCCAGATCAGCTACACTACACCAAGCATACTCTTCCAAATGCAACGACCACACATGGCCAGGTCATGACCACACATGGCCCGATCAGCTACACTACACCAAGCATACTCTTCCAGATGCAACGACCACACATGGCCAGGTCATGACCACACATGGCCAGATCAGCTACACTACACCAAGCATACTCTTCCAAATGCAACGTCCAGACATGGCCAGGTCATGACCACACATGGCCAGATCAGCTACACTACACCAAGCATACTCTTCCAGATGCAGTGACCACACATGGCCAGGTCATGACCACACATGGCCAGATCAGCTACAATACACCAAGCATACTTTCCCAGATGCAACGACCACACATGGCCAAGTCATGACCACACATGGCCAGATCAGCTACACTACACCAAGCATACTCTTCCAGATGCAACGACCACACATGGCCAGGTCATGACGACACATGGCCAGATCAGCTACACTACACCAAGCATACTCTTCCAGATGCAGTGACCACACATGGCCAGGTCATGACCACACATGGCCAAATCAGCTACACTACACCAAGCATACTTTTCCATATGCAACGACCACACATGGCCAAGTCATGACACACATGGCCAGATCAGCTACACTACACCAAGCATACTCTTCCAGATGCAATGACCACACATGGCCAGGTCATGACCACACATGGCCAGATCAACTACACTACACTAAGCATACTCTTCCAGATGCAACGACCACACATGGCCAGGTCATGACCACACATGGCCAGATCAGCTACACTACACCAAGCATACTATTCCAGATGCAACGACCACACATGGCAAGGTCATGACCACACATGGCCAGATCAGCAACACTACACCAAGCATACTCTTCCAGATGCAACGACCACACATGGCCAGGTCATGACCACACATGGCCAGATCAGCTACACTACACCAAGCATACTCTTCCAGATGCAACGACCACACATGGCCAGGTCATGACCACACATGGCCAGATCAGCTACACTACACCAAGCATACATTTCCAGATGCAACGACAACACATGGCCAGCTCATGACACACATGGCCAGATCAGCTACACTACACCAAGCATACTCTTCCAAATGCAACGACCACACATGGCCAGGTCATGAACACACATGGCCAGATCAGCTACACTACACCAAGCATACTCTTCCAGATGCAACGAGCACACATGGCCAGATCAGCTACACTACACCAAGCATACTCTTCCAGATGCAACGACCACACATGGCCAGGTCATGACCACACATGGCCAGATCAGCTACACTACACCAAGCATACTCTTCCAGATGCAACGACTACACATGGCCAGGTCATGACCACACATGGCCAGATCAGCTACACTAGACCAAGCATACTCTTCCAAATGCAACGATCACACATGGCCAGGTCATGACCACACATGGCCAGATCAGCTACACGACACCAAGCATACTCTTCCAGATGCAACTACCACACATGGCCAGGTCATGACACACATGGCCAGATCAGCTACACTACACCAAGCATACTCTTCCAAATGCAACAACCACACATGGCCAGGTCATGACCACACATGGCCAGATCAGCTACACTACACCAAGCATACTCTTCCAGATGCAACGAACACACATGGCCAGGTCATGACCACACATGGCCAGATCAGCTACACTACACCAAGCATACTCTTCCAGATGCAACGACCACACATGGCCAGGTCATGACCACACATGGCCAGATCAGCTACACTACACCAAGCATACTCTTCCAGATGCAACGACCACACATGGCCAGGTCATGACCACACATGGCCAGATCAGCTACACTACACCAAGCATACTCTTCCAGATGCAATGACCACACATGGCCAGGTCATGACCACACATGGCCAGATCAGCTACACTACACCAAGCATACGCTTCCAGATGCAACGACCACACATGGCCAGGTCATGACCACACATGGCCAGATCAGCTACACTACACCAAGCATACTCTTCCAGATGCAATGACCACACATGGCCAGGTCATGACCACACATGGCCAGATCATCTACACTACACCAGCATACTCTTCCAGATGCAACGACCACACATGGCCAGGTCATGACCACACATGGCCAGATCAGCTACACTACACCAAGCATACTCTTCCAGATGCAATGACCACACATGGCCAGGTCATGACCACACATGGCCAGATCAGCTACACTACACCAAGCACACTCTTCCAGATGCAACGACCACACATGGCCAGGTCATGACCACACATGGCCAGATCAGCTACACTACACCAAGCATACTCTTCCAGATGCAACGACCACACATGGCCAGGTCATGACACACATGGCCAAGATCAGCTACACTACACCAAGCATACTCTTCCAAATGCAACGTCCACACATGGCCAGGTCATGACCACACATGGCCAGATCAGCTACACTACACTAAGCATACTCTTCCAGATGCAATGACCACACATGTCCAGGTCATGACCACACATGGACAGGTCAGCTACACTACACCAAGCATACTCTTCCAGATGCAACGACCACACATGGCCAGGACATGACCACACATGGCCAGATCAGCGACACTACACCAAGCATACATTTCCAGATGCAACGACCACACAAGGCCAGCTCATGACACACATGGCCAGATCAGCTACACTACACCAAGCATACTCTTCCAAATGCAACGACCACACATGGCCAGGTCATGACCACACATGGCCAGATCAGCAACACTACACCAAGCATACTCTTCCAGATGCAACGACCACACATGGCCAGGTCATGACCACACATGGCCAGCTCAGCTACACTACATCAAGCATACTCTTCCAGATGCAACGACCACACATGGCCAGGTCATAACCACAGAAGGCCAGATCAGCTACACTACACAAAGCATACTCTTCCAGATGCAACGACCACACATGGCCAGGTCATGACCACACATGGCCAGATCAGCGACACTACACAAAGCATACTCTTCCAGATGCAACGACCACACATGGCCAGGTCATGTCCACACATGGCCAGATCAGCTACACTACACCAAGCATACTCTTCCAGATGCAACGATCACACATGGCCAGGTCATGACCACACATGGCCAGATCAGCTACACTACACCAAGCATACTCCTCCAGATGCAACGACCACACATGGCCAGGTCATGATCACAGATGGCCAGATCAGCTACACTACACCAAGCATACTCTTCCAGATGCATCGACCACACATGGCCAGGTCATGACCACACATGGTCAGATCAGCTACACTACACCAAGCATACTCTTCCAGATGCAACGACCACACATGGCAAGGTCATGACCACACATGGCCAGATCAGCTACACTACACCAAGCATACTCTTCAAGATGCAATGACCACACATGGCCAGGGCATGACACACATGGCCAGATCAGCTACACTACACCAAGCATACTCTTCCAAATGCAACGACCACACATGGCCAGGTCATGACCACACATGGCCAGATCAGCTACACTACACCAAGCATACTCTTCCAGATGCAACGACCACACATGGCCAGGTCATGACCACACATGGCCAGATCAGCTACACTACACCAAGCATACTCTTCCAAATGCAACGTCCAGACATGGCCAGGTCATGACCACACATGGCCAGATCAGCTACACTACACCAAGCATACTCTTCCAGATGCAGTGACCACACATGGCCAGGTCATGACCACACATGGCCAGATCAGCTACAATACACCAAGCATACTTTCCCAGATGCAACGACCACACATGGCCAAGTCATGACCACACATGGCCAGATCAGCTACACTACACCAAGCATACTCTTCCAGATGCAACGACCACACATGGCCAGGTCATGACGACACATGGCCAGACAAGCTACACTACACCAAGCATACTCTTCCAGATGCAGTGACCACACATGGCCAGGTCATGACCACACATGGCCAAATCAGCTACACTACACCAAGCATACTTTTCCATATGCAACGACCACACATGGCCAAGTCATGACACACATGGCCAGATCAGCTACACTACACCAAGCATACTCTTCCAGATGCAATGACCACACATGGCCAGGTCATGACCACACATGGCCAGATCAACTACACTACACTAAGCATACTCTTCCAGATGCAACGACCACACATGGCCAGGTCATGACCACACATGGCCAGATCAGCTACACTACACCAAGCATACTCTTCCAGATGCAACGAGCACACATGGCCAAGTCATGACCACACATGGCCAGATCAGCTACACAACACCAAGCATGCTCTTCCAGATGCAACAACCACACATGGCCAGGTCATGACACACATGGCCAGATCAGCTACACTACACCAAGCATACTCTTCCAAATGCAACGTCCACACATGGCCAGGTCATGACCACATATGGCCAGATCAGCTACACTACAACAAGCATACTCTTCCAAATGCAACGATCACACATGGCCAGGTCATGACCACACATGGCCAGATCAGCTACACTACACCAAGCATACTTTTCCAGATGCAACGACCAAACATGGCCAGGTCATGACACACATTGCCAGATCAGCTACACTACACCAAGCATACTATTCCAAATGCAACGACCACACATGGCCAGGTCATGACCACACATGGCCAGATCAGCTACACTACACCAAGCATACTCTTCCAGATGCAACGACCACACATGGCCAGGTCATGACCACACATGGCCAGATCAGGTACACTACACCATGCATACTCTTCCAGATGCAATGACCACACATGGCCAGGTCATGACACACATGGCCAGATCAGCTACACTACACCAAGCATACTCTTCCAAATGCAACGACCACACATGGCCAGGTCATGACCACACATGGCCAGATCAGCTACACTACACCAAGCATACTCTTCCAGATGCAACGACCACACATGGCCAGGTCATGACCACACGTGGCCAGATCAGCTACACTACACCAAGCATACTCTTCCAGATGCAACGACCACACATGGCCAGGTCATGACACACATGGCCAGATCAGCTACACTACACCAAGCATACTCTTCCAAATGCAACAACCACACATGGCCAGGTCATGACCACACATGGCCAGATCAGCTACACTACACCAAGCATACTCTTCCAGATGCAATGACCACACATGGCCAGGTCATGACCACACATGGCCAGATCAGCTACACTACTCCAAGCCTAATCTTCCAGATGCAACGACCACACATGGCCAGGTCATGACCACACATGGCCAGATCAGCTACACTACACCAAGCATACTCTTCCAGATGCAACGACCACACATGGCCAGGTCATGACCACACATGGCCAGATCAGCTACACTACACCAAGCATACTCTTCCAGATGCAATGACCACACAGGGCCAGGTCATGACCACACATGGCCAGATCAGCTACACTACACCAAGCATACTCTTCCAGATGCAACGACCACACATGGCCAGGTCATGACCACACATGGCCAGATCAGCTACACTACACCAAGCATACTCTTCCAGATGCAACGACCACACATGGCCAGGTCATGACACACAAGGCCAGATCAGCTACACTACACCAAGCATACTCTTCCAAATGCAACGTCCAGACATGGCCAGGTCATGACCACACATGGCCACATCAGCTACACTACACCAAGCATACTCTTCCAGATGCAGTGACCACACATGGCCAGGTCATGACCACACATGGCCAGATCAGCTACACTACACCAAGCATACTCTTCCAGATGCAACGACCACACATGGCCAGGTCATGACCACACTTGGCCAGATCAGCTACACTACACCAAGCATACTTTTCCAGATGCAACGACCACACATGGCCAAGTCATGACACACATGGCCAGATCAGCTACACTACACCAAGCATACTCTTCCAGATGCAACGACCACACATGGCCAGGTCATGACCACACATGGCCAGATCAACTACACTACACCAAGCATACTCTTCCAGATGCAACGACCACACATGGCCAGGTCGTGGCCACACATGGCCAGATCAGCTACACTACACCAAGCATACTCTTCCAGATGCAATGACCACACATGTCCAGGTCATGACCACACATGGCCAGATCAGCTACACTACATCAAGCATACTCTTCCAGATGCAACGAGCACACATGGCCAGGTCATGACCACACATGGCCAGATCAGCTACACAACACCAAGCATGCTCTTCCAGATGCAACGACCACACATGGCCAGGTCATGACACACATGGCCAGATCAGCTACACTACACCAAGCATACTCTTCCAAATGCAACGTCCACACATGGCCAGGTCATGACCACACATGGGCAGATCAGCTACACTACACCAAGCATACTCTTCCAGATGCAATGACCACACATGGCCAGGTCATGATCACATATGGCCAGATCAGCTACACTACACCAAGCATACTCTTCCAGATGCAACGACCACACATGGCCAGGTCATGACCAAACATGGCCAGATCAGCTACACTACACCAAGCATACTTTTCCAGATGCAACGACCACACATGGCCAGGTCATGACACACATGGCCAGATCAGCTACACTACACCAAGCATACTCTTCCAAATGCAACGACCACACATGGCCAGGTCATGACCACACATGGCCAGATCAGCTACACTACACCAGCATACTCTTCCAGATGCAACGACCACACATGGCCAGGTCATGGCCACACATGGCCAGATCAGCTACACTACACCAAGCATACTCTTCCAGATGCAACGACCACACATGGCCAGGTCATGACACACATGGCCAGATCAGCTACACTACACCAAGCATACTCTTCCAGATGCAACGACCACACATGGCCAGGTCATGACCACACATGGCCAGATCAGCTACACTACACCAAGCATACTCTTCCAAATGCAACGACCACACATGGCCAGGTCATGACCACACATGGCCAGATCAGCTACACTACACCAAGCATACTCTTCCAGATGCAACGACCACACATGGCCAGGTCATAACCACACATGGCCTGATCAGCTACACTACACCAAGCATACTCTTCCAGATGCAACGACCACACATGGCCAGGTCATGACCACACATGGCCAGATCAACTACACTACACCAAGCATACTCTTCCAGATGCAATGACCACACATGGCCAGGTCATGACCACACATGGCCAGATCAGCTACACTACGCCAAGCATACTCTTCCAGATGCAACGATCACACATGGCCAGGTCATGACCACACATGGCCAGATCAGCTACACTACACCAAGCATACTCTTCCAGATGCAACGACCACACATGGCCAGGTCATGACCACACATGGCCAGATCAGCTACACTACACCAAGCATACTCTTCCAGATGCAACGACCACACATGGCCAGGTCATGACCACACTTGGCCAGATCAGCTACACTACACCAAGCATACTTTTCCAGATGCAACGACCACACATGGCCAAGTCATGACACACATGGCCAGATCAGCTACACTACACCAAGCATACTCTTCCAGATGCAACGACCACACATGGCCAGGTCATGACCACACATGGCCAGATCAACTACACTACACCAAGCATACTCTTCCAGATGCAACGACCACACATGGCCAGGTCGTGGCCACACATGGCCAGATCAGCTACACTACACCAAGCATACTCTTCCAGATGCAATGACCACACATGGCCAGGTCATGACCACACATGGCCAGATCAGCTACACTACATCAAGCATACTCTTCCAGATGCAACGAGCACACATGGCCAGGTCATGACCACACATGGCCAGATCAGCTACACAACACCAAGCATGCTCTTCCAGATGCAACGACCACACATGGCCAGGTCATGACACACATGGCCAGATCAGCTACACTACACCAAGCATACTCTTCCAAATGCAACGTCCACACATGGCCAGGTCATGACCACACATGGGCAGATCAGCTACACTACACCAAGCATACTCTTCCAGATGCAATGACCACACATGGCCAGGTCATGATCACATATGGCCAGATCAGCTACACTACACCAAGCATACTCTTCCAGATGCAACGACCACACATGGCCAGGTCATGACCAAACATGGCCAGATCAGCTACACTACACCAAGCATACTTTTCCAGATGCAACGACCACACATGGCCAGGTCATGACACACATGGCCAGATCAGCTACACTACACCAAGCATACTCTTCCAAATGCAACGACCACACATGGCCAGGTCATGACCACACATGGCCAGATCAGCTACACTACACCAGCATACTCTTCCAGATGCAACGACCACACATGGCCACGTCATGGCCACACATGGCCAGATCAGCTACACTACACCAAGCATACTCTTCCAGATGCAACGACCACACATGGCCAGGTCATGACACACATGGCCAGATCAGCTACACTACACCAAGCATACTCTTCCAGATGCAACGACCACACATGGCCAGGTCATGACCACACATGGCCAGATCAGCTACACTACACCAAGCATACTCTTCCAAATGCAACGACCACACATGGCCAGGTCATGACCACACATGGCCAGATCAGCTACACTACACCAAGCATACTCTTCCAGATGCAACGACCACACATGGCCAGGTCATAACCACACATGGCCTGATCAGCTACACTACACCAAGCATACTCTTCCAGATGCAACGACCACACATGGCCAGGTCATGACCACACATGGCCAGATCAACTACACTACACCAAGCATACTCTTCCAGATGCAATGACCACACATGGCCAGGTCATGACCACACATGGCCAGATCAGCTACACTACGCCAAGCATACTCTTCCAGATGCAACGACCACACATGGCCAGGTCATGACCACACATGGCCAGATCAGCTACACTACACCAAGCATACTCTTCCAGATGCAACGACCACACATGGCCAGGTCATGACCACACATGGCCAGATCAGCTACACTACACCAAGCATACTCTTCCGAATGCTACGACCACACATGGCCAGGTCATGACCACACATGGCCAGGTCATGACCACACATGGCCAGATCAGCTACACTACACCAAGCATACTCTTCCAGATGCAATGACCACACATGGCAAGGTCATGACCACACATGGCCAGATCAGCTACACTACACCAAGCATACTCTTCCAGATGCAACGACCACACATGGCCAGGTCATGACCACACATGGCCAGATCAGCTACACTACACCAAGCATACTTTTCCACATGCAACGACCACACATGGCCAGGTCATGACACACATGGCCAGATCAGCTACAATACACCAAGCATACTCTTCCAAATGCAATGACCACACACGGCCAGGTCATGACCACACATGGCCAGATCAGCTACACTACACCAAGCATACTTTTCCAAATGCAACGACCACACATGGCCAGGTCATGACCACACATGGCCAGATCAGCTACACTACACCAAGCATACTCTTCCAGATGCAATGACAACACATGGCCAGGTCATGACCACACATGGCCAGATCAGCTACACTACACCAAGCATACTCTTCCAGATGCAACGACCACACATGGCCAGGTCATGACCACACATGGCCAGATCAGCTACACTACACCAAGCATACTTTTCCACATGCAACGACCACACATGGCCAGGTCATGACCACACATGGCCAGATCAGCTACACTACACCAAGCATACTCTTCCAGATGCAACGATCACACATGGCCAGGTCATGACCACACATGGCCAGATCAGCTACACTACACCAAGCATACTCTTCCAGATGCAATGACCACACATGGCCAGGTCATGACCACACATGGCCAGATCAGCTACATGACACCAGCATACTCTTCCAGATGCAACGACCACACATGGCCAGGTCATGACCACACATGGCCAGATCAGCTACACTACACCAAGCATACTTTTCCAGATGCAACGACCACACATGGACAGGTCATGACACACATGGCCAGATCAGCTACACTACACCAAGCATACTCTTCCAAATGCAACGTCCACACATGGCCAGGTCATGACCACACATGGCCAGATCAGCTACACTACACCAAGCATACTCTTCCAGATGCAACGACAACACATGGCCAGGTCATGACCACACATGGCCAGATCAGCTACACAACACCAAGCACACTCTTCCAAATGCAACGACCACACATGGCCAGGTCATGACCACACATGGCCAGATCAGCTACACTACACCAAGCATACTATTCCAGATGCAAAGACCACACATGGCCAGGTCATGACACACATGGCCAGATCAGCTACACTACACCAAGCATACTCTTCCAAATGCAACGTCCACACATGGCCAGGTCATGCCTACACATGGCCAGATCAGCTACACTACACCAAGCATACTCTTGCAGATGCAATGACCACACATGGCCAGGTCATGACCACACATGGCCAGATTAGCTACACTACACCAAGCATACTCTTCCAGATGCAACGACCACACATGGCAAGGTCATGACCACACATGGCCAGATCAGCTACACTACACCAAGCATACTTTTCCAGATGCAACAACCACACATGGCCAGGTCATGACACACATGGCCAGATCAGCTACACTACAACAAGCGTACTCTTCCAGATGCAACGACCACACATGGCCAGGTCATGACCACACATGGCCAGATCAGCTACACTACACCAAGCATACTCTTCCAGATGCAACGACCACACATGGCCAGGTCATGACCACACATGGCCAGATCAGCTACACTACACCAAGCATACTCTTCCAGATGCAACGACAACACATGGCCAGGTCATGACCACACATGGCCAGATCAGCTACACTACACCAAGCATACTCTTCCAGATGCAACGACCACACATGGCCAGGTCATGACCACACATGGCCAGATCAGCTACACTACACCAAGCATACTCATCCAGATGCAACGACCACACATGGCCAGGTCATGACCACACATGGCCAGATCAGCTACACTACACGAAGCATACTCTTCCAGATGCAATGACCACACATGGCCAGGTCATGACCACACATGGCCAGATCAGCTACACTACACCAAGCATACTCTTCCAGATGCAACGACCACACATGGCCAGGTCATGACCACACATGGCCAGATCAGCTACACTACACCAAGCATACTCTTCCAGATGCAATGACCACACATGGGCAGGTCATGACCACACATGGCCAGATCAGCTACACTACACCAAGCATACTCTTCCAGATGCAATGACCACACATAGCCAGGTCATGACCACACATGGCCAGATCAGCTACACTACACCAAGCATACTCTTCCAGATGCAACGACCACACATGGCCAGGTCATGACCACACATGGCTAGATCAGCTACACTACACCAAGCATACTCTTCCAGATGCAACGACCACACATGGCCAGGTCATGACCACACATGGCCAGATCAGCTACACTACACCAAGCATACTCTTCCAGATGCAATGACCACACATGGCCAGCTCATGACCACACATGGCCAGATCAGCTACACTACACCAAGCATACTCTTCCAGATGCAATGACCACACATGGCCAGGTCATGACCACACATGGCCAGATCAGCTACACTATACCAAGCATACTCTTCCACATGCAACGACCACACATGGCCAGGTCATGACCACACATGGCCAGATCAGCTACACTACACCAAGCATACTATTCCAGATGCAACGACCACACATGGCCAGATCAGCTACACTACACCAAGCATACTCTTCCAGATGCAACAACCACACATGGCCAGGTCATGACCACACATGGCCAGATCAGCTACACTACACCAAGCATACTCTTCCAGATGCAACGACCACACATGGCCAGGTCATGACCACACATGGCCAGATCAGCTACACTACACCAAGCATACATTTCCAGATGCAACGACAACACATGGCCAGCTCATGACACACATGGCCAGATCAGCTACACTACACCAAGCATACTCTTCCAAATGCAACGACCACACATGGCCAGGTCATGACCACACATGGCCAGATCAGCTACACTACACCAAGCATACTCTTCCAGATGCAATGAGCACACATGGCCAGGTCATGACCACACATGGCCAGATCAGCTACACTACACCAAGCATACTCTTCCAGATGCAACGACTACACATGGCCAGGTCATGACCACACATGGCCAGATCAGCTACACTACACCAAGCATACTCTTCCAAATGCAACGACCACACATGGCCAGGTCATGACCACACATGGCCAGATCAGCTACACTACACCAAGCATACTCTTCCAGATGCAACGACCACACATGGCCATGTCATGACCACACATGGTCAGATCAGCTACACTACACCAAGCATACTCTTCCAGATGCAACGACCACACATGGCCAAGTCATGACCACACATGGCCAGATCAGCTACACTACACCAAGCATACTCTTCCAAATGCAACGACCACACATGGCCAGGTCATGACCACACATGGCCAGATCAGCTACACTACACCAAGCATAGTCTTCGAGATGCAACGACCACACATGGCCAGGTCATGACACACATGGCCAGATCAGCTACACTACACCAAGCATACTCTTCCAAATGCAACGACCACACATGGCCAGGTCATGACCACACATGGCCGGATCAGCTACACTACACCAAGCATACTCGTCCAGATGCAACGAACACACATGGCCAGGTCATGACCACACATGGCCAGATCAGCTACACTACACCAAGCATACTCTTCCAAATGCAACGACCACACATGGCCAGGTCATGACCACACATGGCCAGATCAGCTACACTACACCAAGCATACTCTTCCAGATGCAACGACCACACATGGCCAGGTCATGACCACACATGGCCAGATCAGCTACACTACACCAAGCATACTCTTCCAGATGCAACGACCAAACATGGCCAGGTCATGACCACACATGGCCAGATCAGCTACACTACACCAAGCATACTCTTCCAGATGCAACGACCACACATGGCCAGGTCATGACCACACATGGCCAGATCAGCTACACTACACCAAGCATACTCATCCAGATGCAACGACCACACATGGCCAGGTCATGACCACACATGGCCAGATCAGCTACACTACACGAAGCATACTCTTCCAGATGCAATGACCACACATGGCCAGGTCATGACCACACATGGCCAGATCAGCTACACTACACCAAGCATACTCTTCCAGATGCAACGACCACACATGGCCAGGTCATGACCACACATGGCCAGATCAGCTACTCTACACCAAGCATACTCTTCCAGATGCAACGACCACACATGGCCAGGTCATGACCACACATGGCCAGATCAGCTACACTACACCAAGCATACTCTTCCAGATGCAATGACCACACGTGGCCAGGTCATGACCACACATGGCCAGATAAGCTACACTACACCAGGCATACTCTTCCAGATGCAACGACCACACATGGCCAGGTCATGACCACACATGGCTAGATCAGCTACACTACACCAAGCATACTCTTGCAGATGCAATGACCACACATGGCCAGGTCATGACCACACATGGCCAGATTAGCTACACTACACCAAGCATACTCTTCCAGATGCAACGACCACACATGGCAAGGTCATGACCACACATGGCCAGATCAGCTACACTACACCAAGCATACTTTTCCAGATGCAACAACCACACATGGCCAGGTCATGACACACATGGCCAGATCAGCTACACTACAACAAGCGTACTCTTCCAGATGCAACGACCACACATGGCCAGGTCATGACCACACATGGCCAGATCAGCTACACTACACCAAGCATACTCTTCCAGATGCAACGACCACACATGGCCAGGTCATGACCACACATGGCCAGATCAGCTACACTACACCAAGCATACTCTTCCAGATGCAACGACAACACATGGCCAGGTCATGACCACACATGGCCAGATCAGCTACACTACACCAAGCATACTCTTCCAGATGCAACGACCACACATGGCCAGGTAATGACCACACATGGCCAGATCAGCTACACTACACCAAGCATACTCATCCAGATGCAACGACCACACATGGCCAGGTCATGACCACACATGGCCAGATCAGCTACACTACACGAAGCATACTCTTCCAGATGCAATGACCACACATGGCCAGGTCATGACCACACATGGCCAGATCAGCTACACTACACCAAGCATACTCTTCCAGATGCAACGACCACACATGGCCAGGTCATGACCACACATGGCCAGATCAGCTACACTACACCAAGCATACTCTTCCAGATGCAATGACCACACATGGGCAGGTCATGACCACACATGGCCAGATCAGCTACACTACACCAAGCATACTCTTCCAGATGCAATGACCACACATAGCCAGGTCATGACCACACATGGCCAGATCAGCTACACTACACCAAGCATACTCTTCCAGATGCAACGACCACACATGGCCAGGTCATGACCACACATGGCTAGATCAGCTACACTACACCAAGCATACTCTTCCAGATGCAACGACCACACATGGCCAGGTCATGACCACACATGGCCAGATCAGCTACACTACACCAAGCATACTCTTCCAGATGCAATGACCACACATGGCCAGCTCATGACCACACATGGCCAGATCAGCTACACTACACCAAGCATACTCTTCCAGATGCAATGACCACACATGGCCAGGTCATGACCACACATGGCCAGATCAGCTACACTATACCAAGCATACTCTTCCACATGCAACGACCACACATGGCCAGGTCATGACCACACATGGCCAGATCAGCTACACTACACCAAGCATACTATTCCAGATGCAACGACCACACATGGCCAGATCAGCTACACTACACCAAGCATACTCTTCCAGATGCAACAACCACACATGGCCAGGTCATGACCACACATGGCCAGATCAGCTACACTACACCAAGCATACTCTTCCAGATGCAACGACCACACATGGCCAGGTCATGACCACACATGGCCAGATCAGCTACACTACACCAAGCATACATTTCCAGATGCAACGACAACACATGGCCAGCTCATGACACACATGGCCAGATCAGCTACACTACACCAAGCATACTCTTCCAAATGCAACGACCACACATGGCCAGGTCATGACCACACATGGCCAGATCAGCTACACTACACCAAGCATACTCTTCCAGATGCAATGAGCACACATGGCCAGGTCATGACCACACATGGCCAGATCAGCTACACTACACCAAGCATACTCTTCCAGATGCAACGACTACACATGGCCAGGTCATGACCACACATGGCCAGATCAGCTACACTACACCAAGCATACTCTTCCAAATGCAACGACCACACATGGCCAGGTCATGACCACACATGGCCAGATCAGCTACACTACACCAAGCATACTCTTCCAGATGCAACGACCACACATGGCCATGTCATGACCACACATGGTCAGATCAGCTACACTACACCAAGCATACTCTTCCAGATGCAACGACCACACATGGCCAAGTCATGACCACACATGGCCAGATCAGCTACACTACACCAAGCATACTCTTCCAAATGCAACGACCACACATGGCCAGGTCATGACCACACATGGCCAGATCAGCTACACTACACCAAGCATAGTCTTCGAGATGCAACGACCACACATGGCCAGGTCATGACACACATGGCCAGATCAGCTACACTACACCAAGCATACTCTTCCAAATGCAACGACCACACATGGCCAGGTCATGACCACACATGGCCGGATCAGCTACACTACACCAAGCATACTCTTCCAGATGCAACGAACACACATGGCCAGGTCATGACCACACATGGCCAGATCAGCTACACTACACCAAGCATACTCTTCCAAATGCAACGACCACACATGGCCAGGTCATGACCACACATGGCCAGATCAGCTACACTACACCAAGCATACTCTTCCAGATGCAACGACCACACATGGCCAGGTCATGACCACACATGGCCAGATCAGCTACACTACACCAAGCATACTCTTCCAGATGCAACGACCAAACATGGCCAGGTCATGACCACACATGGCCAGATCAGCTACACTACACCAAGCATACTCTTCCAGATGCAACGACCACACATGGCCAGGTCATGACCACACATGGCCATATCAGCTACACTACACCAAGCATACTCATCCAGATGCAACGACCACACATGGCCAGGTCATGACCACACATGGCCAGATCAGCTACACTACACGAAGCATACTCTTCCAGATGCAATGACCACACATGGCCAGGTCATGACCACACATGGCCAGATCAGCTACACTACACCAAGCATACTCTTCCAGATGCAACGACCACACATGGCCAGGTCATGAACACACATGGCCAGATCAGCTACTCTACACCAAGCATACTCTTCCAGATGCAACGACCACACATGGCCAGGTCATGACCACACATGGCCAGATCAGCTACACTACACCAAGCATACTCTTCCAGATGCAATGACCACACATGGCCAGGTCATGACCACACATGGCCAGATAAGCTACACTACACCAGGCATACTCTTCCAGATGCAACGACCACACATGGCCAGGTCATGACCACACATGGCTAGATCAGCTACACTACACCAAGCATACTCTTCCAGATGCAACGACCACACATGGCCAGGTCATGACCACACATGGCCAGATCAGCTACACTACACCAAGCATACTCTTCCAGATGCAATGACCACACATGGCCAGCTCATGACCACACATGGCCAGATCTGCTACACTACACCAAGCATACTCTTCCAGATGCAATGACCACACATGGCCAGGTCATGACCACACATGGCCAGATCAGCTACACTACACCAAGCATACTCTTCCACATGCAACGACCACACATGGCCAGGTCATGAACACACATGGCCAGATCAGCTACACTACACCAAGCATACTCATCCAGATGCAATGACCACACATGGCCAGGTCATGACCACACACGGCCAGATCAGCTACACTACACCAGCATACTCTTCCAGATGCAATGACCACACATGGCCAGGTCATGACCACACATGGCCAGATCAGCTACACTACACCAAGCATACTATTCCAGATGCAACGACCACACATGGCAAGGTCATGACCACACATGGCCAGATCAGCTACACTACACCAAGCATACTCTTCCAGATGCAACGACCGCACATGGCCAGGTCATGACCACACATGGCCAGATCAGCTACACTACACCAAGCATACTCTTCCAGATGCAACGACAACACATGGCCAGCTCATGACACACATGGCAAGATCAGCTACACTACACCAAGCATACTCTTCCAAATGCAACGACCACACATGGCCAGGTCATGACCACACATGGCCAGATCAGCTACACTACACCAAGCATACTCTTCCAGATGCAACGACCACACATCGCCAGGTCATGACCACACATGGCCAGATCAGCTACACTACACCAAGCATACTCTTCCAGATGCAACGACTACACATGGCCAGGTCATGACCACACATGGCCAGATCAGCTACACTACACCAAGCATACTCTTCCAAATGCAACGACCACACATGGCCAGGTCATGACCACACATGGCCAGATCAGCTACACTACACCAAGCATACTCTTCCAGATGCAGTGACCACACATGGCCAGGTCATGACCACACATGGTCAGATCAGCTACACTACACCAAGCATACACTTCCAGATGCAACGACCACACATGGCCAAGTCATGACCACACATGGCCAGATCAGCTACACTACACCAAGCATACTCTTCCAAATGCAACGACCACACATGGCCAGGCCATGACCACACATGGCCAGATTAGCTACACTACACCAAGCATACTCTTCCAGATGCAACGACCACACATGGCCAGGTCATGACACACATGGCCAGATCAGCTACACTACACCAAGCATACTCTTCCAAATGCAACGACCACACATGGCCAGGTCATGACCACACATGGCCAGATCAGCTACACTACACCAAGCATACTCTTCCAGATGCAACGAACACACATGGCCAGGTCATGACCACACATGGCTAGATCAGCTACACTACACCAAGCATACTCTTCCAGATGCAACGACCACACATGGCCAGGTCATGACCACACATGGCCAGATCAGCTACACTACACCAAGCATACTCTTCCAGATGCAACGACCACACATGGCCAGGTCATGACCACACATGGCCAGATCAGCTACACTACACCAAGCATACTCTTCCAGATGCAATGACCACACATGGCCAGGTCATGACCACACATAGCCAGATCTGCTACACTACACCAAGCATACTCTTCCAGATGCAATGACCACACATGGCCAGGTCATGACCACACATGGCCAGATCAGCTACACTACACCAAGCATACTCTTCCACATGCAACGACCACACATGGCCAGGTCATGAACACACATGGCCAGATCAGCTACACTACACCAAGCATACTCATCCAGATGCAATGACCACACATGGCCAGGTCATGACCACACACGGCCAGATCAGCTACACTAAACCAGCATACTCTTCCAGATGCAATGACCACACATGGCCAGGTCATGACCACACATGGCCAGATCAGCTACACTACACCAAGCATACTATTCCAGATGCAACGACCACACATGGCAAGGTCATGACCACACATGGCCAGATCAGCTACACTACACCAAGCATACTCTTCCAGATGCAACGACCGCACATGGCCAGGTCATGACCACACATGGCCAGATCAGCTACACTACACCAAGCATACTCTTCCAGATGCAACGACAACACATGGCCAGCTCATGACACACATGGCAAGATCAGCTACACTACACCAAGCATACTCTTCCAAATGCAACGACCACACATGGCCAGGTCATGACCACACATGGCCAGATCAGCTACACTACACCAAGCATACTCTTCCAGATGCAACGACCACACATCGCCAGGTCATGACCACACATGGCCAGATCAGCTACACTACACCAAGCATACTCTTCCAGATGCAACGACTACACATGGCCAGGTCATGACCACACATGGCCAGATCAGCTACACTACACCAAGCATACTCTTCCAAATGCAACGACCACACATGGCCAGGTCATGACCACACATGGCCAGATCAGCTACACTACACCAAGCATACTCTTCCAGATGCAGTGACCACACATGGCCAGGTCATGACCACACATGGTCAGATCAGCTACACTACACCAAGCATACACTTCCAGATGCAACGACCACACATGGCCAGGTCATGACCACACATGGCCAGATCAGCTACACTACACCAAACATACTCTTCCAAATGCAACGACCACACATGGCCAGGTCATGACCACACATGGCCAGATCAGCTACACTACACCAAGCATACTCTTCCAGATGCAACGACCACACATGGCCAGGTCATGACACACATGGCCAGATCAGCTACACTACACCAAGCATACTCTTCCAAATGCAACGACCACACATGGCCAGGTCATGACCACACATGGCCAGATCAGCTACACTACACCAAGCATACTCTTCCAGATGCAACGAACACACATGGCCAGGTCATGACCACACATGGCTAGATCAGCTACACTACACCAAGCATACTCTTCCAGATGCAACGACCACACATGGCCAGGTCATGACCACACATGGCCAGATCAGCTACACTACACCAAGCATACTCTTCCAGATGCAACGACCACACATGGCCAGGTCATGACCACACATGGCCAGATCAGCTACACTACACCAAGCATACTCTTCCAGATGCAACGACCACACATCGCCAGGTCATGACCACACATGGCCAGATCAGCTACACTACACCAAGCATACTCTTCCAGATGCAACGACTACACATGGCCAGGTCATGACCACACATGGCCAGATCAGCTACACTACACCAAGCATACTCTTCCAAATGCAACGACCACACATGGCCAGGTCATGACCACACATGGCCAGATCAGCTACACTACACCAAGCATACTCTTCCAGATGCAGTGACCACACATGGCCAGGTCATGACCACACATGGTCAGATCAGCTACACTACACCAAGCATACACTTCCAGATGCAACGACCACACATGGCCAAGTCATGACCACACATGGCCAGATCAGCTACACTACACCAAGCATACTCTTCCAAATGCAACGACCACACATGGCCAGGTCATGACCACACATGGCCAGATCAGCTACACTACACCAAGCATACTCTTCCAGATGCAACGACCACACATGGCCAGGTCATGACACACATGGCCAGATCAGCTACACTACACCAAGCATACTCTTCCAAATGCAACGACCACACATGTCCAGGTCATGACCACACATGGCCAGGTCATGACCACACATGGCCAGATCAGCTACACTACACCAAGCATACTCATCCAGATGCAACGACCACACATGGCCATGTCATGACCACACATGGCCAGATAAGCTACACTACACGAAGCATACTCTTCCAGATGCAATGACCACACATGGCCAGGTCATGACCACACATGGCCAGATCAGCTACACTACACCAAGCATACTCTTCCAGATGCAACGACCACACATGGCCAGGTCATGACCACACATGGCCAGATCAGCTACACTACACCAAGCATACTCTTCCAGATGCAACGACCACACATGGCCAGGTCATGACCACACATGGCCAGATCAGCTACACTACACCAAGCATACTCTTCCAGATGCAATGACCACACATAGCCAGGTCATGACCACACATGGCCAGATAAGCTACACTACACCAGGCATACTCTTCCAGATGCAACGACCACACATGGCCAGGTCATGACCACACATGGCTAGATCAGCTACACTACACCAAGCATACTCTTCCAGATGCAACGACCACACATGGCCAGGTCATGACCACACATGGCCAGATCAGCTACACTACACCAAGCATACTCTTCCAGATGCAATGACCACACATGGCCAGCTCATGACCACACATGGCCAGATCTGCTACACTATACCAAGCATACTCTTCCAGATGCAATGACCACACATGGCCAGGTCATGACCACACATGGCCAGATCAGCTACACTACACCAAGCATACTCTTCCACATGCAACGACCACACATGGCCAGGTCATGAACACACATGGCCAGATCAGCTACACTACACCAAGCATACTCATCCAGATGCAATGACCACACATGGCCAGGTCATGACCACACACGGCCAGATCAGCTACACTACACCAGCATACTCTTCCAGATGCAATGACCACACATGGCCAGGTCATGACCACACATGGCCAGATCAGCTACACTACACCAAGCATACTATTCCAGATGCAACGACCACACATGGCAAGGTCATGACCACACATGGCCAGATCAGCTACACTACACCAAGCATACTCTTCCAGATGCAACGACCGCACATGGCCAGGTCATGACCACACATGGCCAGATCAGCTACACTACACCAAGCATACTCTTCCAGATGCAACGAAAACACATGGCCAGCTCATGACACACATGGCAAGATCAGCTACACTACACCAAGCATACTCTTCCAAATGCAACGACCACACATGGCCAGGTCATGACCACACATGGCCAGATCAGCTACACTACACCAAGCATACTCTTCCAGATGCAACGACCACACATCGCCAGGTCATGACCACACATGGCCAGATCAGCTACACTACACCAAGCATACTCTTCCAGATGCAACGACTACACATGGCCAGGTCATGACCACACATGGCCAGATCAGCTACACTACACCAAGCATACTCTTCCAAATGCAACGACCACACATGGCCAGGTCATGACCACACATGGCCAGATCAGCTACACTACACCAAGCATACTCTTCCAGATGCAGTGACCACACATGGCCAGGTCATGACCACACATGGTCAGATCAGCTACACTACACCAAGCATACACTTCCAGATGCAACGACCACACATGGCCAAGTCATGACCACACATGGCCAGATCAGCTACACTACACCAATCATACTCTTCCAAATGCAACGACCACACATGGCCAGGTCATGACCACACATGGCCAGATCAGCTACACTACACCAAGCATACTCTTCCAGATGCAACGACCACACATGGCCAGGTCATGACACACATGGCCAGATCAGCTACACTACACCAAGCATACTCTTCCAAATGCAACGACCACACATGGCCAGGTCATGACCACACATGGCCAGATCAGCTACACTACACCAAGCATACTCTTCCAGATGCAACGAACACACATGGCCAGGTCATGACCACACATGGCTAGATCAGCTACACTACACCAAGCATACTCTTCCAGATGCAACGACCACACATGGCCAGGTCATGACCACACATGGCCAGATCAGCTACACTACACCAAGCATACTCTTCCAGATGCAACGACCACACATGGCCAGGTCATGACCACACATGGCCAGATCAGCTACACTACACCAAGCATACTCTTCCAGATGCAATGACCACACATGGCCAGGTCATGACCACACATGGCCAGATCAGCTACACTACACCAAGCATACGCTTCCAGATGCAACGACCACACATGGCCAGGTCATGACCACACATGGCCAGATCAGCTACACTACACCAAGCATACTCTTCCAGATGCAATGACCACACATGGCCAGGTCATGACCACACATGGCCAGATCAGCTACACTACACAAGCATACTCTTCCAGATGCAACGACCACACATGGCCAGGTCATGACCACACATGGCCAGATCAGCTACACTACACCAAGCATACTCTTCCAGATGCAATGACCACACATGGCCAGGTCATGACCACACATGGCCAGATCAGCTACACTACACCAAGCACACTCTTCCAGATGCAACGACCACACATGGCCAGGTCATGACCACACATGGCCAGATCAGCTACACTACACCAAGCATACTCTTCCAGATGCAACGACCACACATGGCCAGGTCATGACACACATGGCCAGATCAGCTACACTACACCAAGCATACTCTTCCAAATGCAACGTCCACACATGGCAAGGTCATGACCACACATGGCCAGATCAGCTACACTACACCAAGCATACTCTTCCAGATGCAATGACCACACATGTCCAGGTCATGACCACACATGGCCAGGTCAGCTACACTACACCAAGCATACTCTTCCAGATGCAACGACCACACATGGCCAGGTCATGACCACACATGGCCAGATCAGCGACACTACACCAAGCATACTTTTCCAGATGCAACGACCACACATGGCCAGCTCATGACACACATGGCCAGATCAGCTACACTACACCAAGTATACTCTTCCAAATGCAACGACCACACATGGCCAGGTCATGACCACACATGGCCAGATCAGCTACACTACACCAAGCATACTCTTCCAGATGCAACGACCACACATGGCCAGGTCATGACCACACATGGCCAGATCAGCTACACTACACCAAGCATACTCTTCCAGATGCAACGACCACACATGGCCAGGTCATAACCACAGAAGGCCAGATCAGCTACACTACACAAACCATACTCTTCCAGATGCAACGACCACACATGGCCAGGTCATGGCCACACATGGCCAGATCAGCTACACTACACCAAGCATACTCTTCCAGATGCAACGACCACACATGGCCAGGTCATGTCCACACATGGCCAGATCAGCTACACTACACCAAGCATACTCTTCCAGATGCAACGAACACACATGGCCGGGTCATGACCACACATGGCCAGATCAGCTACACTACACCAAGCATACTCCTCCAGATGCAATGACCACACATGGCCAGGTCATGACCACACATGGCCAGATCAGCTACACTACACCAAGCATACTCTTCCAGATGCAACGACCACACATGGCCAGGTCATGTCCACACATGGCCATATCAGCTACACTACACCAAGCATACTCTTCCAGATGCAACGAACACACATGGCCAGGTCATGACCACACATGGCCAGATCAGCTACACTACACCAAGCATACTCTTCCAAATGCAACGACCACACATGGCCAGGTCATGACCACACATGGCCAGATCAGCTACACTACACCAAGCATACTCTTCCAGATGCAACGACCACACATGGCCAGGTCATGACCACACATGGCCAGATCAGCTACACTACACCAAGCATACTCTTCCAAATGCAACGTCCAGACATGGCCAGGTCATGACCACACATGGCCAGATCAGCTACACTACACCAAGCATACTCTTCCAGATGCAGTGACCACACATGGCCAGGTCATGACCACACATGGCCAGATCAGCTACACTACACCAAGCATACTTTCCCAGATGCAACGAGCACACATGGCCAAGTCATGACCACACATGGCCAGATCAGCTACACTACACCAAGCATACTCTTCCAGATGCAACGACCACACATGGCCAGGTCATGACCACACATGGCCAGATCAGCTACACTACACCAAGCATACTCTTCCAGATGCAGTGACCACACATGGCCAGGTCATGACCACACATGGCCAGATCAGCTACACTACACCAAGCATACTTTTCCATATGCAACGACCACACATGGCCACGTCATGACACACATGGCCAGATCAGCTACACTACACCAAGCATACTCTTCCAGATGCAACGACCACACATGGCCAGGTCATGACCACACATGGCCAGATCAGCTACACTACACCAAGCATACTCTTCCAGATGCAATGACCACACATAGCCAGGTCATGACCACACATGGCCAGATAAGCTACACTACACCAGGCATACTCTTCCAGATGCAACGACCACACATGGCCAGGTCATGACCACACATGGCTAAATCAGCTACACTACACCAAGCATACTCTTCCAGATGCAACCACCACACATGGCCAGGTCATGACCACACATGGCCAGATCAGCTACACTACACCAAGCATACTCTTCCAGATGCAATGACAACACATGGCCAGCTCATGACCACACATGGCCAGATCTGCTACACTACACCAAGCATACTCTTCCAGATGCAATGACCACACATGGCCAGGTCATGACCACACATGGCCAGTTCAGCTACACTACACCAAGCATACTCTTCCACATGCAACGACCACACATGGCCAGGTCATGACCACACATGGCCAGATCAGCTACACTACACCAAGCATACTCATCCAGATGCAATGACCACACATGGCCAGGTCATGACCACACACGGCCAGATCTGCTACACTACACCAGCATACTCTTCCAGATGCAATGACCACACATGGCCAGGTCATGACCACACATGGCCAGATCAGCTACACTACACCAAGCATACTATTCCAGATGCAACGACCACACATGGCAAGGTCATGACCACACATGGCCAGATCAGCTACACTACACCAAGCATACTCTTCCAGATGCAACGACCGCACATGGCCAGGTCATGACCACACATGGCCAGATCAGCTACACTACACCAAGCATACTCTTCCAGATGCAACGACCACACATGGCCAGGTCATGACCACACATGGCCAGATCAGCTACACTACACCAAGCATACATTTCCAGATGCAACGACAACACATGGCCAGCTCATGACACACATGGCAAGATCAGTTACACTACACCAAGCATACTCTTCCAAATGCAACGACCACACATGGCCAGGTCATGACCACACATGGCCAGATCAGCTACACTACACCAAGCATACTCTTCCAGATGCAACGAGCACACATGGCCAGGTCATGACCACACATGGCCAGATCAGCTACACTACACCAAGCATACTCTTCCAGATGCAACGACCACACATGGCCAGGTCATGACCACACATGGCCAGATCAGCTACACTACACCAAGCATACTCTTCCAGATGCAACGACTACACATGGCCAGGTCATGACCACACATGGCCAGATCAGCTACACTACACCAAGCATACTCTTCCAAATGCAACGACCACACATGGCCAGGTCATGACCACACATGGCCAGATCAGCTACACTACACCAAGCATACTCTTCCAGATGCAGTGACCACACATGGCCAGGTCATGACCACACATGGTCAGATCAGCTACACTACACCAAGCATACACTTCCAGATGCAACGACCACACATGGCCAAGTCATGACCACACATGGCCAGATCAGCTACACTACACCAAGCATACTCTTCCAAATGCAACGACCACACATGGCCAGGTCATGACAACACATGGCCAGATCAGCTACACTACACCAAGCATACTCTTCCAGATGCAACGACCACACATGGCCAGGTCATGACACACATGGCCAGATCAGCTACACTACACCAAGCATACTCTTCCAAATGCAACGACCACACATGGCCAGGTCATGACCACACATGGCCAGATCAGCTACACTACACCAAGCATACTCTTCCAGATGCAACGAACACACATGGCCAGGTCATGACCACACATGGCTAGATCAGCTACACTACACCAAGCATACTCTTCCAGATGCAACGACCACACATGGCCAGGTCATGACCACACATGGCCAGATCAGCTACACTACACCAAGCATACTCTTCCAGATGCAACGACCACACATGGCCAGGTCATGACCACACATGGCCAGATCAGCTACACTACACCAAGCATACTCTTCCAGATGCAATGACCACACATGGCCAGGTCATGACCACACATGGCCAGATCAGCTACACTACACCAAGCATACACTTCCAGATGCAACGACCACACATGGCCAGGTCATGGCCACACATGGCCAGATCAGCTACCCTACACCAAGCATACTCTTCCAGATGCAATGACCACACATGGCCAGGTCATGACCACACATGGCCAGATCAGCTACACTACACCAGCATACTCTTCCAGATGCAACGACCACACATGGCCAGGTCATGACCACACATGGCCAGATCAGCTACACTACACCAAGCATACTCTTCCAGATGCAACGACCACACATGGCCAGGTCATGACACACATGGCCAGATCAGCTACACTACACCAAGCATACTCTTCCAAATGCAACGTCCACACATGGCAAGGTCATGACCACACATGGCCAGATCAGCTACACTACACCAAGCATACTCTTCCAGATGCAATGACCACACATGTCCAGGTCATGATGACACATGGCCAGGTCAGCTACACTACACCAAGCATACTCTTCCAGATGCAACGACCACACATGGCCAGGTCATGACCACACATGGCCAGATCAGCGACACTACACCAAGCATACTTTTCCAGATGCAACGACCACACATGGCCAGCTCATGACACACATGGCCAGATCAGCTACACTACACCAAGTATACTCTTCCAAATGCAACGACCACACATGGCCAGGTCATGACCACACATGGCCAGATCAGCTACACTACACCAAGCATACTCTTCCAGATGCAACGACCACACATGGCCAGGTCATGACCACACATGGCCAGATCAGCTACACTACACCAAGCATACTCTTCCAGATGCAACGACCACACATGGCCAGGGCATAACCACAGAAGGCCAGATCAGCTACACTACACAAAGCATACTCTTCCAGATGCAACGACCACACATGGCCAGGTCATGGCCACACATGGCCAGATCAGCTACACTACACCAAGCATACTCTTCCAGATGCAACGACCACACATGGCCAGGTCATGTCCACACATGGCCAGATCAGCTACACTACACCAAGAATACTCTTCCAGATGCAACGAACACACATGGCCAGGTCATGACCACACATGGCCAGATCAGCTACACTACACCAAGCATACTCCTGCAGATGCAACGACCACACATGGCCAGGTCATGACCACACATGGCCAGATCAGCTACACTACACCAAGCATACTCTTCCAGATGGAACGACCACACATGGCCAGGTCATGTCCACACATGGCCAGATCAGCTACACTACACCAAGCATACTCTTCCAGATGCAACGAACACACATGGCCAGGTCATGACCACACATGGCCAGATCAGCTACACTACACCAAGCATACTCCTCCAGATGCAACGACCACACATGGCCAGGTCATGATCACAGATGGCCAGATCAGCTACACTACACCAAGCATACTCTTCCAGATGCATCGACCACACATGGCCAGGTCATGACCACACATGGTCAGATCAGCTACACTTCACCAAGCATACTCTTCCAGATGCAACGACCACACATGGCAAGGTCATGACCACACATGGCCAGATCAGCTTCACTACACCAAGCATACTCTTCCAGATGCAATGACCACACATGGCCAGGGCATGACACACATGGCCAGATCAGCTACACTACACCAAGCATACTCTTCCAAATGCAACGACCACACATGGCCAGGTCATGACCACACATGGCCAGATCAGCTACACTACACCAAGCATACTCTTCCAGATGCAACGACCACACATGGCCAGGTCATGACCACACATGGCCAGATCAGCTACACTACACCAAGCATACTCTTCCAAATGCAACGTCCAGACATGGCCAGGTCATGACCACACATGGCCAGATCAGCTACACTACACCAAGCATACTCTTCCAGATGCAGTGACCACACATGGCCAGGTCATGACCACACATTGCCAGATCAGCTACACTACACCAAGCATACTTTCCCAGATGCAACGACCACACATGGCCAAGTCATGACCACACATGGCCAGATCAGCTACACTACACCAAGCATACTCTTCCAGATGCAACGACCACACATGGCCAGGTCATGACCACACATGGCCAGATCAGCTACACTACACCAAGCATACTCTTCCAGATGCAGTGACCACACATGGCCAGGTCATGACCACACATGGCCAGATCAGCTACACTACACCAAGCATACTTTTCCATATGCAACGACCACACATGGCCAAGTCATGACACACATGGCCAGATCAGCTACACTACACCAAGCATACTCTTCCAGATGCAACGACCACACATGGCCAGGTCATGACCACACATGGCCAGATCAACTACACTACACCAAGCATACTCTTCCAGATGCAACGACCACACATGGCCAGGTCATGACCACACAGGGCCAGATGAGCTACACTACACCAAGCATACTCTTCCAGATGCAATGACCACACATGGCCAGGTCATGACCACACATGGCCAGGTCAGCTACACTACACCAAGCATACTCTTCCAGATGCAACCAGCACACATGGCCAGGTCATGACCACAAATGGCCAGATCAGCTACACAACACCAAGCATGCTCTTCCAGATGCAACGACCACACATGGCCAGGTCATGACACACACGGCCAGATCAGCTACACTACACCAAGCATACTCTTCCAAATGCAACGTCCACACATGGCCAGGTCATGACCACATATGGCCAGATCAGCTACACTACACCAAGCATACTCTTCCAGATGCAACGATCACACATGGCCAGGTCATGACCACACATGGCCAGATCAGCTACACTACACCAAGCATACTTTTCCAGATGCAACGACCACACATGGCCAGGTCATGACACACATTGCCAGATCAGCTACACTACACCAAGCATACTATTCCAAATGCAACGACCACACATGGCCAGGTCATGACCACACATGGCCAGATCAGCTACACTACACCAAGCATACTCTTCCAGATGCAACGACCACACATGGCCAGGTCATGATCACACATGGCCAGATCAGCTACACTACACCATGAATACTCTTCCAGATGCAACGACCACACATGGCCAGGTCATGACACACATGGCCAGATCAGCTACACTACACCAAGCATACTCTTCCAAATGCAACGACCACACATGGCCAGGTCATGACCACACATGGCCAGATCAGCTACACTGCACCAAGCATACTCTTCCAGATGCAACGACCACACATGGCCAGGTCATGACCACACATGGCCAGATAAGCTACACTACACCAAGCATACCCTTCCAGATGCAACGACCACACATGGCCAGGTCATGACCACACATGGCCAGATCAGCTACACTACACCAAGCATACTCTTCCAAATGCAACGTACACACATGGCCAGGTCATGACCACACATGGCCAGATCAGCTACACTACACCAAGCATACTCTTCCAGATGCAATGACCACACATGGCCAGGTCATGACCACACATGGCCAGATCAGCTACACTACTCCAAGCATAATCTTCCAGATGCAACGACCACACATGGCCAGGTCATGACCACACATGGCCAGATCAGCTACACTACACCAAGCATACTCTTCCAGATGCAACGACCACACATGGCCAGGTCATGACCACACATGGCCAGATCAGCTACACTACACCAAGCATACTCTTCCAGATGCAATGACCACACATGGCCAGGTCATGACCACACATGGCCAGATCAGCTACACTACACCAAGCATACTCTTCCAGATGCAACGACCACACATGGCCAGGTCATGACCACACATGGCCAGATCAGCTACACTACACCAAGCATACTCTTCCAGATGCAACGACCACACATGGCCAGGTCATGACACACAAGGCCAGATCAGCTACACTACACCAAGCATACTCTTCCAAATGCAACGTCCAGACATGGCCAGGTCATGACCACACATGGCCAGATCAGCTACACTACACCAAGCATACTCTTCCAGATGCAGTGACCACACATGGCCAGGTCATGACCACACATGGCCAGATCAGCTACACTACACCAAGCAAACTCTTCCAGATGCAACGACCACACATGGCCAGGTCATGACCACACATGGCCAGATCAGCTACACTACACCAAGCATACTCTTCCAGATGCAACGACCACACATGGCCAGGTCATAACCACAGAAGGCCAGATCAGCTACACTAAACAAAGCATACTCTTCCAGATGCAACGACCACACATGGCCAGGTCATGGCCACACATGGCCAGATCAGCTACACTACACCAAGCATACTCTTCCAGATGCAACGACCACACATGGCCAGGTCATGTCCACACATGGCCAGATCAGCTACACGACACCAAGCATACTCTTCCAGATGCAACGAACACACATGGCCAGGTCATGACCACACATGGCCAGATCAGCTACACTACACCAAGCATACTCCTCCAGATGCAACGACCACACATGGCCAGGTCATGACCACACATGGCCAGATCAGCTACACTACACCAAGCATACTCTTCCAGATGCAACGACCACACATGGCCAGGTCATGTCCACACATGGCCAGATCAGCTAGACTACACCAAGCATACTCTTCCACATGCAACGAACACACATGGCCAGGTCATGACCACACATGGCCAGATCAGCTACACTACACCAAGCATACTCCTCCAGATGCAACGACCACACATGGCCAGGTCATGATCACAGATGGCCAGATCAGCTACACTACACCAAGCATACTCTTCCAGATGCATCGACCACACATGGCCAGGTCATGACCACACATGGTCAGATCAGCTACACTTCACCAAGCATACTCTTCCAGATGCAACGACCACACATGGCAAGGTCATGACACACATGGCCAGATCAGCTACACTACACCAAGCATACTCTTCCAAATGCAACGACCACACATGGCCAGGTCATGACCACACATGGCCAGATCAGCTACACTACACCAAGCATACTCTTCCAGATGCAACGACCACACATGGCCAGGTCATGACCATACATGGCCAGATCAGCTACACTACACCAAGCATACTCTTCCAAATGCAACGTCCAGACATGGCCAGGTCATGACCACACATGGCCAGATCAGCTACACTACACCAAGCATACTCTTCCAGATGCAGTGACCACACATGGCCAGGTCATGACCACACATGGCCAGATCAGCTACACTACACCAAGCATACTTTCCCAGATGCAACGACCACACATGGCCAAGTCATGACCACACATGGCCAGATCAGCTACACTACACCAAGCATACTCTTCCAGATGCAACGACCACACATGGCCAAGTCATGACACACATGGCCAGATCAGCTACACTACACCAAGCATACTCTTCCAGATGCAACGACCACACATGGCCAGGTCATGACCACACATGGCCAGATCAACTACACTACACCAAGCATACTCTTCCAGATGCAACGACCACACATGGCCAGGTCATGACCACACATGGCCAGATCAGCTACACTACACCAAGCATACTCTTCCAGATGCAATGACCACACATGGCCAGGTCATGACCACACATGGCCAGGTCAGCTACACTACACCAAGCATACTCTTCCAGATGCAACCAGCACACATGGCCCGGTCATGACCACACATGGCCAGATCAGCTACACAACACCAAGCATGCTCTTCCAGATGCAACGACCACACATGGCCAGGTCATGACACACACGGCCAGATCAGCTACACTACACCAAGCATACTCTTCCAACTGCAACGTCCACACATGGCCAGGTCATGACCACATATGGCCAGATCAGCTACACTACACCAAGCATACTCTTCCAGATGCAACGATCACACATGGCCAGGTCATGACCACACATGGCCAGATCAGCTACACTACGCCAAGCATACTCTTCCAGATGCAACGACCACACATGGCCAGGTCATGACCACACATGGCCAGATCAGCTACACTACACCAAGCATACTCTTCCAGATGCAACGACCACACATGGCCAGGTCATGACACACATGGCCAGATCAGCTACACTACACCAAGCATACTCTTCCAAATGCAACGACCAAACATGGCCAGGTCATGACCACACATGGCCAGATCAGCTACACTACACCAAGCATACTCTTCCAGATGCAATGACCACACATGGCCAGGTCATGACCACACATGGCCAGATCAGCTACACTACACCAAGCATACTCTTCCAGATGCAACGACCACACATGGCCAGGTCATGACCACACATGGCCAGATCAGCTACACTACACCAAGCATACTTTTCCACATGCAACGACCACACATGGCCAGGTCATGACACACATGGCCAGATCAGCTACAATACACCAAGCATACTCTTCCAAATGCAATGACCACACATGGCCAGGTCATGACCACACATGGCCAGATCAGCTACACTACACCAAGCATACTTTTCCAAAGGCAACGACCACACATGGCCAGGTCCTGACCACACATGGCCAGATCAGCTACACTACACCAAGCATACTCTTCCAGATGCAATGATCACACATGGCCAGGTCATGACCACACATGGCCAGATCAGCTACACTACACCAGCATACTCTTCCAGATGCAACGACCACACATGGCCAGGTCATGACCACACATGGCCAGATCAACTACACTACACCAAGCATACTCTTCCAGATGCAACGACCACACATGGCCAGGTCATGGCCACACATGGCCAGATCAGCTACACCACACCAAGCATACTCTTCCAGATGCAATGACCACACATGGCCAGGTCATGACCACACATGGCCAGATCAGCTACACTACACCAAGCATACTCTTCCAGATGCAACGAGCACACATGGCCAGGTCATGACCACACATGGCCAGATCAGCTACACAACACCAAGCATGCTCTTCCAGATGCAACGCCCACACATGGCCAGGTCATGACACACATGGCCAGATCAGCTACACTACACCAAGCATACTCTTCCAAATGCAACGTCCACACATGGCCAGGTCATGACCACACATGGGCAGATCAGCTACACAACACCAAGCATACTCTTCCAGATGCAATGACCACACATGGCCAGGTCATGACCACATATGGCCAGATCAGCTACACTACACCAAGCATACTCTTCCAGATGCAACGACCACACATGGCCAGGTCATGACCACACATGGCCAGATCAGCTACACTATACCAAGCATACTTTTCCAGATGCAAAGACCACACATGGCCAGGTCATGACACACATGGCCAGATCAGCTACACTACACCAAGCATACTCTTCCAAATGCAACGACAACACATGGCCAGGTCATGACCACACATGGCCAGATCAGCTACACTACACCAGCATACTCTTCCAGATGCAACGACCACACATGGCCAGGTCATGACCACACATGGCCAGATCAGCTACACTACACAAAGCATACTCTTCCAGATGCAACGACCACACATGGCCAGGTCATGACACACATGGCCAGATCAGCTACACTACACCAAGCATACTCTTCCAAATGCAACGACCACACATGGCCAGGTCATGACCACACATGGCCAGATCAGCTACACTACACCAAGCATACTCTTCCAGATGCAACGACCACACATGGCCAGGTCATGACCACACATGGCCTGATCAGCTACAATACACCAAGCATACTCTTCCAGATGCAACGACCACACATGGTCAGGTCATGATCACACATGGCCAGATCAGCTACACTACACCAAGCATACTCTTCCAGATGCAATGACCACACATGGCCAGGTCATGACCACACATGGCCAGATCAGCTACACTACGCCAAGCATACTCTTCCAGATGCAACGACCACACATGGCCAGGTCATGACCACACATGGCCAGATCAGCTACACTACACCAAGCATACTCTTCCAGATGCAACGACCACACATGGCCAGGTCATGACACACATGGCCAGATCAGCTACACTACACCAAGCATACTCTTCCAAATGCAACGACCACACATGGCCAGGTCAGGACCACACATGGCCAGATCAGCTACACTACACCAAGCATACTCTTCCAGATGCAATGACCACACATGGCCAGGTCATGACCACACATGGCCAGATCAGCTACACTACACCAAGCATACTCTTCCAGATGCAACGACCACACATGGCCAGCTCATGACCACAGAAGGCCAGATCAGCTACACTACACAAAGCATACTCTTCCAGATGCAACGACCACACATGGCCAGGTCATGGCCACACATGGCCAGATCAGCTACACTACACCAAGCATACTCTTCCAGATGCAACGACCACACATGGCCAGGTCATGTCCACACATGGCCAGATCAGGTACACTACACCAAGCATACTCTTCCAGATGCAACGACCACACATGGCCAGGTCATGTCCACACATGGCTAGATCAGCTAGACTACACCAAGCATACTCTTCCACATGCAACGAACACACATGGCCAGGTCATGACCACACATGGCCAGATCAGCTACACTACACCAAGCATACTCCTCCAGATGCAACGACCACACATGGCCAGGTCATGATCACAGATGGCCAGATCAGCTACACTACACCAAGCATACTCTTCCAGATGCATCGACCACACATGGCCAGGTCATGACCACACATGGTCAGATCAGCTACACTTCACCAAGCATACTCTTCCAGATGCAACGACCACAAATGGCAAGGTCATGACCACACATGGCCAGATCAGCTACACTACACCAAGCATACTCTTCCAGATGCAATGACCACACATGGCCAGGGCATGACACACATGGCCAGATCAGCTACACTACACCAAGCATACTCTTCCAAATGCAACGACCACACATGGCCAGGTCATGACCACACATGGCCAGATCAGCTACACTACACCAAGCATACTCTTCCAGATGCAACGACCACACATGGCCAGGTCATGACCACACATGGCCAGATCAGCTACACTACACCAAGCATACTCTTCCAAATGCAACGTCCAGACATGGCCAGGTCATGACCACACATGGCCAGATCAGCTACACTACACCAAGCATACTCTTCCAGATGCAGTGACCACACATGGCCAGGTCATGACCACACATGGCCAGATCAGCTACACTACACCAAGCATACTTTCCCAGATGCAACGACCACACATGGCCAAGTCATGACCACACATGGCCAGATCAGCTACACTACACCAAGCATACTCTTCCAGATGCAACGACCACACATGGCCAAGTCATGACACACATGGCCAGATCAGCTACACTACACCAAGCATACTCTTCCAGATGCAACGACCACACATGGCCAGGTCATGACCACACATGGCCAGATCAACTACACTACACCAAGCATACTCTTCCAGATGCAACGACCACACATGGCCAGGTCATGACCACACATGGCCAGATCAGCTACACTACACCAAGCATACTCTTACAGATGCAATGACCACACATGGCCAGGTCATGACCACACATGACCAGGTCAGCTACACTACACCAAGCATACTCTTCCAGATGCAACCAGCACACATGGCCAGGTCATGACCACACATGGCCAGATCAGCTACACAACACCAAGCATGCTCTTCCAGATGCAACGACCACACATGGCCAGGTCATGACACACACGGCCAGATCAGCTACACTACACCAAGCATACTCTTCCAAATGCAACGTCCACACATGGCCAGGTCATGACCACATATGGCCAGATCAGCTACACTACACCAAGCATACTCTTCCAGATGCAACGATCACACATGGCCAGGTCATGACCACACATGGCCAGATCAGCTACACTACGCCAAGCATACTCTTCCAGATGCAACGACCACACATGGCCAGGTCATGACCACACATGGCCAGATCAGCTACACTACACCAAGCATACTCTTCCAGATGCAACGACCACACATGGCCAGGTCATGACACACATGGCCAGATCAGCTACACTACACCAAGCATACTCTTCCAAATGCAACGACCAAACATGGCCAGGTCATGACCACACATGGCCAGATCAGCTACACTACACCAAGCATACTCTTCCAAATGCAATGACCACACATGGCCAGGTCATGACCACACATGGCCAGATCAGCTACACTACACCAAGCATACTCTTCCAGATGCAACGACCACACATGGCCAGGTCTTGACCACACATGGCCAGATCAGCTACACTACACCAAGCATACTTTTCCACATGCAACGACCACACATGGCCAGGTCATGACACACATGGCCAGATCAGCTACACTACACCAAGCATACTCTTCCAGATGCAACGACCACACATGGCCAGGTCATGTCCACACATGGCCAGATCAGCTAGACTACACCAAGCATACTCTTCCACATGCAACGAACACACAGGGCCAGGTCATGACCACACATGGCCAGATCAGCTACACTACACCAAGCATACTCCTCCAGATGCAACGACCACACATGGCCAGGTCATGATCACAGATGGCCAGATCAGCTACACTACACCAAGCATACTCTTCCAGATGCATCGACCACACATGGCCAGGTCATGACCACACATGGTCAGATCAGCTACACTTCACCAAGCATACTCTTCCAGATGCAACGACCACACATGGCAAGGTCATGACACACATGGCCAGATCAGCTACACTACACCAAGCATACTCTTCCAAATGCAACGACCACACATGGCCAGGTCATGACCACACATGGCCAGATCAGCTACACTACACCAAGCATACTCTTCCAGATGCAACGACCACACATGGCCAGGTCATGACCATACATGGCCAGATCAGCTACACTACACCAAGCATACTCTTCCAAATGCAACGTCCAGACATGGCCAGGTCATGACCACACATGGCCAGATCAGCTACACTACACCAAGCATACTCTTCCAGATGCAGTGACCACACATGGCCAGGTCATGACCACACATGGCCAGATCAGCTACACTACACCAAGCATACTTTCCCAGATGCAACGACCACACATGGCCAAGTCATGACCACACATGGTCAGATCAGCTACACTACACCAAGCATACTCTTCCAGATGCAACGACCACACATGGCCAAGTCATGACACACATGGCCAGATCAGCTACACTACACCAAGCATACTCTTCCAGATGCAACGACCACACATGGCCAGGTCATGACCACACATGGCCAGATCAACTACACTACACCAAGCATACTCTTCCAGATGCAACGACCACACATGGCCAGGTCATGACCACACATGGCCAGATCAGCTACACTACACCAAGCATACTCTTCCAGATGCAATGACCACACATGGCCAGGTCATGACCACACATGGCCAGGTCAGCTACACTACACCAAGCATACTCTTCCAGATGCAACCAGCACACATGGCCCGGTCATGACCACACATGGCCAGATCAGCTACACAACACCAAGCATGCTCTTCCAGATGCAACGACCACACATGGCCAGGTCATGACACACACGGCCAGATCAGCTACACTACACCAAGCATACTCTTCCAAATGCAACGTCCACACATGGCCAGGTCATGACCACATATGGCCAGATCAGCTACACTACACCCAGCATACTCTTCCAGATGCAACGATCACACATGGCCAGGTCATGACCACACATGGCCAGATCAGCTACACTACGCCAAGCATACTCTTCCAGATGCAACGACCACACATGGCCAGGTCATGACCACACATGGCCAGATCAGCTACACTACACCAAGCATACTCTTCCAGATGCAACGACCACACATGGCCAGGTCATGACACACATGGCCAGATCAGCTACACTACACCAAGCATACTCTTCCAAATGCAACGACCAAACATGGCCAGGTCATGACCACACATGGCCAGATCAGCTACACTACACCAAGCATACTCTTCCAGATGCAATGACCACACATGGCCAGGTCATGACCACACATGGCCAGATCAGCTACACTACACCAAGCATACTCTTCCAGATGCAACGACCACACATGGCCAGGTCATGACCACACATGGCCAGATCAGCTACACTACACCAAGCATACTTTTCCACATGCAACGACCACACATGGCCAGGTCATGACACACATGGCCAGATCAGCTACAATACACCAAGCATACTCTTCCAAATGCAATGACCACACATGGCCAGGTCATGACCACACATGGCCAGATCAGCTACACTACACCAAGCATACTTTTCCAAAGGCAACGACCACACATGGCCAGGTCCTGACCACACATGGCCAGATCAGCTACACTACACCAAGCATACTCTTCCAGATGCAATGATCACACATGGCCAGGTCATGACCACACATGGCCAGATCAGCTACACTACACCAGCATACTCTTCCAGATGCAACGACCACACATGGCCAGGTCATGACCACACATGGCCAGATCAACTACACTACACCAAGCATACTCTTCCAGATGCAACGACCACACATGGCCAGGTCATGGCCACACATGGCCAGATCAGCTACACCACACCAAGCATACTCTTCCAGATGCAATGACCACACATGGCCAGGTCATGACCACACATGGCCAGATCAGCTACACTACACCAAGCATACTCTTCCAGATGCAACGAGCACACATGGCCAGGTCATGACCACACATGGCCAGATCAGCTACACAACACCAAGCATGCTCTTCCAGATGCAACGCCCACACATGGCCAGGTCATGACACACATGGCCAGATCAGCTACACTACACCAAGCATACTCTTCCAAATGCAACGTCCACACATGGCCAGGTCATGACCACACATGGGCAGATCAGCTACACAACACCAAGCATACTCTTCCAGATGCAATGACCACACATGGCCAGGTCATGACCACATATGGCCAGATCAGCTACACTACACCAAGCATACTCTTCCAGATGCAACGACCACACATGGCCAGGTCATGACCACACATGGCCAGATCAGCTACACTATACCAAGCATACTTTTCCAGATGCAAAGACCACACATGGCCAGGTCATGACACACATGGCCAGATCAGCTACATTACACCAAGCATACTCTTCCAAATGCAACGACAACACATGGCCAGGTCATGACCACACATGGCCAGATCAGCTACACTACACCAGCATACTCTTCCAGATGCAACGACCACACATGGCCAGGTCATGACCACACATGGCCAGATCAGCTACACTACACAAAGCATACTCTTCCAGATGCAACGACCACACATGGCCAGGTCATGACACACATGGCCAGATCAGCTACACTACACCAAGCATACTCTTCCAAATGCAACGACCACACATGGCCAGGTCATGACCACACATGGCCAGATCAGCTACACTACACCAAGCATACTCTTCCAGATGCAACGACCACACATGGCCAGGTCATGACCACACATGGCCTGATCAGCTACAATACACCAAGCATACTCTTCCAGATGCAACGACCACACATGGCCAGGTCATGACCACACATGGCCAGATCAGCTACACTACACCAAGCATACTTTTCCAGATGCAAAGACCACACATGGCCAGGTCATGACACACATGGCCAGATCAGCTACACTACACCAAGCATACTCTTCCAAATGCAACGACCACACATGGCCAGGTCATGACCACACATGGCCAGATCAGCTACACTACACCAGCATACTCTTCCAGATGCAACGACCACACATGGCCAGGTCATGACCACACATGGCCAGATCAGCTACACTACACAAAGCATACTCTTCCAGATGCAACGACCACACATGGCCAGGTCATGACACACATGGCCAGATCAGCTACACTACACCAAGCATACTCTTCCAGATGCAATGACCACACATGGCCAGGTCATGACCACACATGGCCAGATCAGCTACACTACACCAAGCATACTCTTCCAGATGCAACGACCACACATGGCCAGGTCATGACCACAGAAGGCCAGATCAGCTACACTACACAAAGCATACTCTTCCAGATGCAACGACCACACATGGCCAGGTCATGGCCACACATGGCCAGATCAGCTACACTACACCAAGCATACTCTTCCAGATGCAACGACCACACATGGCCAGGTCATGTCCACACATGGCCAGATCAGGTACACTACACCAAGCATACTCTTCCAGATGCAACGACCACACATGGCCAGGTCATGTCCACACATGGCCAGATCAGCTAGACTACACCAAGCATACTCTTCCACATGCAACGAACACACATGGCCAGGTCATGACCACACATGGCCAGATCAGCTACACTACACCAAGCATACTCCTCCAGATGCAACGACCACTCATGGCCAGGTCATGATCACAGATGGCCAGATCAGCTACACTACACCAAGCATACTCTTCCAGATGCATCGACCACACATGGCCAGGTCATGACCACACATGGTCAGATCAGCTACACTTCACCAAGCATACTCTTCCAGATGCAACGACCACAAATGGCAAGGTCATGACCACACATGGCCAGATCAGCTACACTACACCAAGCATACTCTTCCAGATGCAATGACCACACATGGCCAGGGCATGACACACATGGCCAGATCAGCTACACTACACCAAGCATACTCTTCCAAATGCAACGACCACACATGGCCAGGTCATGACCACACATGGCCAGATCAGCTACACTACACCAAGCATACTCTTCCAGATGCAACGACCACACATGGCCAGGTCATGACCACACATGGCCAGATCAGCTACACTACACCAAGCATACTCTTCCAAATGCAACGTCCAGACATGGCCAGGTCATGACCACACATGGAGAGATCAGCTACACTACACCAAGCATACTCTTCCAGATGCAGTGACCACACATGGCCAGGTCATGACCACACATGGCCAGATCAGCTACACTACACCAAGCATACTTTCCCAGATGCAACGACCACACATGGCCAAGTCATGACCACACATGGCCAGATCAGCTACACTACACCAAGCATACTCTTCCAGATGCAACGACCACACATGGCCAAGTCATGACACACATGGCCAGATCAGCTACACTACACCAAGCATACTCTTCCAGATGCAACGACCACACATGGCCAGGTCATGACCACACATGGCCAGATCAACTACACTACACCAAGCATACTCTTCCAGATGCAACGACCACACATGGCCAGGTCATGACCACACATGGCCAGATCAGCTACACTACACCAAGCATACTCTTACAGATGCAATGACCACACATGGCCAGGTCATGACCACACATGACCAGGTCAGCTACACTACACCAAGCATACTCTTCCAGATGCAACCAGCACACATGGCCAGGTCATGACCACACATGGCCAGATCAGCTACACAACACCAAGCATGCTCTTCCAGATGCAACGACCACACATGGCCAGGTCATGACACACACGGCCAGATCAGCTACACTACACCAAGCATACTCTTCCAAATGCAACGTCCACACATGGCCAGGTCATGACCACATATGGCCAGATCAGCTACACTACACCAAGCATACTCTTCCAGATGCAACGATCACACATGGCCAGGTCATGACCACACATGGCCAGATCAGCTACACTACGCCAAGCATACTCTTCCAGATGCAACGACCACACATGGCCAGGTCATGACCACACATGGCCAGATCAGCTACACTACACCAAGCATACTCTTCCAGATGCAACGACCACACATGGCCAGGTCATGACACACATGGCCAGATCAGCTACACTACACCAAGCATACTCTTCCAAATGCAACGACCAAACATGGCCAGGTCATGACCACACATGGCCAGATCAGCTACACTACACCAAGCATACTCTTCCAAATGCAATGACCACACATGGCCAGGTCATGACCACACATGGCCAGATCAGCTACACTACACCAAGCATACTCTTCCAGATGCAACGACCACACATGGCCAGGTCTTGACCACACATGGCCAGATCAGCTACACTACACCAAGCATACTTTTCCACATGCAACGACCACACATGGCCAGGTCATGACACACATGGCCAGATCAGCTACAATACACCAAGCATACTCTTCCAAATGCAATGACCACACATGGCCAGGTCATGACCACACATGGCCAGATCAGCTACACTACACCAAGCACACTTTTCCAAAGGCAACGACCACACATGGCCAGGTCATGACCACACATGGCCAGATCAGCTACACTACACCAAGCATACTCTTCCAGATGCAATGATCACACATGGCCAGGTCATGACGACACATGGCCAGATCAGCTACACTACACCAAGCATACTCTTCCAGATGCAACGACCACACATGGCCAGGTCATGACCACACATGGCCAGATCAACTACACTACACCAAGCATACTCTTCCAGATGCAACGACCACACATGGCCAGGTCATGGCCACACATGGCCAGATCAGCTACACCACACCAAGCATACTCTTCCAGATGCAATGACCACACATGGCCAGGTCATGACCACACATGGCCAGATCAGCTACACTACACCAAGCATACTCTTCCAGATGCAACGAGCACACATGGCCAGGTCATGACCACACATGGCCAGATCAGCTACACAACACCAAGCATGCTCTTCCAGATGCAACGACCACACATGGCCAGGTCATGACACACATGGCCAGATCAGCTACACTACACCAAGCATACTCTTCCAAATGCAACGTCCACACATGGCCAGGTCATGACCACACATGGGCAGATCAGCTACACTACACCAAGCATACTCTTCCAGATGCAATGACCACACATGGCCAGGTCATGACCACATATGGCCAGATCAGCTACACTACACCAAGCATACTCTTCCAGATGCAACGACCACACATGGCCAGGTCATGACCACACATGGCCAGATCAGCTACACTACACCAAGCATACTTTTCCAGATGCAAAGACCACACATGGCCAGGTCATGACACACATGGCCAGATCAGCTACACTACACCAAGCATACTCTTCCAAATGCAACGACCACACATGGCCAGGTCATGACCACACATGGCCAGATCAGCTACACTACACCAGCATACTCTTCCAGATGCAGCGACCACACATGGCCAGGTCATGACCACACATGGCCAGATCAGCTACACTACACAAAGCATACTCTTCCAGATGCAACGACCACACATGGCCAGGTCATGACACACATGGCCAGATCAGCTACACTACACCAAGCATACTCTTCCAAATGCAACGACCACACATGGCCAGGTCATGACCACACATGGCCAGATCAGCTACACTACACCAAGCATACTCTTCCAGATGCAACGACCACACATGGCCAGGTCATGACCACACATGGCCTGATCAGCTACACTACACCAAGCATACTCTTCCAGATGCAACGACCACACATGGCCAGGTCATGATCAAAAATGGCCAGATCAGCTACACTACACCAAGCATACTCTTCCAGATGCAATGACCACACATGGCCAGGTCATGACCACACATGGCCAGATCAGCTACACTACGCCAAGCATACTCTTCCAGATGCAACGACCACACATGGCCAGGTCATGACCACACATGGCCAGATCAGCTACACTACACCAAGCATACTCTTCCAGATGCAACGACCACACATGGCCAGGTCATGACACACATGGCCAGATCAGCTACACTACACCAAGCATACTCTTCCAAATGCAACGACCACACATGGCCAGGTCATGACCACACATGGCCAGATCAGCTACACTACACCAAGCATACTCTTCCAGATGCAATGACCACACATGGCCAGGTCATGACCACACATGGCCAGATCAGCTACACTACACCAAGCATACTCTTCCAGATGCAACGACCACACATGGCCAGGTCATGACCACACATGGCCAGATCAGCTACACTACACCAAGCATACTTTTCCACATGCAACGACCACACATGGCCAGGTCATGACACACATGGCCAGATCAGCTACAATACACCAAGCATACTCTTCCAAATGCAATGACCACACATGGCCAGGTCATGACCACACATGGCCAGATCAGCTACACTACACCAAGCATACTTTTCCAAAGGCAACGACCACACATGGCCAGGTCATGACCACACATGGCCAGATCAGCTACACTACACCAAGCATACTCTTCCAGATGCAATGATCACACATGGCCAGGTCATGACCACACATGGCCAGATCAGCTACACTACACCAAGCATACTCTTCCAGATGCAACGACCACACATGGCCAGGTCATGACCACACATGGCCAGATCAGCTACACTACACCAAGCATACTTTTCCACATGCAACGACCACACATGGCCAGGTCATGACCACACATGGCCAGATCAGCTACACTACACCAAGCATACTCTTCCAGATGCAACGACCACACATGGCCAGGTCATGACCACACATGGCCAGATCAGCTACACTACACCAAGCATACTCTTCCAGATGCAATGACCACACATGGCCAGGTCATGACCACACATGACCAGATCAGCTACACTACACCAGCATACTCTTCCAGATGCAACGACTACACATGGCCAGGTCATGACCACACATGGCCAGATCAGCTACACTACACCAAGCATACTTTTCCAGATGCAACGACCACACATGGACAGGTCATGACACACATGGCCAGATCAGCTACACTAAACCAAGCATACTCTTCCAAATGCAACGTCCACACATGGCCAGGTCATGACCACACATGGCCAGATCATCTACACTACACCAAGCATACTCTTCCAGATGCAACGACCACACATGGCCAGGTCATGACACACATGGCCAGATCAGCTACACAACACCAAGCACACTCTTCCAAATGCAACGACCACACATGGCCAGGTCATGTCCACACATGGCCTGAACAGCTACACTACACCAAGCATACTCTTCCATATGCAATGACCACACATGGCCAGGTCATGACCACACATGGCCAGATCAGCTACACTACACCAAGCATACTCTTCCAGATGCAACGACCACACATGGCCAGGTCATGACCACACATGGCCAGATCAGCTACACTACACCAAGCATACTATTCCAGATGCAACGACCACACATGGCCAGGTCATGACACACATGGCCAGATCAGCTACACTACACCAAGCATACTCTTCCAAATGCAACGTCCACACATGGCCAGTTCATGACTACACATGGCCAGATCAGCTACACTACACCAAGCATACTCTTGCAGATGCAATGACCACACATGGCCAGGTCATGACCACACATGGCCAGATTAGCTACACTACACCAAGCATACTCTTCCAGATGCAACGACCACACAATGCCAGGTCATGACCACACATGGCCAGATCAGCTACACTACATCAAGCATACTTTTCCAGATGCAACGACCACACATGGCCAGGTCATTACACACAATGCCAGATCAGCTACACTTCACCAAGCATACTCTTCCAAATGCAACGACCACACATGGCCAGGTCATGACCACACATGGCCAGATCAGCTACACTACACCAAGCATACTCTTCCAGATGCAACGACCACACATGGCCAGGTTATGACCACACATGGCCAGATCAGCTACACTACACCAAGCATACTCTTCCAGATGCAACGACCACACATGGCCAGGTCATGACCAAACATGGCCAGATCAGCTACACTACACCAAGCATACTCTTCCAGATGCAACGACCACACATGGCCAGGTCATGACACACATGGCCAGATCAGCTACACTACACCAAGCATACTCTTCCAAATGGAACGACCACACATGGCCAGATCAGCTACACTACACCAAGCATACTCTTCCAGATGCAACGACCACACATGGCCAAGTCATGACCACACATGGCCAGATCAGCTACACTACACCAAGCATACTCTTCCAGATGCAACGACCACACATGGCCAGGTCATGACCACACATGGCCAGATCAGCTACACTACACCAAGCATACACTTCCAGATGCAACGACCACACATGGCCAGGTCATGACCACACATGGCCAGATCAGCTACACTACACCAAGCATACTTTTCCAAAGGCAACGACCACACATGGCCAGGTCATGACCACACATGGCCAGATCAGCTACACTACACCAAGCATACTCTTCCAGATGCAATGATCACACATGGCCAGGTCATGACCACACATGGCCAGATCAGCTACACTACACCAAGCATACTCTTCCAGATGCAACGACCACACATGGCCAGGTCATGACCACACATGGCCAGATCAACTACACTACACCAAGCATACTCTTCCAGATGCAACGACCACACATGGCCAGGTCATGGCCACACATGGCCAGATCAGCTACACCACACCAAGCATACTCTTCCAGATGCAATGACCACACATGGCCAGGTCATGACCACACATGGCCAGATCAGCTACACTACACCAAGCATACTCTTCCAGATGCAACGAGCACACATGGCCAGGTCATGACCACACATGGCCAGATCAGCTACACAACACCAAGCATGCTCTTCCAGATGCAACGCCCACACATGGCCAGGTCATGACACACATGGCCAGATCAGCTACACTACACCAAGCATACTCTTCCAAATGCAACGTACACACATGGCCAGGTCATGACCACACATGGGCAGATCAGCTACACTACACCAAGCATACTCTTCCAGATGCAATGACCACACATGGCCAGGTCATGACCACATATGGCCAGATCAGCTACACTACACCAAGCATACTCTTCCAGATGCAACGACCACACATGGCCAGGTCATGACCACACATGGCCAGATCAGCTACACTATACCAAGCATACTTTTCCAGATGCAAAGACCACACATGGCCAGGTCATGACACACATGGCCAGATCAGCTACACTACACCAAGCATACTCTTCCAAATGCAACGACAACACATGGCCAGGTCATGACCACACATGGCCAGATCAGCTACACTACACCAAGCATACTTTTCCACATGCAACGACCACACATGGCCAGGTCATGACACACATGGCCAGATCAGCTACAATACACCAAGCATACTCTTCCAAATGCAATGACCACACATGGCCAGGTCATGACCACACATGGCCAGATCAGCTACACTACACCAAGCATACTTTTCCAAAGGCAACGACCACACATGGCCAGGTCCTGACCACACATGGCCAGATCAGCTACACTACACCAAGCATACTCTTCCAGATGCAATGATCACACATGGCCAGGTCATGACCACACATGGCCAGATCAGCTACACTACACCAAGCATACTCTTCCAGATGCAACGACCACACATGGCCAGGTCATGACCACACATGGCCAGATCAACTACACTACACCAAGCATACTCTTCCAGATGCAACGACCACACATGGCCAGGTCATGGCCACACATGGCCAGATCAGCTACACCACACCAAGCATACTCTTCCAGATGCAATGACCACACATGGCCAGGTCATGACCACACATGGCCAGATCAGCTACACTACACCAAGCATACTCTTCCAGATGCAACGAGCACACATGGCCAGGTCATGACCACACATGGCCAGATCAGCTACACAACACCAAGCATGCTCTTCCAGATGCAACGCCCACACATGGCCAGGACATGACACACATGGCCAGATCAGCTACACTACACCAAGCATACTCTTCCAAATGCAACGTCCACACATGGCCAGGTCATGACCACACATGGGCAGATCAGCTACACTACACCAAGCATACTCTTCCAGATGCAATGACCACACATGGCCAGGTCATGACCACATATGGCCAGATCAGCTACACTACACCAAGCATACTCTTCCAGATGCAACGACCACACATGGCCAGGTCATGACCACACATGGCCAGATCAGCTACACTATACCAAGCATACTTTTCCAGATGCAAAGACCACACATGGCCAGGTCATGACACACATGGCCAGATCAGCTACACTACACCAAGCATACTCTTCCAAATGCAACGACAACACATGGCCAGGTCATGACCACACATGGCCAGATCAGCTACACTACACCAGCATACTCTTCCAGATGCAACGACCACACATGGCCAGGTCATGACCACACATGGCCAGATCAGCTACACTACACAAAGCATACTCTTCCAGATGCAACGACCACACATGGCCAGGTCATGACACACATGGCCAGATCAGCTACACTACACCAAGCATACTCTTCCAAATGCAACGACCACACATGGCCAGGTCATGACCACACATGGCCAGATCAGCTACACTACACCAAGCATAATCTTCCAGATGCAACGACCACACATGGCCAGGTCATGACCACACATGGCCTGATCAGCTACAATACACCAAGCATACTCTTCCAGATGCAACGACCACACATGGTCAGGTCATGATCACACATGGCCAGATCAGCTACACTACACCAAGCATACTCTTCCAGATGCAATGACCACACATGGCCAGGTCATGACCACACATGGCCAGATCAGCTACACTACGCCAAGCATACTCTTCCAGATGCAACGACCACACATGGCCAGGTCATGACCACACATGGCCAGATCAGCTACACTACGCCAAGCATACTCTTCCAGATGCAACGACCACACATGGCCAGGTCATGACACACATGGCCAGATCAGCTACACTACACCAAGCATACTCTTCCAAATGCAACGACCACACATGGCCAGGTCATGACCACACATGGCCAGATCAGCTACACGACACCAAGCATACTCTTCCAGATGCAATGACCACACATGGCTAGGTCATGACCACACATGGCCAGATCAGCTACACTACACCAAGCATACTCTTCCAGATGCAACGACCACACATGGCCAGGTCATGACCACAGAAGGCCAGATCAGCTACACTACACAAAGCATACTCTTCCAGATGCAACGACCACACATGGCCAGGTCATGTCCACACATGGCCAGATCAGGTACACTACACCAAGCATACTCTTCCAGATGCAACGACCACACATGGCCAGGTCATGTCCACACATGGCCAGATCAGCTAGACTACACCAAGCATACTCTTCCACATGCAACGAACACACATGGCCAGGTCATGACCACACATGGCCAGATCAGCTACACTACACCAAGCATACTCCTCCAGATGCAACGACCACACATGGCCAGGTCATGATCACAGATAGCCAGATCAGCTACACTACACCAAGCATACTCTTCCAAATGCAACGACCACACATGGCCAGGTCATGACCACACATGGCCAGATCAGCTACACTACACCAAGCATAATCTTCCAGATGCAACGACCACACATGGCCAGGTCATGACCACACATGGCCTGATCAGCTACAATACACCAAGCATACTCTTCCAGATGCAACGACCACACATGGTCAGGTCATGATCACACATGGCCAGATCAGCTACACTACACCAAGCATACTCTTCCAGATGCAATGACCACACATGGCCAGGTCATGACCACACATGGCCAGATCAGCTACACTACGCCAAGCATACTCTTCCAGATGCAACGACCACACATGGCCAGGTCATGACCACACATGGCCAGATCAGCTACACTACGCCAAGCATACTCTTCCAGATGCAACGACCACACATGGCCAGGTCATGACACACATGGCCAGATCAGCTACACTACACCAAGCATACTCTTCCAAATGCAACGACCACACATGGCCAGGTCATGACCACACATGGCCAGATCAGCTACACGACACCAAGCATACTCTTCCAGATGCAATGACCACACATGGCCAGGTCATGACCACACATGGCCAGATCAGCTACACTACACCAAGCATACTCTTCCAGATGCAACGACCACACATGGCCAGGTCATGACCACAGAAGGCCAGATCAGCTACACTACACCAAGCATACTCTTCCAGATGCAACGACCACACATGGCCAGGTCATGTCCACACATGGCCAGATCAGGTACACTACACCAAGCATACTCTTCCAGATGCAACGACCACACATGGCCAGGTCATGTCCACACATGGCCAGATCAGCTAGACTACACCAAGCATACTCTTCCACATGCAACGAACACACATGGCCAGGTCATGACCACACATGGCCAGATCAGCTACACTACACCAAGCATACTCCTCCAGATGCAACGACCACACATGGCCAGGTCATGATCACAGATAGCCAGATCAGCTACACTACACCAAGCATACTCTTCCAGATGCATCGACCACACATGGCCAGGTCATGACCACACATGGTCAGATCAGCTACACTTCACCAAGCATACTCTTCCAGATGCAACGAACACACATGGCAAGGTCATGACCACACATGGCCAGATCAGCTACACTACACCAAGCATACTCTTCCAGATGCAATGACCACACATGGCCAGGGCATGACACACATGGCCAGATCAGCTACACTACACCAAGCATACTCTTCCAAATGCAACGACCACACATGGCCAGGTCATGACCACACATGGCCAGATCAGCTACACTACACCAAGCATACTCTTCCAGATGCAACGACCACACATGGCCAGGTCATGACCACACACGGCCAGATCAGCTACACTACACCAAGCATACTCTTCCAAATGCAACGTCCAGACATGGCCAGGTCATGACCACACATGGCCAGATCAGCTACACTACACCAAGCATACTCTTCCAGATGCAGTGACCACACATGGCCAGGTCATGACCACACATGGCCAGATCAGCTACACTACACCAAGCATACTTTCCCAGATGCAACGACCACACATGGCCAAGTCATGACCACACATGGCCAGATCAGCTACACTACACCAAGCATACTCTTCCAGATGCAACGACCACACATGGCCAAGTCATGACACACATGGCCAGATCAGCTACACTACACCAAGCATACTCTTCCAGATGCAACGACCACACATGGCCAGGTCATGACCACACATGGCCAGATCAACTACACTACACCAAGCATACTCTTCCAGATGCAACGACCACACATGGCCAGGTCATGACCACACATGGCCAGATCAGCTACACTACACCAAGCATACTCTTCCAGATGCAACGACCACACATGGCCAGGGCATAACCACAGAAGGCCAGATCAGCTACACTACACAAAGCATACTCTTCCAGATGCAACGACCACACATGGCCAGGTCATGGCCACACATGGCCAGATCAGCTACACTACACCAAGCATACTCTTCCAGATGCAACGACCACACATGGCCAGGTCATGTCCACACATGGCCAGATCAGCTACACTACACCAAGAATACTCTTCCAGATGCAACGAACACACATGGCCAGGTCATGACCACACATGGCCAGATCAGCTACACTACACCAAGCATACTCCTGCAGATGCAACGACCACACATGGCCAGGTCATGACCACACATGGCCAGATCAGCTACACTACACCAAGCATACTCTTCCAGATGGAACGACCACACATGGCCAGGTCATGTCCACACATGGCCAGATCAGCTACACTACACCAAGCATACTCTTCCAGATGCAACGAACACACATGGCCAGGTCATGACCACACATGGCCAGATCAGCTACACTACACCAAGCATACTCCTCCAGATGCAACGACCACACATGGCCAGGTCATGATCACAGATGGCCAGATCAGCTACACTACACCAAGCATACTCTTCCAGATGCATCGACCACACATGGCCAGGTCATGACCACACATGGTCAGATCAGCTACACTTCACCAAGCATACTCTTCCAGATGCAACGACCACACATGGCAAGGTCATGACCACACATGGCCAGATCAGCTTCACTACACCAAGCATACTCTTCCAGATGCAATGACCACACATGGCCAGGGCATGACACACATGGCCAGATCAGCTACACTACACCAAGCATACTCTTCCAAATGCAACGACCACACATGGCCAGGTCATGACCACACATGGCCAGATCAGCTACACTACACCAAGCATACTCTTCCAGATGCAACGACCACACATGGCCAGGTCATGACCACACATGGCCAGATCAGCTACACTACACCAAGCATACTCTTCCAAATGCAACGTCCAGACATGGCCAGGTCATGACCACACATGGCCAGATCAGCTACACTACACCAAGCATACTCTTCCAGATGCAGTGACCACACATGGCCAGGTCATGACCACACATTGCCAGATCAGCTACACTACACCAAGCATACTTTCCCAGATGCAACGACCACACATGGCCAAGTCATGACCACACATGGCCAGATCAGCTACACTACACCAAGCATACTCTTCCAGATGCAACGACCACACATGGCCAGGTCATGACCACACATGGCCAGATCAGCTACACTACACCAAGCATACTCTTCCAGATGCAGTGACCACACATGGCCAGGTCATGACCACACATGGCCAGATCAGCTACACTACACCAAGCATACTTTTCCATATGCAACGACCACACATGGCCAAGTCATGACACACATGGCCAGATCAGCTACACTACACCAAGCATACTCTTCCAGATGCAACGACCACACATGGCCAGGTCATGACCACACATGGCCAGATCAACTACACTACACCAAGCATACTCTTCCAGATGCAACGACCACACATGGCCAGGTCATGACCACACAGGGCCAGATGAGCTACACTACACCAAGCATACTCTTCCAGATGCAATGACCACACATGGCCAGGTCATGACCACACATGGCCAGGTCAGCTACACTACACCAAGCATACTCTTCCAGATGCAACCAGCACACATGGCCAGGTCATGACCACAAATGGCCAGATCAGCTACACAACACCAAGCATGCTCTTCCAGATGCAACGACCACACATGGCCAGGTCATGACACACACGGCCAGATCAGCTACACTACACCAAGCATACTCTTCCAAATGCAACGTCCACACATGGCCAGGTCATGACCACATATGGCCAGATCAGCTACACTACACCAAGCATACTCTTCCAGATGCAACGATCACACATGGCCAGGTCATGACCACACATGGCCAGATCAGCTACACTACACCAAGCATACTTTTCCAGATGCAACGACCACACATGGCCAGGTCATGACACACATTGCCAGATCAGCTACACTACACCAAGCATACTATTCCAAATGCAACGACCACACATGGCCAGGTCATGACCACACATGGCCAGATCAGCTACACTACACCAAGCATACTCTTCCAGATGCAACGACCACACATGGCCAGGTCATGATCACACATGGCCAGATCAGCTACACTACACCATGAATACTCTTCCAGATGCAACGACCACACATGGCCAGGTCATGACACACATGGCCAGATCAGCTACACTACACCAAGCATACTCTTCCAAATGCAACGACCACACATGGCCAGGTCATGACCACACATGGCCAGATCAGCTACACTGCACCAAGCATACTCTTCCAGATGCAACGACCACACATGGCCAGGTCATGACCACACATGGCCAGATAAGCTACACTACACCAAGCATACCCTTCCAGATGCAACGACCACACATGGCCAGGTCATGACCACACATGGCCAGATCAGCTACACTACACCAAGCATACTCTTCCAAATGCAACGTACACACATGGCCAGGTCATGACCACACATGGCCAGATCAGCTACACTACACCAAGCATACTCTTCCAGATGCAATGACCACACATGGCCAGGTCATGACCACACATGGCCAGATCAGCTACACTACTCCAAGCATAATCTTCCAGATGCAACGACCACACATGGCCAGGTCATGACCACACATGGCCAGATCAGCTACACTACACCAAGCATACTCTTCCAGATGCAACGACCACACATGGCCAGGTCATGACCACACATGGCCAGATCAGCTACACTACACCAAGCATACTCTTCCAGATGCAATGACCACACATGGCCAGGTCATGACCACACATGGCCAGATCAGCTACACTACACCAAGCATACTCTTCCAGATGCAACGACCACACATGGCCAGGTCATGACCACACATGGCCAGATCAGCTACACTACACCAAGCATACTCTTCCAGATGCAACGACCACACATGGCCAGGTCATGACACACAAGGCCAGATCAGCTACACTACACCAAGCATACTCTTCCAAATGCAACGTCCAGACATGGCCAGGTCATGACCACACATGGCCAGATCAGCTACACTACACCAAGCATACTCTTCCAGATGCAGTGACCACACATGGCCAGGTCATGACCACACATGGCCAGATCAGCTACACTACACCAAGCAAACTCTTCCAGATGCAACGACCACACATGGCCAGGTCATGACCACACATGGCCAGATCAGCTACACTACACCAAGCATACTCTTCCAGATGCAACGACCACACATGGCCAGGTCATAACCACAGAAGGCCAGATCAGCTACACTAAACAAAGCATACTCTTCCAGATGCAACGACCACACATGGCCAGGTCATGGCCACACATGGCCAGATCAGCTACACTACACCAAGCATACTCTTCCAGATGCAACGACCACACATGGCCAGGTCATGTCCACACATGGCCAGATCAGCTACACGACACCAAGCATACTCTTCCAGATGCAACGAACACACATGGCCAGGTCATGACCACACATGGCCAGATCAGCTACACTACACCAAGCATACTCCTCCAGATGCAACGACCACACATGGCCAGGTCATGACCACACATGGCCAGATCAGCTACACTACACCAAGCATACTCTTCCAGATGCAACGACCACACATGGCCAGGTCATGTCCACACATGGCCAGATCAGCTAGACTACACCAAGCATACTCTTCCACATGCAACGAACACACATGGCCAGGTCATGACCACACATGGCCAGATCAGCTACACTACACCAAGCATACTCCTCCAGATGCAACGACCACACATGGCCAGGTCATGATCACAGATGGCCAGATCAGCTACACTACACCAAGCATACTCTTCCAGATGCATCGACCACACATGGCCAGGTCATGACCACACATGGTCAGATCAGCTACACTTCACCAAGCATACTCTTCCAGATGCAACGACCACACATGGCAAGGTCATGACACACATGGCCAGATCAGCTACACTACACCAAGCATACTCTTCCAAATGCAACGACCACACATGGCCAGGTCATGACCACACATGGCCAGATCAGCTACACTACACCAAGCATACTCTTCCAGATGCAACGACCACACATGGCCAGGTCATGACCATACATGGCCAGATCAGCTACACTACACCAAGCATACTCTTCCAAATGCAACGTCCAGACATGGCCAGGTCATGACCACACATGGCCAGATCAGCTACACTACACCAAGCATACTCTTCCAGATGCAGTGACCACACATGGCCAGGTCATGACCACACATGGCCAGATCAGCTACACTACACCAAGCATACTTTCCCAGATGCAACGACCACACATGGCCAAGTCATGACCACACATGGCCAGATCAGCTACACTACACCAAGCATACTCTTCCAGATGCAACGACCACACATGGCCAAGTCATGACACACATGGCCAGATCAGCTACACTACACCAAGCATACTCTTCCAGATGCAACGACCACACATGGCCAGGTCATGACCACACATGGCCAGATCAACTACACTACACCAAGCATACTCTTCCAGATGCAACGACCACACATGGCCAGGTCATGACCACACATGGCCAGATCAGCTACACTACACCAAGCATACTCTTCCAGATGCAATGACCACACATGGCCAGGTCATGACCACACATGGCCAGGTCAGCTACACTACACCAAGCATACTCTTCCAGATGCAACCAGCACACATGGCCCGGTCATGACCACACATGGCCAGATCAGCTACACAACACCAAGCATGCTCTTCCAGATGCAACGACCACACATGGCCAGGTCATGACACACACGGCCAGATCAGCTACACTACACCAAGCATACTCTTCCAAATGCAACGTCCACACATGGCCAGGTCATGACCACATATGGCCAGATCAGCTACACTACACCAAGCATACTCTTCCAGATGCAACGATCACACATGGCCAGGTCATGACCACACATGGCCAGATCAGCTACACTACGCCAAGCATACTCTTCCAGATGCAACGACCACACATGGCCAGGTCATGACCACACATGGCCAGATCAGCTACACTACACCAAGCATACTCTTCCAGATGCAACGACCACACATGGCCAGGTCATGACACACATGGCCAGATCAGCTACACTACACCAAGCATACTCTTCCAAATGCAACGACCAAACATGGCCAGGTCATGACCACACATGGCCAGATCAGCTACACTACACCAAGCATACTCTTCCAGATGCAATGACCACACATGGCCAGGTCATGACCACACATGGCCAGATCAGCTACACTACACCAAGCATACTCTTCCAGATGCAACGACCACACATGGCCAGGTCATGACCACACATGGCCAGATCAGCTACACTACACCAAGCATACTTTTCCACATGCAACGACCACACATGGCCAGGTCATGACACACATGGCCAGATCAGCTACAATACACCAAGCATACTCTTCCAAATGCAATGACCACACATGGCCAGGTCATGACCACACATGGCCAGATCAGCTACACTACACCAAGCATACTTTTCCAAAGGCAACGACCACACATGGCCAGGTCCTGACCACACATGGCCAGATCAGCTACACTACACCAAGCATACTCTTCCAGATGCAATGATCACACATGGCCAGGTCATGACCACACATGGCCAGATCAGCTACACTACACCAGCATACTCTTCCAGATGCAACGACCACACATGGCCAGGTCATGACCACACATGGCCAGATCAACTACACTACACCAAGCATACTCTTCCAGATGCAACGACCACACATGGCCAGGTCATGGCCACACATGGCCAGATCAGCTACACCACACCAAGCATACTCTTCCAGATGCAATGACCACACATGGCCAGGTCATGACCACACATGGCCAGATCAGCTACACTACACCAAGCATACTCTTCCAGATGCAACGAGCACACATGGCCAGGTCATGACCACACATGGCCAGATCAGCTACACAACACCAAGCATGCTCTTCCAGATGCAACGCCCACACATGGCCAGGTCATGACACACATGGCCAGATCAGCTACACTACACCAAGCATACTCTTCCAAATGCAACGTCCACACATGGCCAGGTCATGACCACACATGGGCAGATCAGCTACACAACACCAAGCATACTCTTCCAGATGCAATGACCACACATGGCCAGGTCATGACCACATATGGCCAGATCAGCTACACTACACCAAGCATACTCTTCCAGATGCAACGACCACACATGGCCAGGTCATGACCACACATGGCCAGATCAGCTACACTATACCAAGCATACTTTTCCAGATGCAAAGACCACACATGGCCAGGTCATGACACACATGGCCAGATCAGCTACACTACACCAAGCATACTCTTCCAAATGCAACGACAACACATGGCCAGGTCATGACCACACATGGCCAGATCAGCTACACTACACCAGCATACTCTTCCAGATGCAACGACCACACATGGCCAGGTCATGACCACACATGGCCAGATCAGCTACACTACACAAAGCATACTCTTCCAGATGCAACGACCACACATGGCCAGGTCATGACACACATGGCCAGATCAGCTACACTACACCAAGCATACTCTTCCAAATGCAACGACCACACATGGCCAGGTCATGACCACACATGGCCAGATCAGCTACACTACACCAAGCATACTCTTCCAGATGCAACGACCACACATGGCCAGGTCATGACCACACATGGCCTGATCAGCTACAATACACCAAGCATACTCTTCCAGATGCAACGACCACACATGGTCAGGTCATGATCACACATGGCCAGATCAGCTACACTACACCAAGCATACTCTTCCAGATGCAATGACCACACATGGCCAGGTCATGACCACACATGGCCAGATCAGCTACACTACGCCAAGCATACTCTTCCAGATGCAACGACCACACATGGCCAGGTCATGACCACACATGGCCAGATCAGCTACACTACACCAAGCATACTCTTCCAGATGCAACGACCACACATGGCCAGGTCATGACACACATGGCCAGATCAGCTACACTACACCAAGCATACTCTTCCAAATGCAACGACCACACATGGCCAGGTCAGGACCACACATGGCCAGATCAGCTACACTACACCAAGCATACTCTTCCAGATGCAATGACCACACATGGCCAGGTCATGACCACACATGGCCAGATCAGCTACACTACACCAAGCATACTCTTCCAGATGCAACGACCACACATGGCCAGCTCATGACCACAGAAGGCCAGATCAGCTACACTACACAAAGCATACTCTTCCAGATGCAACGACCACACATGGCCAGGTCATGGCCACACATGGCCAGATCAGCTACACTACACCAAGCATACTCTTCCAGATGCAACGACCACACATGGCCAGGTCATGTCCACACATGGCCAGATCAGGTACACTACACCAAGCATACTCTTCCAGATGCAACGACCACACATGGCCAGGTCATGTCCACACATGGCCAGATCAGCTAGACTACACCAAGCATACTCTTCCACATGCAACGAACACACATGGCCAGGTCATGACCACACATGGCCAGATCAGCTACACTACACCAAGCATACTCCTCCAGATGCAACGACCACACATGGCCAGGTCATGATCACAGATGGCCAGATCAGCTACACTACACCAAGCATACTCTTCCAGATGCATCGACCACACATGGCCAGGTCATGACCACACATGGTCAGATCAGCTACACTTCACCAAGCATACTCTTCCAGATGCAACGACCACAAATGGCAAGGTCATGACCACACATGGCCAGATCAGCTACACTACACCAAGCATACTCTTCCAGATGCAATGACCACACATGGCCAGGGCATGACACACATGGCCAGATCAGCTACACTACACCAAGCATACTCTTCCAAATGCAACGACCACACATGGCCAGGTCATGACCACACATGGCCAGATCAGCTACACTACACCAAGCATACTCTTCCAGATGCAACGACCACACATGGCCAGGTCATGACCACACATGGCCAGATCAGCTACACTACACCAAGCATACTCTTCCAAATGCAACGTCCAGACATGGCCAGGTCATGACCACACATGGCCAGATCAGCTACACTACACCAAGCATACTCTTCCAGATGCAGTGACCACACATGGCCAGGTCATGACCACACATGGCCAGATCAGCTACACTACACCAAGCATACTCTCCCAGATGCAACGACCACACATGGCCAAGTCATGACCACACATGGCCAGATCAGCTACACTACACCAAGCATACTCTTCCAGATGCAACGACCACACATGGCCAAGTCATGACACACATGGCCAGATCAGCTACACTACACCAAGCATACTCTTCCAGATGCAACGACCACACATGGCCAGGTCATGACCACACATGGCCAGATCAACTACACTACACCAAGCATACTCTTCCAGATGCAACGACCACACATGGCCAGGTCATGACCACACATGGCCAGATCAGCTACACTACACCAAGCATACTCTTACAGATGCAATGACCACACATGGCCAGGTCATGACCACACATGACCAGGTCAGCTACACTACACCAAGCATACTCTTCCAGATGCAACCAGCACACATGGCCAGGTCATGACCACACATGGCCAGATCAGCTACACAACACCAAGCATGCTCTTCCAGATGCAACGACCACACATGGCCAGGTCATGACACACACGGCCAGATCAGCTACACTACACCAAGCATACTCTTCCAAATGCAACGTCCACACATGGCCAGGTCATGACCACATATGGCCAGATCAGCTACACTACACCAAGCATACTCTTCCAGATGCAACGATCACACATGGCCAGGTCATGACCACACATGGCCAGATCAGCTACACTACGCCAAGCATACTCTTCCAGATGCAACGACCACACATGGCCAGGTCATGACCACACATGGCCAGATCAGCTACACTACACCAAGCATACTCTTCCAAATGCAATGACCACACATGGCCAGGTCATGACCACACATGGCCAGATCAGCTACACTACACCAAGCATACTCTTCCAGATGCAACGACCACACATGGCCAGGTCTTGACCACACATGGCCAGATCAGCTACACTACACCAAGCATACTTTTCCACATGCAACGACCACACATGGCCAGGTCATGACACACATGGCCAGATCAGCTACAATACACCAAGCATACTCTTCCAAATGCAATGACCACACATGGCCGGGTCATGACCACACATGGCCAGATCAGCTACACTACACCAAGCACACTTTTCCAAAGGCAACGACCACACATGGCCAGGTCATGACCACACATGGCCAGATCAGCTACACTACACCAAGCATACTCTTCCAGATGCAATGATCACACATGGCCAGGTCATGACGACACATGGCCAGATCAGCTACACTACACCAAGCATACTCTTCCAGATGCAACGACCACACATGGCCAGGTCATGACCACACATGGCCAGATCAACTACACTACACCAAGCATACTCTTCCAGATGCAACGACCACACATGGCCAGGTCATGGCCACACATGGCCAGATCAGCTACACCACACCAAGCATACTCTTCCAGATGCAATGACCACACATGGCCAGGTCATGACCACACATGGCCAGATCAGCTACACTACACCAAGCATACTCTTCCAGATGCAACGAGCACACATGGCCAGGTCATGACCACACATGGCCAGATCAGCTACACAACACCAAGCATGCTCTTCCAGATGCAACGACCACACATGGCCAGGTCATGACACACATGGCCAGATCAGCTACACTACACCAAGCATACTCTTCCAAATGCAACGTCCACACATGGCCAGGTCATGACCACACATGGGCAGATCAGCTACACTACACCAAGCATACTCTTCCAGATGCAATGACCACACATGGCCAGGTCATGACCACATATGGCCAGATCAGCTACACTACACCAAGCATACTCTTCCAGATGCAACGACCACACATGGCCAGGTCATGACCACACATGGCCAGATCAGCTACACTACACCAAGCATACTTTTCCAGATGCAAAGACCACACATGGCCAGGTCATGACACACATGGCCAGATCAGCTACACTACACCAAGCATACTCTTCCAAATGCAACGACCACACATGGCCAGGTCATGACCACACATGGCCAGATCAGCTACACTACACCAGCATACTCTTCCAGATGCAACGACCACACATGGCCAGGTCATGACCACACATGGCCAGATCAGCTACACTACACAAAGCATACTCTTCCAGATGCAACGACCACACATGGCCAGGTCATGACACACATGGCCAGATCAGCTACACTACACCAAGCATACTCTTCCAGATGCAATGACCACACATGGCCAGGTCATGACCACACATGGCCAGATCAGCTACACTACACCAAGCATACTCTTCCAGATGCAACGACCACACATGGCCAGGTCATGACCACAGAAGGCCAGATCAGCTACACTACACAAAGCATACTCTTCCAGATGCAACGACCACACATGGCCAGGTCATGGCCACACATGGCCAGATCAGCTACACTACACCAAGCATACTCTTCCAGATGCAACGACCACACATGGCCAGGTCATGTCCACACATGGCCAGATCAGGTACACTACACCAAGCATACTCTTCCAGATGCAACGACCACACATGGCCAGGTCATGTCCACACATGGCCAGATCAGCTAGACTACACCAAGCATACTCTTCCACATGCAACGAACACACATGGCCAGGTCATGACCACACATGGCCAGATCAGCTACACTACACCAAGCATACTCCTCCAGATGCAACGACCACACATGGCCAGGTCATGATCACAGATGGCCAGATCAGCTACACTACACCAAGCATACTCTTCCAGATGCATCGACCACACATGGCCAGGTCATGACCACACATGGTCAGATCAGCTACACTTCACCAAGCATACTCTTCCAGATGCAACGACCACAAATGGCAAGGTCATGACCACACATGGCCAGATCAGCTACACTACACCAAGCATACTCTTCCAGATGCAATGACCACACATGGCCAGGGCATGACACACATGGCCAGATCAGCTACACTACACCAAGCATACTCTTCCAAATGCAACGACCACACATGGCCAGGTCATGACCACACATGGCCAGATCAGCTACACTACACCAAGCATACTCTTCCAGATGCAACGACCACACATGGCCAGGTCATGACCACACATGGCCAGATCAGCTACACTACACCAAGCATACTCTTCCAAATGCAACGTCCAGACATGGCCAGGTCATGACCACACATGGAGAGATCAGCTACACTACACCAAGCATACTCTTCCAGATGCAGTGACCACACATGGCCAGGTCATGACCACACATGGCCAGATCAGCTACACTACACCAAGCATACTTTCCCAGATGCAACGACCACACATGGCCAAGTCATGACCACACATGGCCAGATCAGCTACACTACACCAAGCATACTCTTCCAGATGCAACGACCACACATGGCCAAGTCATGACACACATGGCCAGATCAGCTACACTACACCAAGCATACTCTTCCAGATGCAACGACCACACATGGCCAGGTCATGACCACACATGGCCAGATCAACTACACTACACCAAGCATACTCTTCCAGATGCAACGACCACACATGGCCAGGTCATGACCACACATGGCCAGATCAGCTACACTCCACCAAGCATACTCTTACAGATGCAATGACCACACATGGCCAGGTCATGACCACACATGACCAGGTCAGCTACACTACACCAAGCATACTCTTCCAGATGCAACCAGCACACATGGCCAGGTCATGACCACACATGGCCAGATCAGCTACACAACACCAAGCATGCTCTTCCAGATGCAACGACCACACATGGCCAGGTCATGACACACACGGCCAGATCAGCTACACTACACCAAGCATACTCTTCCAAATGCAACGTCCACACATGGCCAGGTCATGACCACATATGGCCAGATCAGCTACACTACACCAAGCATACTCTTCCAGATGCAACGATCACACATGGCCAGGTCATGACCACACATGGCCAGATCAGCTACACTACGCCAAGCATACTCTTCCAGATGCAACGACCACACATGGCCAGGTCATGACCACACATGGCCAGATCAGCTACACTACACCAAGCATACTCTTCCAGATGCAACGACCACACATGGCCAGGTCATGACACACATGGCCAGATCAGCTACACTACACCAAGCATACTCTTCCAAATGCAACGACCAAACATGGCCAGGTCATGACCACACATGGCCAGATCAGCTACACTACACCAAGCATACTCTTCCAAATGCAATGACCACACATGGCCAGGTCATGACCACACATGGCCAGATCAGCTACACTACACCAAGCATACTCTTCCAGATGCAACGACCACACATGGCCAGGTCTTGACCACACATGGCCAGATCAGCTACACTACACCAAGCATACTTTTCCACATGCAACGACCACACATGGCCAGGTCATGACACACATGGCCAGATCAGCTACAATACACCAAGCATACTCTTCCAAATGCAATGACCACACATGGCCAGGTCATGACCACACATGGCCAGATCAGCTACACTACACCAAGCACACTTTTCCAAAGGCAACGACCACACATGGCCAGGTCATGACCACACATGGCCTGATCAGCTACACTACACCAAGCATACTCTTCCAGATGCAATGATCACACATGGCCAGGTCATGACGACACATGGCCAGATCAGCTACACTACACCAAGCATACTCTTCCAGATGCAACGACCACACATGGCCAGGTCATGACCACACATGGCCAGATCAACTACACTACACCAAGCATACTCTTCCAGATGCAACGACCACACATGGCCAGGTCATGGCCACACATGGCCAGATCAGCTACACCACACCAAGCATACTCTTCCAGATGCAATGACCACACATGGCCAGGTCATGACCACACATGGCCAGATCAGCTACACTACACCAAGCATACTCTTCCAGATGCAACGAGCACACATGGCCAGGTCATGACCACACATGGCCAGATCAGCTACACAACACCAAGCATGCTCTTCCAGATGCAACGACCACACATGGCCAGGTCATGACACACATGGCCAGATCAGCTACACTACACCAAGCATACTCTTCCAAATGCAACGTCCACACATGGCCAGGTCATGACCACACATGGGCAGATCAGCTACACTACACCAAGCATACTCTTCCAGATGCAATGACCACACATGGCCAGGTCATGACCACATATGGCCAGATCAGCTACACTACACCAAGCATACTCTTCCAGATGCAACGACCACACATGGCCAGGTCATGACCACACATGGCCAGATCAGCTACACTACACCAAGCATACTTTTCCAGATGCAAAGACCACACATGGCCAGGTCATGACACACATGGCCAGATCAGCTACACTACACCAAGCATACTCTTCCAAATGCAACGACCACACATGGCCAGGTCATGACCACACATGGCCAGATCAGCTACACTACACCAGCATACTCTTCCAGATGCAGCGACCACACATGGCCAGGTCATGACCACACATGGCCAGATCAGCTACACTACACAAAGCATACTCTTCCAGATGCAACGACCACACATGGCCAGGTCATGACACACATGGCCAGATCAGCTACACTACACCAAGCATACTCTTCCAAATGCAACGACCACACATGGCCAGGTCATGACCACACATGGCCAGATCAGCTACACTACACCAAGCATACTCTTCCAGATGCAACGACCACACATGGCCAGGTCATGACCACACATGGCCTGATCAGCTACACTACACCAAGCATACTCTTCCAGATGCAACGACCACACATGGCCAGGTCATGATCACACATGGCCAGATCAGCTACACTACACCAAGCATACTCTTCCAGATGCAATGACCACACATGGCCAGGTCATGACCACACATGGCCAGATCAGCTACACTACGCCAAGCATACTCTTCCAGATGCAACGACCACACATGGCCAGGTCATGACCACACATGGCCAGATCAGCTACACTACACCAAGCATACTCTTCCAGATGCAACGACCACACATGGCCAGGTCATGACACACATGGCCAGATCAGCTACACTACACCAAGCATACTCTTCCAAATGCAACGACCACACATGGCCAGGTCATGACCACACATGGCCAGATCAGCTACACTACACCAAGCATACTCTTCCAGATGCAATGACCACACATGGCCAGGTCATGACCACACATGGCCAGATCAGCTACACTACACCAAGCATACTCTTCCAGATGCAACGACCACACATGGCCAGGTCATGACCACACATGGCCAGATCAGCTACACTACACCAAGCATACTTTTCCACATGCAACGACCACACATGGCCAGGTCATGACACACATGGCCAGATCAGCTACAATACACCAAGCATACTCTTCCAAATGCAATGACCACACATGGCCAGGTCATGACCACACATGGCCAGATCAGCTACACTACACCAAGCATACTTTTCCAAAGGCAACGACCACACATGGCCAGGTCATGACCACACATGGCCAGATCAGCTACACTACACCAAGCATACTCTTCCAGATGCAATGATCACACATGGCCAGGTCATGACCACACATGGCCAGATCAGCTTCACTACACCAAGCATACTCTTCCAGATGCAACGACCACACATGGCCAGGTCATGACCACACATGGCCAGATCAGCTACACTACACCAAGCATACTTTTCCACATGCAACGACCACACATGGCCAGGTCATGACCACACATGGCCAGATCAGCTACACTACACCAAGCATACTCTTCCAGATGCAACGACCACACATGGCCAGGTCATGACCACACATGGCCAGATCAGCTACACTACACCAAGCATACTCTTCCAGATGCAATGACCACACATGGCCAGGTCATGACCACACATGACCAGATCAGCTACACTACACCAGCATACTCTTCCAGATGCAACGACTACACATGGCCAGGTCATGACCACACATGGCCAGATCAGCTACACTACACCAAGCATACTTTTCCAGATGCAACGACCACACATGGACAGGTCATGACACACATGGCCAGATCAGCTACACTAAACCAAGCATACTCTTCCAAATGCAACGTCCACACATGGCCAGGTCATGACCACACATGGCCAGATCATCTACACTACACCAAGCATACTCTTCCAGATGCAACGACCACACATGGCCAGGTCATGACACACATGGCCAGATCAGCTACACAACACCAAGCACACTCTTCCAAATGCAACGACCACACATGGCCAGGTCATGTCCACACATGGCCCGAACAGCTACACTACACCAAGCATACTCTTCCATATGCAATGACCACACATGGCCAGGTCATGACCACACATGGCCAGATCAGCTACACTACACCAAGCATACTCTTCCAGATGCAACGACCACACATGGCCAGGTCATGACCACACATGGCCAGATCAGCTACACTACACCAAGCATACTATTCCAGATGCAACGACCACACATGGCCAGGTCATGACACACATGGCCAGATCAGCTACACTACACCAAGCATACTCTTCCAAATGCAACGTCCACACATGGCCAGTTCATGACTACACATGGCCAGATCAGCTACACTACACCAAGCATACTCTTGCAGATGCAATGACCACACATGGCCAGGTCATGACCACACATGGCCAGATTAGCTACACTACACCAAGCATACTCTTCCAGATGCAACGACCACACAATGCCAGGTCATGACCACACATGGCCAGATCAGCTACACTACATCAAGCATACTTTTCCAGATGCAACGACCACACATGGCCAGGTCATTACACACAATGCCAGATCAGCTACACTTCACCAAGCATACTCTTCCAAATGCAACGACCACACATGGCCAGGTCATGACCACACATGGCCAGATCAGCTACACTACACCAAGCATACTCTTCCAGATGCAACGACCACACATGGCCAGGTTATGACCACACATGGCCAGATCAGCTACACTACACCAAGCATACTCTTCCAGATGCAACGACCACACATGGCCAGGTCATGACCAAACATGGCCAGATCAGCTACACTACACCAAGCATACTCTTCCAGATGCAACGACCACACATGGCCAGGTCATGACACACATGGCCAGATCAGCTACACTACACCAAGCATACTCTTCCAAATGGAACGACCACACATGGCCAGATCAGCTACACTACACCAAGCATACTCTTCCAGATGCAACGACCACACATGGCCAAGTCATGACCACACATGGCCAGATCAGCTACACTACACCAAGCATACTCTTCCAGATGCAACGACCACACATGGCCAGGTCATGACCACACATGGCCAGATCAGCTACACTACACCAAGCATACACTTCCAGATGCAACGACCACACATGGCCAGGTCATGACCACACATGGCCAGATCAGCTACACTACACCAAGCATACTTTTCCAAAGGCAACGACCACACATGGCCAGGTCATGACCACACATGGCCAGATCAGCTACACTACACCAAGCATACTCTTCCAGATGCAATGATCACACATGGCCAGGTCATGACCACACATGGCCAGATCAGCTACACTACACCAAGCATACTCTTCCAGATGCAACGACCACACATGGCCAGGTCATGACCACACATGGCCAGATCAACTACACTACACCAAGCATACTCTTCCAGATGCAACGACCACACATGGCCAGGTCATGGCCACACATGGCCAGATCAGCTACACCACACCAAGCATACTCTTCCAGATGCAATGACCACACATGGCCAGGTCATGACCACACATGGCCAGATCATCTACACTACACCAAGCATACTCTTCCAGATGCAACGAGCACACATGGCCAGGTCATGACCACACATGGCCAGATCAGCTACACAACACCAAGCATGCTCTTCCAGATGCAACGCCCACACATGGCCAGGTCATGACACACATGGCCAGATCAGCTACACTACACCAAGCATACTCTTCCAAATGCAACGTACACACATGGCCAGGTCATGACCACACATGGGCAGATCAGCTACACTACACCAAGCATACTCTTCCAGATGCAATGACCACACATGGCCAGGTCATGACCACATATGGCCAGATCAGCTACACTACACCAAGCATACTCTTCCAGATGCAACGACCACACATGGCCAGGTCATGACCACACATGGCCAGATCAGCTACACTATACCAAGCATACTTTTCCAGATGCAAAGACCACACATGGCCAGGTCATGACACACATGGCCAGATCAGCTACACTACACCAAGCATACTCTTCCAAATGCAACGACAACACATGGCCAGGTCATGACCACACATGGCCAGATCAGCTACACTACACCAAGCATACTTTTCCACATGCAACGACCACACATGGCCAGGTCATGACACACATGGCCAGATCAGCTACAATACACCAAGCATACTCTTCCAAATGCAATGACCACACATGGCCAGGTCATGACCACACATGGCCAGATCAGCTACACTACACCAAGCATACTTTTCCAAAGGCAACGACCACACATGGCCAGGTCCTGACCACACATGGCCAGATCAGCTACACTACACCAAGCATACTCTTCCAGATGCAATGATCACACATGGCCAGGTCATGACCACACATGGCCAGATCAGCTACACTACACCAAGCATACTCTTCCAGATGCAACGACCACACATGGCCAGGTCATGACCACACATGGCCAGATCAACTACACTACACCAAGCATACTCTTCCAGATGCAACGACCACACATGGCCAGGTCATGGCCACACATGGCCAGATCAGCTACACCACACCAAGCATACTCTTCCAGATGCAATGACCACACATGGCCAGGTCATGACCACACATGGCCAGATCAGCTACACTACACCAAGCATACTCTTCCAGATGCAACGAGCACACATGGCCAGGTCATGACCACACATGGCCAGATCAGCTACACAACACCAAGCATGCTCTTCCAGATGCAACGCCCACACATGGCCAGGACATGACACACATGGCCAGATCAGCTACACTACACCAAGCATACTCTTCCAAATGCAACGTCCACACATGGCCAGGTCATGACCACACATGGGCAGATCAGCTACACTACACCAAGCATACTCTTCCAGATGCAATGACCACACATGGCCAGGTCATGACCACATATGGCCAGATCAGCTACACTACACCAAGCATACTCTTCCAGATGCAACGACCACACATGGCCAGGTCATGACCACACATGGCCAGATCAGCTACACTATACCAAGCATACTTTTCCAGATGCAAAGACCACACATGGCCAGGTCATGACACACATGGCCAGATCAGCTACACTACACCAAGCATACTCTTCCAAATGCAACGACAACACATGGCCAGGTCATGACCACACATGGCCAGATCAGCTACACTACACCAGCATACTCTTCCAGATGCAACGACCACACATGGCCAGGTCATGACCACACATGGCCAGATCAGCTACACTACACAAAGCATACTCTTCCAGATGCAACGACCACACATGGCCAGGTCATGACACACATGGCCAGATCAGCTACACTACACCAAGCATACTCTTCCAAATGCAACGACCACACATGGCCAGGTCATGACCACACATGGCCAGATCAGCTACACTACACCAAGCATAATCTTCCAGATGCAACGACCACACATGGCCAGGTCATGACCACACATGGCCTGATCAGCTACAATACACCAAGCATACTCTTCCAGATGCAACGACCACACATGGTCAGGTCATGATCACACATGGCCAGATCAGCTACACTACACCAAGCATACTCTTCCAGATGCAATGACCACACATGGCCAGGTCATGACCACACATGGCCAGATCAGCTACACTACGCCAAGCATACTCTTCCAGATGCAACGACCACACATGGCCAGGTCATGACCACACATGGCCAGATCAGCTACACTACGCCAAGCATACTCTTCCAGATGCAACGACCACACATGGCCAGGTCATGACACCCATGGCCAGATCAGCTACACTACACCAAGCATACTCTTCCAAATGCAACGACCACACATGGCCAGGTCATGACCACACATGGCCAGATCAGCTACACGACACCAAGCATACTCTTCCAGATGCAATGACCACACATGGCCAGGTCATGACCACACATGGCCAGATCAGCTACACTACACCAAGCATACTCTTCCAGATGCAACGACCACACATGGCCAGGTCATGACCACAGAAGGCCAGATCAGCTACACTACACAAAGCATACTCTTCCAGTTGCAACGACCACACATGGCCAGGTCATGGCCACACATGGCCAGATCAGCTACACTACACCAAGCATACTCTTCCAGATGCAACGACCACACATGGCCAGGTCATGTCCACACATGGCCAGATCAGGTACACTACACCAAGCATACTCTTCCAGATGCAACGACCACACATGGCCAGGTCATGTCCACACATGGCCAGATCAGCTAGACTACACCAAGCATACTCTTCCACATGCAGCGAACACACATGGCCAGGTCATGACCACACATGGCCAGATCAGCTACACTACACCAAGCATACTCCTCCAGATGCAACGACCACACATGGCCAGGTCATGATCACAGATAGCCAGATCAGCTACACTACACCAAGCATACTCTTCCAGATGCATCGACCACACATGGCCAGGTCATGACCACACATGGTCAGATCAGCTACACTTCACCAAGCATACTCTTCCAGATGCAACGAACACACATGGCAAGGTCATGACCACACATGGCCAGATCAGCTACACTACACCAAGCATACTCTTCCAGATGCAATGACCACACATGGCCAGGGCATGACACACATGGCCAGATCAGCTACACTACACCAAGCATACTCTTCCAAATGCAACGACCACACATGGCCAGGTCATGACCACACATGGCCAGATCAGCTACACTACACCAAGCATACTCTTCCAGATGCAACGACCACACATGGCCAGGTCATGACCACACACGGCCAGATCAGCTACACTACACCAAGCATACTCTTCCAAATGCAACGTCCAGACATGGCCAGGTCATGACCACACATGGCCAGATCAGCTACACTACACCAAGCATACTCTTCCAGATGCAGTGACCACACATGGCCAGGTCATGACCACACATGGCCAGATCAGCTACACTACACCAAGCATACTTTCCCAGATGCAACGACCACACATGGCCAAGTCATGACCACACATGGCCAGATCAGCTACACTACACCAAGCATACTCTTCCAGATGCAACGACCACACATGGCCAAGTCATGACACACATGGCCAGATCAGCTACACTACACCAAGCATACTCTTCCAGATGCAACGACCACACATGGCCAGGTCATGACCACACATGGCCAGATCAACTACACTACACCAAGCATACTCTTCCAGATGCAACGACCACACATGGCCAGGTCATGACCACACATGGCCAGATCAGCTACACTACACCAAGCATACTCTTACAGATGCAATGACCACACATGGCCAGGTCATGACCACACATGACCAGGTCAGCTACACTACACCAAGCATACTCTTCCAGATGCAACCAGCACACATGGCCAGGTCATGACCACACATGGCCAGATCAGCTACACAACACCAAGCATGCTCTTCCAGATGCAACGACCACACATGGCCAGGTCATGACACACACGGCCAGATCAGCTACACTACACCAAGCATACTCTCCCAAATGCAACGTCCACACATGGCCAGGTCATGACCACATATGGCCAGATCAGCTACACTACACCAAGCATACTCTTCCAGATGCAACGATCACACATGGCCAGGTCATGACCACACATGGCCAGATCAGCTACACTACGCCAAGCATACTCTTCCAGATGCAACGACCACACATGGCCAGGTCATGACCACACATGGCCAGATCAGCTACACTACACCAAGCATACTCTTCCAGATGCAACGACCACACATGGCCAGGTCATGACACACATGGCCAGATCAGCTACACTACACCAAGCATACTCTTCCAAATGCAACGACCAAACATGGCCAGGTCATGACCACACATGGCCAGATCAGCTACACTACACCAAGCATACTCTTCCAGATGCAATGACCACACATGGCCAGGTCATGACCACACATGGCCAGATCAGCTACACTACACCAAGCATACTCTTCCAGATGCAACGACCACACATGGCCAGGTCATGACCACACATGGCCAGATCAGCTACACTACACCAAGCATACTTTTCCACATGCTACGACCACACATGGCCAGGTCATGACACACATGGCCAGATCAGCTACAATACACCAAGCATACTCTTCCAAATGCAATGACCACACATGGCCAGGTCATGACCACACATGGCCAGATCAGCTACACTACACCAAGCACACTTTTCCAAAGGCAACGACCACACATGGCCAGGTCATGACCACACATGGCCAGATCAGCTACACTACACCAAGCATACTCTTCCAGATGCAATGATCACACATGGCCAGGTCATGACCACACATGGCCAGATCAGCTACACTACACCAAGCATACTCTTCCAGATGCAACGACCACACATGGCCAGGTCATGACCACACATGGCCAGATCAACTACACTACACCAAGCATACTCTTCCAGATGCAACGACCACACATGGCCAGGTCATGGCCACACATGGCCAGATCAGCTACACCACACCAAGCATACTCTTCCAGATGCAATGAGCACACATGGCCAGGTCATGACCACACATGGCCAGATCAGCTACACTACACCAAGCATACTCTTCCAGATGCAACGAGCACACATGGCCAGGTCATGACCACACATGGCCAGATCAGCTACACAACACCAAGCATGCTCTTCCAGATGCAACGACCACACATGGCCAGGTCATGACACACATGGCCAGATCAGCTACACTACACCAAGCATAATCTTCCAAATGCAACGTCCACACATGGCCAGGTCATGACCACACATGGGCAGATCAGCTACACTACACCAAGCATACTCTTCCAGATGCAATGACCACACATGGCCAGGTCATGACCACATATGGCCAGATCAGCTACACTACACCAAGCATACTCTTCCAGATGCAACGACCACACATGGCCAGGTCATGACCACACATGGCCAGATCAGCTACACTACACCAAGCATACTTTTCCAGATGCAAAGACCACACATGGCCAGGTCATGACACACATGGCCAGATCAGCTACACTACACCAAGCATACTCTTCCAAATGCAACGACCACACATGGCCAGGTCATGACCACACATGGCCAGATCAGCTACACTACACCAGCATACTCTTCCAGATGCAACGACCACACATGGCCAGGTCATGACCACACATGGCCAGATCAGCTACACTACACAAAGCATACTCTTCCAGATGCAACGACCACACATGGCCAGGTCATGACACACATGGCCAGATCAGCTACACTACACCAAGCATACTCTTCCAAATGCAACGACCACACATGGCCAGGTCATGACCACACATGGCCAGATCAGCTACACTACACCAAGCATACTCTTCCAGATGCAACGACCACACATGGCCAGGTCATGACCACACATGGCCTGATCAGCTACACTACACCAAGCATACTCTTCCAGATGCAACGACCACACATGGCCAGGTCATGATCACACATGGCCAGATCAGCTACACTACACCAAGCATACTCTTCCAGATGCAATGACCACACATGGCCAGGTCATGACCACACATGGCCAGATCAGCTACACTACGCCAAGCATACTCTTCCAGATGCAACGACCACACATGGCCAGGTCATGACCACACATGGCCAGATCAGCTACACTACACCAAGCATACTCTTCCAGATGCAACGACCACACATGGCCAGGTCATGACACACATGGCCAGATCAGCTACACTACACCAAGCATACTCTTCCAAATGCAACGACCACACATGGCCAGGTCATGACCACACATGGCCAGATCAGCTACACTACACCAAGCAAACTCTTCCAGATGCAATGACCACACATGGCCAGGTCATGACCACACATGGCCAGATCAGCTACACTACACCAAGCATACTCTTCCAGATGCAACGACCACACATGGCCAGGTCATGACCACACATGGCCAGATCAGCTACACTACACCAAGCATACTTTTCCACATGCAACGACCACACATGGCCAGGTCATGACACACATGGCCAGATCAGCTACAATACACCAAGCATACTCTTCCAAATGCAATGACCACACATGGCCAGGTCATGACCACACATGGCCAGATCAGCTACACTACACCAAGCATACTTTTCCAAAGGCAACGACCACACATGGCCAGGTCATGACCACACATGGCCAGATCAGCTACACTACACCAAGCATACTCTTCCAGATGCAATGATCACACATGGCCAGGTCATGACCACACATGGCCAGATCAGCTACACTACACCAAGCATACTCTTCCAGATGCAACGACCACACATGGCCAGGTCATGACCACACATGGCCAGATCAGCTACACTACACCAAGCATACTATTCCACATGCAACGACCACACATGGCCAGGTCATGACCACACATGGCCAGATCAGCTACACTACACCAAGCATACTCTTCCAGATGCAACGACCACACATGGCCAGGTCATGACCACACATGGCCAGATCAGCTACACTACACCAAGCATACTCTTCCAGATGCAATGACCACACATGGCCAGGTCATGACCACACATGGCCAGATCAGCTACACTACACCAGCATACTCTTCCAGATGCAACGACTACACATGGCCAGGTCATGACCACACATGGCCAGATCAGCTACACTACACCAAGCATACTTTTCCAGATGCAACGACCACACATGGACAGGTCATGACACACATGGCCAGATCAGCTACACTAAACCAAGCATACTCTTCCAAATGCAACGTCCACACATGGCCAGGTCATGACCACACATGGCCAGATCATCTACACTACACCAAGCATACTCTTCCAGATGCAACGACCACACATGGCCAGGTCATGACACACATGGCCAGATCAGCTACACAACACCAAGCACACTCTTCCAAATGCAACGACCACACATGGCCAGGTCATGTCCACACATGGCCCGAACAGCTACACTACACCAAGCATACTCTTCCAGATGCAATGACCACACATGGCCAGGTCATGACCACACATGGCCAGATCAGCTACACTACACCAAGCATACTCTTCCAGATGCAACGACCACACATGGCCAGGTCATGACCACACATGGCCAGATCAGCTACACTACACCAAGCATACTATTCCAGATGCAACGACCACACATGGCCAGGTCATGACACACATGGCCAGATCAGCTACACTACACCAAGCATACTCTTCCAAATGCAACGTCCACACATGGCCAGTTCATGACTACACATGGCCAGATCAGCTACACTACACCAAGCATACTCTTGCAGATGCAATGACCACACATGGCCAGGTCATGACCACACATGGCCAGATTAGCTACACTACACCAAGCATACTCTTCCAGATGCAACGACCACACAATGCCAGGTCATGACCACACATGGCCAGATCAGCTACACTACATCAAGCATACTTTTCCAGATGCAACGACCACACATGGCCAGGTCATTACACACAATGCCAGATCAGCTACACTTCAGCAAGCATACTCTTCCAAATGCAACGACCACACATGGCCAGGTCATGACCACACATGGCCAGATCAGCTACACTACACCAAGCATACTCTTCCAGATGCAACGACCACACATGGCCAGGTTATGACCACACATGGCCAGATCAGCTACACTACACCAAGCATACACTTCCAGATGCAACGACCACACATGGCCAGGTCATGACCACACATGGCCAGATCAGCTACACTACACCAAGCATACTCTTCCAGATGCAACGACCACACATGGCCAGGTCATGACACACATGGCCAGATCAGCTACACTACACCAAGCATACTCTTCCAAATGGAACGACCACACATGGCCAGATCAGCTACACTACACCAAGCATACTCTTCCAGATGCAACGACCACACATGGCCAAGTCATGACCACACATGGCCAGATCAGCTACACTACACCAAGCATACTCTTCCAGATGCAACGACCACACATGGCCAGGTCATGACCACACATGGCCAGATCAGCTACACCACACCAAGCATACACTTCCAGATGCAACGACCACACATGGCCAGGTCATGACCACACATGGCCAGATCAGCTACACTACACCAAGCATACTCTTCCAGATGCAACGACAACACATGGCCAGGTCATGACCACACATGGCCAGATCAGCTACACTACACCAAGCATACTCTTCCAAATGCAACGACCACACATGGCCAGGTCATGACCACACATGGCCAGATCAGCTACACTACACCAAGCATACTCTTCCAGATGCAACGACCACACATGGCTAGGTCATGACCACACATGGCCAGATCAGCTACACTACACCAAGCATACTCTTCCAGATGCAACGACCACACATGGCCATGTCATGACCACACATGGCCAGATCAGCTACACTACACCAAGCATACTCTTCCAGATGCAACAACCACACATGGCCAGGTCATGACCACACATGGCCAGATCAGCTACACTACACCAAGCATACTCTTCCAGATGCAATGACCACACATGGCCAGGTCATGACCACACATGGCCAGATCAGCTACACTACACCAAGCATACTCTTCCAGATGCAACGACCACACATGGCCAGGTCATGACCACACATGGCCAGATCAGCTACACTACACCAAGCATACTCTTCCAGATGCAAGGACCACACATGGCCAGGTCATGACCACACATGGCCAGATCAGCTACACTACACCAAGCATACTCTTCCAGATGCAACGACCACACATGGCCAGGTCATGACCACACATGTCCAGATCAGCTACACTACACCAAGCATACTCTTCCAGATGCAACGACCACACATGGCCAGGTCATGACCACACATGGCCAGATCAGCTACACTACACCAAGCATACTCTTCCATATGCAACGACCACACATGGCCAGGTCATGACCACACATGGCCAGATCAGCTACACTACACCAAGCATACTCTTCCAGATGCAACGACCACACATGGCCAGGTCATGACCACACATGGCCAGATCAACTTCACTACACCAAGCATACTCTTCCAGATGCAACGACCACACATGGCCAGGTCATGGCCACACATGGCCAGATCAGCTAAACTACACCAAGCATACTCTTCCAGATGCAATGACCACACATGGCCAGGTCATGACCACACATGGCCAGATCAGCTACACTACACCAAGCATACTCTTCCAGATGCAACGAGCACACATGGCCAGGTCATGACCACACATGGCCAGATCAGCTACACAACACCAAGCATGCTCTTTCAGATGCAACGACCACACATGGCCAGGTCATGACACACATGGCCAGATCAGCTACACTACACCAAGCATACTCTTCCAAATGCAACGTCCACACATGGCCAGGTCATGACCACACATGGGCAGATCAGCTACACTACACCAAGCATACTCTTCCAGATGCAATGACAACACATGGCCAGGTCATGACCACATATGGCCAGGTCAGCTACACTACACCAAGCATACTCTTCCAGATGCAACGACCACACATGGCCAGGTCATGACCACACATGGCCAGATCAGCTACACTACACCAAGCATACTTTTCCAGATACAATGACCACACATGGCCAGGTCATGACACACATGGCCAGATCAGCTACACTACACCAAGCATACTCTTCCAAATGCAACGACCACACATGGCCAGGTCATGACCACACATGACCAGATCAGCTACACTACACCAGCATACTCTTCCAGATGCAACGACCACACATGGCCAGGTCATGACCACACATGGCCAGATCAGCTACACTACACCAAGCATACTCTTCCAGATGCAACGACCACACATGGCCAGGTCATGACACACATGGCCAGATCAGCTACACTACACCAAGCATACTCTTCCAAATGCAACGACCACACATGGCCAGGTCATGACCACACATGGCCAGATCAGCTACACGACACCAAGCATACTCTTCCAGATGCAACGACCACACATGGCCAGGTCATGACCACACATGGCCTGATCAGCTACACTACACCAAGCATACTCTTCCAGATGCAACGACCACACATGGCCAGGTCATGACCACACATGGCCAGATCAGCTACACTACACCAAGCATACTCTTCCAGATGCAATGACCACACATGGCCAGGTCATGACCACACATGGCCAGATCAGCTACACTACGCCAAGCATACTCTTCCAGATGCAACGACCACACATGGCCAGGTCATGACCACACATGGCCAGATCAGCTACACTACACCAAGCATACTCTTCCAGATGCAACGACCACACATGGCCAGGTCATGACACACATGGCCAGATCAGCTACACTACACCAAGCATACTCTTCCAAATGCAACGACCACACATGGCCAGGTCATGACCACACATGGCCAGATCAGCTACACTACACCAAGCATACTCTTCCAGATGCAATGACCACACATGGCCAGGTCATGACCACACATGGCCAGATCAGCTACACTACACCAAGCATACTCTTCCAGATGCAACGACCACACATTGCCAGGTCATGACCACACATGGCCAGATCAGCTACACTACACCAAGCATACTTTTCCACATGCAACGACCACACATGGCCAGGTCATGACACACATGGCCAGATCAGCTACAATACACCAAGCATACTCTTCCAAATGCAATGACCACACATGGCCAGGTCATGACCACACATGGCCAGATCAGCTACACTACACCAAGCATACTTTTCCAAATGCAACGACCACACATGGCCAGGTCATGACCACACATGGCCAGATCAGCTACACTACACCAAGCATACTCTTCCAGATGCAATGACCACACATGGCCAGGTCATGACCACACATGGCCAGACCAGCTACACTACACCAAGCATACTCTTCCAGATGCAACGACCACACATGGCCAGGTCATGACCACACATGGCCAGATCAGCTACACTACACCAAGCATACTTTTCCACATGCAACGACCACACATGGCCAGGTCATGACCACACATGGCCAGATCAGCTACACTACACCAAGCATACTCTTCCAGATGCAACGACCACACATGGCCAGGTCATGACCACACATGGCCAGATCAGCTACACTACACCAAGCATACTCTTCCAGATGCAATGACCACACATGGCCAGGTCATGACCACACATGGCCAGATCAGCAACACTACACCAGCATACTCTTCCAGATGCAACGACCACACATGGCCAGGTCATGACCACACATGGCCAGATCAGCTACACTACACCAAGCATACTTTTCCAGATGCAACGACCACACATTGACAGGTCATGACACACATGGCCAGATCAGCTACACTACACCAAGCATACTCTTCCAAATGCAACGTCCACACATGGCCAGGTCATGACCACACATGGCCAGATCAGCTACACTACACCAAGCATACTCTTCCAGATGCAACGACCACACATGGCCAGGTCATGACACACATGGCCAGATCAGCTACACAACACCAAGCACACTCTTCCAAATGCAACGACCACACATGGCCAGGTCATGACCACACATGGCCAGATCAGCTACACTACACCAAGCATACTCTTCCAGATGCAATGACCACACATGGCCAGGTCATGGCCACACATGGCCAGATCAGCTACACTACACCAAGCATACTCTTCCAGATGCAACGACCACACATGGCCAGGTCATGACCACACATGGCCAGATCAGCTACACTACACCAAGCATACTATTCCAGATGCAACGACCACACATGGCCAGGTCATGACACACATGGCCAGATCAGCTACACTACACCAAGCATACTCTTCCAAATGCAACGTCCACACATGGCCAGGTCATGACTACACATGGCCAGATCAGCTACACTACACCAAGCATACTCTTGCAGATGCAATGACCACACATGGCCAGGTCATGACCACACATGGCCAGATTAGCTACACTACACCAAGCATACTCTTCCAGATGCAACGACCACACATGGCCAGGTCATGACCACACACGGCCAGATCAGCTACACTACACAAAGCATACTCTTCCAAATGCAACGACCACACATGGCCAGGTCATGACCACACATGGCCAGATCAGCTACACTACACCAAGCATACTCCTCCAGATGCAACGACCACACATGGCCAGGTCATGACACACATGGCCAGATCAGCTACACTACACCAAGCATACTCTTCCAAATGCAACGACCACACATGGCCAGATCAGCTACACTACACCAAGCATACTCTTCCAGATGCAACGACCACACATGGCCAGGTCATGACCACACATGGCCAGATCAGCTACACTACACCAAGCATACTCTTCCAGATGCAACGACCACACATGGCCAGGTCATGACCACACATGGCCAGATCAGCTACACTACACCAAGCATACTCTTCCAGATGCAACGACCACACATGGCCAGGTCATGACCACACATGGACAGATCAGCTACACTACACCAAGCATACTCTTCCAGATGCAACGACAACACATGGCCAGGTCATGACCACACATGGCCAGATCAGCTACACTACACCAAGCATACTCTTCCAGATGCAACGACCACACATGGCCAGGTCATGACCACACATGGCCAGATCAGCTACACTACACCAAGCATACTCTTCCAGATGCAACGACCACACATGGCCAGGTCATGACCACACATGGCCAGATCAGCTACACTTCACCAAGCATACTCTTCCAGATGCAACGACCACACATGGCCAGGTCATGACCACACATGGCCAGATCAGCTACACTACACCAAGCATACTCTTCCAGATGCAACGACCACACATGGCCAGGTCATGACCACACATGGCCAGATCAGATACACTACACCAAGCATACTCTTCCAGATGCAACGACCACACATGGCCAGGTCATGACCACACATGTCCAGATCAGCTACACTACACCAAGCATACTCTTCCAGATGCAACGACCACACATGGCCAGGTCATGACCACACATGGCCAGATCAGCTACACTACACCAAGCATACTCTTCCATATGCAACAACCACACATGGCCAGGTCATGACCACACATGGCCAGATCAGCTACACTACACCAAGCATACTCTTCCAGATGCAACGACCACACATGGCCAGGTCATGACCACACATGGCCAGATCAGCTACACTACACCAAGCATACTCTTCCAGATGCAACGACCACACATGGCCAGGTCATGACCACACATGGCCAGATCAGCTACACTACACCAAGCATACTCTTCCAGATGCAACGACCACACATGGCCAGGTCATGACCACACATGGCCAGATCAGCTACACTACACCAAGCATACTCTTCCAGATGCAACGACCACACATGGCCAGGTCAAGACCACACATGGCCAGATCAGCTACACTACACCAAGCATACTCTTCCAGATGCAACGACCACACATGGCCAGGTCATGACCACACATGGCCAGATCAGCTACACTACACCAAGCATACTCTTCCAGATGCAATGACCACACATGGCCAGGTCATGACCACACATGGCCAGATCAGCTACACTACACCAAGCATACTCTTCCAGATGCAACGACCACACATGGCCAGGTCATGACCACACATGGCCAGATCAGCTACACTACACCAAGCATACTCTTCCAGATGCAACGACCACACATGGTCAGGTCATGACCACACATGGCCAGATCAGCTACACTACACCAAGCATACTCTTCCAGATGCAACGACCACACATGGCCAGGTCATGACCACACATGGCCAGATCAGCTACACTACACCAAGCATACTCTTCCAGATGCAACGACCACACATGGCCAGGTCATGACCACACATGGCCAGATCAGCTACACTACACCAAGCATACTCTTCCAGATGCAACGACCACACATGGCCAGGTCATGACCACACATGGCCAGATCAGCTACACTACACCAAGCATACTCTTCCAGATGCAACGACCACACATGGCCAGGTCATGACCACACATGGCCAGATCAGCTACACTACACCAAGCATACTCTTCCAGATGCAACGACCACACATGGCCAGGTCATGACCACACATGGCCAGATCAGCTACACTACACCAAGCATACTCTTCCAGATGCAACGACCACACATGGCCAGGTCATGACCACACATGGCCAGATCAGCTACACTACACCAAGCATACTCTTCCAGATGCAACGACCACACATGGCCAGGGAGAGAGAGTGCACCAAGAATTATTTAGCAGATACAATGAGTATATAGTGAGCATTCAGTAGCAGATTCAATGCCACATAAAGAGAGAAGACAGATGCAAGTTTTCAGCTGCTGGAGCAGTGAATATTTATTGCTTGGTACTGCCAGGGTTCCAGGCCAAATATAACAAATTCATAGCCTTATAGAGGTAGCAATCAATGATTAGTGCAATGAACATTCAATTTCAGGTATAGAATACATAGAGCATTTGGTGCCAGGTACAGCATGCATTCTGCACCATAAAAATGCATTGACAGGTACAGTAAACAACCAGTGCCAGTACAGAGAGTATTCAGCGTCACAGTGAGAATCCAGTGCCAGGTACAATAATCTTAACTGCCATGCAACGTGAGCAATATTTTTTTCCCTGCACATCAAGTCTTTAGTCAAAGATATAATTGAATATTTAAATGCAGCATGTATTCAGGAACAAATGCAATGAACATTCAGTATTATTTACAGTAAACTATCAGTGCCAAGAATAGTGGGCAATCAGCAGTGTGTTCAGTCTTTGCTGGGCACAGTTGGCAGTGGTTCAATGCCATTTCAGAAAGGATTAAATGAGAAGTGGTCAGTATTCAGAAGCAGGTACAGCAGTGCCAGGCCCAGCAACACTGAATGAATGGTACACTGAATATACCACTGCAGAAACTGTGAACATACAATAATGCCCCACATTGGCAATGGTAATAGGAACCTGAATGAAAATGACAATGTGTCATTGCAGATGAGCACACACTTACACATCACACACAGCGCCAGACAGAGTACAGTGAAGAAAAGGTGAGAATAAAGTAGCACATGTTTTATTTAATTATTTGATTTTGCAGTAATATATTTTTTAATTAGTGTTAAGCGAACATTTTTCAATTTTAATATCTTATTTCTTTTTAATCTTTTCTGAAGCTTCTGCATGGCCTGAATATTGAGAAACAATGAACAGCTTTAAGGAGCAGGGCAAAGGGATGAGGTTTTGGCAAAAGTCAATGTTTTTCTCAGCAGTCTCAGAAGGGCCTGACTGCAGAAGCAAGGCTACGTATCCCAGTAGGGCCTAGCTATTGAGGACTTAACTTCTGGATGTGAATCAAGTAAGATGCGGTCAAGGTGTACCATCAATGAGTGTGGAAAACAAATCACAAATGCAAAACCAGCCAATGGTACAGATAAAAGAGGTTGCTAAGATATTGAGGCAGTCTGGGTACCCTTTTCAACACAGGGCATTTCACCATCCATATGGAAGGACTTTCATTACCTTGGTATCCTCCATTTCTTGCTGAGAGCCGCGCCACTCCTTGTGGCCCTCGTTAATTGCCTGGTAATAGTCACCTCGGCTCTGGTGTATCACGGTGCTTTTGGATTTCCGAATAGATTCTTGCCTTTGCTTTGATACAGGAGGCTCCTCCAGTGGGAGCTGGAAAGAGAAAGCAGGGTGCAAGGTTAATCAGTCAGAAGCACAAGACAGAGTCTAAGATTTGAGATTGGAAAGCATCAAATGTATCACACCAGTCAAAAAAGAGAGTGGAAGTGTGGGCCCATTATCTGGACAACTTTAAAATCTATTGCAGGGAATGGCTAGGAAGGGATATGGAAAACCATGGTACGACTAAGCACTGTGAAAAGGACCATTGCTTTCAAAATAGGGTGAAGAGATTTTCAATCAGTAAAGTAATAGGGTAGGGGGACATTTTGTAAAACATTCAGGGAGGTGCAGCAAAAATTATCGCACCCTTTTCCATTAAGTTCTTTAGTTCCACGGCATTCATTCCTTACACAGCAATCCACAAGTGATGCTATGCTAGTTGACTCGCGTTGATGTTTAGCTATGTGGAACCTGCCTCTCACAGTGCATCCTAGTTATATGCTTGGTCCTTAAATTACGCTTATCATAGAACAATACACCACAGTACAGGCTCTTCGGCCCTCGACGTGGTATTGACCCACATATCCTTCCTTAAATAAAAGTACTAAATTCTCCCTACCCCTTAACCCTCTTTCTTTCATCCATGTGTCTCTTAAATTCCCCCAATATTTCAGCCTCCACCACCATCCCTAACTCTATTTAAAGTAATTACCCTAATGTCTCCCCCTAAACTTCCAACCCTTCCCTTTGTACATGTTGTAGTGTGTGTCGAAAGAACCAAAGACTTGTTGATCCAAACCAAGGCTTTTATTAACTAAAAGACTGGAGCATATCATAAGTAGGTCGACCAGACCAGAATGAACTGGTCTGGCTAGAAGCAATCCTTTAAGACCTGCCAGTAGGTGTGGCTATACTCTCAGCCAATCACAGTCATCTTACACTACAATCTGTACATATACACATTGGTGATAGAATCTGTACTTTCACATTCACCCCTTCTTTGAGAACTGACCCCAGGGTGGATGGAAGTTAGGGGCTGTACCGGTCATGGGGCCTGACCGTCTGGCATGACCGCCATGGTGCCTGGATTGGGGTCACCGTAGCGTCGCCGGCAGGCCCGTAGGGTGCGGCCACTGCTTTGCTCAATTCCCCAATAGCATTGTCAACAATCTGGCCTGAGCTGGTTGGGTGGTGGTGGTCCCTCTGTTCAAGCACATGACCTGGGGGAGAAGGAATAGGGGGAGGTTGGGTTAAAGGCACTGCTGTGCCTGATTCGGCTTGGGCTAGGTCCTTTACCGAGACTGTGTCCTCCCCCCTGTCCGGGTACTCAATATAGGCATAATGTGGGTTCACATGGAGCAGAATGACTCAGTCAACCAAGGAGTCATTCTTTGAGTACCGGACGTGGCGTCGTAAGAGGACCGGACCGGGAACTGTGAGCCATGCCAGTATGGTCGTTCCCGACTCAGATTCCCTCGGGAAAGAGAACATCCTTTCATGGGAGGTGGCATTGGTTGCAGTGCATAAGAGGGAGCAGATGGAGTGTAGGGCACGAGTGAGCACATCCTGCCAGCGAGAGGTGGGGAGACCTTTGGACCAGAGACCAAGCGTAACTGCTTTCCAGACGGTGGCATTCTCTCTTTCTACTTGCCCATTAGCGCGTGGGTTATAGCTGGTGGTCCTGCTTGAAGCAATACCACTCTCCAGAAGGTACTGCTGCAGCTCTGCGCTCATAAACGAGGACCCCCTGTCACCGTGGATGTAATTGGGGTACCCGAAGAAGGCGAAGATGCTGTGCATGGCCTCTATAACTGAGGAGGCAGTCATGTCTGAGCAGGGCACAGCGAACGGGAAGCGGGAGTACTCGTCGATGGCTGTAAGGATGTAGGTGTTACAGTTGGTCGACGGTAGGGGCCCCTTGAAGTCTCCGCTGAGACGCTCAAAGGGGCGGGTGGCTTTGATGACATGGGCGTTCTCCGGATGGAAGAAGTGGAGCTTGCACTCAGCGCACACCGGGCAGGCTTGGGTCATGGAGCAAATCTCCTCGACCGTATAGGGCAGGTTGCGAGCTTTGACAAATTGCATGAACCGAGTGACCCCTGGATGACAGAGCTCCTCGTGGAGTTTCTGCAGCCTGTCCAGTTGTATGTTGGGGCAAGTCCCCCTGGAGAGCACATCTGGTGGGTCGTTGAGTTTACCAGGCCAATACAGTATGTCATAATTAAAGGTGGAGAGCTCGATTCTCCACCTGGCGATTTTGTCATTCTTGATCTTACCTCGTTGGGTATTGCTAAACATGAAGGAGTCAGTAATGTGAAGCGCCTGCCAGTGAAGTAGTGTCTCCAACGACGTACTGCTTCGACTATGGCCTGGGCCTCCTTCTCGACAGAGGAGTGTCAGCTCTCGGGTCCCTGGAGGGTTCTGGAGAAGAAGGCTACAGCCGGCCAGCCTGGTTCAAAGTGGCTGCCAGTGCAAAGTCGGATGCATTGCTCTCGACTTGGAACGGAATGGACTCGTCGATGGCGTGCAGCAGCGATGTCCCACTTGATGCGGTCGAAGGCCGCTCTGGCTTCAGTTGACAGGGGAAAAGAGGTGGTCTTGATGAGTGGCCATGCCTTATCGGCATAGTGTGGAACCCATTGGGCATAGTAAGAGAAAAAGCCCAGGCAGCGTCTGAGTGCCTTCTGGGTGTGGGGGAGGGGAAAGTCCATGAGGGGACTCATGCAGTCAGGGTCCAGCATGACCACCCCGTTCTCCACCACACAACTCAAAATTGCGAGCCGAGTGGTCCAGAAGACACACTTGTCGAAATTGTAGGCCAGGTGCAGTCGAGCTGCAGTCTGAAAAAAATTCTCAAGGTTGGCATCATGATCCTCTGTGTCATGGCCACAGATGGTGACATTGTCCAGATACGGGAAAGAGGCAGTCAGCCCATTTTGGTCCACCATCTGGTCCATTTCCCACTGGAAGACCGCGACGCCATTTGTGACACCAAAAGGGTACCCTGAGGAATTGATACAGCTGCCCATTCGCTTCGAAGGCCATGAAAGGTTGGTCTTCTTGGCGGATCGGGAGCTGATGATAGGCTGAACGCAAGTCAATGGTGGAAAATACACAGTAATGGGTGATCTGCTTCACCACATCTGTGATCTGTGGAAGGGGGTACGCATCCAGGAGTGCGAAGTGGTTGATAGTCTGGCTGTAGTCAACCACCATCTGTGGCTTCTCCCCGTTTTTAACAACCAGCACCTGGGCCCTCCATGGACTCAAGCTAGGTTCGATAATGCCCTCGTCCAACAGTCTGCGCACCTCACTTGTGATGAATTTCCTGTGTTCATAACCATATTGCCGGCTTTTGGTGGCCACAGGCTTCCAGCCAGGGGTGATACTTGCGAAAAGCGCTGGTGGAACAACTCGGAGGGTGGAGAGAGGGAGGCCCCGGGACGCAGGGGCAGGAAGCTTCCCGGGTGGAGTAGTTACAGACGGAGAGTGGAGTGTGAGGACCCCCCCACCCCACCCCACCCCACCCCCCCACCCCACCCCACAAAGTGCAGGGAAATGATTTGAAACTGGCACAGAAAATCCCAGCAGTGCAGGGGCACACAATTGGGGAAGGACTAATAGTTTGAAGTCTGTGAACATGATGCCCTGGACTTTCAGGGACACCACGCAGTACCTCTTTACCCCAGTCAAATGCAATCTGGTCGCCAATGAAATTAGAGAATAGCCAGTCTGCAACGGTGGGCCAGGTCTGGGCGGATAAAACTGTCAGTTGACAGTTGGTATCGTGTCCATGCACTTTAGTCAGTTCCATAGCTTTTGTGAGTGGTTGGAGGGGGGGGGTCCTGGTCGAGGGTTATTGATGCAGTGACTTGTAATTGGGACAGTGGAGTCGTGCGTGATGACATCATGCAAACAGTTGGGCCTGAAGAGACAGCGTCAAGGAGTTGATGTTGTTGCCTTCAGTCTGCTCTAGGTGTTGGCCAGCCAATGGTAAGTGTTGGGGGTCACTGCTTGCTGTTGGCGGTGGGGCGATCAGTCGGGCGGTCGGCAGCATCAGTTGCAGTTGCAGGTACCTGGTCAGCTGCCTCGTTGGTGGTGGGTCCCTGGGCGGAGGCGGCCGTTGAGGTCAGCTGGGGCCTGGTCAGACGTTGCCATGCGAGGTAGGGTGAACATCATTACGGCGAGGGTGGGTTGTACCTTCTGAGCTCAGTGTCTGCACCGTGACGTCAGGCGCTACCGCACGGTAGAGCCCTGGCTCTCATTGGATGAGAGCTCTGAAGAAGAAGTGTTTGAAATGGAGAGTGGCAATTGGGCTTCACACGAGGCACTGTGTTTGATGGTGGCCATTTTGGAGTGACAAATTACAGCAAAGTGACCGGTTTTTTTTTTTTTTTTTTTAAATTTTTTATTTTTCACACCATAAATCACAATAGCCATGATATACACTTTTTCTTTTCCACACATTTACAGTGACTTTTTCTCCCTCCCCCCTCCCTCCTCCCAAGCCACCCCCCCACCCCCCCCCCCCTCATCCATTTTAGGTATACAATCTAGGTTGCATTAATTCAGTTAGACAATGTTGTCATTCAACAAAAATACACCAGAAATTCTACTGAGTCCATTCTTTTCTTTTCTTCTCCTTCCATCAACTTAGGTAATGTTTGTTCCCGGTAGGTTTTCGCTATTGTATTTAATGTACGGCTCCCATACTTGTTCGAATATTTCAATATTATTTCTTAAACTATATGTTATTTTTTCTAATGGAATACATTTATTCATTTCTATATACCATTGTTGTATTTTCAAATGATCTTCCATTTTCCAGGTTGACATAATACATTTTTTTGCTACGGCTAGGGCTATCTTGACAAATCTTTTTTGTGCATCTTCCAAGTCAATTCCAAATTCTTTATTTTTTATGTTACTTAGGAGAAAGATCTCTGGATTCTTTGGTATATTGTTTTCTGTTATTTTATTTAATATCTGATTGAGATCATCCCAAAATTTTTCTACTCTCTCACATGTCCAGATTGCATGAATTGTTGTTCCCCTTTCTTTTTTACATCGAAAACATCTATCAGATACTGTTGGGTCCCATTTATTTAACTTTTGCGGTGTAATGTATAGTCTGTGTAACCAATTATATTGTATCATACGCAGCCTCGTATTTATTGTATTTCTCATCGTTCCAGAGCATAACTTCTCCCATGTTTCCTTTTTTATCTTTATATTTAAATCTTGTTCCCATTTTTGTTTAGTTTTACCATTTGTTTCCTCATTCTCCTTTTCTTGCAGTTTAATATACATATTTTTTATAAATCTTTTGATTAACATTGTATCTGTAATCACATATTCAAGGTTACTTCCCTCTGGTAAACTCAAGTTGCTTCCTAATTTATCTTTCAAGTAGGATCTCAGTTGGTAATATGCCAGCGCTGTATCTCCAGTTATATTGTACTTATCTCTCATTTGTTCAAAGGATAAGAATCTACTTCCTGAAAAACAATTTTCTATTCTTTTAATCCCTTTTTTTTCCCATTTTCTAAAGGCAAGGTTGTCTATTGTAAAAGGGAGTAGCTTATTTTGCGTCAATATTAGTTTTGGTATTTGGTAATTTATTTTATTTCTTTCTACATGAATCTTCTTCCATATATTGAGGAGATGGTGTAATACTGGAGAAGTTCTATGTTGTACCAATTTTTCGTCCCATTTATATAATATGTGTTCAGGTATCTTTTCCCCTATTTTATCTAATTCTAGTCTCGTCCAGTCTGGTTTTTCCCTTGTTTGATAAAAATCTGATAGGTACCTTAATTGTGCGGCTCTATAATAATTTTTGAAGTTTGGCAATTGTAAGCCTCCTTGTTTATACCATTCTGTTAATTTATCTAGTGCTATCCTCGGTTTCCCCCCTCTCCATAAAAATCTCCTTATTATTTTCTTTAACTCTTTGAAGAATTTTTCTGTCAGTTGTATTGGCAATGCCTGAAATAAGTATAGTATCCTTGGAAAAATGTTCATTTTAATACAGTTTATCCTTCCTATCAGTGTTAGTGGTAGCTCTTTCCAATGCTCTAAATCGTCCTGTAATTTTTTCATTAGTGGATTGTAATTGAGTTTATATAATTGGCCTAGATTTTTGTTTATTTGCACACCTAGGTATCTTATTGCCTGCGTTTGCCATCTGAATGGGGATTCCTCCTTAAATTTTGAGAAATCCGCGTTATTCATAGGCATTGCTTCACTTTTATTTACGTTTATCTTGTATCCCGACACTTCTCCATATTCCTTCAATTTCTTATATAGTTCTTTTATTGATAGTTCTGGTTCTGTTAAGTACACTATCACATCATCCGCAAACAGACTGATTTTATATTCCCTGTCTTTTATTTTTATTTCTTTTATATTATTATCTCTTCTTATCGATTCTGCTAGTGGTTCTATAGCTAGCGCAAACAATAATGGTGATAGTGGGCATCCCTGCCGCGTTGACCTGCTTAAGTTAAATTGCTTTGATACATGTCCATTTACTCAAAGTGACCGGTTTTAATGCACTTCTGACATCTAGCTTTTCTCACTGGGCACTGAGACCTGCTGTGCTTATTCCTCCCGCAGAAATAATACTTTGTGGTTGCATCGGGCAGCATGGCGACAGTAGTAGGGTAGAGGGAGGGCATCCTACTCACATCATGTTGTGGGGTCCAGCCCCGAGAATACATGTCCATACTTAAGACCGCAGCCTCCATCGTCTCTGCGATCCGGATCACGTCCTCTAGGTTTTCTCCCCCGTGCTCTAGAGGGCACTGCCTCACATCATTCGATCGAACCTTGGCCACATAGACATCCCGAATGAAATCATCTGTGGTGTTGGTGCAGGCACAGTCCCTGCCCATTTCCCTTAGTGCCTGAATATAAGCTTTACAGGACTCACTGGGCTGTTGCCTCCTTGTAGCAAGTTTGTACCAAGCATAGACCCTGTTCACCTGTCACTCGGAGTGCCCTTTCAGCACCTTCATGGGTGTGGCATAAGTGGTCGAGGCCTGGACACTTTGGGGACACCATAGTCATCAATATTAGTAGTTGATGGTTGTCCTCTATCACAGCAAGGTCAGAGAGCTGTAAGTATGTTTCGAAGCATCTCACCCAGTGCTTAAAGTCATTCGAGGCTGTAGCTGATTGTGGGTCAATGTTGAGGCATTTCGGCCGTAGCATACGCTCCATCCCTTCAAAACTTTTTAGTTAATAAAATTATAGAGCACGTCGAAAGAACCAAAGACTTGTTGATCCAAACCAAGGCTTTTATTAACTAAAAGACTGGAGCATATCACAAGTAAGTCGACCAGTCCAGAATGACCTGGTCTGGCTAGGAGCAATCCTTTAAGACCTGCCAGTAGGTGTGGCTATATCTCAGCCAATCAGTTATCCTACACTACCATCTGTACATATACACTATCACACACATGTCCTCTGGTGTTTGCTGATTCTGCACTAGGCCTCTCATAATCTTGTAGATCTCTATCAAGTCTCCTCTCATCCTTCTACAATCCAAAGAGAAAAATCCAGCTCTGCTAACCTTGCCTCACAAGACATTTCCCAATCCAGGCAACATCCTGGTAAATCTCCTCTGCACCCTCTCCATAGCTTCCACATCCTTCCTATAATGAGATGACCAGACTGAACACAATACATTAAACATGGTCTTATCAAAGATTTTCAGATGTAACATGACCTTTCTACTCCTGAATTCAATCCCCCATTAATGAATCCCAGCATCCCATAGGCTTTCTTAACTATCCTATCAACCTGTGTGGCAAACAGGAGCGATGTATGAATTTGTACTCCAAAGTCCCTCTGTTCATCCACACTCTTAAGTAATCAATTTTTTAACCCTGTATTCAGCCTTCCGGTTTGTCCTTCCAAAATGCATCACTTCACACTTATCCGGATCAAAATCCATCTGCCATTTTTCTGCCCAACTCTGCATCCTCTCTATATCATCTTGTAACTTTTGACTCTCTTGAGCTCTATCCACAACCACTCCAACCTTCATATCATCCACAAACTTACTGACCCATCCATCTCTTCATCCAGGTCATATTAAGAGCAGGGGTCTCCGAACAGAGCCCTGCAGCACTCCACTAGTCACCAACCTCCAGGCAGAATACTTTCCATCGACTTCTACTCCCTGCTTTCTTCCTACAAGCAATTTTTTTAGTTACATGGCACTCATTTTACAGCATTCATTTGATTCAGAACATTTTCCTGTTTACAACTTCCTCAGTTATTCAGCAACTGCTCATCAGAAGCATTTCATCAATGTATAGATCACATTCAGCGCTTATTCATTACCAAGTGCTTGGTCAGTGCTCTAATCAGTTACACAGTGCTTGTCAAACAACCAGGGCTCGGTTATTATAAGGTTAAACAGCCACCTGGTGGATTAATTTTCTCAACCAACTAATCAATCTCATCATGTGCTTTCCTTGATGTCACACAATTTCAGGAATAGATCACAGGGTTTAAACTAACAGGCTTTCCACATTACCTGAAGGGATTTTACTCAGCATGTCAATTTTAAATCTATTAGCCTATCATCTTATATTCTCCACCTGTGCACCACCTGTCCACCTGTGAACTCTCTGATGGACTTTGGCTCACTCAGCTTTTTGATTTAGTAAGTATTACAGACAAAATGAATGCTAAATCAAGCTTAAACAACAAGAAAATTTGTTCCCTGTTCCAGGCTTGATACTTGATCTGTTGGAGCAGCTGATTAGACTCCCATATCTTCTATGTCCTGAAATGCTCTGAGTTATAAAGACTATAGCACCGGATTATGGAGCTGTAATTAGTAGCCACTCAATTATTTAATGGTGCGATCAGGTATCTAATTAAATAATCAGTCAAGAGCCAGCCAGGAGCGAGATACTGAAACTGTTGTGGTGGGCAGCAGTTTCTCTGATCTGCTTCACTGGTCTCCTCTTCTCTTCTGTCAATCTAAGACAATGCAAGGGTTTTAAGATATAGGAACCTGTTTTCCACTTAAGTGATGTTCCTATAATCCTGCATACAGACCTAGGACAACCTACTAAAGCATGGATCAGATGAGGGATTAGAATAGTTTATTAGAAATAGATTTCTTCACAATCACTTAGTTCAATAATATTGCCTGGTCAGTCAGATTACTATCTGTCCATCTTGGGTTTAAAGACTCTATTTTTAAATGGGTTGTCATTGAACTTCTCCAATACTGGTCGTTATTATATTAACTGTTTTAATTGAACTTCCATTTACATCTACATTTTCAGCTGCCTCAGACAAGGAGTGGAACACCTACCTTTACAACCCCACATCTCATCACGTTTATCTCAAAACTTGCACCCCACTGCAAAGCCACCCTGTTGACTAGGTTGTTGACACATGCCTTGATGGGACAGATCTACCAAGCTAAAGCCAGCACTAATACCAGAGATTACCAGTTATCCTTGTGGATGACCGAGTTTCCAGCAATGGTGGCGCCAATCTGCTGGCGGAGCCTTCCTCTGGCTATCCCTCACCTGATCTGTCAGACTGTTCCTGAGATCCAATGGGGCAGCAGAACCTCCCAGCAGGAGAGCCTCCAACTACCAGTTCAAACCCAGCGCAGGTTTGGCAGTCCCTTCTGAAATAAATCTTGAGAAAAATGTGTTTTTTTTTAATTTATCTTAGTTTTGATCATTTTAATTGATTTTTGGAATGTTTGTGTGCTTTTAATTTGGAATATATTTTGAATATTTTACATTTCCTGAATGATATTGAATGCCTTTGAATGTCAAAATGGTTCTCAAACATTCATTCTACTTCTGATTCTGACCATATGAGGCCTAGTCCTCCAGTGATGATTCCAAGAATGAGGCCTCAATGTCAGAATCCAAATTGGAATGAGAAGTTATTGCCATGAACATGACACGCAATTAAGTGTTCAGCAGCAGCGTTTCAGGTGCAAATAAGGGTATAAATTACACTTTAAAAACTAAATAAATTAATGCAAAAGTGAGGTATAGTGTCTGAGGATCATTGTCTATTCAGATATCTGATGGCAGAGGGGAAGAAGTTGTTGTTGTACTGTTGGGTGTTTGTCTTCAGACTCCTGTACTTCCTTCCTGATGGTAGCAGTGTGAAGAGGGCGCAGCCTGGGTGGTGATGGGGGCCTTTGAAGGTCAAGTCTGCTTTTCTTTATTAAAGTTTGTAGAAGTCCTTGATGGAGTGGAGAATGATGCCCGTGATGGCGCTGGGTGAGTTCATAACTCTCTGTAGTCTTTTCCTGTCCTTTGCATTGGCACCTCCATACCAGACAATGCTGCAACCAGTCAGAAGGTCACAGTGTTTTGTGAATGCGGTCTAAATTGAGGCACTGTTTCCACCCTCCTGCTACCCTCACTGCATTGAGCCATGACAATCGGGCCACCAGAGGAGGATGCACTGGGAACCAAGATGAAACGGTGCAAACCAGAGCAAATAGTTCTGATCCAATATCTCTTTTGGTGTCATAAAGATACATAGTACTGAAACAGGCCTTTCAGACCGACTAGTCCATGCAGATCGAGGAAAAAAAAAAAACACAAAGCTGGAAACTCAGCAGGTCAAGCAATGTCCTTTATGTAGAAAGGTAAAAATACATAACCGACATTTCCCTTCATCAAGGTATGGAAAAATGTTGGCAGGTGTCCTCTCCCTCCCTTCTCCATCTATCACCTCCTACCTTTGTGACAACCCCTCCCCCCTACTCTTTTGTTTGAATGCCTGCCGACATATTTCCATACCTTGATGAAGGGCTCAAGGCTGAAATATCAGTTATCCATTTTTACCTTTGCTATATAAAGCACACTGCTTGACCTGCTGAGTTTCTCCATCTTCGTGTTTTTTTTACTTCAACCACTGTGTCAGCAGATTTTCGTGTTTTACTTCCATGCAGATCAAGGTGCTTACTTCAGTTGGATCTATTTGTGAGCATTTGGCCCATATCCTTCAAAATTATTCCTATCCATGTACCTGTCTGAATGTACTTTTTGTGCCATAATTGTACCTGCCAGTTCATTCCATATATGCACTACCCTCCATGAGGAAAAGTTGCTCTTTATGCCCTTTTTAAATCTTTCCCCCTTCATCTTAAACCTCTGCCCTCTTGTTTTAGACACTACTACACTGAAGAAGAGACTGCTATTATTCACTTTGTCTCAACCTCTCACGAAGTTCACTGGTCCCAAAATACTCTCCAATTGACACCTCAGTCACTTTGCTGCCTCATTTCCAAAGAGGAGGGCCAGCTGCAGATTATTTGAGAAAACTTTCCTGAACACAGGACACTGGTATCAAGAAACACCAGAGGAGGTGGCATTTATGTCCTCATCAATTCATCATGGTGCACAAATGTGATGGTCATTCCCAGTCACTCCCCGCCCCGCCCTCCCACACCCTGATCAAGTATCATCCATTCTATCTGCCGAGGAAGTTTACCACTATCATCTTGGTAGACCCAGGCTAGTAACGGAAGGGCTGAACACTGTGATCAGCAGGCATGAGACATTACACCCTGAAGCCTTCCCGATCATTGTAGGAGAATTCAACCAGGCCAACTTCAAGAGATCTCTAACAAACTATCAACAACACATTACCACACTTTGCCTCAGCTGCACAACCATGAGGAATGCCTACCGAGCCATCCCATGACCGCACTTCAGTAAGTCTGATCAACTTGCTGTACTTCTCCTGGTGTTAAAGCAGAGACCAAGGACTACAGCACCAGTGGTGAAGACAGTGAAAGTATGGTCGAAGGAGGTGGAGGAGCACCTGCAAGACTGCTTTGAATTGGTGAACTGGACCATATTCAAGGGCACACCTTCAAACTTGAATGAATATGCTGCAGCTGTCATCGACTTCACCAAGACCTTCATGGATGAGTTGATACGATTATGCACATCTGTGAGTATCCCAACAAGGAATCACAGATGAATCAAAAGATTTGGAACCTGCTGAGGGCAAGATCAATGGCATTTAAGACCAGTGATCCAGATCTCTACTGAAGGTGATCTCAGCAGCAGAAAGACAATTCCGAGGAAAACGAGACAGTCAGACACTCGCCAGCTATGGCAGGATGACACGCCATTACATCCTATAAGATGAAGCTTGAGCATCAAAAATGGCTGTCACACTTCACTACCTTTTATGCTCACTTTGAAAAGGAGAACTCAACAGAACTAATGAGAATCTCTGCAGAAGTTGATGACCCTGTCATATCTATCTCTGAGGCAAATGTCAGAATATCTTTCTCGAGGGTGAACTCTTGCTCGTATACCTGGTAGGGTATTGAAAATCTGTGCCAACCAACTAGCTGGAGTATTCATGGACATTTTCAATCTCTCATTGCTACAATTGGAGGTTCCTATCTGCTTCAAAAGGGCATCAATCCTACCAGCCCATGAAGAGCAGAATGAGCTGCCTCAATGACTATTGCCCAGTAGCACTCGCATCTACTGTGATGAAATGCTTTGAGAGTTTGGCCATGGCCAAAATTAACTCGTACCCAAGTAAAGATCTGGACCCACTGCAATTCGCCCATAGCCACAATGACTCCATAGCAGATACATTCTCACTGGTTCTCCACTCAGCCCTAGATTACCTCAACGACAGCAACATGTACATCAGGCTACTTTTTAAATCGACTGCAGCTCAGCTTTCAACACCATCATACCCTCAGTACTAATCAACAAGCTTCAAACCCTGGGTCTCTGCACCCACCTCTGAAACTGGATTCTTGACTTCTTTGTTGGATGACTACGGCCAATAAGAAACAAAAACAATGTCTCCTCCTCACTGACAATCAACACAGGCATACCTCAAGGATGCATGACAGTGTGGCCAGGCACAATTCAATTGCCATCTACAAATTTGCCAATGGCACCACAGTTGTTGGCAGAATCACAGATGGCAATGAGGAAGTGAACAGAAGTGAGATACAGTATATGCCATTGTATAGGTTGGCTCGTGCATAGGACAACCCCTGGAATTTCCACCTAAAATGTTGGTTTTGAACAAGATTTCCCCCCCCCCCTCAAAATCTGGCACTTACTGCTGACCAATGAATGCTGTTAAAAGCTAAATCACAATATCTTAATAGCTAATGATCTTTTCAAGGTTTTAATTTTATTTGATTATTTTAAAATAAACCACTGTCAACTCCCGTAACAGGCCACTTAAAGCCTGAACAAAGCAAACAGCAGTTGGACCGGGCAGGTGGGCCCTGCGGAGGAACGCTGAGATTTCACTAATAACTAATGGGGCATGCGCGAAATTGCATCAGAGCTGGCGGGAAGATGGCGGCGGTGTTGTGACTTCATCATCAAGGTAAGAATTTTATAGTCTTTGTATAGGATGACCATGATTTTAATGTGACATTTTTAAGTTTTGGATTGTCCTAATCAACAGCATATACAGTAGATCATCTAGTTGAATGGGTTCACAACAACAACATTAGCAAAATTAATTAGCAGAACTGATTGAGGACTTCAGAAGGAAGAAATCTGGAGAACATGAACCAGTCCTCATCGAGAGGTCAACAGTGTAAAGGGTTAAGAATTTCAAATTCCTAGGTGTCAACATGTCTGAAGATCTTGGGCTCTCTGTATCAATGCAATCATGAAGGAGACTCGTCAGCAGATATATGTCATGAAGAGTTTGAAGAGATTTAGTATGTCAGTAAATTTCTGCAGGCATACTATGGTAAACATTCTGCATAGTGCATCACTGTCGAGTATACAGGTGGCAATGCACAGGACAGGAAAAGACTGAACTCAGCCAGCACCATCACGGGCATCAGTCTTCTCTCCATCGAGGATATCTATAAGAGGCGGTGTCTTAAGAAAGAAGCCTCTATCCTCAAGGACCCCCACCACCCTCTTCACACTGCTACCATTGGGAAGGAGATACAGGAGCCTGAAGACAAACACCCAACAGTATAAAAACAGCTTCTTCCACTCAGCCATCAGATTTCTGAATGGTCAATGGACCACAGACACTACCTCACTTTTTCTTATCTTGTACTAATTTATTTATCTATTAAGATGTAATTTGTGGTAACATTTGCACTTGTAATGCTGCCATTAAACAACAAATTTTGTGACTTTTATGACAATAATTTCTAATTCTGATGCTGATTCGGACAAGTTTAAACTTCCCCATATAGAACTTGCTCCCTCAGTTCAGGTGAAACTTCCCTCTCTTGTACAGGTTCATCCTCCCAACAGGAGATCCCAATAATGAGCCAAATTTCAAGCATTTCTTCCTGCACCAGTCTATTTGCCATGTATTTAATTGTGCATTCTTCCTATTCCTTGCCTTGTGAGCTTGTAGCACAGGGAATAATCCTGAGATTCCAACTCTAGAGGTCCTGTCATTTCACTTACGACCCAACTCCTTAAATTCTCTTTGCAGGACTTAATTGCCCTTCCTGCCTATTTCATTGGTACCAAAGTGGACCACAGCTTCTGACTGCTCATCCTCCCTTTTCAGAATGTCCAGAGCCCACTTTGAGACATCAATAACCCAAGCACCAGAGAGGCAACATTTGTCTGTGCCAAACTAATGAGTCCCTTGTCATTATTGTTCTGCACATCCAGGTCGTACCTTGTTGTACAGCAAAGTTAAGTGTGGTGGCACTGCTCTGACTTCTGTTATTTTCTCCTGAGAGGCTATTCCTCCCCTACAGCAGCCAGATATTAGTATTAGTACTTAGTCTCTGGTCACAGAAATTAAAACTTTCCATAAATCACCCTTCTGTGCTTATAAATGATTACCTCTTTCCTCTATAATTGCATTCAAACTAAGAAATTATCCATTCTTATTGATCAGACAAATTTTGTGCATGCACTGAGATATTTAGTCATGAACCAAGTCCGTGTGTGTGTGTATATATATATATATATATATATATATATTTTTTTTTTTTTTTTTTTTAAGTGACCAGGTTGATAAAATGACTCTAGGTTACTCACCTGTACATTCTTTTCACTCATTCCAAACTGGTATGACCCAAAGTGAGACATTCCTATTCCTTTCAAACAGAATGCTTGGATTGGAATAAATTCATTTCCATAGGAAGCCAACTCCTTCATTCTCTTATCTTAGAATGACATTGTCCCAACGTGTTACACAGTGGTTAAAAGGATCAGATGCAGCAAACAACTATGACTGTAGCAGTTTCCGTAGTCACAATGTCTGAGCACTGTAACTGAATAGGTATTCTATGTTTAATGAGGAATGTGATCTGCTTGTTACATCCTGTTCCCTTGTGTAGTTATTTAGTAAATACAGAACTTCGTCGAGGACAACAGTGATGGTTGAGCATCATGAAAATTGGCATTCTCCTCACACCTTATCATGCCTTCAAGCAAGCATGGAGCCCATCTCATTAACAGACATCGAGAGGTGCTTCTGCCAATGGGCTTACTTGACTCACTCCTGGCAGATCCATAAGGTAAAAGTTCCAGTAAATGCTTCCCTAGCTCATGAGGAAGATTAGGTAGGGCCTCATAGCATCACTCCACTCTCATCAAAACACCAAACTTAGCAAATGTCAATGCAGCAGATCTGACTCTGAGTCCAATGGTAAATGGGTTCAAATTCAAGGGTAAATCTTCAGCACAACCTCTTGGCTGGCAGTGAAGCACGCACTGCAGGCATACTGCATTGTCACTTTTATCTCTGAGATGAGAGGTTAATCTGGAACCCTCATCTTCTCAAAGTAAAACAATGTTCATCCCAGTGTGCTGGAAAATATTTGTTACTCACTTGAAACAAATATTCTGGTCATTCTCTTGTTGCCATAACTGGGATCTTGCTGAGCACAAATGGCCTTCCATATTGCCATCACTGCAACTATGACATCACTTATGTCTGCCAGGCTTTCATCCTTACCACAAGAAACATTCTCAGACACTTCCTGTGAGGTTGTGAATGGCATTTTTGATTCTGTTGATTCTGAGGTCAATTGGGAGACAATAGGATCTCCCACAGATGGAGCAGGTGGTCTCTGATGTCAGTTGGTGAGATGGGGTGCTCTTTCTTTCACTTATGCTAGGTCTCTTTGCAACTCCAAATCAATGACTTGGCATTTTCAAGACGATTCAAATTTCTCCTACTCTATTTTAATAGTCATGGGACAGATGTCTGTGGCGATCTTGCATTTTTTCAAGGAGACTGTGAGCGCATCTTCTCCTCTGTCCACCTAGACCTCATTTTGCTCCATATCTGAGATCCTGATCTTCAACCACCCTTTTCCTCAATGAAGTGTTGGCACATTGAAGTGGATGGTGTATTTCATCAATGATATATACCAAAACCAACAAACTTCCTGCAGAAGTAAACCTAATCTTCACAACCAATGGGAAGCTGTTAAACCGATCATGACTACACACCAGAATCAAGGCGACCTAATTCTCAGAAATCAAGCTAAAACATTGAGATGACACTGCATTTGCATACTCTCAGAGGCCAGACTCCAAGCCTTCCGTTTCACTAAAGCATATGAGAAGATGGACATTATATTCAACACACACAAGACAAAAGTCCTCTACTAGTTTAACATTGTTGTGTAACATTGTCTTCCAGCAATAAATCTTTTCAGTAAGTCTTGGGAAATCTGGACTACTTTCATATATTTGGAAGCCATCATCAGTGAAGATTTTGGAATACAACATCATTGTCAAAGTTCCACCAATTTCTTTCTTTTGGATGCCACCATTATTAAATCAATTTGAACAATTTCACACCACCCATCTGCTCCGTGACAAGAGGGTGCAGCAGGCTATCAAGACAACAAATGGAATGCTGTCCTCCATTGCCTGAATGGATTGAATTTTAAATCGGGGATGTCCTGCTGCCACTGAGCAGGGACCGTTGAGGCCGCGCCTGGAGTGCAGTCTGGTCTCCATACCTGAGAAGGGATAGACTGGCCTTGAAGGCAGTGCACATGGGATTTACCACAGATTCCAGAGATGAGGAGACTTGCCTGGTACTATACTTGCTGGAGTTTAGAAGAATGAGAGGGGATCTTGCATGATGAAAGGAATAAATAAGCTAGAGGTAGGAAAGTTATTTTCACTGGTAGGTGAGACTCGAACTAGGGGACCTAGCCTCAAGGAAAGGGGAAGTAGGTTTAAGATCGAGTGAGGAGGGACTGTTTCCAGCGAGTGGTGAATCCATAGAATTCTCTTCCTGAGGAAGAATTTCTTCATTAAATATACAGTATTTAAGATACAGATTGATAGGTTTTTGCATCATAGAAATTATGAGGAAAAGGTGGGTAGGTGGAGCTGAGCCCCTGCTAGATCAGTCATGATATTGTCGAACGACAGAACAGTCTTGATAGGCCAGTTGGCCAACTTCTGCTTCTTATTTTCTTAAAGATCATTAAAAAGCTATTTAACTGGTCCTGAAACTGAAACCTAATACCTCACATTGACAGAAAGTGTAACTCCTGAAATATGTGCAGGCTTGGAGTATGTTAATATCGAACTCAGCAGCACATTTCTTTCAATCGTCATGCTCCTTCATTCACAACAACCACAAGACTGTAATTAGAGCAGTTCTTCGCTTTTCTATATTTTGTACTGACTGAAAGCACTGATATTGGTGATAGAGATCAATGCCCATTTAATTCCTCAGGCAGCCACTACAACATTGTGGCTCATTTTGATCATAGGGCTCTGCAGTGACTCATCATTACCTACTTGATCTTGCTTAAACCATTGAGTTATCCACCTGTTCTTTATCTTCCAAGCTCTCAAAAGCTCAGAGATCAACATAGCTATAGAAGTCATAAGAGGACATCTGTCCTTGCTGTGCCTATGACTACAATCTGATTCTAATGTCATTGCCATGGATTTTCAACTTTACCTCCGTTGCCATTTTAAATTGATTTTTTGTGCAGTGCTTTCTGTTAATGGTATCTTTCTTCCATTTGGGTTTAGAAATCATTTTCATTCACTGTTTTAATTCAACTGACACAAACTGTAGATATGGTTAGATTTACCCTTACTGTCTTCTTGAATTTAGACATACAGCTCGGTAAAAGGCCATTCCATACAGACACAGGGAGAACGTACAAACCCCTGTCCCGATTGCAGACACCATAAAGGTGTTGCGCTAACCACTACTCCAACCGTGCCGCCCCCGAGAGGACATCTAATCACTATTCAAGGTGAAAGTAATTTGCATTTCTTCCCAGTGTAGTGGTATTGCTAACCTTATTGATTTAATGCCTTTGCACTGATGAAATTGGCCATTATCCCATACCAGTTCATAATCTCCATTCCCAGATTGGAGAAATCTTAGTCTGCATTAAATGAATTGTGGGTTATTTTGCATTTATTTGTTGAATACCCAAAGGTGATCCACCTCGACAGGAAGATTGAGGGAGGATCTCATTTGGTTTGATGGGACGGTTGGAAATATTCTTCTTTCCAGTGTGAGAACAATAATGACAAACAATTAAACTTGGATGAATGGGCAGTTCTACCAGGAAACAACTTTCCATAAGCAGTCAATTGAAAACATGAGAATTGAAATTGATTTCAGAAGGTCTTTAAAGGAACTGAGGCAAATAAATGGAATTAAGATGCAGACCAGCTATATTATAATTCGATGGTAAAACAGCCTTGATTGCCTGCATGGCCTCTTGCTATTCCTTTATATACTGTTTAATTGAAGACTGAACTGTTTCTTGTTACATGCACCAATATATTGAAAGACTTATTTCCACCACCACTCTTTACACCCTCTCTCTGTTCCCCAGAAACAAACATTATTATTTGTAACAGGACACCATAGAAGTGGAGCAGGGTGGCAAGGAGCTAGGCAAGGGTACAGCTTCCAGTATAATTAAGGGAAAAATCTGACCTCCTGTCTTGCAGTGCATGCCACAAATTGTGACAACCTAAATTTAGTCAATAAACAAAACTGAATATATCATGCGGCCTATTGATTGGGTCTGCAAAATAAAAATACTAACAGGTGCTTTAGTGAAATATTAACAAGTAGAACAGACAAATCAAATGGTATGGCAGCAGTCCAGTGGAGACCCTGAACAATACAGATTGAACACAACTTTCTCTTGATATGTGACTGTTGCAAGTAGAACATGAAAAGTAGCTGTTTCTTTGAAGTCTGTCAATTAGAACTCATCCATCTCCTTCCAATACAAATTAATTGCTGTGTGTTTTAGTAGACAAGACCTCAGATCTGTCAGCTTGGATCAAATGCTGTACTTTTATAAGGTAAATGTTTTGGTATCCAATTTCCTAATCCGCCTTTCTTCTACACATTATAGAAAATGCCAGTTGCTGTAGTGATAGCCATGTTTTTAGAGCCATTGTGAGTACTTACTTTATTTCAATTACTCTTTTCCATCATGCCAATGACCCTCCAAGATCTCTGCAACCATCCAACTCTGCAGCCATCCAACCCTGCCAATGTTGTGCATTTTTCACTCCTTTGGCTTCACAAGTGGCTGTCTTCAGCTGACTAGATCTAAGGTTCTGAAATGCGTTCTCCATATCTTTCCACTATTACAGCATTTTTTACTCTTGAAAGATATTCTTGAAAGCCAATCTCTATGACCAAGTGTGTTATTGTACAAGTAAATAATAACTACAATTCCCACCATGCAATGCGGGCTGTTGGTCAGAAGCCTTAAGTGGTGTATATGAGGGGAGTTGCAAGCATGGACTCTTTCAGCACCCAGCAAAAGTTCCCAAGTATCGAACAAATCCTTTAGTGTTATTAGTTCAGGAAATGCATTGTGGATCTTAACGTGCTTGTGAAATATCTTTCCACCCTGATTCTCTGATTCATTTTCCAATTGCCTTAACTCAGGGTCCTTTTTTATACCCTCTATAATTTCCACTATAACATTTTGAACTCCTTCCTACAGCCTAATGGGATGTTTTGCATTGGACACAATACTCTGACTTAGATTATGATTTACAAAGATGGTCCTAAATGTTGTTTTTGACTTCTCATTATAAAACCAAAGATATACTGTCTTCAGAAATGATTTGGCCAGGTTCAAAGAGTAGGTTTACCCAAGGTCTCGCTGTTTCTGCTCCATTTTTGTCCCATTTATTCAACATGACATGATGAGTCATTAATAATGTCTGTGGATGGTGGATCAGGATGTTTTCCTGTGCTGAATAAATGCAGTGATATTATTGTTGCTGTCTATTATCAGGACTCTGTTCTACCAGTCAAGCATTTTCACAAGGATTTTTCAATAAAACTAATATTGCCCACCTTCTCAATCAGTGCACATGGCTCAGCCAGTAGTCAGTGTAGTAAATTCCAACATTACTGTAATCACCAGTATTATCACCATTATAAGATTACTGCCATATCCAACACTGTCCCTGGGTATTGACATGGGCCAAATCCTTTCTATTTTAACTCGAGGGAATTTGAAGCAATCTATCTGCAAAAACGGAGACTAGATCTTTTGTTCATCGGATACACAGTGCCTTTAGCAATTTGCATCCAAGAACATGGTTCCTGCAATTCTGATTCCTACCATCTAAAACTAGAATCTAAAAGCATGCCTATTCTAGCAAACATCTGGATGCTCCTTACCATTTTCTCAACATGCCGCAAGTACATGGCACACTCCACGTTTCCATTGTAGTCTGCCAGCTCCGCAGCAGTATAGCCATCTTCATCTTGAATGGTTGGGTCCATATGATTCATGACAAGGATCTGACAGCACTGAAATTCAAGGAAGTATGTGATGTGGTGGAAAGAGAAAGGTTTTTGGCATCTCTGCAGAAATAAGTCACATTGTCAATGAGTGTCTAATTTTGCCTTCACTGTCAAATGGAAAAATACAACTAATCAGCAGGCGCTACTTCAGGGAACAGTCGGTCCCACCCCAGTCGAGTTGTCTTTCACAACCTTACAGATGTCTCACCCTCCTTTCTGATACATAATTCTCACTCCCTAATACACCAGCCTCACCCACTGAAACCTCATATTTTTGCCCCAATATACCTACCTCTTCATCCTGATATTTATGTCTCTCTTGCCTTGATACAAGTTTCTTCTTCCAAATAACCATCCCTCCATCTCAGATAAATCCAGCTCTCCTTCCAAATAAGTTTTCTCCCCTGAAACATCTGTCATTCCATTTCTAACGTATCTGTTTCTCCTAAACTGCTTTCTCTCCCTCCCTGATGTATCTGCTTCTCAATTCTGAGACATGCCTTTCTTCCTTTTTTCAATCATTTTATTAATATTTCATAATATAAACAGCATAGGGAGAATAGAAATAACACAATTACAATGGTAAGCCTAAGTCTACATAGTATGTATCATATATAAATTCCAAAAAGTGAAAATGTGACATATTAGAAATAATTCTCCTAACAAAGATGAGACTTGCCTTTCCCCTCCTGATACATCTTCTCTCATCATCCAGCTGACACTCTCTCCATCATCCAGATCATCATCCCCATCCTCTCTCCCTAATGCATGCTTCCTTTCCCAACCCTCATCTTGCTGCTTCACTTCCTCAAATACCCCTCCCCTCAATTGAGACAGTGTAAGTGATCCAATTTATCCAGAGTTTTTATTTGTTTAGGCTTCGGCTGAGCATGCTGGTCCTTTATGACATGATAATGGCTCTTTAGAATAGCGCATGAACCATGTAGGTGGTAAACAATCAAGATGTAGAATTCATCAGGCATATCCCAAACTCCTCCCCCCCACCCGAATGCCCCCACAAAATCCTACCAATCTTAAGAAAACTCCTTTAAAACTACATCCAATGTTTACATTTGCTGCCCCCCAAACAACAGCTTAATTTGCATTCTCTACTCTTCCCCTCATTCCCCAAACCTCTCTTTGTTCTGGGCATTATTGGCAATATGTCACATCCAGCTACTGCATTACCATGGTGTTGTTCCCACCTCCAGCTCCCCATTCTCTGCTGCATCATGCAGGGGCGTGCCGCCCCAGTTATCCTTCAGCATCTCGGCCCCCATCCTTAGTAATTGATCCAAGACCTTTGCATGCCCTCCGCTGGCAGCAAAATGCATTGCAGTTGCTCCCTCGTTGTCCTGTACAGAGACATCAGTCTCGGTGAATGACATCTGCATTACACACAGGAAGAGAAAACGTTAAATATTGCACAGGATAGATTCAGTACAGATGTATGACAACAGAATGCAGTTACACATGCTTCTAAGGTTTCTTCCTAAGGAAGGGTATACTCAGATTGGTTCTCAAGATAGTCAGTTTGTCAAACAAGGACAGATTAAACAGACTGGACCTATTTAATCTTGAGCGAGAAAAATAGGAGGATGATCTCATTTAAAACATAAAATTCTTATGGAGCCTGACAGGTAGATACAGAGTTGATGTTTCCTGTGGCTGGGAAGGCTAGAGCCCATGGGTCTCAGACTTAAAATAAGGGGTTGGCCTTTTAGCGCTGGAATGAAAAATGTCATCACCTACAGTGAAGTTAAGAAAAACAAGAGGTTGGTTGAGGGAAATGAGCGAGACACACAAACATTCAGAGGTTGTCCAGCCTACTCTGCTCTGATCATCAAGATTGGTCTTTGAATGAACTCTAGCCCTTTTTCACACTGAAAAGCCGCATTTTTGCCACATACATTACCCGTCTTTGGAAGCTAGCTTGCTTTTTCACACATAACAGAAAAAAGCCAGCTTTGTGAGTCCTTTTACACAGCAAGCTGGCTTCCTGAAGCAAAAGAGGCGGGATGTGTAGCACAGCAGCATCGGTGCCTAGTCCGACATTGTGTTGAAAATAGAATCAAAGGAGCATGGGAAAATATAACCATATAACAATTACAGCACAGAAACAGGCCATTTTGACCATTCTCATCCTCACTGAACTGTACCTTTCTCTAGTCCCACCTACCTGCACCCTGCCCATGACCCTCCATTCCCCTCCCATCCATACATCTATCCAATTTTTCCTTAAATGACAAAATGGACCCTCCCGTCACTACTTCCCCCAGAAGCTTATTCCACACAGCCACCACTCTCTAAGTGAAGAAGTTCCCCCTCATGTTACTTCTAAACTTTTGCCCCTTAACTCAATTCATGACCTCTTGTTTTAATCTCTCCTCCTCTCAATGGAAAAAGCCTGTCCACATCAACTCTATCTATCCCTCTCATAATCTTAAATACCTCTATCAAATCCCCTCTCAACCTTCTACTCTCCAAAGAATAAAGACCTAATTTGCTCCATCTTTCTTTGTAATCTAGATTCTGAAACCCAGGTAACATTTTCAGAAATCTTCTCTGCACTCTCTAGCTTGTTGATATCCTTCCTACAATTTGGTGACCAGAACTGCACACAGTACTCTAAATTTGATCTCACAAATGCCTTGAACAGTCTCAACATCACTTCCCAACTCCTGTACTCTATGCTTTGATTTATAAAGGCCAGCACACCAAAGCCTTCTTCACCACACTATCCACACATGATTCTACCTTCAGGGAACAATGCACTGTTATTCCTAAATCTTTCTGCTTCACTGCATTCCTCAGTGTCCTCCCATTTACTATATCTGTCCTGCTTTGATTATTCCTACCAAAATGAAGCACTTCACACATCAGCATTAAACTCCATCTGCCATTTTTCAGCCCACTCTTCTAAGCTGTCCAAATCCTTCTGCAATCTTTGAAGACCTTCTTCATTATCCACAATTTCACCTATTTTAGTATCATCTGCATATTTACTAATCTAATTTACCACCCCATCATTCAGACCATTAATATATATGACAAACAGCAAAGGACCCAATGCAGATTTCTGAGGCACACCGCTTGTCACCGGCCTTCAGCCTGACAAACAGTTATCCACTACAACTCTCTGGCATCTCCCTTCCAACCACTGTTGAATCCATTTGACTATTTCAAAATTAATACCTAACGACTGAACCTTCCTAACTAACCTTCCATGCAGAACCTTATCGAAAGCCTTACTGAAGGCCATATAGACAACATCCACTGCTCTACCCTCATCAACATTCCTAGTCACCTCTTCAAAAAATGTTATGGGAATAAAGCACACACGTGCACAGTTTATAAAGGAGTGTGGGAAATTGTTATAATGCTATGCATAGTTTATAAACGGTTGACTATTTCTGTTGATTTTAGCAATTTTAGCTATTTTCACAGACAGACATTCAAACCTAAAAAATACAATTGTTATTGCTGCCGACATTAAGGTTATAGAATGGTTTTGCATTATAGCAACTGTAGCTATCTCCCAACAAATGTGTGCCAGTGCATTAAATATCTATAAATTTTCCATTGTTGATATTATAGGTAATCAAATTGTAATCTCAACTAATGCATGAGATATGCTTTTCCTGCAACTTCAATCGGCAGTTACATGGGCGGGATAAGGCTAACTGTATTCGGCACCCCTTTATCTATCTTTTATAAGACCATAAGACATTGGAGCAGTAACTGTGTACTGTTTAACATTTTCCCACACAATTTGTTGTGTGTTAATTAAAGCCACGTGTGATGGCAAACCCTCGTGTCCAGACTCACAGAATCTGATTCACACATGCATCGCCTACATTTGCAGACTATGCGTCTAATGGTGTCCACTGTTCTACTCGCTACTGACTATAAACCTTTCCTGGACCCAACACTGCGACATCATCTTCCCTTGCTGTTCCAACCAGGCAACACGGGTCGACCGTTTTAGATAGGTCCCACAGTGCCACAGTGCACCGCTGAGAGTACCTCCCTTAGAAGATCGAAGATGGGTAAGTCTGGACCACCCAATCCTCCTTCAATTTTTTTTTTATATAAAAACACAGAGTTCGAAAGGCGCGTACAGCTTTGTACAAAAGGGGCTAGAGTCTGAACTTCTGCTGTCCTCCAGGATGGAGAATTCCAAAAACTCCCACTCTCCAAAACTTTCATCTTCATCTTAAATGATCTAACTCCTTAACCAGAGTAAATATTCTCCCAGTATCCAGCCAGTCACACCCTGTAAGAAGTTTGTAAGTTTCAATAACATTTCCTCTAGGTTCTCCAAACTCCAGAGAATACAGTAAAAATACACAATAAATGCTGGAGGAACTTAGCCAGTCTCACAACGACCATAGGAGGTAAAGATAGATTACTGACATTTCAGGCCTGAGCACTTCTTCAAGGTGAAGTTTAATTTAATTTATTTAATTTAGTCATACAGCAGGATTACAGGCCATTTTGGCCCACAAATCCGTGCTGCCCAATTACACCTAATTGACCTCCAACCCCAATATGTTTTGAAAGGTGGGAGGAAACCGGAGCTCCCGGGAAATATCCTGATTCTGCCTTTCTGATTTTTCCTTGAAGAAGGGCTCATGCCTGAAATGTCAGCAATATATCTTTACAGACACCACGGGATGTGAACCCCAGCCCCGATCTGGCGCTTTAAAATCATTGCGCTAATTGCTATGATGTTTCTTTTATTGTAATAAAGAAACTTGCATTCTTTTATAACAACTATAATTTATTAGCTAAAGTACATACAGACAAGACCATGTGGAGACATCCATTTTGAATCTACCCAAGCTGCAACAGCTCATCTCCTGACTCCCTCTAGTGGTCAAGATTAGCAACATGGCACACTAATACAGTATTTATTTCAATTTAAAGTTCAACACAAATGCAAACACAAACCAGCTTGTATCAGCTCTGCTGGTCCACTACTGTCTTGCACTGGTGGTGTTTCCTCTGTTTCTGTGTAGGCTAGATCTCCTGCATTTGTCTGTTCCTGTGGCATCTCTTGTATTTTCAGCAGGCTCTTTCAATTCCCTCTTAGTATTTGACCGTCCTCTGTTCTAACAGTGTAGGATCTTGGATTTACCTCCTCTAGAACTGTAACCTTTTTGACCCCACTGTTGGAATCTCTGAGTCTCACTGTGTCCCGAGGTTTCTTGTTGATTTGCTTTTATGTCTCCATAGAAAATGTTTTTGTTTCCATTGAATATTTTTGACATCACTGTTCTTGTTTGGATCTGCCGAGTAGGAAAATGTGGTGCGTAGTCTACGTCCCATCAAAAGCTAAGTGGGTGACGTGCCATGTTCACGTGGGGAAGCTCTGTAATTCAATAGACCGAGATACAGATCTGAGTCACTGTCTAGTGTTTTCTTGGGCAACTGTTTAACTATGTGAACTCTTTTCTCTGCTTTGCCATTTGACGGTGGATGGAGAGGACTTGAAGTCACATGTTGAAAATCATTCTCTTCTGCAAAGTTCTGGAATTCTCTACAGCTGTAGCATGGTCCATTGTCACTGTAGACCATTTGAGGAATTCCATTTCTTGCAAAGATTGTTTTCATATATTTGATGGTACAAGCAGCAGACATTAGGAAGCAGTGTAATCTCCAGATAGTTCAATGGATAATCAATAACCAGCAACTAAATATTTCCATCCATGGGGAACAGATCAATCCCAACTTTCTGCCATGGTTCTGCTGGTACATCAGTTATTATCATGGGTTCCTTTGCCTGCTTCGCGTGATGCTTCAAATAGGTCCCACAGCCTGAAACCATCCTGTCAAGGACAGTATTTATCCCTGCCAAGAAACTGCAGTTCTGGCCCTCCTCCTGCATTTTCCTTTCCAAGGTACCCCTCGTGCACCCTTTTCTGCATCTCTTGTCACAGTGATTGAGGAATGATAAATCTTCTCTGTCTGAGGAGAAGACCATTGACAACACTCAGCTCAGCTCTGATGTAGTATGGCTGACATTCACCTCTAGACCATCCTTCATTCAGATTCTTCATGACCCCCTGTAGAACTGTGTCCTTTTCTGTTTCAGTTGTGATCTACTTGGATTTCATGTCAGATACAGGAAGAGATTCAGTGATCAGGTTCACATGGAGATTCACATCTGTCTCTGTGAAACTTTCACTGTGGTCTTCACTCTGCATGGTTGCCCTGGATAAAGCATCAGATAACATAATAGGTTTCCCTGGTGTGTATACCCTCTTTACTAGGCTTAAGTTTCAAATGCTTTGTCACCCAGAAGTGATTCATGTCCATCTGGGATTACTGTGAACCTGAGGTGCTGCTCTTTAACTTTCACCTTGAGTTTACATGTTCCTTTCGTGTCAATGCTCTGTTCATTGTAGGTTTTAAGCTGTAGGGGATTTTCATGGATGTATGGCTTTATCTTCATTGCCCTGATGTCATGCTCTCAGATCAAATTGACCTTTGCCCCTTTGTCTAGCTTGAAAGGAATATTTGCTCCATTTGTTTGCAATGACATAATCCACTTATCCTATTTGACTCTGTTCATATTGGCTGTTCAGTGTCTGTTGTTTTATAATCTTTATGCGCTACCATGCCAATGAAGAGTGCATCACTGAGAGCAGTTTCTTCTATAGTGTGTATTTCCCTTTGGAAAATCAGTGTCTTGCATAGTGATTCTGCGTTTTGCACCTATTACAGGCTTTTCCATAGGCAGGGCATTGTTTTGGTGCACATCATTTGCACTTGAATGTCTCTCAATCTTTTTGTTGTTTCCACACTGTGTCTATGACAATTTTTTTTCATTTTCACTGGTTTTTGCACTCTCACCAAATATTTTTTGCATGCTGCAGAGCTAATTCACTAGCATGCCATAGCTTCACAGCATCAGGTGCCTTTATACTCTCCATATCTCTGCTGATAATGACTGATAAACATTCTGCGTACTCTTAGTGTTTCTTCCAGTCCTGGTACCATGTGATGTTTCTTTTATTGTAATAAAGAAACTTGGGTTCTTTTAAAACAACTATATTAGCTAAAGTATGCACAGACAAGACATCTAATTTGAATATACGAAAGCTGCAACAGTTCATCTCCCGACTCCCTCTAGTGGTCAGGGTTAGCATTCACACTAGCACTCTATCAGAACAACAACTTGCCAACAGTGCCATATAAGCAAAAAGAAGGCAGACATCTCAATGAAGACTGGGAAGTGGAGGAGCAGAGCCCAAAATCTAAAGGTGTTAATTGGATTTGCTAACAGGAAAGGTGAGAATTAATTTTGGCTCTGTAAAAGGAGACAGAGGGAGAAGGGGGGGGAGGGAGAGAGGGAGAAGGAGAGAGAGAGAGAGAGAGAGAGGGAGGGAGAGAGATGCACACAACTATAGGAAAGTGGGATAAAGATGGGGGGTGGGTGGGGTGGTTTAAAGGAAACCAGAGAATCGATGTTAATGCCATCCGGTTGGAGAGTCCCCAGAGAGAAGCTGAGGTGTTGATCCTCCAATTTGCAGGTGGTCTCAGTCTGGCGATGCACGAGTCCATGGACAGACATGTCAGGAAGGGAATGGGATGAGGAATTGAAATGGGTGGCCACTGGAATATCCACACTATTGCGGTGGACAGAATGGAGGTGATCAAAGAAGCAATCTCCCCGTCTGCGCCAAATCTCGAGGAGATCACAACAGGAGCACAGGATGCAGTAGAGGACCCCTGCAGATTCACAAGTGAAGTGCTGCTTCACTTGGTAGGACTGTTTGGGACCCTGAATCATGGAGAGGGAGGAGGTGTTGGTGCAAGTGGAGCATCTCCTGTGGTCACTCCTTTGCTGCCATATTTGTCCATGGTCTCATGCACTGCCAGACTGAGATGGTCCGCAAATTGGAGGATAGGGCCCCTCCAACCAGATGACATTAACACTGACCTCCAGTTCAGCTAAACTCCCCCCCCCCCCATCTTTGCCCTGTATCTCCTTTCCTTTAATTCTATCTCTGTCTCTTTCCTTTCCACTCAATTCTCATCTCTCCTCTTAACATATTCAATTAACACTATTTGTTTGAAGTAAAAGAAACTCAGCTGGTCAAGCAGTGTCCTTTATATAGCAAAGGTAAAAATACATAACGGAGGTAAAAATACATAAGAAACGTCAGATATGTATTTTTACCTTTGCTATATAAAAAGCGCTCTTTGACCAGCTGAGTTTCTCCAGCTTTGTTTTATTATTAACATCTTTTGCTTGTTGGCCTGGACTCCTCCCTCTCCGATTATTCCCCCTTTCTCTCTCCCAGTCTTTATTGAAACGCCTGCCTGAATACCACATGCACAGAAAATCTCACACACACAAACATACATACATACAAACTCCTATTTTGATATGATACTACATGAAAATGAGCAACGTATCTCAGTCATTTCCAGTATCCTATGAACAAGACTTGCATTTCATGGAGCAATGCCTCACGTCTACTGAAACAATGCTGTGAAAAGAATATCCTGCATCCATTCAGAGATTGCCATATTCCAAGAAGTAATTGCCTGTGTCACCTCTGGCATAAGCAGAGGGAGTTGTGATGATGACATTGACGTACCAGCCACAGCACCAGGCCACAGTGCCCCATCTGTGAGGCTGCATGAAAAACTGTCATCCCGTCATGTGTCCTCAGGTTCAAGTTCGCCTTGCAGTCTTTGATGAGGTATTCGACAATGTGAAGGTGTCCTTCCTGACAGGCCAAGTAGAGTGGAGTGGCACCATTCTGAGTCTGCTTGTTCAGAGCCCTGCAGAGACAAGGAGAAACTTCAGTACAATTACAGAAAAGGTAACCAGGAAAAGTGAAAACACACCAAGCTAGAAATGCCAGACTTTATGTCAGATTCCTCTGTTGTTGGGCAGTGTATTCAAATTTAGGGGCGCAACAGTTGGCACAACACCATTACAGCACCAGTGATCGAGATTGGGGCTCGAATCCTTCACCGTCTGTAAAAAGTTCGTACGTTATCACTGTGTCTGCGTAGGTTTTTCTTGGAGGTTTCAGTTTCCTTCCACCATTCGAAACATACTGAAGGGTACCGGTTAATTGGGTGTAAATTGGGCAGCACTGACTCATGGGCCAAAAGGGCTTGTTACCATGCTGTATGTCTAAATTAAAAAATTTACTTCATTATGCCACTCCCACCTGAACTCTGGCCTTACCAGCTATAGTATGCATAATCAAAAAATTGATGCACAGCTCTTTCCAAGATATACCATGAGACCCACTGCCCTCTGTGCAGTCTATCCCATCCCTGCAGGGTCTAACTGTGTGTTCCACCCTTTCACAGAGTGTCCCACCCTACACTTTCACCATGTGACTTCTATCCCTCTCCTCATTTTCTATTCCACTCTGTACCATCTGAGTGTCTGGCCCACTTCCTCATTGACTGACTGATCCCATACCATCTGACCATGTCCCGTTCCTTTACCATCCGTTCCACCCCTTCACAATCTCACCATCTGTCCCACACAACTCTGAAACCTGGACTACCTACAGCAGACATCTTAAGGAACTGGAAGTATACCACTAACACAGTCTGCACAACAGGCTTGAAATATACTAGAAATATAGGTGAACTAATGTCAGTGACCTCACCAAGGCCAACATTCTCAGTATCAAGGCCCTGATGACAAATATGTTGGTCAAGTCACGTTGTTTTAACGTTCAACATCAGACTCCAAAACAGACACTCTCTCCTGATACAAAGATACAAACCTGGAGGAACTCAGGTCAAACAGCATCTGTGGAGGAAAGGAACTGGTGGCAGTTCAGGTCAAGGCCTTGCTCCAGATAATTCCATTTTGAATTATTTCACAGGGAGAGATTACCAGGCAGACAAGGGAAAATATTTAAAGTTGTTCAGCAACATGTAGCATCCCCATTACATGTGGTGATTCCTGTCATGTGTCAGTTCAAAGAGAAGGAGCATTTAGGATTTTTTTTTTTAAAAAAGAATTTTGAAGACAGAAGTCCTACGTATGTGAGCAAACAAAGAATTGCTGAATGAACTCAGTTGGTCAGACAGCATCAGACTGAAAAGGGCAGTCAACATTTTGGGTTGGAACCCTTATCAAGGCTATTTATACCCATAGATGTTGGCTGACCTGCAAAGTGCGTCCAGCATTTATTTGTTCAATATTCCAACATCTGTAACTTCTATGTATACGTTGGAAGGAACACACCACTTCAAGCTATCCACCCAAAATTAACCACTATCTGCCCCATTTATACATTTTTTTCACACTTTGTGATAATCTAATTTATTGTTTATTTGTGTATTTTATGTGCCTGTGCAGACACAGAAATACACAATGCATTTGTGTATTATACCTAAAAGTATGACCACAACCTGCCTTTATCATCTCATCTGTGGAATAGTTGGCAGCTCCCACACTGGCCTCATCAACCTCCTCAGAACTCACAAAACCCCAGTCATGCACGATCCCAGGAGGTTGTCCAAGAGGTGGGGAGGTGGGAAAGAGAGAGAGTGGGAGGTGGATAAACCCAAAAAGCATTTTCTTCCAATCAGAAATCAGATGATCTCAGCCCGAGATATACCAATGGACACTAGGCTGATGCATCATGAAGAATCGGATCTTGTTCTCATTACTGATCCAAAGTCAACTACAGGTCACAGGGCCTAGTGCATGAAATCAAGAAGCTCTGGAAAAAGAAGGAAAAATCAGTACAACATCTCTGATGACCATATAGTAAAGGAGACGAGGCAACCAAAGAAGCCAGACAACAGATTATCTAGTTGTAAAGAGTTTGTGCAGATTCAAAGGTTTTGGACACATTTTCTTCAGGGGAAAGATGTATCATGTAATTATCTATAATTATGCAAATAATCTTGGTCAAAGTGATACCATTCGACGTGAGCACCTCTTGGAGGGAATAGTTGATGTTGCAATTACAATAAAGTAAGTACCCTTGTCTGAGGTCCCAGTGTTCTGTAATACTTATTATGAATAGATCACACAAGCATTCCAAAAATATCCAAAGTCCATCTTAGGATACATCAGTATAGGTGAAATTGTATGGAAGATAGTTAATGCCCAAGGAAGCTTTATCCAGGTCAGAGTCTGTGTCAATGTAACTGTATATCAGTGGGAATCAGAGCCTGAAAATCACAGTGGAGCCCTAATCCGGCAAGCCAGAGAGAATAAATGTATAACTGCACGTACGTACGTGTGTGTGTGTGTGTGTGTGTGTGTGTGTGTGTGTGTGTGTGTGTGTGTGTGTGTGTGTGTGTGTGTGTGTGTGTGTGTGTGTGTGTGTACGTACCACTTTATTGGGCCAAAAAAAAAGGAGGAATTCGACTTTTACTCGGTTCAATCTTTTGACCTTGTGAAGTACCTGCACCATTCAGACATCAGGAGCTGGGATGTCCAGAACTGGTGGTCATGATGTCAGGAGCTCGGATGGTCAGTAGGTTGGGGCAAGGATCCGCGGTCGGGAATTTGGATGGGTGGACATTCGGGGCAAGGATCCGCAGTAAGATGCCATAGACACTAGAAGCACCTGAGCCAATTGGACCTCATAGTCCTGAAGGCTACTTAGTTAGCATCTGAATGAGAAACTAATAGGGATTATCACGTGCATTACATTGTGTACCCAGAATGGAGATAGATGCCACGTGATTACTCTACTAGAGAATCACCCATGCTAACAGCATTTAAGGTGACCCAAGAATCACAAGAGTGATTTTGACTGATAAAATAAGGGATTCATTCAGAAAGAAACTATTTCCTTATGTAGGGAGGTCAATACCAGAGGGCACAGATTATAAATAATTGTATGTTAGAATTTGGATGTTAAATGTGGAGAGGGTCAAGAACTTCAAATTCCTGGGTGTCATCATCTCTGAGGATCTGTCCTGGAGACTCTTGTAAACTTCTACAGGCATATCATGGAGATCATTCTGGCTGGTTGCATCACTGTGTGGTATGGAAGCACCAACTCTCAGGACAAGAATAAACTCCAGAGGATTGTTAACTCAGCCTGTGACATCACAGGTACCAGACTTCACTCCATTGAGGACATCTACATGAGGCGGTGATTTAAAAAAGTAGCCTCTATCCTCCAAGACCCCCACCACCCAGGCCATGCCCTCTTCACTCTGCTACCATCGGGAAAAAAGGTCCAGGAGCCTAAGGACGAGCACTCAATGGCACAAGGACAGCTTCTTCTCCACTGCCATCAGATTCCTGAATAATTAATGAATCAAAAACACTGCCTTACTTTGACTTATCGTGCACTATTTTTCTTTATTTTTGTAAGGTGGTTTATATGAATGTTTGCACTGTGACGCTGCCGCTAAAACAATGAATTACGTGACTTGTTCGTGACAATAAATTCTGATACTGATTGAGAGTGAAGTTTGGACTGGAAAGTGTCCAGAGGTCTGGGAAAGTAGAAGCCCTCATCTCATTTAGCTGAACATGCAGCTGAAGTGCTAAACCCTGAAAGGCTGTGAACTGTGCCTGCATTAGCTGCATAGTCCTCATCTGTCTGGAATAGACACAATCACTCTTCTTTGCAAACTCCAGATTCATCCTGCATGAGCATGCTAGACATCGATTTTCAGTGGCTCAGAAGGCAGAGAATCCGATTGATATGTAACCTGAAGCCTCTAGTTGGCTTCTTGGAAAAATTCCCATCTATTATTGTAAGCAATGTTTACCTGCCTTGGCATATAGGGTGCATTATGATTCCCAGGTAGCAGAACAGCTCATAGTTAAAAGAGGCACAAATAAAACAGTATAAGGTTTCAATCAATCCCCGAAACAATTGGCAGCAAAATAAATGCATTCACTGCGAATATGAATGATTTCAAGCAAGACAGTTATCGCAAGGTAATAGAAGATACCAGGGCTCTTAAGCCAAGCCACAATGGAGTGTTGCAGAAACAAGGAATTGCTTGAGCAACTCAGTGTCAGACAGCATCCATGGGTGGAAATGTTCAGTCAATAGGTCTGGACCCTTTATCAAGACTGATTATTAATATTTAGGATAAACATCAGTGGACACAGTGCCAATATTTGAGATGCACCACTAATTACAGGTTTCCCATCAGAAAAACAATCCTCTGATTTGACTACCAAGCCAATTTTGTATCCAGTTGCTAGCTGACCTTAGATCCCATGTGTTCTAACTTTGACCCATCAACAATGCACGACCATATTAATAGGCTTGCTAAAACACCATTAAGACAATGGTAATCAATGTTTATCGGCCTGTCCTCATCAATACTCTTTGTCATCTTTTCAAAATTCAATCAGATTCATGAGACATGATTTCCCACAGAAGCTATGCTGACTATCTTAAATCAGTCTTTCCCTTTGCAAATGCAAATTTTCCATTTATAAATCAAGTATCTATCTAAACTAGAGACACATAGGTAACTGCAGATGGTGGAATCTTAAGCTAAACATAAACTTCTGGAGAAACTCAGCAGGTCAAGCAAAACCAGTTGAAGAAAAATGGTTAGCATAGCGATTAATGCAACACTGTGATAGCTCAGGGATGGCGGCAAGGGGGAGCATTCGCAGGCATGGCCTCTTCTTGTGAAGTGCTGTGCCCACTTACACTTGTCCAACAGGCCTCCTCCCTTACAAGGGGTTGTCCCCCCATACACTCACAGCCATAGCTTGCTGTCAGACCTGCCCCCGCCCACATCACAAGCGTGCATCAAGAGTCACTAGTATCCAGCTTGATGCACGCTAGTGACTCTCAATGCAATAAAAGCAGTGCATTCGGCTGCTGCGTCAGAGGGACGGAGAGGGTTTATGTCCGCTCAGCAGGTAGGCCACCACCAGCACCCCCTCCACACTGAGCAAGTTTACGACTGTTGGACTGTGCCCCACCCAGTTACCCTAATGCCCTCCTCTAACACTCGTTCTGCCGCCGACCCTGTTACAGCGCCAGTGATCGGGACAAGAGTTCGAATCCCGCATTGTCTGTAAGGAGTTTGCACATTCTCCTCGTATCTGCATAGGTTTTCCCTGTGGGCTCCGATTTCCTCCTACCATTCAAGACGTACCAGCAGGTGTAGGGCAATTCAGTGTCATTGGGCAGTGTGGGCTCCTGGGCCGAAAGGGTCTGTTACCATACTGCATGTCTAAAGTTAAAATCACAACTCTCAATGAAGGGCTCCAGCCCAAAATGTCAACCAATCCTTTTCTCCAACTGATGCTGCTCAAGCGCTGAGTTCATCTGTCTATATAATCACATTTACTCTTAGTCCATAGCCTACTAATGGTTATTATGGCCCTGGACACATGGCACTGGCACAAATCTGACAAGGAAATTGATTTTGAAGTATTAGTTTGTCAAAACATATGGGTTAAAAATCAAAGTTGGGATTGGAAAGTCTGGATTGACGTAAAGATAATGCTTTGCAATGATCTGCAGGATGGAAATATTTGTAAAGGAGCCACTGAAATAAATTTTAGTCCATTTCACCAGTGAAACTAAAATTGTTTATGGCACGATGGTTTTTAAAATCAAAAATAATGCAAATTTCAAAACATGTGCTGACACAGAATTATGGTTAAAATTCACAACTTTAAATGTGAAATACATGGTGTTAATTTAGGCTGTGGGACTGTGGTTCTGTGTTTGGCAGTAGAGATAGCCTGTGACAAAGCCTTTACAGTACATTAAATCTACTGGGAACAAGGTATTGAAATATGGCTTTTGGAATAGGCAAAGATGGGTCACAACACTGATCAAGAGATATTAGAAACAAAAGAAGATTGAAAAATTCAAAGGAAAATTATGCTGAAGCAAGGAACTCAGGTCATAGCAATACTTGCCACAGAATTCTTAACAATTAGCATGAGGGTTAGAGCATTCAATGAGCGTTTTAATTTGCAAAAGTGCAAATAATAAATGAAACATAAAATGTAGTTTTGAAAGAAACAAAGTTAGGAAGTTAATTGTTATTCAGCAAGATGAAAACCACAGATCCTGACAGTATCTTTACAGGATAAGGTGCCATTCATTGTATGCAGCACAAAAGTCTGCAGATGCTGACCAAAATACTGGAGGTCTTTTCAGCACCTATGGGAGACAAAGATAATATTGCCAACATTTTGGACCTAAGCTCTTCTTCAAGGAAAGTGGAGTTACATTTGCTGTCTTTCAATCTGCCAAGACCTGCCCTGAATCAACAGAATTTTGGTAAATTACCACAAATACATCTGCTGTAACTTCCACCATTTCTTTCAGCACCCTGGGACAAAGGGATTTATCTATCCACGGGCTCACGAGTTTACCCAGATTTGCCTTAGAGGTAATGATTGTGTCAAGGGGCCTCACTTCCTTAATGTTAATCTTTGGCACGTTACCTGTCACATTTAGTGTTATTTGTGGCAGTCCAAGGCTCTTTGAGATACAGCAGGATCCTCCACAACATTCCTTACCTTAGCAAGAAATTTAAGGAATTTATATTCAATATGTAAATGAAGTTTTCACCAACCACTTAGACGATCTGTCACGTATATTATTTATTGCTACAAGGCACATGACGGTATGCCGCACAAATTGCTTTTAAAAAGTCAAATTGCTGCATGAAATATGAACCAGTGTATATTTCAACTTACTACTTACTTACTAAGTTCCTGTAAGCAAATGAATAAGTCACAAATTCAATAAAATGGCCTGTGTCCCTTTCGCTTGTATAAGCTTCTGCAGCAGTAACCTCCAGATGAAGAAAAAATATCCTCAACATTGCTGTGTATTGCACCTATGAATAAAGTTTAATTTTGATTAAGTTTTAGAGGAATTTAGGGATTGGGTGTTCACTTGACAGCAGGCCAGGACTTCGCCACTGTTTGTTGAAGAGATTCACTGACCTTTGAATTCTATCATGTCACTGAGGCAGGGAAAAATTCTGAACATTGGAGATTACAGAGTTTGGGGGTGGTGGGTGGGGAGGGATGTTGTGCATACTTTGTGGATTTATAGTTTAAAGAAGATGGGTGAAAGTTTAAAGGACCTAAACTAAACTTAAAGGACAAAAGCCAAAAAAAACATTTCATTGCCTGTCCAGTTGAAGAGTGTGGTGCCTACCCAGGAACTAATGGGTTCAGTAGCAATTTCTTACATATACCTGAATATCTGATTCTGTGTGGACCCACCCACATGCTGAGCTACTTAAAGATTTACTGTAATGGAACTGGGAATTCAATCCAGCAAAAATATAGACTACCATATTTCCTGGAGCAAGAAATGGCCCTGTATGACTCTGATTGCCCTCCATCTCTCTTTTCTCATTAAAGATCTCCCCTAAACTACTTTGGAAAAAAAAACTCAATGAAGTTACTCAGATAGTGATCTGGCACTAATAAATCTGCACTGACTATCCCTGATTAATTCCTGTCTTTCCAAATTAAGGTTAACCCTGTCCCTCAGATTTTTTTTTCAAATAATTTCCTATCACTTACATTAAACTAACAGGTCTATTATTTATCTAGCTTATCTCTGATGCCCTGCTTGAATAAAGGTTCTACAGTCTTCCTCATCTCTGGCCGGAAGATTTAAATCTTTCTGTCAGGGCCCCAACAATCTCCCCTCCGTAGGATATATCTCATCAGAACTTGGAGATTTATCCATCTTTAAGCCCACTAAATATCTAATACCTCCTCTTTTTTTTTTAAACTCTTTCCACTATTCCCAAATAAAATCTCAGAGTGAAGTGTCTTTCACCTCAGTGAATACAGTTGAAATGTATTCATTCCTTCTGATCAAGATATTCGAGGAAGTTCCAGGATGTACACCAACAAACAAGGGTGGTACTGAATACAAAGAAGAGAGTTGCTTATTTGGCTTAATTAAGCCAAAAGAGGTTAATGTTTCATTAATAGCAGCCATAGCAGTTATGTGGGAAGCAAAGAAAAGCAAGGGTGATATCCCTTAGACCTGAGAAGGTTGACAAGGTTTCAGAATCAGAATTTGTCATGAATAAGTGTTTATTACTATCAATAAAAAAATGAAAATAATAGTGCAGGAAAAGTAAGGCAGTGTCTTTTGTTCATTCAAGAATCTGATGGCAGCTTGTGCCATTGAGTGCTTGCCTTTATGCCTTTTTCCCTGATGGTAGCAGAGTGAAGTGGACATGGCCTGGGTTGAGGGATTCTTTGAGGATAGAAGCTGCTTTTTTTAAGACACTGCCATATGTAGATGTCCTCGATGGAGTGAAGTCTGGCGTCTGTGATGTCGCAGCCAAGATAACAATCCTCTGGAGTTTATTCTTGTCCTGAGAGTTGGCGCCTCCATACCAGGCAGTGATGCAACTAGCCAGAATGCTTTTAAAGGTAAACCTATAGAAGTTTTCGGTGACGTGCCGAATCTTCTCAGACACTTTGCAAAGTATAGCCACTGGCGAGCCTTCTTTGTGATTGCATCAACATGGAGGATCCAGGACAGATCCTTGGAGATGCTGACATCCACTAATTTGAAGTTCTTGACCCTCTCCACTACTGAGTCCTCAATGAGGACTTGGTCGTGTTCTCCTGACTTCCTTCTGAAGTCCACAATCATCTCCTTGGTTTTGCTAATGTTGAGTGCAAGTGTTTTGTCATTACACCATTCAACATCTTGATGAAGATGTGTGAAATTATGAACAGTTTGATAGTATAAATAGGGAGAAACCACTTCTAAAAGATGGATCCAGTAAACAGAGCGCACAAAAGAACGGAGATGGAATTAGATAGTGTAACTCCAATGAACTGACCTGGGATAAGCAAGTTGATGCAACAGTAAAGAAAGTTCACTAATGCCTCTACTTTCCTAGAAGAATAAGGAAGTTTGGCTTGTCCCTCAACAACTTCTGCAGGTGCATCTTACTGCATTGATTACATCATGGCATGGGAGCTGCTCTACTGAAGACAGGAAGTGACAGAAGCTAGCAAATGCAGCTCAAACATAACCAAACTTTCCTCCCCTCCATGGACTTCATCAACATCTCCTGCAAACAAGGAAAGGCAGCCAACTTACTGAAAGACCCATCATACCCTTAACACACTCCCTTCTTCCTCCTTCCATCAGGGAAAAGCCTTAGGAATGTGTAAGCACGCATCAACTGGATAAAAGACATGCTACCCTGCAGCCCTCAGGCTCCTGAATGTGGTGATAATTGATCTTCATTTTCACTGTATCTTCTACTCTGCAAGTGTTCTCTTTTACACAGCTGTATGAATGTTGGAGAAGAACACTTTTCACTGTACTCAGTATTTCATGACAAATAAACAATAATCTGAAAATCTTAACCTGAAAGAAGGTTCAACAATATATTTTAATAAGTGTGAAACAAGATGCTGTGATTGCAGTAAATATACAAAAATACTGGAGAAACTCAGCAGGTCACACAATGTCCATACGAGGCAAAGATACACTGTATCACCAATGTTTCAGGCCTGAGCCATTCATCAAGGTAATTGGTTAAATAACTGAAAGGGTAAAATTTTCAAGGCTGTGGAGAAACAACAGGGGAGGGGATTAATTTAAAAAGTTTTCCAAAGAACCAAGACAGTACATCATGTGAAATGGACTCTTTGACTACAATATTTTTCAATGATTCAACCATATAGTTTGCAAAACTCACACTGAAATAAAATCTTTGCGAATGCCAGTCCACAAAACAAGTAATCTAAAGGCTGGCTTGAAACACAAGCAGGCAAAAGTGAATATAAATGGATGAAACCTAGATCAATGTCACGGTTTCACTTCATCTCGAACTTGCTTGGATTATCATCCTGATCGCCACAAACATGCAAGACTCTTGGAAAAAAAGAAACGGAAATGGATTTGAATGTTAGAACATAAGCATTGATCAGGAGAAGAACATCCATAGCATGTGGCCTTGAGATAGGACTAAGATTTGCTGGTGTTAAAGAGTTTACCTACACTCATTAGGGTAGGAACTGAAGTGCCTAACAGTTATTGAATAAATCTAAAATAGCTGTGATCGGGCTGATATTAGCAGTGATATGTAATAATGTTTGGACTGTTGTTGAAATCAATGTGTGTCATGCATTTCCTTCATTGGGCATCTGTCTCAAGCAATAATTACATATCTTACTGAATAATAAGATCCATTGTTCTTTGAGGGCTTATCTCTCTTCACTGCTCTTAAGAAATCGAAGCAGGATTAGGCAGGCCATCCAGCCCATTGAGCCTGCTCCACCATCATGCCTGATTTGATAATAGGGTCATCTCCATCGACCTCCCTTTTCTCCCCATATCCTTTAATTCCTCTAATATGTAAAAATCCATCCAACCTTGTCTAAAATATATTTACTGAGGTACTCTCCATTGCTTCAATGGGCAGCAAATTCAATAGATTCACCACCCTCTAGGAAAAGCAGTTCCTCCTCCTCACCATCCTAAATCTACTACCCCAAATCCTGAGGTTATGTCCCTTAGTGCTCTTCTCCCCCACCAATGGAAACAGCTTTCCTACCTCTATCTTATTTATGCCTTTCATAATTTTATACACTTCTATGAGATCCTCTCTCATTCTTATTAATTTCAGCAAGTACAGTCCCAGACTCATAGGCTAACTCCCCCATGTCTGGAATCAGTCTGGTGAACCTCCTCTGCACCACCTCCAAAACTAGTACAACCTTCCTCAAGTAAGGAGACCAGAACTGTGTGCAGGTGTGACCTCACCAGTACCTTGTACAGTTTCAGCATAACTTTCCTGCTCTTAAATTCAATTCCTCTAGCAATGTAGGCCAATATTCCATTTGCCTCCTTGATAGCCTGCTGTACCTGCTAACTAACCTTTTTCAATTCATGAACAAGCAATCCCAAGTCATTCTGAGTGACAGCATGCTGCAATTGCTTGCCATTCAAATAATAATCTGATCTTCCAAGTGGATAACCTCACTTTCACCAACATTGTACCCCATCTGCCTGACCCTTGTCCACTCACTTAACCTATCTCTCTGCAGACTTTGATTTTCCACTCAGTTTAATGTAATCAGCAAACCTAGATGGACTACACTCTGTCCCCTCTTCCAGATTATCCTGGAAAACAGCATCCAAACAAGCAGAGCAAGTGCTAGAACTGACCCACTTGGGAACTTTCAGCGCCTTCCAATAGAAATTGCATAGCAACCAGAGGTCGGTGCTCCCAAAAGATGCAAGAGGAAGTCAGCGGTAATCCCATTAATCCTGGGGGAACCGTGGCAATATTGTGGTGTTTCCTACAAGAGTGTACAAAAATAGATTGAAGAGTTTCCACAAAATAGTGACAGAGAGAGTGATATTTCTGTGGCTTGAAAGAACATGAGGACAAAATGCAGACGTGAAGCCATACAGGGAACTAATGAAAAAGAGCTGGGTCACTTCATCAGGTGCTGTCGGGGAAATACTACATTAGATATGAAGTATTGATTGATCCTTAAACAGACTGCACTTGAATGTTGGGATCAGCTCTTTGAAAGACAACAGTTGTTCCATGCATAGTTAATCTCCTAAACAGGTGGGAGGCTGCACCACACAATGGCAATTTAGAGATGCCTGGTAATTGAATGATTCAATTAATGTTCTACAGCTGTCAGAGTTTGGGCCTTCAATCAGCAGGCTCTTCACATCTCCTTATCAAAGTCAATAGTTTTGAATTTCAGTTTTGGCAATACTGTAAAGACATATGTCATTCTGAATTGAATAAAAAAGGGCAGATTAAAAAGAAATACAATTAGAAATATAGCATCTTTCATTACCTTAAGTTGTGCCAATGAGCTTTACAGAAAATGAAGACTATTTGAAATGTAATGCAGGATGCAACAGTCTATCTGCACACAACAACCTCCAACAAAGAGCAATGTGATAATAACCAGGCAATCAGTTTTCAATGAGGTTAGTGAAATAAGTTTCTGTCAAGGACACTGGAGATAACTGTCAACATTAATTGATCAAAGCCCAATAGAATCTCCAATCAAGTACTTCTCACTCTTCTAAACTTCAGCGAATACAATTGGCCCTCTTATGACAACTCATTCATTTCTAGTATCAATTTTGAAAACCCCTTCTGACCCGATTACAATACATTTACAGTACAGCCTTCCTTAAACAAGAAGACCAATTCTCAAACATCCTTATACAACAGAAGCATGCCGCTTTGCTTTTGTAACCAATTTCCCCAAACAAAAAACACTAACTTTTTATTAGCTTTACTCATTCCTTGCTAAATCTGCACGATAGCCTTATCTGAATCATGCACAAGGTCACTGAATCCCTCTAGATCTCACAGCTCTACACCTTCACCAGTTATATTGTTTATTATCTCGGCCAAAGCGGACAATTTTACATTTTCCCACATTATACTCTATCTGCTGGTCTCTGGCCATATTTTAAACCTGTTAACGTTGTCTCCTTATGCCCTCTTCATAAATTACCTTCCCTCTTGTGACAGTAAGTGCAACGCACTCAGGTCCTATCATCTAAGTCATTTACATAATCTGTAAGAAGTTGAAGCCCCATCACCAATCCTTGAGGAATTCCACTTGTTCTGTCTTGATGACAAGTCATATTTATGTCTACCTTCTGTACCCTGTGAACAAGGCAAATTTCCATCCAAAACATTGTGCTATCTCCAAACCATTAACTTCTATTTAC